>NC_140953.1:11491496-12091496 GCF_014529385.1 Adiantum capillus-veneris
AGCTATCCTTCTGCATGAAGACAAGGTACTACGACATAGTAAGATTATCCAATGGTATCTTATTAAGTTCAAAAATTATCCTTTTGAAGATGTTAGATGGATGCAAGGAATACAACTTAAGGATAATATGAACCTTGTCAATGCTTACAATGCCACATTAGAGTAAGCAAATGTACAAATTTCTTTTAAATGACTCATGTTTTTGTCTTATAAGACTAGTCCTCTTTTTACTTGTGCACAAATTTAACTAGTATGCATGCTTAGAATCATGTTTGTGATGACGACGTCTCTCAAACACCAAGTAGAAGTTGTCACTCTACTTTGGGAGAATGAAATGGACTAAAGAGCAGACATGCTTGCGGCAGCTATGTCTCCCAAGCACCAAATGGATTATTCATCCATCTTGGAAAGATGTCATAGGGTAAAAAGGGATCCTCTACCCGCTAAGTAAAATTGACTAATGACTAAGGCTTTATCTCTTCTACCTCATAGTCGAGGACAACTATGATTTCAAGAGAGAGGTAATGTCATAAAATCTAATATCTAATATCTAACCAACCCAAATGATTCTCTCATATTAAACTGATCACTTAATGTGTGAGAATAAACGGGAACAAGGGTTAAGATATAGACATGTGCTTATAGATCTATCTCAACATGGGGCAAATGGTAAAGGGGCCCAAATGAGAGATGGTATATCAAAGAGCAAGGCTAACCAACGGAGCATAAGACCTTAGGGTTAGATTCATTGAAGACCTCCAATAATGTGTGTAAAAGTCCTTTGACATTAGGTAAGCTAGGGCTGACCTTGAGGCGCGGGAACCCGACCCAGCTCGAGGTGCTTGTCATGCTTGATGACTAAGGTGCTTGAGGTGCTTGATGATTGAGGTGCTTGAGATGCTTGAGGTGCTTAATTATTGAGATGCTTGAGGTGCTTGACATGCTTGAGATGTTAGGGTTGCACTTAAGGTGAGAACCTAGCCCAAGCTTAAAGTGCTTAACGACCAAGCTTGTGGTGGGAACTGGGCCTATGTATGAGGGGCTTGAGGTGTCAAAAAGTCAAATATTCAATCCCGACAAGGAGGGGGCGAGCCCTACATGAGGGGGGATGAGAGAGAACACCCACACCCTCACACAAGGCATGCATGATCCAAAGAAAGCAAGAGGGACACTTGTCAAGTTCCTCCTCATGTTGCCCTCATGGTGCGCCTGAAGCCTATTGGTTGGCCACCCAAGGGGTCCAATAATAATATAGGAAATTTAATTAATTGATTTAGAATTTATCTAGCCCTCTCTCTCAAAGGGGAAAGGGGGACACTTGTCTCAAGGCTACCCTTGCTGCTTGTAATGCCTACTGCTTGTGATTGGCTAGGCCTGGAGGGGTCCAATGAGCTTCAAGCATGAGCTACAAGGGGGGGGTCGACCCAAGCAAGCTAGGGGGTTTCTTAGGGGGTATACTCACCCACACACACTCACAAACACTCTCATGTGTGCTATGCAAAGTGCAAGAGCTCCCTCTCCTTCTTCAAGTAAGTAGAGGTTGAGAGCCTACACCAACACTCTTGGCTATGGAGTGCAAATCCAACCAAGAGCCATGCTTCAATGCTTAAGCTTTCCATCTCCTTCTTCTTCATTACTATGCTATTATGTATGCTAGCAACAAGAGTGAGGAACTAATTCTTTCTCCTACGAAATGTTTCTTCTTCCTCTTCCCTACCCTCATTCCCTGCTAGCTCTCTCCACCTTCGAAGGTGTTTGAGGTCTTGGGACTGAGGCTTGGGATAGTTAAATCTTTCTTCAAGTTTATGTTATGCTTGTGCATGAATCTTTCCATCTTCATTGCATCACCTAGGTCACAAGGAACACAAAGATTGTATTGTAACAAGTCTCTCTTAATGGGAGAAATCATAATACAAATGCCTATTGGAGGGGGGTCCGGATCCACATAATCCGGTCCTCAATTGTTGTCATGTTCTCTAAATTCTCTCTCTTGAAAAAGTATTGTTCATGCCAAGTTAGCTAATTGCTATGATTATGTTGCTATCTTCAACTATGTTCACCCGCTATGCTCACAAAGTCATTTCTCAAAAGTACTCTCATTAATTTCCGCTACTCTCAAGTTAAATAGGCCAATTCCATTACACTTAACGTGCATGCGATCATTTTTTTGATTAAGGGCACTTGTAAAGATGTTTTTCCATCCAAATTAGTTGAGGAGCAGGCGCTTGAGTGCCTCTGAGGCACGTTCATGGTTGTGTATGCTCACATTGGGGAGATTATGTTTCCTAATGTCTCGCCAAAAAACTTACCGAGCAGTGAATATTCATGTACTCCCACAAGTACGTGGTACCGAAGTCAAGCCAAGGCTATGGTAGGTTAGAAGCCATGGAGACACCCTCATTGCAGAGTGCAGAATGGCCAACTCCAGACCATTCGGCCTTGCTTTCCTTCAAGTGCAAGGTACTACAAGATTTCCAAGGGTCCCTAAAGTTTGGTAAGGCAACCAGATCGGTGGGTCTCAGTTGGCATTGTCCCATCCATTTGTTTGTGCATGCATTCCACTCTCTGCCGATTGTGGAAACACCGACAATGTTTATTTGGAAAGAAGTTGACGTAGATGCAATGGACACCATTCTAGGTGTCAATTGGGGCTATGTTGATAGTTTGCATGATGGTGACCGTTACAAGTGCAATGTGTCCCCCACACAGCTTTTCTTTCGATATTTAAAGTCAAGGTGCACATTGTATGCATGGTTTAGCTACGAAAGGTGGATGCACAAACGTGGCAAATGGATACCCTTGCAGCTGATGGCCAAAGAGGTTCAATCCTTTGAAATTCGTGTCCGCATGCCCAATAATAAGGTGGAGGTGGTTGCAGTGAACCCACATTGGACTCTTGCCAATCTTCGGGAACATTTTGTCATAATGGGATTCGAGGATGTCAGCAATGCAAGTTTCAAACTGGAACAATGCAAGGTCTGCTTTGTGCTTGATTAGCAACCTTTTCTTAATTTTTCTGGGTATTTGTATCTTGATTGCCCATTTTTTGGTTGTGTAGATTGGAAGGCGCGGATGGAGGCCACTATGCTTGTTTACAAAGATTGGGTTACAAACGAAGTCATCTTGTCTAAGTGAATTGGCTTGTAACTTTACTCTTTTATATATTGGATATTTTATTAAATATTTTGAAAATTTTTAGGGTGTTGTACTTGATTTTGTTCTTGAGTTTTACGGTGTTGTGTAATTTTATTTTTAAAACGCATATTTTTTTTTTTTCGAGATGGAATATGTCTATAAAAGGGGGACCACCTCCTCATTTTACCATTTTCATCACAGCATTGCAGAGAGACCTAGCATACCTAGTTACGCAAAGAGAAAGCATGGCTGCAACTAGTGCTTTAGATGCATTCCTTAGTGAGGCTGGGCATGCAAATTGCCCTGAGCTTCATGCATTTTTCACGACCCAACCTGATTTGGAAACCACCTTGACCCTCCACTCTCAATCTCTTGAGCACATCACTTCATACATTTCCATGTGCATGGGGAGATTCATTGTTGAGTTATCAAACTGGCAAGGGCAATGGGTCCCTGAGGGCCTTCTGCACCACATCTACAAAGGGGACATGCAGTTTCATCAGCGGCTTGCACGCTTTGCCACCATAGCACAACCCGCCGGACAATATGTGCGGCTTGAAGATGATGATGATGTGCGAGCAATGCATAAGGGGAAAATCGAAAACACTTTTTTCTCTGTCCAGGCCATAATGATCTTCCTCCTTCACAAGTGCCCAGCAGGCCCTGACGTAGTGCTACCACACTTGCAGATCGGCGGGGTCCTGGTTGATGTGAAGGACCCCAAGCCCGTGCCCATTGACACATCCGCAGAGGAGAGGACGTTTGCCTTGACCTACCCTGTAGGGATTCAAGGCCTCTTGGAGGCCTCTCCATCTGTCGGTTCATCCTTGGGGCCGCCAAAAGGAACCAACACTCGGGATGCCATCCCTGAGGTAGAGATTACCCGTTTCTCCTCCATTGTGGTGGGTGGGGAGGAGTTTGTGTTTTTGCATGATCTGGAGAAATCCTTTGAGCTTTGCATGGATGAGTGTTTCGCCATCCTCAATGCCCATGGCAAGTTTGAGGTTGATACCACCACCTCCCATGACGATGATCTCCTACTGCCCATGGGGAATATTAGCTTTATGTTACAATATGCGACATAGATAATCAAAACTGCATTTGGATATCATGGAAGCCACCAAAAAAATCATAGAAGAGCTAAAATTGACTAAAAAACAGGATTTGACAATTTTTGTAATTTGGTCATAACTTACAACTTTAACATTTATTTCTCCCTAGAAGCATCAGGACATGTTGAGGACTACTAAAGATAGTTCTCTAGCATTATAGACCTCACAAACATGAATTCTAGAGTGGTATAGTTGCAAAAAGTTGAAAAAAGCCAAAAACAGGACCCGTTTTTTCACACAGTTTAGGTTGTGAAATGTTGTACAAGGACAAGGTTAAAGATGGAACTGATATTCCAAAAAAATGTTGAGTTTTTTTCAGCTCATGAGACAACTTTCTAGACAGATAGCACCTCAAAATCCATTTTGAAACTCTTGACATAATTCAAGGAAAATGGTCACTTAACAGGACATAAAAGTGTCCCATTACCAACCTAGTGTTAAAGATGGCCATGCAAAAACAACTTCAATCCTTGTGTTAACCCTCACGGCTCACGGACACCCCATCACCTACGACGGATGTGTATTATGTATTTGGTAGAGTCACGTACCGGGCTTGTCGGACCAATAGGAAAAGGGTAAGAGTGATCGCCGATGAGAGGCGCACTCTAACTGGGACATTCAAGGGATTAGTTGGCTAAGCATGGGCGCCCAAGTGTGAATGGGGTGAGCTCATATAAAAGCCAACTAAACCTAAAATTCACTTATTCTCTCACTTGTGCAATAAAAGAGTGCTCTTGCTCCATCTCCATCTCCATCTTCTTCTTCTTCACCTCCTCGTGTGTGTGTGTGTATGTGAGAGAGAGAGAGAGGGAGAGTGTGTGTGCGATCGAGCATTACAAAGGCACGACGGCGGCAAAGCAGTTGAGCGCGCCACGACTGCAGATTCTTCTTCATCGCGGCGAGGAATTCACCACGAAGGCGAGCGTAGAGCGGTGAGTGACACACCCTTTGCTCTCTTGAGCTTGCTAGATTAGTCTTGTTGTGTGCTTGGAGCCATTTGTGGCTCGCACACGGTGTATCGGCAAGTCCCTTGCTTCGACAGTGCGGCAAGGAGCATACATTTTTGGCGCCACTGCCGGGGAATCGCCCTGCACTAAGCCCAAGAGGCACTTTGTGCTTCTCCTATGAGCTGTTTGTAGTAGGAAAGAAGAGGAAGAGGAAGAGGAATGAGTTGTTTTTCAGTAAGTTGTTAATTTCTGTGTTGTCTGCAAGTTCTGTGATTTCTGCATAATGTTGTGTTTTTTGTTTGCACACAGTCTTTGCACAATTAGTAGTCGTTAGCTTGTTTGCAGTGAATGAATAAGCAGGAAGGCAGTTAGCAATTTCTGTTTGCACACAGTCTGTACACAGTTTTCTGTCAATGTTTGGCTGCACACAGTCTTTGCACAGCAAGGTAGTGAGAGAGGAAGTAGGTGGACAGTTAGCTCACTGTCGGTAAGCAGTTAACAGATTAGTTAGTGGTTAGCAGCACTGTTAGTAAGTAGATAAGGTAGTGACTGGGGGGCTACACTAAAATTTTGATCGGGAGCGGGATCGGGATCATTTTCCCAAGCCCAAGCCGCCCAAGCCCAAGCCCAAGCCGAGGCCTCAGTCCTCAGTCTTATGATATATACTAAACTCACTCTTATATATATACCCAATCCCCTCAAGAGGGAATGAGAGCATCTGGGGCAAGTCCTCCACTCTCCTCCCTTCTCTTCCCACTTGCACCCTTAGACTTTCTAATTTGGGCCTAGTTCCCTACTAGAAATTGACGGTTTTAGAGATTCCGAGGGCATAAAGTGACCAAACGGAGGGCTGTAAATCACGGCATGTCCCTCTGACTGAGACGCTCGTTTTGAGCTATCATACGTTCTATTCTATAGCTGGGTCAGAAAAAAAGGACCAAAAAATCAAAAAATAAATAAATAAGAAAAGACTTGGGTTGCAAAACACCCAAAATTACTAGGTGAGCAGCCTTCATGGGCCCTCACTGACACTTCTAGGGGATCCAAGTCATATGAACCTACGCTCTAGACAAGTGTTAGAGCACGAGCATATTGGTAGTGCCTCCATTTACGCGGGCACCCATTATTCCTCCACCCTAGGTTCTGGACCTTCGGCCGGGACTCAAGGTAGCGCGACCCAAGATCCTCATATCGCGTCTAGTGATTCTTCCTCTGACTACGAAGTCATGGAGGGGTATCCTATACCAAACCCTGATAGTTCAAGTCAAGACATGCATGCCATGGGCCCACGGCCCGGGTCCAGCGTTTTTAGCCGCTTAAAAGAGACCCTTAGTAGAGCTACTCGCTCCGAACATGCGGTTAATGAAATAAATGAAGGGAGTGGGGAAGTAAATTCGTCATTCATGCCTAAAATGGACCCTATGCTTCTTGAGAGTGTGCATGTGAATGTTCCATCCACTGCACCTCCTGATCCTTTAGGACTATCTCCCTCTGAGGTTTTACTACCCGATGGTAGGAGTCTTGCCGAAGTACAAGAGATCGAACGCTATATGCAAGCAACAAGGGAGAGGGAAATTTAGAACCTACGAAGGCTAGAACAAAGTCGAGCCCTGAAAGCAAAGGCTCCTATGACAACAATCATGCCAGCCGAGCAACCGAGTGCTCCCAAGGTAGCAGTCACGGAGGGGCAAGCTATGGGGAGCAATAATGCTTCCACTTCAAGGGAAACCTCCAGCACGCCAGGCCTAGATGGGATATTCCTAAACGAAAATTGGGAGTATGACCTACAAGCAGAAGCTTTAACTGATCAGTACACAGGACACACCTATCATGTGGATTGGTTAGATGTTCTACAATCCACATCGGGTGCTACTAGCATAGATGAGCAACAATAGAAAGTCTGTGATGTCCTCCATAGGATTGTCGAGTTAGAAAGACAGAACACAGGGATCAACATGCCTTCAACAAGCCTAATGAGATTCTTGGATACGGGAAAGGCCAACCAACCAACCCTGTCACAAATGGAGACTCCCTCAGTGAGCCCCATTGATCCTCCATATGTTGTTTCGCCAGGAGCCTCAGTACAATCTGAGCCCACAAGTGGCAGCTTTACCTTCCCAGATCTAGCTCATCTTTCTCTTAATGACACTACGGCTACCATGCATATCCCAATGGTGATCATGGCAAGAAGTACACCATGGAGTTCATTTGTTAACACGGCACCGATGCCTACTAGCACAGTGCCCCCAACTACACCTACATGTATGTATCAATCATGTGCACCTGTCGTACCTCAGCTTCATGTAGCTCCTACACCTCCGATTATTCCAAGAGCTTACAATCCACAATGGAATTATCCAAGCTCTTATACAAGTGGAGCCATGCCATTTAATAATAACATGCCATATCAGGCACCCCCTATGCCTAGGGCCACGCCTGTAAACTTTGGACCACCATCTGGTACACCACCATACGAAATTTGGGACCCAAGGGCTGCGTGTATGCCAAGGCCAAGGCCAACTCCCATCTCACATGTGGTTCCAGGAGCACATACACCCATTATACCTGCTCAAATAGGAGATTTGGCAGCATTTGCTCAAACTATCGATCGCTCTATTGCAGAAAACATGCGTAGTGCACCTGATAGAGAGCCTAGAAGCAAGGCAGTTCAAGTAGCTAAGCTCATACAAAAATTCAGTGGAGACGGAGATGCTAGAAAGCATATGGAATTCTTTGAACATGTGTGCCATTCCTTGGAAGAGCACAATGAGCTACATAAGTGTAAGGCTTTGAGTTTGACCCTAAGCGGAAAGGCTGGAGATTGGTATAGAACCTTAAGAGTAGAAGAGAAAAAGATCTACTCTACTCTTAGGAGACTGTTCTTAAAAGAATACATACGAGAGGGAGTACTTTGGGGTGTAGCCTCTCAGCTCCAGAAAGCCCAACGAGAAGAAGGTGAATCCGTGAGAGACTTCATTAGTCGCCTAAAGAATTTGAATTCTCGATGCAATCCAAACGAGCGATTCAACAACAACCAATTGCTCGATAGATTCATTAGGGGACTACGACATGAAAGTATCTATAATGGCCTAGTCATTAGAGGTATCACTACTTGGGAAGCAGTCACCATGAATGCAATCCAATTGGAGGATAATTTAATGATTACAGGAGAAAGAGTGTCTGCCGAGCCAAAGTCAAGTAGCTCGCAAGCATCAGGGCATGAGCCAATGAAGATAAATCCAATCGTGAAAGAGCAAACGATATCTGAGATGACTTTGGCAGATCTCACCAAGGCTATCCAAGAAAGCCTTAGGAGTAATCGTGCTCCACAAAACACTCATATGTATCCAAGAAGGGAGCAACAATGGTGCTCAATTTTCTTGGGCCCACATACTACGAGTGAATGCCCTACTTTCAGAGTAAAGTTTAACGGGACTTGTAGCGCGTGTGGTAGGTATGGCCATCAAGCGTAGGATTGCCTAATGATTGAACGCATCATGGAAAATAGACCGCCTATAGCTTGGGCAGACCCACCTCGAGTTCCTGCATTGATGCCTACCCCACCCATGGAGCAACAGTTGCCATTACAGCACATGGTCCCTAGAACCCAAAATGTGGTCCAAACCACACCGTTGCCACCTCCAGTGCTAGGACCGCAACCCCCTCATCCAAGAGTTACACCTATGAACCAAATAGGTTGCGAGTCATCTAGTACTTATGTAGATTGCGAAGGGGACATAGACCCTAGTATCACATATGGAGTCGACATGCTTGAGGAGTGTCCCATGTACTATATGGAAGACCATTGGGGACAAATCAAACCGGTATATCAAGCTAATGCGCTAGCAGCAAGAGGGCAAAGCCAAGAGACCACCTCTTCAGTGCTACGAATGTGGCGGACCACATCGAGTAGCTGAGTGCCCCATTAGAATGCAAAAGAATGTTGCACTAATGCAAACAAGTCAAGGGAGTGCATTGGCAATGCCAATACTCATTTGTAATCGTTGTGGCATAGATCATTTGATCGCACAGTGTCCTAACAATCCAAACGCACCGAAAATCACACCATTGAACTTAATAGAGATTGTTGATGGGACACCACCAACTATAAACATAGCACCAGTGAATGCACTCACACGGTCGATGCTCCAAAAGCAAAATTACATCCTCGAAGAGAGAGAGATGCTGCATCCATTGGCCGAGCGAGAAAGAAGAAAACACGAAGAAAGAAATCCCTTAATGCTTCTAGCTCAAAACCTAGTTCAAAGACTAACATAGGGACAGGAGAGGATCCGTGTATATGAATGACCCTGAGGATGACTCAAATTTGATAGAGACCACGGAGACCAAAACTATTACTACAAAGGAAAAAGCCAGTGAGGAGGATCACGAGAGGGAACTACGATGAACACCAAAAGAGTATTCAAAGTTAAACCACCCAGTTGCGAACCCCCAAGATAAGCCATGAGAGACGAAAAATGAGGATTGCAAGAGAAAGATTCGAACCTATCCAAACCCAACAGTGGAAATTGAACGAGTCCAACAACTGAGGGGTTTGGTGGAAGAAACTCAACGAACATTAGAACCTGAACCCAAACATATCCAGATGTCGGACACAGTGTTTCCCACACAAGTTCAACCTCACAAGAACTACAGGCCGTTATCTATACCCAGTATCATTCGGGAAGAGAGTGAGGGTAGGACATCTGAAAGTGGACACACACCTTTCCTACTAGAGAGAATGTTTGGTGAGGGAATGCCCGACCCCCTTGAGAAAGTGGAGATTCCATCTTCACCATTCTCTTGTCAGGGTCCTACATCCCACAAGATGCCATTAAATGTTGCCAAATTGATGGATTTCATGTCTTCAGAAGTTAGAACCACCATCATGTCCAAACTATATAAAGACCCCGAGCTAGTCTCAGCTCTTCGAGCCTTCCTCAATGGAGAATTACAGGCCGGATTACCACAGTTTGCACATATGAACAAACCTGACTTGGTAATGAATGATGAGGAACATTTAGCACCACCATCTGACCTAGCAAGACATGAATCTGTAATTGAAGTACCCGTTAACAAGTTGGGGAAATACTTTGAAGGTGATGAATCTAATGCTACTCTGCCAATCACTACTAAAGGATTAACTGTAAAGGGAGTCCTTGACGGTGGTGCGGGAGTCAGCATGGTGACAAAGAGTTGTTGGGAGTCTATGGGGCGACCTCACCTTGAAGCCACAAGCGTAGTGGTAAAAATGGCTAATGGATCTATTGTTACGCCTATTAGAATGCTTAAGGATCTCAGGATCAAGGTCTTGGGACACAAGGTAAGGCAGACTTTCATTGTTATGGATTTTTCCAAGCATCCTATGTCATTTGAGATGATCTTAGGGCTTCCATTCATGAGGGAAGCAAAAATGGTGCATGACTAGTCCAAAAACCACGTCTACTTACAGTTCCAAGACTCTATCATTCGAGTTGATCTTTTAAGTGGTCGAACGCATCCTCTAGGAAATAAATTCATCATTGATAATCGATCAGACACAACAATTCACTCAGCTCCATTACAGTATTGTTACACGTGTAACGAAGACACGGATATTGGGGAGAACTCTCCTTATATGGATATCCTACCCGGAATGGCTGAGTCAGACAATGTCGATTGGGTACACCTAGCGGCAACTATAGATACGTGGGGAGCTAGAGGAACAACCTGGGTAACACCAGATGGGGAAGAGATACCACACATTGCACTAGTAAACATGTTAGGTGTAGCGCATGTAGCATCCGATGATAAGAAAGAGGCACACCTACCTGAGAGTGAAACCGATGATTCCTCAAAGGTTTCAGGCCAATACACATCAGAAACGGAATCTCAGGGAGAAATGGATTCAGAACCTGAGGAAAAATCGAGTGAGCCAAGTATAGAAACTGAACACTCAAGGTCTAGTACGACCATCTATGGTAATTTATATGAGAGTGAAGAAGATACAAGCGAAGACCTATCAAGCGAGTCGAGTTCAAACATTTACCAAAATCAAAACCTTAACAAGAAACAAAGGTCATATAAGAGACGACGATATCGAGCAAATGTGAGAGCTAGGATAAACAAGGAAAGATCTACTTCAGAATGGCTTAGCTATCTAGGGGCATGTAATGCTCATCGAAAGCTAGTAGACAATTGGGGTGAACATCTCCACAGTGTCATGTGGTGCAGCCCGCGACCCATTGACCTCGCTCAATTGGAGGTTACAGAGCCGAAATTGAGTCTCACAAAAACAAGATAAAAAAGTAAAAGAGCAAGAGCCATAACACAAATCATAAAAACAAATTATGCACAAGAACACGACCCTTGTAATATTTGCATTTAACCATCATCTATTTGCGTATACAGATATGGCTAGTACGCTAGAGTCATCCACTCCTGCCTTGGGTGAGAGGTACCCTCGTTACTTTTCACAAATATTTCACATGGTCTTTCCAGTGCTTGCATGTGAATGGGATTTGATAGGTACGCTAGCATGTGAGAGGAATTTTGAGGAGTTAGAATGGCTGATGCGTCTCTTGACCACGTCCGATCCATACTTAGTAGAGAGCGTTTCTCCCATTGCACAAGCCTACCCTTTTGACCAAGATGACTATAGGCGTCTAGTGACCTTCTTAGTAAACATGGGCACCTATGATGAAGAAGAAAATTTACACGACTACACGGATGGCACATATGGTCTCATGGATGATGACTTTGTTTATCTCGACAACGAGGATAGGGGTTTAGCCTTAGGGTTTCCCCCCAACCTCTACAATATCCTATTCCCTTGACTCTCTAGGGGGAGTGCAAATAATTAGGTTAGGGTTCCTTATGTTTTTTGTTGTGTTCAATAAGTGTTAGTACCTTTTTCCACTAATGTGCCTCCTGGAGGTATTCCTTTTGTTTCCTAGTGTGTACAGGAGCGTGTTGCTATTGGTAGGATTTGGACCTTCATGGAATATTTATCTCGACTCACTCTTCAAATAAAGCGCGACCATCGACACAAACAGGTGTTTCTTGTCCATTAGCATTGCCCCTTATCTTTCTGCATCTATGATTGTCTGCTTTAATTGTGATTGGTAGCCTAATATTCACCGCATTTGCTTAGTATCAAACATTTAATTCAATGTAATTTTTTGTCATAATCACTTGTCTAGGTTTAAAAATCAAGCAGTTCGACTAAGCTAGTTTGACCAAGTTAGGTGTTAGAAATCTTCTCTTAATACCATGGGGAATGCCTTCCTAATAATCAATGGTTACTTAGGTTCTTAATCCGATTTAGGCAGCATTGTGTGAAATGTACTAGGGCTTTCTAGTGGGCTTGACCCTATTGACCTTTAGCTTAAGTATTATAAAGGGAGTTAACTAGTGTGATGAGCCTGGGGAGGTGTATCAGTGTTATATGACCCCCCAAAGTTACAAAATTAAAATGCTGAAAATGAACAAACAAAAAATCAAAGTGCCACACTGTAAAATCTTAAGCTGGAAGAGAAATCTCGGCTTGATTTGGTACTTCACTCACATGTATTGCCTATGGTACTAGAGCCCTAGAGGTTCCCAGTGTGGGCGCTTTTTCTTGAAAAGCAAAAAACCCAAGGCATACAAAATAAGCACACACATCAAATTGAATCAATGTGAAAAGACTTTGGGGGGTCAAAGAAAAAGTAATCAGTCAGGCGATGATTTCATGAGAAATTCCTTTTATGGTAGCTTAACTACAAGGTCTTCTAGATATAGCCTCTAGTCAGCCCTCGAACATGAATACTTGGCTCTCGCGATTAAACAACTTAATTGACCACAGAAAATTAAGAAGCTTACCCATGGTATTAATATTCGATCTCTAGTGCCTTTCGACCGTCAAATTAGCGACCCCAGACTTGTTTAATTTTTTACCTTTACATCTGTTTATGCATTTGATTACATTGCAATTTGATGTTCATTGCTGACAAATTGTTTGAAATTCTTTTACCAATCAATTTGTCTACCTAAAACTGCATATGCTTTTTAATCACTTATGAGAATGCAATTACTGTGCCAATGTTGTTTGATTTTGTAGTGACTGAAGAAGGCTAAGGACATTCATCTCAAATGCTCTTCCACCTCGACGAACGAGCTTCAACTCAATAGCTTCCGAGGACGGAATCTACATCAGGAAGGGGGGCATGTTAACCCTCATGGCTCACGGACACCCCATCACCTACGACGGACGTGTATTATATATTTGGTAGAGTCAGGTACCGGGCTTGTCGGACCAATAGGAAAAGGGTAAGAGTGATCGCCGATGAAAGGCACACTCTAACTGGGACATTCAAGGGATTAGTTGGCTAAGCATGGGCGCCCAAGTGTGAATGGGGTGAGCTCATATAAAAGCCAACTAAACCTAAAATTCACTTATTCTCTCATTTGTGCAATAGAAGAGTGCTCTTGCTCCATCTCCATCTCCATCTTCTTCTTCTTCACCTCCTCGTGTGTGTGTATATGTGTGTGTGTGTGTGTGTGAGAGAGAGAGAGAGAGAGAGAGAGAGAGAGAGAGAGAGAGAGATAGAGGGAGAGTGTGTGTGCGATCGAGCATTACGAAGGCACGACGGCGGCGAAGCGTTTGAGCGCGGCACGACTGCAGCTTCTTCTTCATCGCAGCGAGGAATCCACCACGAAGGCGAGCGTAGAGCGGTGAGTGACACACCCTTTGCTCTCTTGAGCTTGCTAGATTAGTCTTGTTGTGTGCTTGGAGCCATTTGTGGCTCGCACACGGTGTATCGGCAAGTCCCTTGCTTCGACAGTGCGGCAAGGAGCGCACACCTTGATTTATTTGCTCGACATTTTTATCAATTCATTTTATGTGTTGGCCATATTTGTGTGACTTTTTTGTATATGACATCTAAATAGCTATTGATTTTGTTTTTTACAAAAGCCTCTTAAAGCCACAAAGTTGCCCTTTTTTTAATAGGACTAGTGTTAAGCGGACACACCCATGTATTCCTCAAGTAATGATCAATGAAAATCATGAAGTATGGGTAATTTCCTAGAGATGGAGTTTGCATAGGCCCACAAACATCACTATGCACAAGCTGCAACCTACATGTAGCCCTTACTAAAACATCCTTTAGAAACCTCAAATGCTACATCATACCCAAAATATAGCCTTCACAAACATGCTTAAAAGGTGCTTCAACAGGTGACAAAGAAGCAACCATACCAGATGTTTGCAAATGCAATAAACTAGAAAACTTTTGATGTGAAAAACGTGCATGACAAATTCTTGTATTTGAATTACCCTTTAAATCCACCACTGCATTTGAAAAATTCTACCCACTTGTCATACAAATTGAGCTTATATAGCCCACGACATAGAATGCTAGATGTAACTATTTCATCACACCAAAACTGTGTTCATGAAATGTACATCTATCATCCACAAATTTGACAACTCCCTTGACCAAATAAGAGGCATTGTTGGCACAAGTGGTTGTATTCACATGAGAGACAAACTTGAGAGAGGTAAACAAGTCATGATGTGAAGTAATGTGTTTTGTAGTACCACTATCAAAGTACCACACATGTGAATCTACAACAATTGACATACATGCATCATGGATAGACTGACCATAAGTACACTCTGTGCCAAATGCCCACTCTGCATCTACATCAACATCACAGTCTCCTTTCCTAGAAGATTCTACAATAGCTGCATTTGTAGTGGATCCAACCTCTTTCTTCTTGGCCTCCTTCTCCATCAACTTAGGACATTACTTTATCATGTGATTATTAGCCTTGCAATAATGACATCACATCTTCCTTTTGACCTTTTCACTAGAATTCCCAAACAAGGTGTTTCCAAAAAAAGCATTGGGGATAGGTAATTTGCCACTCACTTAAAAACCATGAGAAGTGGCTACATTGCTATTACCATCTTTTCTTTGAGCATAAGCAAAAGCCTATTCAACTACACATTTTTTAGCCTTTCTCTTTCTTGAAAGTGACTCTTGCAATAGCAATGTGTATAATATATCAAACTTGATAGTTGAGGGGCTCCTTAGGTCATAAGTCTCCAAGTACTAACAAAAGTGTGGTAAGAATCTGGCAATGCATTGAGAACAGTCTGCATAAGTGAACTGTTAAAAATGACTTTGCATGCAGAAATGAGTTGCTCATTAATATCCATGATACTGTTACCATATACATGTGGTAGTGATGTGTGTGAACACACTAGGACCGCCGGGGCATTTTTCCCCTCTTTAGGAGGTTTTTCCCCCCGTGCATTGTATATACGCCCATCACTCTAGGGCTATCTATCTTTCCATTGCACACTAAGTAACACACTCTCTATTGTGTGCCTTGAGCTTCCTTCGTCTTCTCCAAGCTGTGTGTGTTTCTTTGCAACCCTAATTCCAACAATTGGTATCAGAGCAGGTCACGTCCTCCCGGGCTTAGTCGCCAGCTGCTCCAGATCACGCCTGCTCACTTACTCCGATTTCAATGAGCTTTGGCGAGCGTTCGCAGGTCGACAAAAATTTTGATTTGGGCTCATTTCGGCCTCCGTTTCCACTACAGGCAGTACTGCACAGGCTATTTCGTCATTTTGTGTAGAATTTTTGTCAGTGCCGTTTTCTGCATAATAGGTGCCTTACAGTCTTCTACAGTTTGTGTTATATAGCACAGGTTGTTCCCGCTCCGTTTCTCCTATTTTTGGGCAGTTTTCACATCAGGTGCAACATTTACCATGGCTGACAACAACAACACAGATGTGTTCAAGATGTTTGCTGCTGAGGACAGGTTGGATGGGGACAACTACCCTATGTCGGCTTATATGATGCAACATGTTCTTGTGTCAAAGTGTGTCTGGAACATTGTGTAGGGCACTGATGTACGTCCTGGTTCTGAGGATGTAGGCAATGTTGAGGATGTTGCAGGTCTTGCTGCAAGGATTGCAACTGTTAGAGTTGTTTTGCCTACGGCAGAACAAGCTCGTTGGGATGTTAAGGATGCGCTGGCTCATGCATTGATTGCATTGTCTGTGAAGCGCACCATTGTTCCTCACATCCGTTCAGCAAAATTTCCAAACAGGCTTGGGATATTCTAGCAGGTCTTTATGCAAGCCGCAATGAGGCTAAAATTGCTTTGCTGCGTAAAGAGTTGGAGTCGAAGATTATGCATGAGGAAGATGATATGGACACTTTCCTTGCTAGTGTCAAGGATATTAATGAGCAGCTTATTTCTGCAGGTGAAGTCATTTCAGACAGTTCCCTTGTGCAGACTATTCTTGATGCCTTACCAGATTCCTACCAGACTTTTGCTAGTACTTGGAGACTGATGACCCAAGGAAATCTTGAAGTTGTCAAGTTTGATGCATTATGCACATTGGTGTTGCAAGAGTCACTTGATAGAAAAAACAGGACTAGGCAGCGTGCACTTGAACAGGCTTTTATTGCTTCTCAAAGAAAGGGTGGTAACAGTAATGCAGCCACTTCTTATGGTTCTGCTGCGAGTGGCAAAAATTATGTTCCTAATGCTTCTGCTGGCAGTACTTTGTCTGGTAATTCTGGTGATAAGGGCAAAAAGAAGATGCGTTTCCATTATTGTAAAGCCAATGATCACTTGATCAAGTCGTGTCCTAAGTTGAAGGCCAAAGAGGCTAAGAAGAAAGAGGGTGGTTCCACTGCAAATGCTGGTTCCACTACAAATGCAGCCATTGTTGAGTCTTCTGTGAAAGGAGACTGTGTTGCGGATGTTGATGCAGAATGGGCTTTTAGTGCAGAGTGCACTTACAATCCTATTGTCCATGATGCATGCTTGTCAATTGTTGCTGTAGATTCACATGTGTGGTATTTTGCCAGTGGTGCTACAAAGCATATTACCTCACATCGTGAATTGTTTACCTCTCTTGAGTCTGTCCCTCCCTCATGGGAATTCAGTCACTTGTGCCAACAATGCCTCTTATCCGGTTCAGGTAGTTGGAAAGATTGTGCTTACTGCTGTAAATGGCAGTTCCTTCACACTTGTTGATGCACTTTATGTACCTGTGATCAAGAAGAATCTCTTGTCTGTATCTGCACTTGCTAGACTTGGACTTGTAGTCAAATTTGTGCATGACAGATGTACAATTCATGATCTCAGTTTTGGTGATGAAATTGTTGCATCTGGCCTTTTTTTCGTGGGTTGTATAAGCTCACTTTGTATGAAAAGTGTGGACAAAATTTTGCAAATGTTGTTGCAGATTCAAGGGCTATTTCAGATGCAAAACTTTGGCATGCACGTTTTGGTCATCTGAATTTTGCCAGTTTGTTGTGTTTGAAGAAATCTGATATGGTTGCTTCTTTGCCACCTCTTGAAGCACCTGTCAAACATGTTTGTGAAGGCTGTATTTTGGGTAAGATGGAGCGTTATAAGTTTCCAAAGGATGGTTCAATTCGGGCCACATGCAGGTTGCAGCTTGTGCATAGTGATGTTTGTGGGCCCATGCAAACTCCGTCCTTGGGCAATTACCTGTACTTCGTGACTTTCATTGATGATTTCTCCATGCATGCATGGGTATTGCCTTGTGTGACGGTGGTATTGCCTTGTGTCAGAAAAGTTACATAGAGACATTGCTATGTAAGTTTGGACTTGAGGATTGCAAACCTATTGCCACTCCCATGGAAACAGGTTTGAAGTTGAGTCTACATGATGCTGGCGATCCTGCTGATGTCCCTCTTTACCAAACTGTTGTTGGCTGCCTCATTTATGTATGCAACACGAGGCCGGATATTCAGTTTGCCATCTCACAGGTCAGCAGATTTATGCATAGCCCAGGGTCTAAGCATTGGCACGCTGTCAAGAGGATTTTCTGCTACCTTAGTGGAGCTTTACATCTTGGCTTGTTTCATCCCAAGGGGGGATCATTGCCGCCAGACTTACATGCTTTCTCGGACTCAGATTGGGCTGGTTGTTTTGACACGAGAGTGTCCACAAGTGGTTTTTGTTTCATGCTTGGTAGTTCATGTATATCATGGTTGAGCAAGAAGCAACCTACTGTGGCCACTTCGAGTTGTGAGGCTGAGTACAGGGCAGTCTTCACAGCTACAGTTGAGTGTGTATGGCTCAGACGCCTTATGGATGATTTGGGTGTTGGACAGGACACTGCCAACACTATCTACACTGACAGTCAGAGCGCATTGGCAGTTGCGAGGAACCCAGTTTTTCATGCTCGCACAAAGCACATTGAGGTGCATTACCACTATGTCAGGGAGAGGCTCTCAGCAGGAGAGATCAGCTTGGCTTATGTGCCAACACAGGACAACCTTGCAGATCTTTTCACAAAGGCATTGTCTCATGAGAAGCTTGAAGCTTTCCGCAAAGCTTTGGGCTTACTCCCCTTTGTGGACTGATCCTGTCCTCAGGGAATGGCACTTCCCTTTACTCATGTGCCAGCTCTCGTTCACCGCATCACTGCAGGGGGGATTTGTTACCATATACATGTGGTAGTGATGTGTGTGAACACACTAGGACTGCCGGGGCATTTTTTCCCTCTTTAGGAGGTTTTTTCCCCCGTGCATTGTATATACACCCATCACTCTAGGGCTATCTATCTTTCCATTGCACACTAAGTAACACACTCTCTATTGTGTGCCTTGAGCTTCCTTCGTCTTCTCCAAGCTGTGTGTGTTTCTTTGAAACCCTAATTCCAATAGATACCAACAAGAAAAGTGTCCATGTCGTCTTCCTCCTACATAATCTTTGACTTCAGCTCTTTATACAACAATATAATTTTAGTTTCATTGCGACTTGTATAAAGATCAACAAGAGTATCCCAAGCCTATTTTGATAATTTTGCTAAGAGAATGTGAAAAGTAATGGGGCACTTCAGAGATAATGCAATCAATGCGTAAGATTGTGCATCTCAAACATACCAACTAGACTGCTCAACCGTAGGCAACTCTAGCAGTAACAACACTGACAAAACCTGCAACATCCTCAATAGAGCTTGTATCCACAAAAGCAGACATACAAAGCTCAAGGCACACAACAAAGAGTGTACTACTTAGTGCAAAAATGGAAAGATAAGTTAGCCCTAGAATGATGGGCTTATATACAATGCACAAGGGGAAAAACCTCCTAGTGAGGGGAAAAATGCCCCGACGGTGTGTCTGCACACATCACTACCACATATACAGTAAGAATAGCTCCAGCTCCTTTCATACAACACTTATCCAAGAAGTTTTCCCTTTCTCTTTAATCTAACCTTTATAACTAGGTCTTCTAAAAAATGGTCTTAAGCCCTCTTCCCATGAATTATACATTTATAGTAATGAGAAAAGAATCCAAAAATTACAACTCTATAAAAGGGCTTTTGTAATATAATATCTTTACCCAATTTTGGATCTACAAAGAGATTTATGTTGAAAGGGGTTTTTCCATCAACATTTGCAAATACTCTGACCTCCTAAATAATTATTGCCCTCGCCATCATTTAGTCACAAGATTGGGCCTTGTTGAGCGCTTGAATCGGATGCTCATACTTTGCAACTCTATCTTTGACTTCAGATCTAGGGAACTGAAGATGGAAGAATCAATTTCAAAGAAGTTGGTGATAAATATTTTTTCAAAGGTCTGCATATAGTGTCTCAGTAGAAACATGAGCCTTGCATAGAGCCTCATGATGATATTTCTCAAAGGGGTATTTATGAGGTCGCAACAAATACCTTTACTGCTTCAATGAAAACTTTGCACCAGTGGCCAGCTCCTCCCACATTATGAAACATTGTGATTGCAAATTGTTTTACAAATCATATGGAAAGCTAAATCTCGTACATCCTACAGCATGTTCATTGTAGCTCTTAATGATTTCAACATGTGGGTTTCTAATGGTAATGCGTGCATGGGAGGTCTTGCATGCACTGTATAGTTTACATAGCTAAAACTCTCCCTAGCTTGTATAGTAATTCTATTTGAGAAGTACTAATGTATTAGTTGTGATTCCATCAATTATAGATCTTTGCACATGCACACACAAATACATTTTTAGATGGAGGAGATCCTCCAAGTATGTGCATTTGATATAGCATTCCTATTTCTACCTTTTCCTTTTCTACATTTTCTTATGGATTGTGATGCAAACCATTCCTTAAGACATTGGCTCGTACTTGAATTGAATGGAATTAATATTTAACTCATTTTTCATTAAGTTATTTAGCTAATTACATGAGCTAAGGTGATCTAGAATAATCAACAAAACATTCTTTTAAGTATTTAATCACTCAAACCAACTCAAATATTTTTGTCAAGCAAGTGATAAATGTATCATAGTTTCTGCCAGAGCTAAGTAGCACTGGTGTAGAGTTGTCGGTTCGATACTACAACCTTAGTGCCGATTCATTGATTTCAATAGTACTAGTGTAGATTCACAGCTTGAGGTAGCACAAACTAAGTTTGGATTCGACAATCTAGGAAACATTCTAAGCAATGTTGATTTTCCAGTTTAAGCAACACGAATAAAAAAAATTATATTGTAGTGGTGAGGCGGTCCGGGGTGGGCAACAAGAGAGGTGGCCTCTAAAGACCCCTCAAGGCTCCAGTGTTGCTCAATGGGACTGGGGCAACCACAAGCAAGAAACAACAACAACAAACCCACATCCAAACAAGTGAAGGGGCACCACCTAGTTATGGTATGCGAACTAGGACGCAAGAGAGATTTTTTCACAACCAAGAAGATGCGCCACAAAACACACACAAGCAATTTCACACCAAGACACACACCAAATGGAGCAGAGAGAGCTAGAGAAAAGGGAGAAGAGAGAGAGAGAGAGAGAGAGAGAGAGAGAGAGAGAGAGAGAGAGAGGAATGGAACTTGCGTAACACCTTGTTTGTGACTTGCAAATGGAGATAGTTCGTTATGATGCTATCGTAAAGCTTGTACAAAACTAACTCAATGCTTAGTGAATGCTAAACATTGCCAACACACACACACACTATCTTAGGGTGTGGGAGACCTCTCACCACAATACCCTCTTACAATGGACACAAAATTGGCAATGAAAACACACTAACACACTTTCTCAAACAAGATCAAATGATAGAAACTTGAAATACACAAGTCACCTTGAATTCACCAAACTGTATTGCACAAGTGGAAGGGCAAAGATTAGAACATTGAATCATACCTTTGATGCACCAAACCTCAATTTATTGATGATGGAGGAACATATACAATAGTGGTTTTGAGATTTTGAACTCACGCTCTCTCACTTGCAATGTGTAGCTTGAAAGCTTCTCTCACACCAAAAGTGAAGCTCACAAAGTGGTTGCTACGCTTAAGTCTCTCCTCACACATAGAGTGTTGGGGTGCTATGTGAGATATCGGGGCTCATTTACAAGAAGGAGAAGGGCCTATTAATAGGTTGGAGACCTCTCATTAAGATTATTGGAAATCTTAATTTACAAGCTAACAAATCAGGATCGTGATTTTTTTTTTAATAACAAAACATTGCGGGCCTTCTTTGTTTGCTTGAGTCATGCATTTGGGCTCAAAAGAGAGCATTATTGATGGTAGATAAGGTGAAAGTAGATTTTTAAGGAAGGAGAGAGAGAGAGAGAGAGAGAGAGAGAGAGAGAGAGAGAGAGAGAGAGAGTTACAGAGCTACTATGCACATTTCTTGAGGTGAGGTGTCTTTTATGGTTAGGTCAATGGCTATTTTGTGCTAGTATGTTAGTGGTTAGTGGTGTTAGTAATCACTAGAAAATTAATGATATATTTACAATGGGTAGAATGAGGTGGATGGTTGAAGTAAGATGGTTAAATGAAGTGAGGAAATCCTTGCGATGGTGAAGCTTGAAGAAGTTTTGGACATACTGTTAACAGGAACACTAGTATGTCAATTTGTTGTTCAGTCGGATGTAGTCTGATAGTCAGTCGGATATGCTTTGTTGGATTGTAATAGATCAGATTATGGTCAGTCGGGTTGTAGTAAATTGTATTTTTAACAGCTATTTGTATTCCAAGACTGAGGTTGTTATAACCATATTCAGGTGAAGCAGGATTATCAGCTCACTCTACGCATGTATGGATACAATTGAGAAATGGGTTAAGGTTGTAGTTCTTTTCTTAATAAATAAAGTAGAGCTAAAACCTGTTTCTCCAATCAACATCAACATCTATCTTATCTTTCTTTTTCATATCAGGAGTCTTTTTCTTCTTTTTCGTATCCTATTTCTGTATATTAGGAATTGGAGAAACAATTTTTAGCTCATGAAGAGATTACTGTCACTGAAGTTCTTATGGATGAAGGGGATTTGAATGTGGTGAGACGGCAGCTAGTGGAAGGAATGCAGAATGTTTGGAAAGCTATGAGTGAAAGATTGACTTCTATAGTCAAATATCCCTATGAAGTTGTAGAAAATGGTTTTGTGAGTACTTATGAAGCTGATTTGTTACAGGAGATAGAGCAATTGAAGAAGGAGAAAGACCTTTGTTTACAATAGCTTGAGGAATACAAAATACAGGGTTTGCACAGGGATAAAGCACAGTTATTGAAATCAGATTTTGAGCAAAAGGATTTGGCTGATGTGTTTGTCCAAACTTTGGAGACAGATGATAAAGTTCAAAATTCAAGTGTTGATGAGGATTCAATGGGGGGAGAGACTGAACCTAAGGAGTTCTTTGCAGTTGTTCAAAATGTTGGAATACAAGATATGACTGAGGTGTTGAAAGATCATGCTATGATGGAATCAAAATCTGAAATTCTGTCTGAAGATGTTGTTAAAATAGATTTTACAATCTAGGGTGGTCTAAGCTCAATTTCTTTTTGTCTATTTCTTTTTTATCAAGGGATATATGGATTCGAGTCGGATTTCTCAAAAATCTACCACCGGGACAAGCACACTAGTATGTCAATTTGTTGGTCAATATGATGTAGTCTGATAGTCAGTCGGATATGCTTTGTTGGATTGTAATAGATCTTATTATGGTCAGTCGGATTGTAGTAAATAGGATATTTAACAGTTAGTTGTATTCAAAGATTGAATTTGTTATAACCATATTCAGGTGAAGCAGGCTTATAAGCTCACTCTACACATGTAAGGATCGAACTGAGAAATGGGTTAAGTTTGTAGTTCTTTACTTGATAAATATAGTGGATCTGAGTTCTGTGCTGAGATATATTCTTGCTCTACTACATCTCATATGTGTATCACTTGTTGTATCTACATGTAGTTTTGAGAGGTCAACGGTAGTAATTCAGTTCAGTTTTCTCTATGTTAATGAACCACAACACTTGCTTGTGTAGGTTCTCAAAATGACTATCAATCCTCTTCTTTTTCTTCTCTTCTTTATGCCACTGCCACCAGGTTGATTATCGCAATGAAAATGGAAATTTGGTTGATGAGATCTCTCAATTTTCATAGGTTAATCATGGTTTAAATGCTGATTTGTTTGTATATAGAGAAGGGGTAAGATGGAATTGTACTTTGGAAGTAATAGAGAGCGGCATAGAGATGGTGTATATACATGTAGAGCTCATATGAGAGCTATGGAAATAAGAGGGGAAGTTAATAGTGAAGAGGGTGAGAGAAACCATGGAAGGTGCAGGTTTGAGTGAGGGATTGAGAGGAATGAGTGTGGGTGTGTGTGTATGTGTGTGTGTGTGTGTGTGTGTGTGTGTGTGTGTGTGTGTGTGTGTGTGTGTGTGTGTGTGTGTGTGTGTGTGTGTGTGTGTGTGTGTGTGTGTGTAGAAGTGTGGAAAGAGGTGAGAGAAGACTATGGGCTACTTGTGAGAAAAGTGGGCAGACTTGGGTCCACCAACAAAATCCTATCTCATCGCTGGTAGCTTCAAAAATTATCAAACACTTTTAGGTGATTATTCATCTCTTGGTCCACATTTTGTCTTCTAACCACCGCTTCAAATTCAGGGTGGAGATGGATATAAAAAATCTTACCAAGAAGCCTATCTTTCTTCACAAAAAAGTCTTCAGTTGCCCCCTTTTTGTTGAATTTGCATAAGGCTCCAAAGGTGAGTCCCTCCTTGCATGAGAGCATGACCTAATAGATTCCTCGGGGTTTGAAAATATGCATGGTTGTGGATTATGCATAAATATAATATATGGATATGATGGAAAAAAATAGGCTTAGTATATATAAACAATTTATGGAATCTCAAATAGTGTGAGTTATATATATATAATAAATATATGAAAATATAGGGAATCAAATGAGGAGGACCCTCATTTTTTTTTATTGATGTATATCTATTTACAAGAGGTAAGGAAAAATACATGTAGAAAATAGGAATTTAGTGAAAGGCAATGACTAATGGTGGAAGGGATTTTTTTGAGGCTTTTCCTTGGAGTGGATTCACACCAAAAATAAGAGAATCTTACATGAAAATATTTCTATATGGAATAAAGAGTATGCAAAATGGTAAGAAAAATTGTCGTAATGGTGAGTCAATGTACATAGCATACATAGGCAAATAACGCACACCTAGGTAGAAATATTTAAATAAATACAACAAATAATTATTTTTAAAAAATCCCTATATTAAGCCCTATATACAATGAAATGCTTATACACAAAAGAGCCATAATATTTTTTTATTTTTTATTTTTTTGGTTCAACTAGCTCAGTGACTAGCTAATTGAGGGTTTTTAAGGAGATATGGAAAAAGACCCCTAATACCTATGTATAGTGAAAGGGTGAGGATAACCATAGTGCTTGAGTAATCTGATAGGGTGAGGTAGCTCACTATGGAAATTTTGAAAAGCCGAAAAACAGCTATCATTAGCCCTCTCCCAGGATGATGGTATATTCATGTACCATTATAAAGCATCTTTTCCAAAGAGAGTGCTTCTAAGTCCTTGACAAGATTTGCATTGTTTGGCCCCTTGGCATTTTGTCTTGAGTTACACTCATGCTTCATGAAACAAAACTTACATGAGATTGTTGCCTTTGACCAGATCTTTGGTAGATCCTTAAGTAGAAGGCGACTCAAATAAGGCTTTAGCCGATACCCATTTACCTTCTTGGAGTGCTCTTTACCATTCAAGTCCATGAGGTGGTAGTAACTTGAATTGAAAGCCTTCTTGACTACGTACGGTCCCTGCCATCTAGTTTCAAACTTGGCATCAAAACGATTGTCAAGTCGATTGTCATACCTTAGCACAAGCTCTCCTTCCTTGATACCCTTGTCATTGACCTTCTTATCAAGCTTCTCCTTTGCTTGCATAGCTTTCCTCTTGTAGCACTCATAAGCTGCTTCTCTTTTCCACTCAAGTTCGACTAAGGTAAGAAGTTGATCTACCCATATTTCTTGGTCATCTTGTGCTGCTTTTCCATGAAGTCACATTGTTGGAATGTTAAACTCAATTGGCTACAAATCCTCTTGATCATACACTAATTGAAATGGTGTGAACTCTGTTGCCTCTCTATATGTGGTTCGATATGCCCACAAGGCACCATCCAAGATGTCATCCCACAACTTTGTCTTGTTTTGCATCATATTTCTAATGATGCCTACAATGACACCATTAGCCTTCTCCACCAAACCGTTTGATTGTGGGTAGTAGGGTGTGCGATGACGATGTAGAATGTGAAGCTCTTCACAAACTTTTGTGAGTAAACCCTTCTTTAACCCTGGACCATTATCAGAAACAATCTCGAGAGGTGTGCCAAATCTGCAACAAATATTAGTATAGACAAACCTGCTCACTGTTTTCCCATTCACCCTTGCTACACTTTGTGCTTCTACCCACCTAGTCATATAGTCTACTGCCACCAAAATGTAGAGTTTACCATTTTTTGCTATAGACAGAGGACCCATAGCATCAATGACCCACTTGTCAAAGGGTCCATTTGCGAGTAAAACTTGCCTTGGACCATGTATCAATCTTCTATTTCCATTTACCTAATAGTTCTAATAGCTTTTACACCAATGTTGGACATCCACATGCAAGCTTGGCCAAACATACCCCGCAAGAAAAATCTTCTTCACGGTTAATTCTTGGGAAAAATGACCACCACATGCCTCTTCATGCAAACCTTTTAGAATGACTAGAATTTCATGATAATTAGTACTCTTCTGCACACTTGATCCTTCCCTCTTTGATAGAGGGAGCCCTCTAGGAAGAGATAGAAACTTGCCTTCTTCATGAGTCTCCTCTTCTGAGCTTTTGTGAAGTCTTGTGGAAACTTGCTCTCCAAAATGTAGTCAATAATGGGAGCCAATGACTCCAATCCCTCGTATCTTGGTTGCTTGATAGCTGCTATCTACCACCGTGATGATCTGCACTTCTTTCTCAACACATGTAACTACTTGTTGTGCAAGTAAATCAACATCTTCATTCCGTTTCCTAGGAATATGATACAATTGCACTTCTTAAAATTGATTAAACAACCTACAGATGACATGAACCTTTATCCTTAGGCTCTCATTCTTGCATGCCCAAATGCCTAAGATTTGCTTCACAATGAGAAGTGCATTCCCCTTTATCATGAGACGTTGTATACCTTGACTAATGCACATCTTCAAGTCATGAAGTAGTATGTCATACTCTGCTTCATTGTTGCTTGTTGAACCTCATAGATTAACCTTCTCTTTCATGACTACCTCTCCACTTAGGTTGAGCAACTCTAGCCCTCCCCCTGCTTTTCATGTGGCTCGTTGAGAATTTCCATCAAAGAACAAGGTAAAAGCATTAGGAATACTTTTAGGTGGTGGAAATGGTAGGGTCTTTACTTGAGGCACCTTAATCTCCTTCTCATGTACCCTATAAGTGAGAATCCCTGCCAATTGTGCACGCACACTATCTTCTACCTTGAAAGAGTAAGGAAACTCTTGCAACTCCATAATCCACTTAGAGATCCTAGTACTAAGATTCATTTGAGATGACACCCAAGGGAACAAATTTTCTGCAGTGAGAATTACAAAATGTTTTGGTAGCAAGTAGGATCTAAACTTTCTCACCGAAAACATGAGAGAAAGCATCATGAGTTGTGCTTCTATGTAGTCTCTCTCCAAAGAATTCATGACCCTACTAGCAAAGTAGATGGGTCGCATCTTGGTAATGTGGGGATCTTGTTGTAGTACTACAGCACCAATTGTTTCCTTCCCAATACTAGAGCTAACAAAGAATGTGTACTCCCAACAAGGAGGCATAAGTGTTGGTAGTTCTGACAGAATGACTTTGATGCTACAAAAATATTCTTCAAGCTCATTAGACCAAACAAACTCGACCTGTTGTGTCAATTTCTACAAGGGGTGAAGTAACTCTGAGGCTAAGTGAATGAAGTGTGACATATACTTCACCTTTTGAATGAATGAGATGACCTCCTTAAGACTCTTGGGTGATGGTAATTCAATAAAATCCTTTGCCTTTGAAGGATCCACTTTGATGCCTTGTAAGAAATTTCGTGACCAAGCAAGATCACTTCATCCTCACCTATGTGGCACTTGACGGGGTTGAGTTGACCTCCTATGCCATAGAGTTTCTTCAAACCCTCTTCTACCCTTTGTAGATGTAATGATTTTGAGCTATAAATGTAAACATCATCAATAAAAACCCTAATGGATTTTCCAAAGAATGTTTAAAATGCCATGTTCATGAAGCGTTGAAAAGTTGCAGGAGCATTTATCATGCCAAATGGAATGACTCTAAAAGCATAACAACCCCATGGAGTGATGAAGGTTGTTTTCAACTGATCCTCCAATGCGATACATATTTGAAAGTAACCTGAGTAGCCATCACAAACAGTGTACTTCTTGTGACCAGCTACCTCATTTAGTATCCCATCCTAAAATGGGAGGGGAAAGTGATCTCTTTTTGTTTCCTCATTTAGTGGACGGTAATCCACACACACCCTGTAGTTGCGGTTCTTTTTGGGAGTGACAACAACGGGGAGAGACCCAATCCGAATTCTCCACTGGATAAATGAAACCTGCTGCTAGAAGCTTTCTTACCTCCTTGAGTAAATCCTGCTCCTTGATGACTCCTAGCCTTCCTAGCTTTTGAGCCTTAGGTGTGTCCTTTGGCTTTAGCTCGATCTTGTGTTGAACATCATCTACTTTATGCACATCGGTGTAGTCTTTAGCAAGAAGCGTAGGAAAATTTCTTAGCACACATTTGAACTCCCCTCTTTCTTCCTTTGTAAGTGTGGTTGATAGCATCCCTTTGTCTTGCACACCTTGGTTCTCTTGAGGACCTACCTCCTCCAAGCCTTTGCAAGAGGTTTCCTGGTTGCTTGGCTTAAACCTTACCCCCATGACTTCAATGGAAGACTCCTCTTTCGTAGTACTGCTACCTTCTTCTTCTGAAGTGCTATCAGTCCAGTCTTCCTCCGTCTCACTTTGCGATGATTCTTCATGGAGCTCCTATTGATGTTGCTCCTTCATGTCAAAGAAAACCTTCTTATGATTGTCATTCCTTCACATCAACTTTCCACTTTCCCGATCCTGCAAAGCTCGCATTTTCATTAGCCATGGTCTTCTTAGGATAAATGGATAGCCACTTCCCTTGGTCGACATAACATAAAAATCCACCACCTTCTTAATGCAAAATACCTGCAGAAAGACATTTTTACAAATGCCTATGCACCTAGCCTTGATATTGTTTTCCATTTTCACTTTGATTTTTAAGTGTCTCATGGATGTGCATGCCTAGTCTTTGCATAAGTCCTTCTGTCATGATGCAAATTTGTGCACCCCCATCCACTAGACATTTCCTAACCAACCTTCCTTTGATGTAACAATCTAACAGAGGTGTAATATCCTCATTCATCTCAGCTTGTGAAATGTTTACAACAGGAACACTCTCTTTTACCTTTCTCCTAGTCTCTAATACTCTCTCTCTTGCAAAAGTATTGTTCATGCCAAGTTAATTAAGTACTATGTTTATGTTGCTACCATCAATTAAGTTCACCCTCTATGTTCTCAAGGTAATCTCACAAAAATGCTCACTCTAATTCTCTTAATTCCGATATTCTCAAATTTCATAGGCCATCTCCATTACACTCCACAACTTCTACGTGTTGGATCAAGGAGGTTTTGTTTGTACTGCTCAATACTTGATAGGCTAAATTTTTGCAAGGGTAGATAATGAGAGCGCTTATTATCTCCAAGCCCCAAAATGACCCAACCTGGCATTTTCTCCTCATGCACCTTGTCCTCATGTTGCATCAAGGCCGTGAGCCCCTTACATACTAAAAATCACCTATGTCATCCTCTCATCACCAAAAAAATGCATCAGAGCTTCAAATCTCCAAAACTTAGCCCAATGAAACCATTTCCAACCCAAAAATGTGCAAAACCACATTCAGGGCTAGGGATGATTATGTACAACCACCCCATGCCAAGAAAATGTAAAAAATGTTGGAAAAATTATAGAGTAGATAATAAGCGCGCTTATTATCTACTAATACCGAATGAAGGCAAATTTGCTCATTCTGGTTACCATCAATTTCATCATGCCATCTTAAGCCCGCACATCCATTTTGGTACAATTTGGACACTTCAAAATTTTGTGCCAACACTTGGTCCTTTTTAGAAGCCTCCTAGCCAAAAAGTGATCCCAACCAGGAATTTTTGAATCCAAATTCCTTTAAAATCTAGATCCTATATCTTTTCAATGCTTACAACCCATGTGCATAGCCAAGACCCAATTTTGGGGCCAAAATCATTCCGTAGATAATATCTGATGCAAAATTTTACCAATTTACCTTTTTAGTGTTTGCATTTTGTTTCTATGGATCAAAGTGGTAATAATTTGGCTTTAATTGTGAAATTTATCTGCTACATCTCAATTGGGATTTGATTATATATTTTTTTCTATCTAGTGCACCTAATGCTAGTTTAAGGATCAATGTAGAACTAGCCCTCTATCCCAAAGAAGAAGACCTAGAAGTAGAGACTTCTAGATCTTCCAGAGTACTAGTTGGAAGAGGAATCAATCAAAGAAGCAAAGAAACCTTTCCAAGAGATTTATTGGAAAAAATAATGCAGCCATCTTCCACGACCGATTCAAAATTGTAGACAACTAGGCTATGGAGCTCCAAATGATGCCAAAAGAAATATACAATGTGGCATATACTCCGGAGCTTAGAGAAGACCACAAAAAGCTCGGCCTCCTATCATTCTATCGGATGGAGCCCTTTGGTGGGGATCTTCACAGATCTTATGAGTTGCTTAATCCATCTAGGAGGACGTGACAGCCCAAGTCCATGACTCCACCGGCCAACTTTCCGTAGTCAAGCAAAGAGAGTAAAAAATCCACCACTTGTAATCATTGAAGAACCATCACAGAGGGCAATGAGTCTCGAGAGAGAAAGGAAGCTTTTGATAGAGAAAGAGGACTACAAGGCAACTTTGAGGAGTTTTGGCAGCCCAATCCTCCGATGAAGCTGAGGACAAAGAATCCTCTCTATGGAATGGATCCTCTTGCAAAACTTGAATGAATCTATGAAGAAGAAGAGAAAGAGAGACCAAAAAAAAAAAAGTGGGTGCCTCTAAAAAACCAAAAACACAGTTAGTGAATCTACCCCCTTCTCCCATCACTGTTGCAGATGCACCCTCTCCACAAAAAACTGAAGCCCAAAAGTCTCAGAAACCTAGCAAGAGGAAAAGATGGAAAAACTAGTGGCAAGGGATCCCAAAACTTTTGGATCCACCCAAGAAAAAGACAATATGGAGATGGAAATAGATAAAGAGTAACCTAAATACCGACAAGAGTCAACCCCAAAGGATACAACACCTACTGACATGGTGCAAGAGAAAGCCGAGCAAGATACACTCAAGAGAATCAACAAGAGAAGGCTAGTACTTCATGTTACCATATACATGTGGTAGTGATGTGTGTGAACACACTAGGACCGTCGCAGCATTTTTTTCCTCTTTAGGAGGTTTTTTCGCCTGAGCATTGTATATACGCCCATCACTCTAGGGATATCTATTTTTTCCATTGCACACTAAGTAATACACTCTCTATTGTGTGCCTTGAGCTTCCTTCATCTTCTCCAAGATGTGTGCATTTCTCTACAACCCTAATTCCAACAATTGGTATCAGAACAGGTTGCGTCCTCCCGGGCTTAGTCGCCAGCTGCTCTAGCACACGCCTGCTCACTTTCTCTGACTTCAGTGAGCTTTGGCAAGCGTTCGTAGAGCAAAAAAGCGTTCGTAGACCTACGAACGCTTTGGCAAGCATTCGTAGGTCGACAAAAATTTTGGGCAAGCTCGTAGAGCTTAGTCTGCTCAAATTTTTTATTCGGGCTCATTTCAGCCTCCGTTTCCACTAAAGGTAGTACTGCACAGGCTATTTTTTCATTTTGTGTAGAGTTTTTGTCAGTGCCATTTTCTGCATAACAGGTGCCTTACAGTCTTCTATGCTTTGTGCTATATAGCATGTGTTATTCCCGCTCCATTTCCTATTTTTGAGCAGTTTTCACATCAGGTGCAGCATTTACCATGGCTGACAACAACACTGATGTCTTCAAGATGTTTGTTGCCTGCTGAGGACATGTTGGATGGGGACAATTACCGTATGTGGGCTTATATGATGCCACATGTTCTTGTGTCAAAGGGCATCTGGAATATTGTGCAGAGCATTGATGTACGTCCTGGTTCTGAGGATGTTGGCGATGTTGAGGATGTTGCAAGTCTTGCTGCTATTAAAGTTGTTTTGCCTACGGCAAAACAAGCTCGTTGGGATGTAAAGGATGTGAAGGCTCATGCATTGATTGTGTTGTCTGAGAAGCGCACCATTGTTCCTCACATCCGTTCAGCAAAATCTGCAAAACAGGCTTGGGATATTTTGATTGGTCTTTATGCAAGCCAGAATGAGGCTAAAATTGCTTTGCTACGTAAAGAGATAGAGTCGAAGATTATGCATGAGGAAGATGATATGGAAACTTTTCTTGCTAGTGTCAAGGATATCAATGAGTAACTTATTTCTGCAGGTGAAGTCATTTCAGGCAGTTCCCTTGTGCAGACTGTTCTTGATACCTTACCAGATTCTTACCAGACTTTTCCTAGTACTTGGAGACTTATGACCCAAGGAAATCCTGAAGTTGTCAAGTTTGATGCATTATGCACATTTCTATTGCAAGAGTCACTTTCCAAAAAAAATAGGACTAGACAGCGTGCAGTTGAACAGGCTTTTATTGCTTCTCAAAGAAAGGGTGGTAGCAGAAATGCAGCCACTTCTTATGGTTCTGCTGCGAGTGGCAAAATTTCTATTCCTAATGCTTACAAGTCTAGAAATTCTGGTGATAAGGGCAAAAAGAAGATGCATTGCCATTATTGTAAAGCTAATGATCACTTGATCAAGTCGTGTCCTAAGTTGAAGGCCAAAGAGGCTAAGAAAAAAGAGGGTGGTTCCACTGCAAATGCTGGTTCCACTACAAATGCAGCCATTGTTGAGTCTTCTGTGAAAGGAGACTGTGTTGCGGATGTTGATGCAGAATGGGCTTTTAGTGCAGAGTGCACTTACAATCCTATTGTCCATGATGCATGCTTGTCAGTTGTTGCTGTAGATTCACATGTGTGGTATTTTGCCAGTGGTGCTACAAAGCATATTACCTCACATCGTGAATTGTTTACCTCTCTTGAGTCTGTCCCTCCCTCATGGGAATTCAGTCACTTGTGCCAACAATGCCTCTTATCCGGTTCAGGGAGTTGGAAAGATTGTGCTTACTGCTGTAAATGGCAGTTCCTTCACACTTGTTGATGCACTTTATGTACCTGGGATCAAGAAGAATCTCTTGTCTGTATCTGCACTTGCTAGACTTGGACTTGTAGTCAAATTTGTGGATGACAGATGTACAATTCATGATCTCAGTTTTGGTGATGAAATTGTTGCATCTGGACTTTTTTTTGTGGGCTGTATAAGCTCACTTTGTATGAAAAGTGTGGACAAAATTTTGCAAATGTTTTTGCAGATTCAAGGGCTATTTCAGATGCAAAACTTTGGCATGCACGTTTTGGTCATATGAATTTTGCCAGTTTACTGCGTTTGCAAAAATCTGATATGGTTGCTTCTTTGCCGCCTCTTGAAGCACCTACCAAATATGTTTGTGAAGGTTGTATTTTGGGTAAGATGCAGCCTTCGAAGTTTCCAAAGGATGGTTTAGTTAGGGCCACATGCAGGTTGCATCTTGTGCATAGTGAAGTTTGTGGGCCCATGAAAACTCCGTCCTTCGGCAATTACCTTTACTTCATGACACTCATTGATAATTACTCCAGGCATGCATGGGTATTTCCCCTTAAAGCAAAGTTCAAAGTTTTTATGTGCTTCAAACAATTTCTGGCTATGGCTGAAAATGTCTCGAAATGTACTATGAGCACCCTCTGTTCCGATCGAGGGGGGGAGTATATGTCACATGAATTTAATGCATTTTTGGCTAGTTGTGGGATAAAACACCAATGTATAGTGCCTTATACGCCTCATCAAAATGGTGTTGCTGAGAGGATGAAAAAGTCACTTACGGAAATGGCACGATGTATGGTCAAAAGTCAAGTTTTGTCGCATTCTTTTTGGCTTGAGGCCATCATATGTGCCACTTATGTACTTAACAGGTGTCCTACAAAAGCTTTGCAGTCTATTACTCCATATGAAGCACGGCATGATAGAAAGCCTTCTATTGAGCACATAAGTGTTTTTGGTTGTTTGGCATATGCTTTGGTGCCACAAACACAGCGTAGAAAATTGGATGATAAGGTTGTCAAATGTATTTTTATTGGCTATAGTGCTGAAAGCAAAGGTTACAGGTTGTATCATCCGCAAAAAAACCGTATTCTAGTTTCACAGGATGTAGTGTTTGTGGAAGATTCTGTTCAACCCTTGCTCTCATGTACTAGAGACAGTAATGTAAGCTCAGAGGACATTTATGACACTTCGTTGCCTCTTTTCGGTGGTGGAAATACGAATGTAAGTTCCAATGAGGAAAATGTACAACCTATGGGGGTTTCTAAAATTTTTACAAATCAGCCTATTACCTGATGCAGATGTACATGATGTACTTGATGAGGAAAGGGCTGAAAATGAGCAGGCTAGAGGTATGCCAAAATGGCTGGTGCACACTTTGCGTGACAGTAAATTGGATGCACCTTTGTCTAGTCGTACTCGTTCAGGCTCTCGCCATGCATCTTATGCATCACATTGCTATGCTTTGGCTGTGTCTAGCTTACATGATGTTGAGGAGCCTCTATCTTTTGATGAAGCACAGAATTTAGAAAATTGGATGGCTGCCATGCAATCAGAATATGATGTACTTATAGAAAATGACACATGGACTTTATGTGATTTGCCTCCTGGCAAAGAGGCCATTGGTACAAATTGGGTTTACAAGTTGAAACACAAGCCAGATGGTGAGATCGATCGCCATAAGGCTCGACTTGTTGCAAAGGGTTATGCACAACAAAAAGGCATAGATTATGAAGAGACTTTTTCTCCCACTTGTCGTATGACTACTGTGCATTTTCTATGTGCATCGGCAGCTCATTTTGGTTAGGATGTACATCAATCAGACCTTGTTACTGCTTTCTTGAATGGTGACATATTTGAGGAAGTTTATGTAATGCAGCCTCGCGGTTTTGTCATAAAAGGACAAGAGGAAAAAGTGTGCAGATGTAAGAAGGCTTTGTATGGGTTGAAGCAATCTCCTCGTGCTTGGTATGAGAAAATTGACACTCATTTGGTTAAACACGACTTTCGTAACAGTCCAACAGAAAGCACATTGTATGTAAAGCGTGAGGGTGATGTACTTCTCATTGTGGTTCTTTATGTCGATGATTTGCTGATCACTGGACCAAATGAGAGACATATTGCTGAATTTAAGCCTGATTTGAATGCTACTTTCAAGATGAAAGATTTGGGGCTGTTGCATCATTACTTGGGTATACAGTTTAAGCAGTGTGATGGTGGTATTGCCTTGTGTCAGAAAAGTTACATAGAGACATTGCTATGTAAGTTTGGACTTGAGGATTGCAAACCTATTGCCGCTCCCATGGAAACAGGTTTGAAGTTGAGTCTACATGATGCTGGCGATCCTGCTGATGTCACTCTTTACCAAACTATTGTTGGCTGCCTCATTTATGTATGCAACACGAGGCCGGATATTCAGTTTGCAGTCTCACAGGTCAGCAGATTTATGCATAGCCAACGGTCTATGCATTGGCAGGCTGTCAAGAGGATTTGTTGCTACCTTAGTGGCACTTTACATCTTGGCTTGTTTTACCCCAAGGGGGGATCATTGCCGCCAAACTTACATGCTTTTTCGGACTCAGATTAGGCTGGTTGTCTTGACACGCGAGTGTCCTCAAGTGGTTTTTGTTTCATGCTTGGCAATTCATGTATATCATGATTGAGCAAGAAGCAACCTACTATGGCCACTTCAAGTTGTCAGGCTGAGTACAGGGCAGACTTCACAGCTACGGTGAAGTGTGTATGGCTCAGACGCCTTATGGTTGATTTGGGAGTTGGACAGGACACTGCCAACACTATCTACACTGGCAGTCGAGCACATTGGCAGTTATGAGGAACCCAGTTTTTCATGCTCACATAAAGCACATTGAGTTGCATTACCACTATGTCAGGGAGAGGCTCTCAGTAGGAGAGATTAGCTTGGCTTATGTGCCAACACATGACAACCTTGCAGATCTTTTCACAAAGGCATTGTCTCGTGTGAGAAGCTTGAAGCTTTTCGCAAAGCTTTGGGCTTACTCCCCTTTGTGGACTGATCATGTCCTCAGGGCATGGCACTTCCCTTTACTCATGTGCCAGCTGTTGTTCACCACATCACTCCAGGGGGGATTTGTTACCATATACATGTGGTATTGATGTGTGTGAACACATTAGGACCATCGGGGCATTTTTTCCCTCTTTAGGAGGTTTTTTCCCCCAACAATTGTATATACGCCCATCACTCTAGGTCTATCTATTTTTTCCATTGCACTCTAAGTAATACACTCTCTATTGTGTGCCTTGAGCACCAGGGCATTTTTTCCCTCTTTAGGAGGTTTTTTCCCCCGAGCATTGTATATACACCCATCACTCTAGGGCTATCTATTTTTTCCATTGCACACTAAGTAATGCACTCTCTATTGTGTGCCTTGAGCTTCCTTCGTCTTCTCCAAGCTGTGCGTGTTTCGCTGCAACCCTAATTCCAACACTTCCCAACCTGCCAGCATGCAAGAAATAGAAGAATAGGCCCAATTTGCACACCAAATACTGAAAAAGATGAAGATTGCAATCTATCCTAAGGAAGAAAATATCAAGCAAGTCAAAGCCGCAAATGTACATGTGATTGCCCAAATAGACCCAAAACCTTTAGCTAAGGTATAAAAGCCATTTTTTGAAAAAGCCTAGAAGAGGGTTTTTTTCGGATAGCAAGCATTACGACGATTCTACAGAGCACTATGTACTCTCCTTCTTCTTTTTCAAGCTCATAAATCCCTCGTGAGTGTTTGTTTGAAGTGTCATCTACTCCATCCTGTTCACATGTGAAACCTAAAAGCTCTTCACGACATTCTGCTTTTCTCATGGTAAAATTTTGTTTTTTTTGTAGCTCACCTTCTCCTTAATATGCTCATAGCTTAGGATTTACATGACATAATTGCATTTTATGCATTGGGACATCATTGCAAAGCTCTAGGGTGCATTTGGGGATAAAAACTGTTTGGTCAAATCTACCATGTAGATAATAAGCATAAGTTTGTGGCAAGTGGTCAAAAAGGGGATTGGAGGGCATGGGAATGTGTCGTTAGATGTTGCCTACCCATCCTATAAGTTTTGTCTTGTTTGGACTTGATGAATCAACGAGATTTTCTTGCGATGTCATAGTTAGCATTTGCTTCCTAACATGCATGAGTGTAGCTTCAAGTAGATAGGGATTGAGTGTGTTTTTAGAGAGACTAACAACCTCTCGTAGCCTCCACACACTAGTTGAGTCAAATCCATCCCACGGTATGACATTTATGTCCGTGGTTCTCACTATCACTTAAATAAAATACCAAGTCTTGGCATTCGAAGAGCGCAACATATCTGTTAAAGATTGGTTCTAGACAAGTCAACATAGAAATCTATTGATGCTATCCAAGACTCACTTACAGTTGGTGTCTTTGCTCCTCACACTAGTGCAAATTAACTTGATACATAATTGAAGGCAATCATAACATGCTCGTTATTCAGCTGGTATCCCATCTAGAACCAAGGATATAATGCACCTCTATAAGAAACAACGGGGAACTGGTGCAACTCTGTAAAGAACATTGCCCCTTTAGTGTTATGTGCACTTCCTTGACTTACTGCCCCTTCCCTTGGTGCTCAGTGGTTTGACACCACAATAGCATAAGTTTGCATTGGTCCTATTGTAATTGGAACTATCACAAGAGGAGTTGATGATGGCAGAGAAATGGGTATCGACACTATCCAACCCACATCTATAGTCTAACCACTACACGTCATGAAGGATTGGCTTATCAATAATTCTTTAATCCTCCTCTCTAGTATCTCCCATTTCTATTTTTTTATCAGAAGGTTGTTGCACCCCATCCTCTCTTGGTCCCAAACTGAGGAGCATTGACATCAGAGATACATCCACAGGGGGTAAGGGCACATATGGAGTGATAGGAGTAAAAACCCAAAAAACAGGCCCTTCAAAACTTGGTTTTTCAAAATAGAAGCCAAAAATTTTCCCCACTTTGGTATTTATAGCTTGTCCTCTATCCATAGCGTTGACAACCCTCTTGGCCTTAGTAAACAAATTCCTAATCAACACTTTAGCCTAATTTAGTCCGCCTATTATTTTAGCAACAAAAATCACCGCATGAGTAGCTCACGAAATGTTGTGAATCTTGGCCATCATCCAAACACCTTCAACACCAAGCAAAGACATTTTTGTACTTATGCATCCACACAACCATGTGTTGGGTGCAGCTAGGGTGGATGCAACCGTTGTAGGGCCATGGCATGGTTAGGAAGAGCAGAGGAGGAGGTGAGAGAGAAAAACGAGATGGAGAGAGAGATAGTCGACACTGTAAAGAAAAACACTATGAACTATTTTCCTTTGTAAAAAAACTTACGATATAACAAAAGTTCCATGCACACTCCACAAAGACTAGACTTTCCTCTACATGCTATAAGGGGAGTTTCCCATGGGCTTAGACCACAGGGCTTGAACCCATATGTTGTGATCATATCCTGCATAGTCGTTTTTTCTGTTGGAATTGTAATACCTATGCCACTAAAAGTGACATCTTTATTGCACCAATTGTGCACTCAACTATCGAGGTTTTCCATGGAGGGTGAACAATTCATTGGATCTCCTTAGCCACTAATTACTATAGAATTAATAGGGTGTGAGGATGATATTGTACCTATGCTTAATCTATGAGTGTGTGCTCTAGCAATCCCCTGCACTCCAGCCATACCTTCATAGCCTCAATCATTTGGTGGTTGGGTGGAGTGAGACCCTTTATGCTTGCAGCGCAAACCAGTTGTGCCATCTTGTTGTTGTATGAATAGAGCTCAAAACCACTTATAGAAAGACAACAACCTACATAGAGCTTAGCAATGGAAGGTGGTGATCTAAAGGTAGTGACAAGTGCAAGTAGAGAACAAAGAAGCAAAGAAGCACTTATATAGTAACCATTTTGCATGTCTAATTCTGAACACAATGCATAGGGTCTCGGGTTCACACATGTGATAGTTAATGAACCACCATCCATTGTCATAATTAACCCACTCGTTGCAATATTTTGCTCATCATGCCTTGAATACTCCACATGAGACATAATGCCACATTCATAATCGTAAGTCATATTTATTAATGCAATTATTGAGATCTAACACACCACCTCAATCTCCTCATTATGATGAATGGGCACCATCACAAGGTAATGTTGCAATTTGAAGCCATTGATTGGACTTGGAACCATTGTCCCATCCATGTTTTATCGAGTGTGTTTTTTTATCGAGCTTCTGATTTCGAGCTTTTGCAATGAGAACCATTTTTGTGAGCTTTTTGACATTTAATTTGGAGGCTTTTCTAACGGCACAAAAAAGGCAACCAAAACAACAGACATTACTCGTATAATACACATTAAAAAAACGTGTATAAGTTTCAAAAAGTCCTAACTTTGAGCATGAACATCTAGCAAGATATGAACCACAAAACATACATCTATATATATAAACTATACTATATAGAATAATATAAATAGATAGCGTATAGTAATATAGAACTATATCATGATATAACTATACTATATATATATGTATATGTATATATATAGATATATATATATATATATATATATATATATATATATATATATATATAGTATATCATATATATATATATATATAATTATATCATATAACTAGACATGTATGAAAATCTTGCATATGTTCCAATTCATGCTCATCTTTGAGAAGACTATCGGTGTCCATATTTTGCTGATGACACTCAGAGGAATATGAGAACACATAGTGGATAATGACCATATTCACAAAAACAAAAAGATGGTTTCCAACTATTTAAAACTATGTTGCCTTCAAGAAGGAAGATGTGGGGTGGAGATTACAAGCTATGCGGAAAACATCCCTATTTATGATGCTTATTCTGCTAAAAAATACAAGAAAATGTTAATGAGAAGAGTAGCTTACAGTTCCCACGACAAGGTGGGCAACCCATGACGGTGTCAATGGCTAGATAGCTAATGGTGTTTTGAATACAAACAGGTACTGCAAGTCATGCATGTTGGTAAAGGAAGTTGACAAACCGTCACTATCACAAAAGTAAGCACAATCCTTCTCATGTCTAATGGAGCCCGTACATTTCAAAGTTTTCATTCATAAGTTTACACATCTTGCACTAGCTTCCATCTACAAATTCTGGCTAGAGGAGAAACCATGCTTAGACATTATTCATAGTTTCTAGCATATATCCATAATAAACAAATAACTTTTTTTATGTTCTTTACTACTCACCTTGTTAGATCTTTTGATTCTAATTAGTCCTTTGCAAATTTCAATAATAATAATAAGAATTATCTTAAGAAAGAATGTATAATGTATGCTACAATTCTCCGTTTCAATTTCTCATCTTACAAAGCCAATCATGCTACATATAGAGAGGTTTTAAGAAGAGCGTGAATCAAATCAATCTCACATTTACTTTATTCTGGTTTTAAGAAATCTTGTTCAAGCCCATGTTTAGTAAAAAGATCAGTGGTTGTGTTTAGATTGCCAATATCCTACCATAATTCATGTCGTCTCTTTAATAAACCTGCCAAGGTAGAACACACGTGAGTATGGCTGCCATTACTATAGCAAGCTATTAGATCCAATTCATCTAGATCCACCATACTATTGTTTCTGATTTGAAAAACCTCCTTGGGTGGAATCTATTGGTTTCAACCCCATACCAGGTCTCCTCAATTCAAACCCATCTGCGTCGTACTCTTGCCTTTCGATTTTCCTATGCTTGTCGTACTCTTCCTTTATTCTTTTAGTTTGCAATTGATCGAAATCGATACCTATGTCTACTCAAGGATTTCTTTTAGCTGCCCAAAAATAGAGGAGAACATGAGTAACCAAGTTAAAACTAGAAAATTAAACTAGTAAAAGAAGTATCAAGAATATTATGGCTTGCTATGTTCAAATCAATCAAGCCCTTGCTAAGACTATCAGCCCAAACAGCCGACCTTGTTTTGAACCATTTTTCCTGTTGCAATCTTATGCTCCCTGATTTTGCATGGCTGGCTATCTCACTAATTGGAAATGGAAATGGTGGTTTAGAAGAAGATGTATACAAGGATTGGCCTATATAAAAAGCCCTTGATAAAGTAGGTTGAGAAGCTGACGATACATTTAGTGAGAAGTCTGGTTGTGACACATAGCGAGCCAGAAGTGTTGAAACCATCAAGCCCCAAAATGTCATCTCCAACCCTCGCAGCTTGATTTGCTGAAGGCGGACAATGTGGTAATGTATCAACGATAGAACTAGCCTCGATCGTCGGGACATGTCCTTTGAGGCAATGCCTATGGTTGTGTAGCTGGGTGGTGGCTTGATGGCCACCTTAACAGTTGTTGAATGTGAAGGCGGACAATGTGGTAATGTATCAACGATAGAACTAGCCTCGATCGTCGAGACATGTCCTTTGAGGCAATGCCTAGGGTTGTGTAGCTCGGTGGTGGCTTGATGGCCACCTTAACAGTTGTTGAATGTGTAGAACCTGAAGCTTCTCCTTTGAGTAAAGAACTTCTCCTTTTTGGGGTGAGGGGGGTTTATATAACCTATACAATGTTTGGAGACATGACATTTGAAGAAATAGTGTCTCCAGAAATATCACTTTGTATCTTCACATAAACTTGAGGCAACACATTTACAACTCCATTTGAATTGAAAAGATCATCCAGCTGTGGAGTTGAAGGACTTGTACCTAGCATTGGTAGAAGAAACCTAGCACATTGCCTTAACCCGAGTTTCCACATGCTATCAAGATGCAAGCATAGGTGATTGCATTTGGAGACACTCCCTCGCTTATCATCCGCTCAAAAAAGCCCAGAGCTTCTTGGCATCATCCCTTTAGGGAATATCCCCCAATTAGTGCATTCCAAGAGATGAAGTTCCAAATAAGAAGACCTTGAAGCACTTATTGTGCTTTCTAAAGTTCACTACACTTAATATATATGTCAATCAAGGCATTGCCAAGCTTTATGGGTAGCTTAATACACATGGCGATCATTATTGTATGTGTATATATAAACATCGGAATGGCTCTACATCATTCTCAATGAGATGGTGAGATGGCGAGGTGCTTAATCGTCATGTGTATAAAGCTATTTTTTACACAAAAAAAGGGGGACTGCAAAGCTCACTGATCATCTGCGCGCATGCGGATGATCGGTGAGCTTTGCACCCCCCCTTTTTTTTTATAAAAAATAACTTTATGAGCACCCTCCGTTCCGATCGAGGGGGGGAGTATATGTCACATGAATTTAATGCATTTTTGGCTAGTTGTGGGATAAAACACCAATGTATAGTGCCTTATACGCCTCATCAAAATGGTGTTGCTGAGAGGATGAAAAAGTCACTTACGGAAATGGCACGATGTATGGTCAAAAGTCAAGTTTTATCGCATTCTTTTTGGCTTGAGGCCATCATATGTGCCACTTATGTACTTAACAGGTGTCCTACAAAAGCTTTGCAGTCTATTACTCCATATGAAGCACGGCATGATAGAAAGCCTTCTATTGAGCACATGAGTGTTTTTGGTTGTTTGGCATATGCTTTGGTGCCACAAACACAGCGTAGAAAATTGGATGATAAGGTTGTCAAATGTATTTTTATTGGCTATAGTGCTAAAAGCAAAGGTTACAGGTTGTATCATCTGCAAAAAAATCATATTCTGGTTTCACAGGATGTAGTGTTTGTGGAAGATTCTGTTCAGCCCTTGCTCTCATGTACTAGAGACAGTAATGTAAGCTCAGAGGACATTTATGACACTTCGTTGCCTCTTTTCGGTGGTGGAAATACGAATGTAAGTTCCAATGAGGCAAATGTACAACCTATGGGGGTTTCTAAAATTTTTACAGATCAGCCTATTACCTGATGCAGATGTACATGATGTACTTGATGAGGAAAGGGCTGAAAATGAGCAGGCTAGAGGTATGCCAAAATGGCTGGTGCACACTTTGCGTGACAGTAAATTGGATGCACCTTTGTCTAGTCGTACTCGTTTAGGCTCTCGCCATGCATCTTATGCATCACATTGTTATGCTTTGGCTGTGTCTAGCTTACATGATGTTGAGGAGCCTCTGTCTTTTGATGAAGCAAAGAATTTAGAAAATTGGATGGCTGCCATGCAATCAGAATATGATGCACTTATAGAAAATGACACATGGACTTTATGTGATTTGCCTCCTGTGTTATATAAGGGAGGAGGGGTGGTAGAGCATGAAAGGGTGTGACTGAGCAGGACCTAAGCCTCTGTATAAGAGAAGAGGCTACTAGTTGCAGGTAGAAGGGTTTGAAAGAGGGTTCTCCAATTGTCGAGGCTGCATCAGCTTTACGCTCTCGTGACGAGTCTTGGTTCACATACATAAAATTGTCCTCGTTTATGTACAAGAAGAATGCGGATTCAGATGTGCTAGGGGAGCAGCCCAACATATGTAGAGAAGGCTGTCATCATGGAGGCTTGCCAAAAACAACAGAGATAGATATGCTCAGCTTGCCCTTAGGTCATCACGACACTGAGAGCTACAGGGAGACACAACATGCTGGTATATGACATCATGGTTTCAATCATATCGCTTCAACTACATGTATAGATTCCCTCTATTTTAGTACTCCTTGCATGCACCCTCCCTATCTCTCTCATAGACAGAGGTCACTATACTATATGTCAAGATTTGATTGAGCTAGATATAGGAGCACATGGATATAGCCAATACAGGAGTTGGACACGATAATTACTTTCTATAGAGAGCATCTTCAACAACTAATAGAGGATGGATATGGATCAGACCGGCCTATATAGGAGCACATGGATACAGCCAATACAGGAGTTGGACACGATAATTACTTTCTATAGAGAGCATCTTCAACAACTAATAGAGGATGGATATGGATCAGACCGGCCTATACGACGTGCTATTGGTCAGATGCACACATCATTGCATCATCTAGAGATTGAGATTGTTAGATTTAGGAGAGTACTAGTAAAGGTCAGTATATGCTAGTTGTGTCATATAGCTCCAGAGACAAAGTCATGAGATATCAACTTGATCATTGATTCCTCGGGTTGTTTTTGCTAGAGTTGTGCAGACACAGGGAGAGTCGCTTGAGGAGATCATGCAGTGGGAGATGTTCATAGAGGGAGATTATTGACTTCTTTAGAGTAGTGACTTAGCAGCCAAATGAGCATGCTTCATAGCAGACTTCAGAGCCAACTTATACCAGAGGTATATTAGCTGATAGAGCCATTGAGCCTGGGAGAGCTAGACGCCCTCTTAGACCACGACATTGTTTTTGCTAGAGCTGTGGAGACACAGGGAGAGTCCCTTGAGGAGATCATGCAGTGGGAGATGTTCATAGAGGGAGATCATTGACTTCTTTAGAGTAGTGACTTAGCAGCCAAATGAGCATGCTTCATAGCAGACTTCAGAGCCAACTTATACCAAAGGTATATTAGCTGACAGAGCCATTGAGCCTGGGAGAGCTAGACGCCCTCTTAGACCACGACATTGATGGAGGCTCCATCATAGGACCAAGACTATACTAGCACGACATGAGAGAGGCCCAATATGACTATTTACAGAGGCGGACATTGACAAAGTTCTTCAACGACCAATGCAATACTTTCTAGGATAACACCCAATGTGAGGCATTCTCAAGCATTGGTGATAATTTTAGTCTTTCACTTCATTTTAATTTTTGTACCCAGACATTGGATTAGATCCACTAAGATTGTATCAGTTTGGTCTCATAGGTCATTTTGGCCTTTTTAAGATGTTTAATATAACATTTCATTTCATTTCTCTATGTGCGCGCACACGTGCGTGTGCGTGTGTGTGTGTGTGAGGTAGCTGATCGTCAAGGACTTGTGTTGTCTTCACTAGAGCACCGAATTTGGCATAAAAATCTACTAAAGCAATGCCAAGCACGGTTACCTTCCCCATCACATCCTGTTTCATGATATCATCATATATTCTCTTCTTTTTCAAGTGGTTGAATGCTAGAACAAGCTTTCAATCATAATTTTAGTCTTTCACTTTTATTTTTATTTTTTTACCCAAACAATGGATTAGATCCACTAAAATTGTATCAGTTTGGTCTCATAGACATTTAATATAACATTTCATTTCATTTCTCTCTCTCTCTCTCTCTCTCTCTCTCTCTCTCTCTCTCTCTCTCTCTCTCTCTCTCTCTCTCTCTCTCTCTCTCTCTCTCTCTAGCAGCTGATCATCAAGGACTTGTGTTGTCTTGACTACAACACCACATTTGGCATAGATGTCCACTAAAGCAATGCCAATCATGGTTCCCTTCCCCAACATATTCTGTTTCATGATATTATCATAATTTTCGCTCCTTATTCAAGAGGTTGAATGCTAGAACAAGCTTTTATAAGTGACACATAGGTGACTACATCAAGATGCTTTGAATTGCAATGCATTTGCACATAGCAATATGAGACTATAGCTGCCTATGCCCTAAAGACACCTCAACATGATTGGTGTACGATTTTTTAATGGCAGACAACACATAATATTATAAAATTAAAACCTTACATTACACGGTCTCCTCCCTAGTTTGTACACCAACTTTTGACATGCTGCTTCTAGAAATCTGAATATTATTTTTCTTTTGCTCTCCCTTGATTGCTAGAAAATATAAGACTAGCTCCTTTGGAGGCATCAACCCCTTTTCCCTCCATCTGTAACGGCCCCTTACCATACCATATGGACATCTCCAAAACATGTTTCTCATGAAATGCGTCTTTTAATAACCCACAACAAGAGAAATTTTTTATGTCAAACTCCCAAATGTCATAGCTAGTAGCTTTTGCTTAAAACATTTCCTCCAATCTGAGTGAGCTCTCTCCTCCCTCTTCGTTTCCGACCTTCCTTCCCCTACGACTTCAAACAGGACGGTTTTTTGTATTATATGATGGAAATCCCATGTGGGAGCCCAAAAAAGGGTGTATCGATTTTTTTAAAGTAAATGGGCTCCGTACAAAGGAGACTTTTGCAAAAAAAAAACAGATTTAAATGTAATATCAAGCTCAAAAATAAACGCAAATAGTGCTTTTTTTAAGTTACATTTTGTGAATGCATAGGCGTGCTTTCATATCACATATAGTTGTTTGGTAATTGAAGATTGCACTATGTAGTATAGAGTTCTCTCATGTCACAATGATATTTAAAGATATCATTGGTGTAATCTTTTGGTTCAAAAGCTCGAAAAATAAGTTACAATTGTAAAAGCTCGAAACTGAAAGCTCGCAAAAATAAAATCCCTTGTTTTACCAAAAGAATGAATTTGTCCTTGCACTACCATGAACACGGTTGGGTCCCATCCACTGCAAATTCAACTTTCCTTTATTTTTCCCTTGCCAAGAATTGAACATCAGCACAAGCTTTCCCTCTTTGAATATCTTAAACCACATACCTCTATCCATCTGTTTCTTCTTCTTAACATGTAGCTCTATCATCAATAGAAAACTAGTATAGGTATCCTCTTCCAATTGAAGCAACTAATTCATCTACCGATAGACCATTGAATCCTTTGGTAACAGTATTTCAATCTATATGATGGGCACCACAAGTTCCAAAGGGAAAATTTCTCTTATTCTAGAAACCAGCTTAAAGGCAATACAATCCCTAACTACTTTAAATGACGTGCAATATACCCAAAGTGCCACACGAAGCTTCAAATCTTGATCATTATGTTTTGTAGCAACTAACTTTGTCAACCTCTACATGATCACCTTATCATTGCTTTCTGCCAATCCATTCACTTGTGGATAATAAGGGGTATTCCTTTTATGCATAATTTGAAAAGTCTGCAGCAACTCCTAAATCACTTTATGCAAAAAATGTGCACCCCGATCACTGACCAACTCCATTGGTAGACCAAACCTAAGAAACACTTCTTGACAAAGACAGTCCATAATTGAAACTACATTATCTTATTCTAATGCCCAAGGTTCGACCCACTTTGTATAGTAATCCGTACAAATCAAAATGTATTTTCACTTCAATTGTTTTTCCACAAGTTAAATTGGACCAATAGCATCCAAACCCCACTTTTAGAATGGTTTAAGTGGCAGTATTGGATACACTACCTCAAACTTCATTCTTGAAGTAATAACATCCATCGAGATAGTCCATCTACCAAATTCTATTGCTTCTAAATTGCACCTTTGTTGATTCGATAGACTTTATTTATCTACTTCTCAAATTCATATTCATGATGTAGCAACTCCTTCAATTCCATTATCTTTGGGTGAACTTTGCCCTCTCTTTCTAGCAGCTCAATGTCCTTATTGGTACTCAGCTCGGTTTTCTCCCACCATGTCTTGATTGGAAGATCATCTGCATGGCAATTCTTAATTGTTTCCACATCCACCATACAGATTGACAACAAATCCTGATTTGTCTTTAGGAATTTGGCTTCTTCTTTATTTATCAGACCTTCCATCATATTTAATGGTTTGGCAACAATAGGTTAGCCTCACAAATATGGTTAACCTACTAGTATAGGATTGGAACCTTCCTTGATCCGCTTTGTATGACTAAGATATGCTTTGCCCAATTTTGCTTCACCTTAGCTTGCCAAAGCCATGATTGGCCAAATATTATATGATAATATTCTTTCATTCCCTCTAGATCCAACACTAGAAAGAACACCACAAAGGATATCCCTCCAATATCAAGAGTAACACCCCCCAACATATCTCAAGATCCCACCCTTTGTTTATACATCATTCAAACAAAAAACAAAAGTGGTTCTAGTTCACACCATCCATATTTCTTGCATGCCTCCCATGTAATAATACTGAGTCCATAAAATCCATCCACAGGCACATTTTTTATGGTACAACCTCGATATTGCACTATGATAAGTAGTGCCCGCATGATCTACGAGAGGAGAAAAATCCTTACGTGCTACTTTATTTGTTCTTGGTGCTTCTTGTTGTGGCATCATCTTTTCTTTGAAAGCTCGCACCAATTAGAGCATATCCCCCAACTTCATTTAGATTGGTAATTGCACTATTGCCTCCCAATATCCAAATGGAATAACCCATTCAAAAGATCCTTATCCAATACTACTCTGGTCAGCTCTTCATTTGGCATCTCATGGGCTACTTTGCTATCCCTCTTGTCCTTTATTAATTACGATGAACATTTTGTCACTAGCTTGTGCTTCTTTAATTGTACCTCTTCTTCCATAGACACTTCTTTTTTTGGAATTGCTTGGAATATTTACAACAGTTCTTTTGAGCAGTTATGATTGGTCTGAGACCCTTGAAGCTTGCACGAGAAGAACTTGTGGCATCAATATTGGATCCTTCTCTTCATGTCTCACTACTTCCTTCAAAATTGTTATATGATCTACAACAATCAATTTCAAAAGCACCTTCTGCATTGGGTGAACTTCCTCCCTTGAGCGAGTAATTTCTTGTACTTTTGGATCAAATGATTTTCCTCTTTGTCCATTTCTTCTTCCGTTGTGGTCATTATCTCAATGGACACCATGTTTGTATTGGGTCCTTTTGCTTCATCTTTCTTTTGATCATACTCCGTAGCCTCCTTTCACTCACTTCACCAATGGTCATCATCCAAACAAAAGCACCAATGCTTTGGTCTGGGTGGTAGAAATTAGTCAGCCCACATCTCAACCATATTTGCCTCGGTTGCCATATTTGCCTCCTTGATTCGAAGAGCTTGCATAATTTTGATGAGCTCCTTCTATTAGGATTTTTGTGGAACTTGTACCGCATCCATGGACTGGCTAACTCAACTTTTGATTTTGTTGAGTTTGCCAATTTTTCATGTTCGTGGAATTATATCAGCATTGATTGATGTTATGATTCTTTACCTAAAAAATGTTGCACCAAAGTTTTTTTAGTGCACAATCATTAGACACATGATCCTCATTCTGACATTTAGTATAATGTAGTTTTGAGGTGTTCACTAGCCCTATCTGGTGATGATGTGCTCATACAAGAAATTGATTGTTTCCTTGGCTGTGTTATTTGTGAGCGCTTTACTCATTTCTTGTCACTGCCACCAGGACCTTGTTTTTGGCTTCCTTGGTCTTCGTTGGTTGTGCAAGAGAATCGTTATCCTCACCCGAGTTATCATCCTTGTCTAATTCATTGTCTGTGTCATCTTTGGAGTGGCTATTTGCTGATTATTTCTTAGATTTCTTTCATCGAGATACACCTAATGAATTTTTTGCCATTTGCACTGCCAACATGACCTTCTCCAGGGACATCATTTTCAAGTCAATAGTTGCCAATGTTGTGTGAAGGCTCTTCCGTAATCCTAAAACATAGTAAGAATCTAGCATTTCATTTTTTGATTGTGTTGTATCCACTCTCTAGAGTACCATATGGAACTTTGTTGTATAAGTTTCCACATCAAATTGCCTGTGCTTTCATAACTGCAAGCGCTCCCTAGAGTCATCTTCTCCATACAAAATTGTTTCAAGAATGCCGTAACAATTTTCGTTTTCTTTTTTAGATAATCAATTGGGTATTTTGCCATCCACTTTACATCTTTTCCAACTAAGGTGGTTTCAAAGACCCCTTCCTTATGCACTACATCACTACTATTGTTCAGTAGTGCATACTGCTTCCCAAAGGATTCTATATGAGAATCTAGATCTTCATCCAACTCCTCGACAAAATTTCAATACTTGAGCCCATGATGCTTGTTTCCCTATCATGCCATGTCTGCCAAAAACTCTCGGGATTGCCGGTGTAATCAAGATAGGTGATGTTTTGATGATAGGGGCTCCGAATGGAAGTCCTGATGGCACACTAGGTTCCTGCATTGGTTCAAGTGGATCTAGAATCAAAGGCCAGATAGATCTAGGACCAAGATCCACAGTTACACCTGGGATGGTTCTCATAGTTGCAAAAGTACTCCCACCAAGACTCAATCTGACCAATGCAGGGAGTAAAGGTTTGAACTTTCCTGCACCCTCTGGAACATAAGTGGGGTCTAGGGAAGGAGGGGATGTTTGTAGGAATTTTGGTGTGGATTGCGACCCTCGACAAGTGTTTGCAAAATGAAATAATCTTGCTAGGTCCACTTGCACCAATATGTCTGTAACTTCCACCATTTCTTCTTCAAATGTGAGTTTCCCCCATGTGTTTATAACTTCCACAATTTCTTCTTCAAATGCCCATTTCTCCCACGGTTCTTCCAAGTGGTGTCACAGGCTATACAGGACTTCCTTCCATTAGGAAGAGGATGGGGTTTAGGAGGGCCTCTTTACTTGCCATGAGCTTATGGAGCTGATTAACATTTTGAATAGGTGTACACCATGTGTGCAAGAATGGTGGGTATGTAAGAGATGTGTAAGAGTGGTCAAAGGATGCACTTTTCCCCCCAAAAAGGAGGTGGACAATTTTATGATTTTCGGCCTTCCATAACTCCCACACATGATCTCCGATTTGAGCGGAGATCATAGATCAACAATCTATGCATTGAGATCTTTCCATAGATATGCTACATGATATGGTTTTACCCACTAGATTTTAACTTCCATTTTGGGAGGAAAATTTGAATTCAAATAAACTAGCCGTTTTGCCTGTTTGAATTCAAAAGCTATCCTTTGATTACTTTCTTAATACTAAAGGTTTGACTTCCTTAAACTGCCAAATAAAGAGGCCCTCCTAGCCCCATTCTCTTCCTAATGCCACATCCTCTCTGTTGTGGCGAGGTAAAGATGGGGGATGGTAGAACATTGTATCTTGTATGCTTGCACATGCTAGCCTCCACTCCGTAGTTCAACGCAATGGACCCCGACTCGATAGGCTCCGTAGATTTTTAGTTAATCGTGGTTTCTTGTGTTACTCAGGTGTCATGTTGGGACATCAAATAAATAACAACGTCACACACTGAGTAAGGTAGAGAAGACCAAGAAGACATTACACAAGTACAAGAAAATGACAAGAGAACTAGTGTATAGTTTCATACATTGGAATGCTCATGCGTCATGTTTAGGCAATGCCTATCTAAATAGAATCCCAGTTTGCACGATGGTACGAGCAGTTTCACCCTTATAAATCAAGACAACATACCCCATCAATATCCAAACTATTACTTAGACTTAACAGTAACCTAGGTATTGCTGGATTTGTTGTCTTTGTGTATCTCCATGGGGATAATCACTTTGCCTTTCTAAGGGTGTCGGACCATTGGAGTCGTTTCTTCTGTAGAAAGTTTTGGAGATTTTTCATGAGAGACAATGGTATGTTGGTTAGGCTCCTCAGGAATTTGATTCGCATCTAGCACTTGTTTAAGTTAAGACTTAGCAAAAGTAGTGGCTTGCAAGGAGGAAGGCTTATCAGCAGAGGAGGAAGGATTGGACTGATTGCTGGGGTCAAATGGGCAAAACTCCTTTTCAGTCAATTGAGCTAGCACTTATTTAAGTTTAGACTTAGCAAAAGCAGTGGCTTGCAAGGGGGAAGGCTTATCAAAGGAGGAGGGCTTGCACTAATTACTGGGGTCAAAGGGGAAAAACTCCTTATCATTCAGTTGAGCTAGAAGAGTGTAGCAGCTAGGGGGATTTTTTTTTGTTTTGCTGCGTACAGGTGGGTTCCTCTTTCCTTGAGATAGATATAAATTTTGGGGTAGAGAATCCGAAAAGAGTTAGAGGCTTCCCTTGGGGCGGTTGGTGAGAGGAGGGAGCTGAGGAACAAGAGGTGACAAACATGACAAGATAGGTATAATCATGCTAGAAGTGGGTCTAGGTTTTTGAGCCAAGAAATCTTTGATTTTGTGAGACACAAGTCCACATTGGAAGCATGCATGAGGGAGATGTTTGAAGACAAGAGGTTGGATAAACAAATCTTCATTGTTGAGGTTGATGTTAACGAACTCAGGTAGAGGCCTACCAAGATCCATTTCAACTAGGATCTGAGTGTGCCATAGAGGATTGAAATCCCTAGGTGGATGACTACCAAGAAATTTGCCTACAGAGGAAGCTATCATATGAAGGAATTTGTAGTACTAAAAGAAGGGTTGGGGAAGCTCCATCCACACCAGATAGAGCATCGGGTTGTTTCCAAGCAAGAAGACCTAGTCCATCAAAAATAGACAAAGAGGTGCATTTTTATACATCCATTGGCCAGCTCCTAGAGCTTTTATGATCATGGCTTCATCTCTCAGAAGGATGATATATAATTTTTTTTGGAGAACTTGGACTTGTTGAATGTTTATGCCCTAAGACAGTCAGTGGTCTCTAAACCACGTCCTCAAAGTTTCTAGGGGGAAATGAGTGCCAAAAACCATTAAAATCAAAGCACTCTTCTCTTATTCACACGCATAAATCTTCACCACAACATATGGTAATATGTATGAGGGCATACCTGATTGTCATGTTATTGTTAAAGTCTTGGAATTTACATTGCTCTTATTTTGTTTCTTTAGACCTTGGGGAGATTCAGCTTGGGCTTAAATGGTGAAGACCTCAAGAGTGCCTTGATTTTTTTATGCTCCTCCACTAGTAAGATTTTGTTGCAAGGCATAATGTTGTATTGGTATAGGCTTTGTAGAGAAGGACAGAAATTGTGAGTGCCAAAGAATGGAGTGTGGGTTAAAAGAAGTTGATGGGTGGGCACTACTACAACATAACAATCAGGAGAGAAAAATAAAGAAGGTTTTTTATCGGGCTACGTAGCAGAGTGCGACACAAAAAAAACTTGCATGCGTGAGAACATAAGGGGAGAGGGCCAAGGGATATCTCTAGCCATGCATGGGAACTTTGGCCAAGGCCTTCCTAGTGAGAACCATTCATTGAAGCCGGGGTCTTCTTGAGGGAAATGAGTCGGCAAAGTGCAAAGGAGTGTACGTGGTTTGCGGTGTGAATCGCCTAGTTGAGAATGATGATTGCAACAAGGAGGGAAATCCATGATTGTATTGGTCAATGGGACATCACCATCATTAGATATTCTCTTAGCATGGTCATGCCATCACCCTTCCTTCTGCTTCTTGCTCAAGTCCTTGAACTCCCCAATATTTTTTCTCCATAGGCCACCTCATACCATGTGCTTTAGCAAGTTGCATGTTTTAAAACTGATTTAAGGATGTGGTCATGTGAGACGTTGTGAGCAGGATGGAAACACATACAATTCCTCTATAATCACCCGATACACACTCTTGGGATAATACACACACGCACTATGGGGCACCACTCGGCTTACACAACCCACCTGGCCGAGACAAGGAACAACCGATGGAGTGAGAGGAGAGAGACTATCCATTTGCCCACTCAACACAGAAAGAGACACACACACACACACACACACACACAAAAAGATCAGCTCAAAAGAGAATAATTTCTCATGTTTAGATACAAATGAGCTTGGGCCAACACCAATGGGGCAAATAGCTCACACAATATGGATGAAATATGCCAGGTACAATCACAAATTTGACCAGAGGCTTCACTCACCACAGGAGAAACTTACACAGCCAAATCAGCAGGTAAAGGTGATAAATTTGGAAAAATGGACAGCACCATTGCGTCCGGAGCGGCCAAAAACCCCAATCTACAATGTCGAAGTGCTCAAATCCGACCTTGGATGAGCAGTTTATGGCCAAAAGAGACTCCAAAAACAGCAAAAACTGAGTTGTAGCTGTTCCTCCTCTTCTCTCCATGTTTTTTTGGTCCTTTTCTCAGGTTTTTTAGTGTCCACACTTCACTTTACCCTTAGGCACCTTTGGCCTTTTGATTGACCTCAAACGGACCCCAAACATGCCAAAAATTGGCCACACAGTGCATTTTTGTCACCCTTCTACATCCATCCGCACACCTGGCACTCAAGCTTTTCCAATAATGCATCCCGCAACAACATGAAGTGGCCCCCAAATATAGTCCTCATGATGACCTTTCTGCATAATCATCACAAGCAAACACCCACGTTCTGTCTTCGCTTACCCACGTGCAAGTATTGACCCCATTCGACCTCCTGATGCCACTAGATGCCATCTGACGCACCTGCGTACCTCATGTCATCGGCCCAGGGATAGATTTTGCGAGAAGTTTTACATGCTACCAACTCCTCACTATCATAGAAAAAACACACTGGTACTGGTGATAATGAAAATCGATGTACTATGTACACGCTGTCCTACCTGTACACATGTGGGCCCCACGCAACCACCTAGCTCTGGAAAATGGGCAATCCTTTATTCGATGCACCATGCATTTGTATGTACATATGTGCAATCACTTCTTCCACAAAAACTCCTAACATAATTTGCCCATCCCCTAGCCTGCTAGATCATTCATGATCAGCAACAGCAAAAAAGATATGAGACTCGCCGCGTCACAGGTCTCCTCATTCCTCACATACATTACTTGTTCTGCAGAAAGCTCATCTTGCTCCACCATCATTAATCTAGCATGATATAATTTAAGATACAATCCATTTACCCTTGACTTTTGTAGAATCCCATCCAGATTAGCCAGTTGATATGTACCATTCAGAAAACACCGCACTACCTTGGAAGGGCCTTCCCACTTATTTGAAACTTCTTTTGGAATGTCTTGGCCAGCTTACTTTTATAGCACAAAACCAAGTCATGTTTCTTGATACCCTTACTTTTGATCTTTTCATTTATCTTTTCTAAAGCATTATCTTGCATCTGCCCATAATGTTCCAATGCGCTCATGCTACCCAACTGAACCTGTTGTAATTGTAAGAGCCTCTCTTTGAATGCATCATTGGACTGCCCAAGCAACTTCTCTGACATCTTGACCACAGGCAACTCTACTTCCACAGGCAATAATGCTTCCTTTCCATATACCAAATGAAATGGAGTAAACCCTATACCTGTCTTTACCGAAGTACGGTAAGCCCATAATGCACTAGGCAATTCCAAATCCCAATTCTTTCCTTGGCGCTCTATCACTTTTGAAAGAATTTTTATCAACTCACCTTTAAATCTTTCATTTAAGCCATTACATTGTGGGTAATAAGGAGTGGTATGCTGGTGCCTAATCTTCATCTTCGCGCATAAGAAGTCTAGTAGTTTAGCTCTAAATCCTGGCCCCTTATTCGAAAGTAGCTCTAGTGGCACCCCAAACATGCAACATATTTCGTCGTACACAAATTTTGACACATCCTTTGCAGTGATTTGTTTTACTGCTATAGCCTCTGCCCATCTAGAGAGATAGTCCACTGCAGTCAAAACATAGCTTTTGCCCCTCCTTGTGATAGGTAACGGGCCTATTGCATCAATCCCCCACTTTTCAAACACATCAAATGCCATAATGGTTTTTTGTAGCTCTGGCTTCAACACTCTCTTCCCAATTGACACCTATTGCAAGACCTACACCAATGGTGAACATCCTTGTGCAAACTAGGCCATACATACCTCTCTTGCAAGATCTTATGCAAGGTGATTTTTAGAGAGAAATGTCCGGTACATGTGCCTTCATGATTCTCTTCCAACACTCTATAAAGCTCCTCCTACCAAGGTACACGTCTCAACACGAGATCAGCCCCTTTCATGTATAAGACATCATCGATCAATTTGTACCTATATGCTCTATGCACAAAACCATACTTCTTAGACTCCTAAATGTCCTTCGGAATGATTCCTATTAGCAAAAACTCCTCTTCTTGAGCCAAACTTTCCCGGCCATGATAAAGAGGTAAATTGGTCCTCAACACAAATAGCTCCCCAATTATGCTTTGAGATGCTTCATGTGCCTCTCCATTTAGAGCACGTTCAATATTTCTGATGCTTTATGCTTTGAACTTTTTTAAAAGGCCTTTAATTCCGAAACACATTTCCTTCAATGACGTGTTCTTGCTCTTCCACACACCCAGCACTTGCTTCACAACTAACAAGGCATCACCTTTTATGCTCAATCTTCTAATCCCATGATTCAAACAAATGTGTAATCCGGCTTCCAAAGTAGCATATTCAGCCTCATTGTTACTATGAGCATCCAATTTGAACCCTCTCTTGCATACTAGCTTCCCCTCTGGATCGTAAAGTGCTATACCCCCTGAAGCCACATCATGGATCTTTCTGTATGAGCCATCAAATAACAACACATGTGCATTGCTAATCTGTGGCACTTCTTCAACTATCCTTCTCACCACCTCTTCCTTAGCAAGAAGGGGATTCTCCTTGTGAGTCAGCAAATCAGCTAGGGTAGCTCTTGTATTGTCTTCCATTGAATAAGAGAACTCAAACTCTTGCAGCTCAATTACCCATTTCTTGACCACATTTGACATGTTTATGCCATTAATTAACTGTGGCAAAAAGGCGTAACTTGTTAAGAAAACAAAAGGTCATAGTAGCAAGTAATGACGAAATCGTCCGATAAGAAAATATTCCATTGGCCATCACTAGCTCTACTTCCGAGAATTTTCTCTCTGCTACCAACTTCACTCAGTTTGCACAATACACTGGCCTCATATAATGGCTGCCTTTCCCCTTTTGCAATAGCATGGCTCCAATGGCATCATCCCCTACTGATGGATTTACATAAAATACTTGCTCCCAATCAGGAGCCTGCATGGCTGACAACCCCCCTAACACCTCTTTCACCTCTTGAAACACTGCTTCACACTTGTCATCCCATTGCAATGGATCATGCTTTGCCACTTGTTTTAATGGACAAAGGAGATGTGAAGACAATGGAATAAACCGTGCCATGTACTTCACTTTTTGTATAAAGGTTGCCAATTGCTTCATACTCGTAGGTGATGGAAGAAGAATCATAGACTTAACCTTGTCTGGATCAGCCTTAATGCCATTTTCTGACACCATATGGCCCAATAACTTCATCCTTGGTTGTGCTAGATGACATTTCTTTGGATTTAGTTGTCCTCTAAATTCATCATATCGATCCAATACCATATGCAACTTCTCATTGTGTTCAACCCTACTGTTGTAGACACATAAGTCATCCATAAAATCTTTAACACAACTACCAGTGAATGGTTCCAATACCCAATTTTCTCTCTCTTGATAGAAAGATGGTCCATTTGACAACTCAAACGGCAATACCGTGTAGCAATAACAACCCCATAGCGTAATGAAATTTGTCTTTGTTCAGTCTTTAAGAGAAATCTTCAATTGAAAATAGCCTGAACCATCACACACACTGTACCTCTCATAACCTGCCAATGAATCCAAGATCTGATCAATGAATGGAAGAGGGTATGGGTTCTTCTTAGTGGCTGCATTTAAGGGTTTAAAATCTACACAAATCCTCCACTTTCCATCCTTCTTTGGGCTGACTACTACTGGACTAACCCATTCTGTGGTTTCCACTAGGACTATGAACCCTGCCTTCAATAACTTGTCCACCTCTTCTCGCAAGGCTTCCATTTGCTCTTGACCCATCCTGCTTAGCCTTTGTCGCATTGGCTTAGCACCTTCTTTCAGCTCTATATGCATCTCTTCTCCTTTGAACCCTCTAATCTCTTCATATGAAGTAATGAACAAATCAGGAAAACTAGCCAGCATGTGCAAATATATCTCCTTCTCCATAGCTGAGAGGTCTCCACTGATCATTTGTGTCATCAATTCTTGCTTCTTTGACAATTCAACCTTGGTTTGCATCAGCCCTTCAATCACTTCATAAGGCCCTTCACTTTCATCTTCAATATCATTTGCAAATGCAACTAAACCAGACTCATGGATTTCTTTGTCCACCAAAAGAAATGCAAGATCAACATCCTCATCACTGCTAGTAGTAATATCATTGTTCTCATCAGTCACTGTTGGAATAGTCTTCATCACTAGACTCATCCTCATCTTCATAAAGCTCTTCCAGTACTTTCCTTGTGTCCATATTATATAGCTTCTTGGCACCTGTCTTTCCATAGAGGCTAATCGTACCACGTCGCCAATCTTGAACAGCTCTCTCTGCACGTAATCATGGTCTGCCCAGTATAATAGGATATGCTCCCAACCTCGCTGGCATCACATGAAAATCAACCACCACCTTTGCATCATATGCCTCCACTTCTAAGCTCTTTACAACACCCATATATTTTACTTTCTGATGGTTTGTCAATCTAATCGGAAAGCCTAACACCCAAGTCACTGTAAGACCCATCTTCTCAACGTAGGAGTGTGTTATGACACATATTTGGGCTCCACCATCAACATAATCTTATCCCAAATTTTTTCTTTTATGCCACACATCTACGATTGGCCAGATGTCTGGTAGCTCATCCATCGCCAACACCTTCACTGAACCTCTCTCTGGTTCTTTCTCCATTGGGTTAACCATCCTCTTCACATGTCGCTTTAGCTTAGGCACTATCTCTATAAGCTGCCCAAAAGTAACATCTGCTTTCCTGCTTGTCAGATCCTCCTTCAAGTCATAGATTAATTGCCCATCCCCTAGTGGAAAATCTAAAACATGAAACTTGCAACGATCCCTTCTTTTCCTCTTGGCCTTGACATCCTCGCCTTCATGGCTCTTTCCCTTCTTCTTGCTAGGACCTGGGGCATTTCTTCCTTCCTTATCTTGTGTGGTCCTCTTCCCAATAGGCATCACCAATGTATCCTCCAACTTTGCTGCCTTCTCCAAGGTGACCACACTTATCAATTTGTCTTTCCCTTTTCCTCTTGGGTTAATCCACTGGTTCCTTCTTCTCCCTTAATCTCAATGCCATAATCATTTGACCTAGTTAGCACCTGTCTTGGCAATGGATACATGTCTCCCCCCATCCTTGGTGGCTTATCACATTGTAGGATGATGTGCCCAACTCTCCACAATTATAACATGTGGGCGTCTGCCTCCAGACTCTACCATTGCTTTGTCCAACACCATTCCTAGGCTTTTCTTCATCTCCTGGATGATTTCCAAACCTCCCCTGACCTCGATTATTTCTCACATTACCTAGCATGTTTAGGCTGAGATTCGTCATTAAATCTACCACTTGCCTCATGTCTTGCCTTAGCCCATCATCTTGCACTGTTATAGTGACCACTGTTGGCATAACCTGAGGAGTAACAGAAACCATTGGTTCATGATGAACCCCTGGCATGCGACCTTGCAAAGAATCCATAGGCCAAAACTCAGACCTCCTGGGCAAAGACTCTCCTAGCTGGCTCATTCTTCTCAGCTTCCACTCTTTGTTCCTCGCTACATCTAGTGCATCTTCATATGTCCTAGGCTTCTTTAGCTCCACTCTCCAACGTATATTCTCCCAAAGACCAGCCAAAAGCTGGTCCTTCTTCATCATGTCAAGTGGAAGTACCTGTGGTGCTAAGGCCTTGCACATCCTCTCCCATGCCATTGAAAACTTACGTATGTATGCATCTACTGGCTCACCTTCCCTTTGCACCAAACCATGTACTTCTTGCCACACTTTGTCAGGATAGGCAACCTCCAATTTTTTCCAAACTCCACACTCTTCACAACCTCCACTTCCAATCCATGCCTTAGATTGTCCCAACTTAATCTCACATGTCAATCATCCACACGCAACTTCTCTTCAAATGCTTTGGACCAAACTGGTGCATCACTCTTCAAACAAATTTGGACCAAACTGGTGCATCACTCTTCAAACAAATTTGGAGAAGATGTAACATCTATGCAGGATCATGAATCTGGTTGCTAATATAGGCAACCTCCATTTTTTCCAAAAAGTCTTCCACATCTTCATCACTTCTTCCATGAAATTCCAGATAAGAGAAAGCCATGGCTACCCAAGTTTCAATGCTTTGAGAACCCCTTCTAACACACATGCAAGAACCCAAAACTTTTGGTCGACTCAATCCCTAGAAACTTCAATGGAGCTCATCTTTAGATAAGGACAAACACATGCACATCAAATGAGTTTTCATAGTTAATCATCGGAATTACAACAGGCAAAGGGTATTCCAGTATCTCTCTTAATCTTCTTGGCCCGAACATAAAGACTATGCGCTGCTGGAAAAAAATCTTCCTGTACACATGAACATTTATCTGGATTCTTTGTGTTAAATGAAAAGGAGTGAATTGAGGTTGTTTTGATCATCCATTAAAGCCAACCATGCAGCTCCCAAGAAGGCACACCTGACTTATCCTCTGATTTTGCCAGAATTTCAGCATCATAAAAGCATAAATGGCTCAAAAGACCAAAAAACCAGCCATCACAACTTGAAAAATTTTTGGCAGAGTTTTTGTAGAAGTAGAGCAGTAAGAACCCAAAATATAGATTGTATATGTATGCATAACCTACCAACAATAGAACCCGACAATCAAGTTGGAATCAGTAGTACATAGCCTATGGCGAGGTCACAAAAAGGGTGCTCCAGCCACTTGTATCACCGAAAGGATCTCACATTTGAGAGTCCCCGAGCTCAATAAAACCTCACACTATCGACCCTCTCACAAAAGCTTATGCAAATTTCGTATAGTCAAGTCTCAGAAATGGTTGGGACTGCCAAATAAAACCAAGTATGGCTCCACAAAGGCGTACAATGGCAATATCCACAAGTAACATACAATACAAAACAATACGCTCAAACAAGCGCCAAATGATGCATACCCATGGCAACTGCAAGTGACTTCCACTCGCGAGTGTATCACTCTACTCCAGCTACCTGAATCTGTGTGAATCAATTGTACATGTCCCTGTAACCTGTAACCTGTAACCTATAATGTCGAAGCTGAAGGTACTCGAAAAAGATCCTCAGTGGGGGCACCAAAAGAATGTGAGTGGGATGGAAACACACACAACGCCTCTATAATCACCCGACACACACTCTTGGGATAATACACACATACATTATGGGGCACCACTCGGCTCACACAACCCACCTAACCGAGACAGGGAACACACCAATGGAGTGAGAGGAGAGAGACTATCCATTTGCCCACTCAACATAGAGAGACACACACTCACCTCAAAAGAGGAGAAGTTCTGATGTTTAGATACAATTGAGCTTGGGCCAACACCAATGGGGCAAATAGCTCACACAATATGGATGAAATATGCCAGGTACAATCACAAATTTGAACAAAGGCTTCGCTCATCACAGGATAAACTTACACGACAAAAAGAGCAGGTAAAAGTGAGAAATTTGGCAAAATGGACAGTATCATTGCGTCTGGAGCGGCCAAAACCCCAATCTACAATATCAAAGCGCTCAAATCCGACCTCGGATGAGTAGTTTATGGCCAAAACAGGATCCAAAAACAACAAAAATTGAGTTGCGGATGTTCCTCCTCTTCTCTCCATGTTTTTCTGGTTTTTTTCTCAGGTTTTTTATTGTCCACACTTCACTTTATTCCTTGGGCACCTTTGGTCTTTTGATTGACCTCAAACGGACCCGAACATGCCAAAAACTGGCCACGTAGTGCATTTTTGTCATCCTTCTATATCCATCCGCACACCTAGCACTCAACTTTTTCCAATAATGCATCCTACACAACTACGTGAAGTGGCCCCCAAATATAGTCCTCATGATGACCTTTCTGCATAATCATCAGAAGAAAACACCCACGTTGTGTCCTCGCTTACCCACGTGCAAGTATTGACCCCATTCGACCTCCTGACGCCACTAGATGACATCTGACACACCTGCTTACCTCATGTCGTCGGCCCACAGATAGCTTCCTTGAGAAGTTTTACGCACTACCAACTCCTCATTATTATTAAAAAAAAACACATTTGTACTGGTGATAATGAAAATCGATGTACTATGTACACGTTGTCCTACCTGTACACATATGAGCCCCACGCAAACACCTGGCTCTGAAAAATGGGCAATCCTTTATTCGATGCACCATGCAAGTGTATGTACATATGTGCAACCACTTCTTCCAAAAAAACTCCTAACAATGTAGTTATCAATAACTAAAACCTGTGCCTTCTATGCTCATTTTCATACAATAAAATGTGGCTAATGAACCTTTGAAGTGGTCACCCGCAAGCTACTAAGCTCGTGTCATTTCCACTTAAAGGTTAATGGAGTGACCCCAACAAGCTCGAAGAGGAGAGATTTGGAGGCATCCATGCTCGTCAAACTGTGGTGCCATCAAGAAGCGATTTCTAAGGTAGCTTGGGGAGGGTGATGTGTGAGCCGGTGTGGCTCCTACAAGGTAGAGTGACACCATGCAACACTCCACAAACCTTGGCAAGTCTTGTTCAATCCCACATTTAAGTCAGCCATCGTACCATTTTGCAGCTATGCTAATTTTGGCATAGCTAGAATATGGTAGGCTTAGTAGGACAGAGCTCGCTCATTTATTGATGTGTGCCCTTGACCACCCCACCATCAGCGTATCACCTTTTGAACATGCATTTTCCTATTAGAGTGAACGAAAGCTCTATAAAGCAGCTCACCACCATCTTCACTCGAATAGGAGCATCGAATTTTCGCAAAAGGCATTTTCTTTATTAATTGTGCACTCTATATGGAGGTGCAACCCATTCACAGAGATTTGTACCTAAAAATTGGAAGTTTTTGGCTTTCTAATGCATCCCTAATCTCCTTTTTTTTTTTGTTTCAACATAGGCTAAGCATGGGGTGAATCTATTAGAACAAGTGATAAAATCCCCAGGCTTGCCAATAAAAAAGGCACATCAATCTAATTTAACTTTACCAATAGAAATTCACTCATCTTCAGTTTTCTTTCTCACAATAGAACTAGGACATTTATTAGCCTTTCCATGCCAAAGTTAAACACTTTAGCCTCGAGGTTTTTTTCAAGTGACACATTACTGGACTTTATGTCCATGTGGATTATATGGAGCGACTACTCTTGAGCTGCACCGCCGCTGATGTATCTCTCAAATGTCTTGTCATCTTTTGACACATTGGCACAAGGTGGGAGGGGTTCACCGCATAGACGGGGTCATGTTCAAAACCTGCTATAAGAAGCAATGTTTAGCTGTCTAGCTAAAGGGATTGGGATAGAGATGTAGTTGTTAGAGACATCAGGTTGAATTAGAAGGGAGCAATTGACTCCTTCAAACCTTGCTATAGAAGAGGTCCAAAACTCCTATGATTTTGAGATGCATTAAACTTGTGGGGATGGCACCCACAAGCAAGTTGAGCCCCAAGCTCAACATCATAAGGGCAGTGAGATCTCAGTGAGATAACTCATATCTTCGAGTATGTTGCCCTCCAGTTTGTTGTAGGAGAGGTCCACCATCTATGTGCTACTTAGGTCTAGACCATTGTTTAAGAGGTCTTTAGCAAAGAGGCAGAGGCGAGTAGATCTTGCAGTAGTAGCATACAAGGAAAGAGGATAGCATGTGAGCCCAAGAAGTAGCACCAAGCAGCATGTGGAGGTAGTTAGGGTGAGACGAGCACCATGGAATAACCTTGGGCTATGCAAGAAAGGAAACCTAGCTAGGCACATGGGTAGGTGGTTCACAAGGTGGGAGGCAGGAGCTATGGCATGCAAAAGAGCAAGGGGAAGTGCGAGAGTATGAGAAGAGAGAGAGAGAGAGAGAGAGAGAGAGAGAGAGAGAGAGAGGGGTGGGGGGGGGGAATGAAGAGAGAAAGAGAGTGTGGGAGTTTGGCAAAGTAAGAGAGCAAAAATTCCCTGACATGCTTTCCTCTTACCTGTTGGTGTACTTTCTCGCCCCCTCACCCCCTCTCTGGTATGTGTCGGCTCATGCACCTTGGCTTGCTCTGCCATGTTTTCTCTATCATTTGTGCCTTCTCTGGTTCCTTGCTTAGCCCTCTCTCCACCGCCTAGTCCCGCTCTTGGTGCTCGACTCTACTTCACCAATCACATGTGTGCTACCCACTCTTCCCACTTCAACTTCTACTACCTAGGAATCACTGCACGAGGGCAAATTTGCTTCATCTTTGGCTGTAGGAGCTTGATGATAGGAAGCAGCCATACAACTCGATGCAGCCATCAGAGAGGGTCCAAAAATACACTTGTTGGTGGCATTGATCCATGGCCAAGCAGAGAGAGAAATGAACGTGTAGCCAAACTCTAATGCACGGAGTAGAGAGAGAGAGAGAGAGAGAGAGAGAGAGAGAGAGAGAGATACTCTTTTTAGGTTTTTTAATTTAAATTCAACTAGAGGGTCCTCCTAGCCGGCCTCTTAAGTTTATCACTTGATGATACAACAAGCTATGGCTAGTGAATCTTCAATCCTTGAAATGAGTGTGTTCTCTCTCCACCAACCAATCAAAAATTGTACATTTTTTTGCATATAGCCTCCCTTTTTTCATTCGCAAAAAAGAGAAGCATCACCAAGCCCTCATCCCTTTGGGGTAGGCCAAAAAGAACGTCATTAATCCGTGTACCTAGGGATGGGTACTATATTGGAGGAGGTAGAAAAACATTGGGGGGGATTCACATGCCCAACATTCAACATACTGCGAAAAGGGCCCAACCTATCTTTAAGCGCCCTTGAATGCTCCGAGGAGATGCATTTTAAACTTTAAAGGCAATGTGTAGCACCATTCTCTTTTTGCCCATCTTTTGTAGTTTTTCTTTGTTTCTTTTGTTATCTACCTCTGCTTTGTTGTTTCACGTGGGAATGCAAAAAGTGAAAGGAGAAGAGAGGGCAAAAGTGAAACAAGATAATTAAAATTTGAAATGGCCTGCCTTTTTCACTAATATTAAAAAAGAAATTAATATATATTACATCACCTCTCTCTCTCTCTCTCTCTCTCTCTCTCTCTCTCACACACACACACACACACACGGAAAGCAACTCATGAATGAATCAAAGAGAAGTAATTCTCTAAAAAACTCAACTGCAACGAAACTAAATAGCTCTCTTTTTTCTCCTTTTTGCCAAACTCAATAAGAGTGAGTAGTATACTAATGTAAAAGCCAAAAAAATAAAACAGCACATCCAGCTCTCAACGTGAGCCAGGGCCTCTACCATTCCCAACAAGCACCAGATTACATCCTCAAGTCCAAATTCTAGCTTTTTATCGGAAGCTGATAACCTGAGTACAAACACATAACTTAAAGCTGGACTGATTACATTGGGTGCCACCATCACCGACCCACCCACACCAAGCCGACAATGCCCAACGTACTTAGCAAAACAAAAAAAAACACCTGAACCGCCAAGAAGTTGAACACCATCTCATCCCAGGGAGAGCCTCCGGTGCCACCAAGAAAGATGCATGTTTCCCTGAGCGTAGACTGTTACCATAGTGATGTGTGTCAACACACTTAGGACCGTCGGGGCATTTTTTCCCTCTTTAGGAGGTTTTTCCCCCGTGCATTGTATATACTCCCATCATTCTAGGGCTATCTATCTTTTCCATTGTACACACTGTTCTACACTCGGTTGTGTGCCTTGAGCTTCCTTCGTCTTCTCCAAACTGTGTGTATTTTCCTGCAACCCTAATCCCAACAATTGGTATCAGAGAAGGTTGCGTCCTCCCAGGCTTAGTCGCCAGAAGCTCCAGCACACGCCTGCTCACTTTCTCTGATTTCAATGAGCTTTGGCAAGCGTTCGCAGGTCGACAAAAATTTTGGGCTCTGTTTCTGGCAGTACTGCGCAGGCTATTTCGTCATTTTGTGTAGAATTTTTGTCAGTGCCATTTTTTGCATAACAGGTCCCTTACAGTCTTCTACAGTTTGTGCTATATAGCATGTGTTGTTCCTGCTTCGTTTCTCCTCTTTTCGGACAATTTTCACATCAAGTGCATCATTTACCATGGCTGACAACAACACAGATGTGTTCAAGATGTTTGCTGCTAAGGACAGATTGGATGAGGACGATTACCCTATGTAGGCTTATATGATGCAACATGTTCTTGTGTCGAAGGATATCTGGAATATTGTGCAGGGCATTGATATACGTCCTGCATTAGGGAAAGTTTGGACTCACAAAGGGGCCTTATAAGGAGTTTGACTTCCTCTCTCATGTCCAAAACGGACGTGGGGCAATTTTTTTTGCAAATAAACTCTAAACTTGGCGGAGATTGGGTAGTTAGAATCTATTCTTCAAGCTCTTTCTATTGATATATAGCACGCCATGAGATTCCTCATATTTTGAATGATTCTATTGTTTATTCTCTTGTGATGTGACAACTCCGTCTAGAATCTAGAGAATAGAAAATAGAATCTTTCAAAATATGAGGAATCTTGTGGCGTGCTATATATCAATAGAAAGAGCTTGAAGAGTAGATTCTAACTGTCCAATGAGTTTATTTGCAAAAAAAATTACCGCACGTCCGTTTTGGACATGAGAGAGGAAGTCAAACTCCTTATAAGGCCCCTTTGTGAGTCCAAATTTTCCCTAATGGTTCTGAGGATGTAGGCAATGTTGAGGATGTTGCAGGTCTTGCTGCGTTAGAGTTGTTTTGCCTACAGCTGAGCAAGCTCGTTGGGATGTAAAAGATGCGCAGGCTCATGTATTGATTGCATTTTTTGTGAAGCACACTATTACTCCCCACATTCGTTTAGCAAAATCTGCCAAACAAGCCTGGGATATTCTAGCTAGTCTTTATGCACGTCGCAATGAGGCTAAAATTGAATTGTTGCGTAAAGAGCTGGAATTGAAGATTATGCATGAGGAAGATGATATGGACACTTTCCTTGCTGGTGTCAAGGATATCAATGAGAAACTTATTTATGTAGGTGAAGTCATTTCAGACAGTTATCTTGTGCAGATTGATCTTGATGCCTTGCCATATTCTTACTAGACTTTTGCTAGTACTTGGAGACTTATGACCCAAGGAAATTCTAAAGTTGTCAAGTTTGATGCATTATGCACATTGTTGTTGCAAGAGTTGCTTTCCAAAAAAAACAAGACTAGACAGCGTGCACTTGAACAAGACTTTATTGCGGCTCAAAGAAAAGGTGGTAACAGTAATGCAGCCAGCCATTTCTCATGGTTCTTCATATCATATTTCTGCAAACGTAGCAAACTGGCAAAATTCCGAAGACCAAAATGGACATGCCAAAGTTTTGCATCTGAAATAGCCTTTGAATCCACAGCTGCATTTGCAAAATTTTACCCACACTTGTCATACAAAGTGAGCTTATACAACCCACGACATAAAAAGCCAGATGCAATTATTTCGTCACCGAAACTGAGATCATGTACATCATATTTGTCGTCCACAAATTTGACTACAAGACCAAGTCTAGCAAGTGCAAATACAGAAAAAAGATTCTTCTTGATCCTCTCAGGTACATAAAGTGTATTAACAAGTGTGAAAGAATTGCCATTTGCAGCTATAAGCACAATCTTTCCAACTCCATGAACCAGATCCCTGAACCGGATAAGAGGCGTTGTTGGCACAAGTAACTGAATTCCCATGAGGGATAGACTCAAGAGAGGTGAACAAATCACGATGTGACGTAATGTGCTTTGTAGCACCACTGTCAAAATACCAGACATGTGAATCTGCAACAATTGACATGCATGCATCATGGACAGCAGGATTATAGGTACACTCTGCACTAAAAGCCCATTCTGCATCAACATCAGCATCACAGTCTCCTTTCACAAAAGACTCAACAATAGCTATATTTGTATTGGAACCGACATTTGCAATGGAATCACCCTCTTCCTTCTTTGTGTCTTTGGCCTTCAACTTAGGATACTGCTTGATCAAGTGATCATTATTTACAATAATGGCAACGCATCTTCTATTTGCCCTTATCACCAAAATTTCCAGACGAATTGCTGCTAGCAAAAGCATTAGGAACAAGTGATTTTCCACTTTCTTTGCCACCTCTTGAAGCACCTGTCAATTTGTGAAGGCTGTATTTTGGGTAAGATGCAACGTTCAAAGTTTCCAAAGGATGGTTCAGTTAGGGCCACATGCAGGTTGCAGCTTGTGCATAGTGATGTTTGTGGACCCATGCAGACTCCGTCCTTGGGAAATTACCTTTACTTTGTGACTTTCATTGAGGATTACTCCAGGCATGCATGGGCGTATCCGCTTAAAGTGAAGTCCAAAGTTTTTATGTGCTTCAAACAATTTTTGGCTATGGCTGAAAATGTCTCAAAATGTACTATGGGCACCCTCCGTTCCGATCGAGGGGGGAAGTATATGTCTCATAATTTTAATGCATTTCTGGCTAGTCATGGGATAAAACACAAATATACAGTGCCTAATACACCGTAGCAAAATGGTGTTGCTGAGAGGAAAAACAGGTCACTTACGAAAATGGCACGATATATGGTCAAAGATCAAGCTTTGTCGCACTCATTTTGGCTTGAGGCCATCATGTGTGCCACTTTATACTGGACAGGTGTCCTATGAAATCTTTGCGGTCTATTACTCCATATGAAGCATGACATGATAGAAAGCCTTCTATTGAGCACATGTGTGTTTTTTACTATTTGGCATATGCTTTGGTGCCACAAGCACAGCATAGAAAATTGGATGATAAGGCTATCAAATGTATTTTTTTTCGTTATAGTGTTGAAAACAAAGGTTACATGTTGTATCATCCACAAACAAATTGTATCTTGGTCTCATAGGATGTGTTATTTGTGGAAGATTCTCTTCAGCCCTTGTTGTCATGTACTAGAGACAATAATGTCCGCTCTTAGGACATTTATGACACTTTGTTGGATCTTTTTAGTGATAGAAGTTCGAATGTAAATTCCAATGAGGCAAATGTACAACCTATGGAGGTTTCTGAAAATGTTACAGATCAGCCTGTTTTACTGATGCACATGTTACCTAGGCACACTAACTGACCTATTCTTTATAGCTTGGAACTCCCATTGAGCCCGTAACACATAAAAAATATTACAATGGTTTGAAATAAATCCGAAATTTACAATACATGACCATCTTGGGAAAATGTGTAAAATGTGTAACTCCAATCTTTATTGCTTCTTCATGTGGATCTTCGATGTCCATTCGTAAGGCTCGTCTTTAGCAGCTTCTGTTAATTGACGTTGACTCAGTTAACATTCCCCCCTTTCAATTTTAGTGCCCGTCTTCGGATACTGTTGAGAAGTGTCCATGGAGGCTTTGGAAGGTTTTTGATTGGTTGTTGATGGGCTGATATCTTCAATTGTCATTGGATTTGTTGACGAGGTTCAATTTGCTACAGCATCTTGATTGGTCCGAAGTTATTCTGATGTGAGAGATGATGTCGCATTTGTCCATTGTAATAGCATAGTGATGAGGTTGATGTTTATTTATAAAAAGTATGTACAAGGGAAGTAGAATTATGAGGTTCTAAATTAGAATCTAATACCTGGATGACCAAAGGGAAAAAACCCAGTGGGAAAAAAGTGCCTTTAGGATATGCACATTATTGAAGTACTTATTAGCATGGAAATATTAATAAAGTACTCAAGGGATTATTTGCTGATAGATATGGATTAAAAAGGCAGCAAATATGAGAGGGTAGCATGATGGAACATTGGTTTGCCTATTGTAGTCTACTCAAGGTGCATAGGTGGAAGCAAAAAAGAGTGTCTAATGCATATGTCCAATGGTGGGTCATCCTATATGCATTCATAAAAATGCATGAAAAACAATATGTTATGCAAGAAAGATTTTGAGGGGTTCTTCAAAAATATGGTGTAGCTATAAAAGCATATGACATGGTTTTGCAAACTGGCACCCCTTTAAGAATGGTTTTCATTGTTGAGGATATGTGCTCTCATCTTATTGTGCACTGTGCGTGAGTGTTGGACTCTACGAAAACTCCACCAATTGTAAATTAATAGACTTCGACTCTTATGCTCATCTCATTCAGCATGAGCGGCACGACTTTGAGATGCTCAACTTTTCTTGATTCAGCGTAAGCCTAAAACTACGACTCTTAGCACAGAGTTTATTATGACTTGAAGGTTTGGGACTAGTGCTTTGCTCATTTTATGGATCAGTAGCCCGACTCTAACTATGCCAAAGAGTGTTTTTTGCACCCTGGCGACTTGACTTTTTACATTCTTGTGCTTACTACAAACATTTCTTCAGGTAAAGGTAAGCTTGAATCCTCAAAAAGAGGATTAGTGAAGGACCAAGTTGGCATTGAAGGTTTCTTTAGCCATACCTATTTTATCACCTTTGAATCTACATTCGTGTTGGTTGGGTCGTCCTTCTTTGATTGTTAAGACTCCATTATCTATTTGATTCTCTAATTGGGCCTGTTGTAAGGAGTCTTTGATATTGTTGTAGGCCTTTAATGGTTGTCAGCATCTGGCTTTTGACTCGAAGCATTGGAAGACTTAGGAATCCAAATTTCTTGAGGACCTTTGTATCTCCTTTTTTGACTTTGTTTCACTCTAGGTATTGTTGAGTTCTTGAGATCTTCATGCAGGTTTGGTGTAGTTGCAATTGGCTTGTGATTGATTGGTAGCCAAATTTTGTATAGCCCGTGTAGAATACTTGTCCAAGAGGAAGATTATTTGAGATCCATCTTTGTTCTATATCCTCTTGAGAGTTATGGTAGAATTTAGCATCTTTTGATGTTGTTTTGTTGTATACCTGCTTCTTAGGTATCCTAGGATATTCTCGAGGTTGATACCTTGTAGGCCTTCTTTCTTGGGAGGGACTTGACGTTACTTCATATGCTCTAACCTGCGGTTTTGGTACCCATATTTGTCTGTTACCTCCAGAGTACTCATGTTCTTTTAAGATCCATTGTGATGTTATCCATCCCATGTGTTTGTTTTTCTCTGTCAATTTCCTGTCTTTAATCCAAACCGGATCATTGACTTTGACTAAACTGCTCGGAACAAACACTTGCTTGACTATCTTTTGCTTTCTTGAGTACTTTGGCTGAAATATCTTTGCTTTTTTGGGTGTCTCCTTAGAGGTTTTAGTTGGGTCAGCAATTGACTTGAAGTTTTGAAAGCCTGACTTGCCTAAAGAAGCTGATCCATGAGGGTTCTTTGATGTAGAGGCATATGATGTCACACCTTCTTTGCCAGTCGGCGGGAGGTCCATTTTGGCTTTACCTTTGTCTGCAATATTTTTCTTTGATTCTTCTGACTTTTGCAACTTTGAATCTAGCATTAACAGTACCTATAAATGTTGTTGGCCACCTCTTGGAAAGAGAGTATTAGCAGTTTATCTTCTTTGTAGGCCTTGTGTTGGTCTAACCACTCATGTGCGAGGATGACATCTGCAAGCAATTCCTTTGAGGCTTCACCTGAAACTTTACTTGCTCTTCATGATGTTGGATGCTAAGAGTAGCAACCATTTCTTCTTGACTTGTAGCCTTACCCATAATTTTCATGTTATCTGGCTTGCCCTGAGTAATCTCTAGAATGCTCTGGATGTTGTATGTGCAACCATATTGCACTTTGCTTCTTTATCTAGTAGAGCATTTCATTTGACAAGACTTGCTCCATTCACACTACTGAGGACTATAGCTATTCTCATTGTTGGTTCTATTGAAGGTCTATGTCCTGCTTTTGTTGTGGTTTCATCTTGATCTAGCTGTGTCTTTATGGAAGGTGGCTTGAGACTCTGTTTTCCAATCTGACTTGAATCAATTGATCTAGCTGGTAATGTCTGGATTTGTGGACTTCCTATAGCTTCTTGGTTGTCTATAGTCTGGATCTTCTTTATTTTTGGCTTTGATTGTTTTTTTTTTCTCTTTTCGATATGCACTTGCTATTGCTTGATTTGCTTTAAGCTCTTCTGAAGTTCTATTCGATGGAGATGAATCATCTTCATTAATATCTGCTTTGATATCAGTCTCCATTTTAACTATGCTTGAGGACTTTGTGCTGTCGTTCGCGGGTGACCAATTCTGGTCTTCATTCTTTGTTTTCTTTGACGACTGCATTTTTATTGAACTCTGTATCTCGAGGATATTTTGGGCCATTGACATTCCCAATATGATTTTATCTTGTACATCTTTTGCTCTTACCACATGGAATTGGGCTGTAATGTTTTGTAAACCTACTTCAATGGTGGTGGAGATGATTCCCTAGCATTCTGCTCGTTTGTTTCCTGATATGCCCACAAATTCAAGAGCATCTTCCAGCTATGATTGGCCACATCTTTTCCAAGTGCAAAAAGACATCAAGTGAATCTTATTTAATTGAAAATCTAGCTTTACTTCGCTTGAGAGTTTTTCTTCATTCTCACCAACAATTTTGCACTTGATCGTCTCAAGATCTTTTTCTGTATTGAGTACTTTTGTTGTGGCAGTTTCCTTTGGTTGAGCTTTATCAGCATTTTCTTTGCTTTGACCACCTGCTTCAATCAATGTTAACTCCATTGGCTGTAATGTTGCACTTTTTGTTTGCAACTGATGAGCATTATCTGCCTCCATCTGAGTAACCTTTGATCTTAAAAGATCCATTGTACTGTCTGGCAGAATCTGTCTCTTTGAAGGAGATTCTGGTGGTGACTTTTGTGTATCTTTTTGGACTTTAGATTTTGACTTTTCTGTCACCTATTCTAGCAGCTTGAGGCTTTGCATCGTCTTCAGATAGTCTTTGACTTCAGTCTTACCATGCATAGGGGTTTATACAAGGTCATGAACTTGCTGGTATTCATTACCATGTGCATCTCGATATGCATATGTGAGCTTGGTCACATGTGACTGTTTGAACACTATTGGATTTGTCGGCTTTTGACTCTGACTTGTGGAGATCAGCTGAAACTTGTGTCTCTGATGATCTTCATATAAGCATTATCTGTAGAATCAGATGGAATCTGGGTCAATTGGAAACTTCAACAACCATATGATCTTTCAATGGTTTCTTCTTTGAAGGGGTCTGTTGTCTAGAGGCTCTAGGGATTTTAACTGACATTGCGGTTCCTAGTACTAGAGCTGAGCTTGATGGATTTATAGCTCCCCCCTTCCTAGGGTGATCACTATAGCCTGCTTCATTGTAAGAGTTCCAAACTGTTTGGCTTTGGTTTAGTCTCATCTTTTGGGACTGTGAAGTCACACTTTGGGTAGCATTGTTGATGTTTGACATCTGTAAACCTTCTGCATAGTTTCCTATGTATCTTCATGAAACATGACAAATTATTCCCTGAGTCAAGTTGTAGATAGCATTATCTTTGCCTTGATATTGTCTATCCCATGGGTCTCCTACGATATGAGCTTCTGTGGTTTCAAGACCCAAGGCATCATAGATGCTAGACTCTCGTCTATATCTACAACTATTTTGGTCAAAGTATATGCTCGTTTGGTTACAACATCGAAGTTTGATTTTCGATGGAGGAGAGTTTGGCTCTGAATAGATTTCTGGGTTCACTCGGATAATATCCTTCATCTATTGAGAGGATGGGCTATAATAGTTTCTATACTCTGAAATGAATGATCCTTTCTGATCTATCACTAGACACACTTCTATGAGCTGGTATGTGGGCCATTCAAACACTGGTTGATCCTTTTTGTACAGCTGCCCTTTTTTGTCTACATAGTGTGCATATGAATTATGGGTGCCATGCAATGCTAACATCATTCTGTTTGATGTGTCCCTTAGACTCGTGAATGATTGCACACTTGTGGTAGTGCATGCAGAATCATTTGCAAACCTAACCGTCTTTTCAACCTTCGATGAGATCTGGACACCTTGACCAAATTTGTGCAGGAATTTGTTGTTCAAAGAATCAATTTTAAGCTTTTCAAGTGCCTGTGCATCTTTATGCTGGTTTTGAATTTTCAGTGCTTTTACTGGTGCTTCTAATGGTAATGCAAAATCATCTGATTGCATTGAAAGTGACTAGCTAGATGTACTTACATCGAGATTCGCATTTCCAATTTTTTGTGTACCTTGCTTTTTGGCAATTGATGCGTCCTTGTTGGCTGGATTTCTTGGACAATCTTCAAGAAAATGTCCACCTTTTCGTCCACAATATGAGCAATACACCATGACTAGTGGTATTTCATCTGGCTCTGTCATGTCAAGCTCTTGCTGAGAAGCTTCGATTTTTGTGCTTTCCAAGCTGTCGGCATCTTATTTTAGAACACTAAGCATCAAGCTATAGACTGCTCCATCTTGACCTTTGTACCGTCTTTGACTCGGTTCTCCAATTAGACTGGCTTTTATTGGTTGACCTGTTCGATCTTCCATTTTTGGTTCTCGACTATAGATCTGACCACTGTAATCCATGTAGAATGACCCTGATTGCATATGCACCAACTTTATGTTTTGCTGGCTTGTGTAGATTTTTGGCTAAACACTTGGGTTGACTTTCTGAAATTCTATCTGCAATACCTGGCTCCACTGAAGTCTATGAACATCTGGGAGTTCTCTGAATCTGGCTTCACTCTGATCAACAAGACCGTGGCTCCTGTGCTGCTTTTGCTGCTCATCAAGTATCTATGGCCTTCTGAATCTACATATAAAAATTTATCTCCATTGTAGCCATCTAGTTATAGAAGCCGCTCTTTTGCACTTGTGCCAATGTTGCCACTACTACTAGCTTGCTCTGCTATACTTGAACTCTCAGCTCGATTTGTGTCCATGTCGGCTAGTTCTGTAAAAATTGTCTCCTAGCAGATTTTGACGTTGCTTAGCAGAATTTCTCCTGCTTGGGTTTGATAAGACTACTTCAGCCAAAGCACTTTTGCAATTGACTGCTCTTAGACTCAAAAGAGTTGATTAACTCCAGCTCGAAAGTGCCAGAATTGATTGCAGCCTTTGAAATGATGAAAATATGGACTCTAAATAGCCTAATCTGCAATCCAATGTGATTTGTGTCCCTGTTTGTCCAACTGGAAGCTCAATTTGCAATGCAATTACTTGCACTTGCCCATTTTTTGGTCGGTATGATCAATTCTAGCTCCTTGACTGAAACGAGGCAACTCTTTTGAAAATTGGCTAGAACAATGATATTCTTGGCCAAAAGAATTCAGTCCTAGTTCCTAAGGATTTTCCTTGATTCTAGATCCAAATTTGAAACTCTCACAAGTTTTGCAACTCGCACTTGCTAAATTTCACTCTGAATCTAGTATTTTCAACCCCAAGTCGCAATTTTCATGCGTGAAACTACCCTAATGGCATGATTCTATTCAAAATCTGTTTCGAACTGCGCTTTTATGTGCTCAATTCCATTTTGATGGGTTTTTGATCGTTTGATTTCAACTTCTTGTTTTTTGTTTTTCCCGTTAAATTTTTGGATTTTAGGATAGGCTCATTGCTCGCTTTACTTGATTTTTTGCGTTTTTCTATTGTTTTTTACTTTCTCTGATCGTCTTCTTGTAGCTTAATGAATTGTGTGTGTAGGGGTGCGCTCAAGCATGTGTGTGTGTGTGGTGGTTGAGTGTGTTCATGCCACGAAGAGAGAGAGAGAGAGAGAGAGAGAGAGAGAGAGAGAGAGAGAGAGAGAGAGAGAGATTAAGTATCCTATGGTGGCCTTGTGCTTGCAGACGCCAAGGGAGAGAGTCGGCGCACGCTACTAGGCTCATAACGAAGAGAGAAAGAAAGAGGCGATTTTCACCTATACACACCGTCAGGAGTCCATTTTTTGCATCGGAGCCTGAATTTTATCGCAGAGTTTGCACGATCATTGAAAACATGCTAGAACGTACGCTCGCCCTCGTGATCAACCAGCCAACTCTCGTTGAAACCAATTTTTTATTAACTACTGTCTTAATGCTCGATAAAGCCAAATTTAGTCCGAAAATTAGCCGAAAACGTTAAAAATGACCCGAAAATCCAAAAAATTACCAAACAAATCCAAAAATCTTATGAAAATTTCTTTAAAAATTAAAAAATCATTGGCAATCACAATCTAACACTTTTGACACAAATAAGCACACCAAAAGTAGCAATTTTTGTCGGAAATATCAATTACGATAAAATCAATAACCTGATCCTCGAAAATAGCAAAACACTCAAAACTCAACCAAGGAGGACACAAATACTCTCAAAATGATGCCATAAATACGCACACAAAATAGCTCGTCAAGATCACAAGGTATCAAATTTTTACGAAATTAAGAAAAAATTATCAAAAAATTACAAACATTATCCGAAAAATACCTTTTTTTTTTTGAAAATTCTCCACGCATAGGGGGATTAGTGCAGCCAAATAAAATCACAATGATTGTATCAATTCAATTGCCAAATAATTTCATCAATAAAATATAAACTAAGCAATTAAAATCGGAAAAATTAGCTCAAAAATTGACGCATTTGGAGTGTGTAAATCCCTGTTTTGAGCTACCAAAATGTAGCAATTATCCATTACTCACACCAAACATGCAATAAAACATTGAATTAATCATGCACATTAAGCACTTTTGAGGCACACATACACTAATAATTGACAGTTTTTACCAATTTTTAGATGCACACATAAAAGGGTTAATCTTGTCGAAATTGCAATTTGATTTCACAGATATCTAGTTGGCCATGACCACAACACAAATCAATCATCACAATTGAAAAATCATTAAGCACACATTGATTTTTAGGTGCACAAACAAGGACAAAATAGTGCACACACACCTAAAATTAGGCATACACACACACACACACACACACTTGATTTTAGTGCACACACTTGCAATTGATTATTCAAGCATGCAATTAGATCAATTAGGCACACAATTGGCAAGGTACATTTTCCAATTAGCAATTAAACCTGTCAATTCCATACGTCTCCAAATCTGAAAAAATTTGGTATTACGACGGCATGAAAATGAACATTTAAAAAAAAATCATAGCATAACATAGCATTGACCTGGTGTTAATTAGTATAGCATAACATAGTATCATCATGGCATCTCTACACATGTTTAGATTCTAGGGAGGTTGAGAATACCACCTTGTTTACCTTTCCAATAAAGATCGGTTGAACAATTGAAAGCTCCAATCCTTAGTAGAAAATTAGTGTGTAAGTTAGCCAAAATTAGTGAAATTAGCAAGGGATTAGTGTGAAATTAGAGTGTGTAGGCACACAATTGGCAAGATATGGTGACAACTCAGGAAAAAATGAACACATTGCTTCATGCACACACATCCAAAATTCACAAAACCATAAACACACAAGTGAAATTAGTGATGAAATTAGTGAGGAAACACATCCGATTATGCCACAATTACATTAGCATAGGGCATCATCCTCGGCAACAGTGCCAAATGTTGGGGGTACCATCATAGCATAGCTCCAATGTCCAACAAAATTATCAATCCGGAGAGATGAGCTACTGGCTAGGGCATGGAAACACTCACACGATTAGTGAGCTAATCATGGCAACACGAATGGTGACTCTATGAGGTGAGCTTCTCGGACTATGGAGGAGCTAAGCCACAATGATTAGAAATCTTCACATCCACTTTCCTTCACCTCCAATCCACCCAATCACACACACTAACGATTGCAAAATGCACACAACACTAATCCTATCATATGCAACACACTAATCACAAGCACACACACATAGATCTATCAAGCACCACACTCCAATCAAACCTACATGCACACACACAAGCAAAAGAGGGCAATCACACAATATTAGAGAGGGATTAACCACTAATTAGTTACGATCTAGCTAATCAAAGCATCATTAGCAATCACAAGAAGTATGAGAGACATAGTGAAAGAGAACTAAGCATTGATTAGTGTTAATCAAGTCACATGATCAAGGAGAAACTCAAGGACTCCATAGCCACACACCTCAAGAGCTCTCACCAAAGAGTGCTCTCAACAAATGAGCCTGAGAACCCTAATTTCTTTACACACTGCCTTGTATATCTAGGGTAAAATATGCAATGTCCGGGCACCCAAGGCCTTTAGGGCTTCACCACTTACTGAATCTGCAACCTAGGCACACTAGATGACCTGTTCTTTATAGCTTGGAACTCTCATTGAGCCCGTAACACATTAAAAATATTACAATGGCTTGAAATAAATCCGAAATTTACAATACATGACCATTTTGGAAAAAATGTGTAACTCCAATCTTTACTGCTTCTTCATGTTGATCTTTGATGTTCATCTGTAAGGCTCATCCTTTAGCAGCTTCTGTTAAGTGAGGTCGACTCAGTTAACAGGCGTCCACCTAGCCGGACATGTAGCTAGACACCACAATTGTAATCTAATATTTTGTCGAGTTAGTGTAGTGATACTCTACGTAAATCCTGATTCTAGAGTAGCACGCCAATTCCCCGATTTGTATTTCTGTCATGATAATTGTAAAGGTCCATGTGAATCGGCCACTGGCCATTTAGAATGCCCTAGGTATGAATGTCAATAATCTTAATATGAAAGGAGGTTTATCTTTAGAGAAGAAAGGAGCTTTGAAAACATACACTCAAACTATGAATCTGCTCCAACTTGTAATCATCGCAATTAATGATTGGGTAATCTATTTTCAATTTTGAAACTTACATTGTGTTCCTGTTTCCTTCAAGTGTAAGCATTGTAAATTTTGTTGAGGTTTGAAACTACACATTAGTGAACCTAATCATCAAAATTGAGTGCTTAAATCATTGTTTTTAGTCGGTTTAACCATAGGAGAGTGTTCCCAGACCATGGGGCGACCTTTCTGGATAGTTCTGATGTAGTTTATAGGACCTTTTCCATGATGGATCGTGATTTTGGTACCTTGTTGGATTGCAACCAGACTTGGTAGGATAGTGCCCCTAGGTGTCCTAGACCTCCTCCTAAAGTTTCATCATCGCATTTCAAGTCCGTTTGAGTGGGCCAAATGGCGTGATGACCTAGAGCTGTGAGAAAGGACAAAGTCAAATTTCCCTGACCGTTGAGTGTTGGTTTGCTTGTTCAGTTGGTGTGTTTGCTTGTTAAGGTTCACTTCTTGAGATTGACAATCTCAAAGAGTCTCTGTGCTCCATCCAAGTCACTTCCTTCAGGATTGGTATTATGTTTTGCCAGATTGCTATGCTACAGACGTCCGTTGTGGCGACCCTGTAACATTGGCACCGTTGTTGGGGATCTTTAGATGGTGAGTGACCTAGTGCGTATTTAGAGACATTTGCACTTTAGCAGTGAAACAGGTAGACACAAGGTTTAGCGCTTGGTAGAGTCTAGAAACTAAGGACTTGCTAGGTCTATTCTTGAGAGGTAAAGAGGATTGTGAGTGAGATAACCAAAAGCATTTCATTCGTCAATTTTCTCTATTCTTTCAGAGTGATGTTCCGTTTTACGTTTTGACTGTATTTTGTACCGTTCTATTTGTTTTTGTTTCATGTTTCATTTCAGTACTTAGGAGTAGCATAAGTAGAAACTACCACCATCAAATTTAGGCTAAAAGATTGAAGGAGAAATGAGTGAAAACCATATTTTGGTCAAAATGACCATAACTCTAAAATTCTAGAAATTTGATGGTAGAGACCTCAAAAGTGATCCAAATTCTAAAATTTGTGGATCAAGGGCATCAACAGACTCTCTAAAAGTAATCTGGAAAGTTTGGCCAGATTCTATGGAGGAACATGGATCACGATCCATGTACCCCAGAGACCAATTTTGTAGAAAATTGATCGATGACACTATACATCAGTGGGACACTGCTCTGATCAATTTTTCTTGAAGTAAAACTCAAAAATCACATCAGAATTGACTGTTAGGGCAAAAACAGCAAAACAGACATTGTAGACACAAAATTTGGGATTTTTCAACTTTTTTGGATCCAAATTCAAAAAGGGGTGAGAATAGGCTTCTACAGGGAATAAAGAACCAATAGAACAAAGTTCATGAAAAAATGTTGTCAAACATAGATCGTGATCTATGTACCTTTTGACATTTGGGGCTGATATTTAGCAAGTACATCCCTGATAACTAGTGGAACAACTTTGCCAAGAGAGACCATAGCAAAATTTCAAAAAAAAAAAGGTCAAAATAGCCAAATACAAAAACTAGTCAAAAATCATAGGGCAGACTGAAAAACTCACTTTTGACTGAGAAAAAGTTGTCCAAATTCAAAAACAAGTAGTGGAATAGACTATTGATATTGTCAGTAATCAACAGGTCAAATTTGGTGTTTAGAGCTGATGAAACATGGATCGCGATTCATGTATCTCATCAAAAGATTTGAGCAGTAGGTAGCGCGATCCATGTATCTCATCAAAAGTTTTGGCTCAGATTTGAGCAGTAGGTAGCTGAGACATAGGCAAACAACTTTCCCAAAAGAACCATATGCAAAAAAGTTGTAAAAAGTGGTCAAAAGAGCCAAAAACAGGAAAATTCTCAAAACCGCTACAGAAGTCTGTAGAATTCACTTTTGGTTGGGCAAAACTCATCCAAATTCAAAAATTTCTTTATAAGCGGTGTCGTGCAGCTCCGCTCCCATGCTAAGAAATATACCAAGAAGATGCAGATCAAGCTTATTGAAAGCCTACTTGATTAATGGTCAGTGATGAGGGCTTGTTAACAGGCCAAGTTTAATGATTAATGTATGCCAGATGCGGCTTAAAAGGGCCAACAAATGCCTCAATGATGCCAAAAATGAGTACGCTTGTAGTGACCATAGATGAGAGATTATGATCTAGAACTGCAGTGCTTGAAGTGCTCTACCGGCCTGTCTTTACGGCTCGTCGATAGGAGCTACGGTGAATAAGTTATGGTAGTTTAAAGTTCAAGTCGATTGCAGATCCGTACTGGGTTGGGCAACTGCAGCTGAGGTGACAGAAATGAAATGAATGCACGAGCCTGAAGTTCTCACTTTGTGGAGCGCGTCGGTCTTTTCAGATCAGTCGGAGTTCCGATCGCCAAGATATGGGCCGTTAAAGATTCATCGGGGGCTCCGTACCAGTCCGGTCCGCTCAATCGGTGTGCCATCTGGGAATTTTGCAGCCTCAATAGGGTTTGTATACATTCTATGCAGTTTGAGAGGTCTACAGGGATTTACGACTCATTAGACAGAGTTCGGCTTGATCAGATAATAGGGCTTGAGGCCGATGACAATTCCCGGCACTGCTGAGCTAGGTAGTCTTGGCATTATTCGAGATGCTGATATGGATAGAGAAATTCGCGATGTTATTGTCAGTTTAGGGCTAATGAGAGCCTTGACAAGGATGCCCGGCATGTATGCCTAATATGGTGCCGTTACAAAAGCACAAAAGGTGCTTGAGGAGCTTCGTGTTTGGAATGCGGTGTCTTGGAATGCATTGATTGTGGGACTACTCAAGGAATTTGTCGTGCCTGGCAAGGTGCTTTGTTCAACAATGCATGCGAAGTGTGGTGCCCAAAGCCCATAAACTTAAGGCAAGGCCACCCTCTTAAACTAAGTCCGCCCACTTAAAGCAAGGCCCACCCAATTAGAGGGTTTTATTGAGTGTGAACCAAGGAAAGAAAAAAGGGGCATGGCGTCGAGCAGGCAGAAAAGAACGTTGCGCAAGGAGGAGAAAGAGGCCGTGCGAGGAGCATTGATACTCAGGAGGTAGCGAGCAAGAAGCGGGAATCTCTGTGATTGCCCATGCGATGCTATCGAGGCCGAAAACGGCGCATTGGAAGTAGGTCAAAATTCGGTTATGCCACGTCACCTGCGGCCGTTCCCACAACGACGGCGCCGTCGGTGCAAGTTTTTTTTTAAGGAAACGAGTTGCTAAGGGAGGCAAAAAAAAAAGGCTATGAGTAGAAGGGTTTTTTAGGGCATAACGGGAGGAGATAACGGGGAGGTTCGAAGGAAGGCAAGAAGGGGGAAGAGGAAGCTCGGAGCAAGCAAGCTCGATCTCTCTCGTCCTCGGCAAGCAAAGCTCTCTCTCTCTCCCGCTCTCTCTCATCCCGTAAGGAGCAAAAGCAAAGCTCTCTCTCTCTCTCTCTCTCTCTCTCTCTCTCTCTCTCTCTCTCTCTCTCTCTCTCTCTCTCTCTCTCTCTCTCTCTCTCTCTCTCTCTCTCTCTCGCTAGTTCTTGGCAAGCAAGAAGCATTGAAGGAGAAGGATAACGAACAAGGGCAAGGCAAGGTGGAGAAGAGAAGGGGAATACCAAGGAGTCTCTCTCTCGCTCTCCAATCAAAGCATAGAGGATTAGGGTAATGAGGACAGGAAGGAAGAAAAATTCTAAGCAATCTCTCTCTCGTGCTCAATCGACCTAAACAAAAATTCTAAGCAATCACTCTCTCTCTTGGAATCAAAGCCTCGGAAAAGGGGAGAGATAAGCAAGGAGCTTGACCAAGAAGCTCTCGAAGCTTGAGCAAGCCGGCAAGGGAATATTTGAAGCAAGATACGGCTATTCCTCTCTCGTGCATCAGCAAGTGACTCAACCTAAAGAATCAAGAGGTCAAGAGCAGGAGAACGCCAATTAATGGAGTGAATTGAAGCTTGATGATCGAGGCAATGAGCTGAATTGAAGACTACAGAATCCACGGGCAATCGAAGCAGATAAAGCAACAAAGGAAAAATGCCATCACCGTCATCCGTTAAAGATTGAATTAGCATTTTGTTAAGTCTGGTGTCGTTAACGGCCCGGTTAATCCTGTAAATGGGAGCTTAAACTCCTAGTTAGCAGTTGATCCAAGTGACGGTGCTATTAACAGCCCGCCTTGGCTAAGGACTAAGTTGTACTCAAAGTAATATTCAATTAATTGATGATTGCGGTGATTGCAAGAGTTATCAGTTGTTCTTGTTCTCTCTCTTTCACACCTCCCACAGCTAGAGGCCCGGCGCCTGCCCGGCTCACATAGCAAACACATATCCCCCGACATCTTTGGTGAACCCGACGCGAAACGAGCTAGGGTGGGAGGTAAAGATGGAGAATTTAGAGCAGATGATGAAGATGATTGCAGAATTAAGTGCGAACGATTTTGATGATAAGTCAACAGTTCCAGATTTTTCAAAGATGCTTCAATTGGTTCAAGGATCTCTGCTTGAAATAGAGACCGTGAAGAAGAAAATCCAAATTGATGAAGCTTTGGATGCAGTGTATGACTAGAGACAAATCTTTGATGGATACGATCGAGAGGGCTACCTAGAGTGCTATGAGCTGGAGACCAAGGTAAGAGGGATACCAGAAGAATTGATGATCGAATCTTTTGAATAGTTAGTGAGTTCAGATGTGAAGAAGAAGATTCAAGAAGTTACCAAAGCTTGCAACAGAAACTGGGAGTATTTCAAAGAAGCTATTGTACAGGTAAGATATGAGCAGTATGAATGCTATCAAGAACAGAGTGCAAGTCTACCAGACTATGCAGATATCCGAGGACAAGTACGATCAAAGTTTGAAGCTATGATTGATGAGTTTATTGTGCAAGATTCTACCTTCTTACAGGCTAAAAATGAAGACATAGTCAAAGCTGTGTATGAGAAGTTGCGGTTTGCAGATGCCTTGCATGAAGTAGAAGTCCTTGAGGGTGAGTCTCTACAGCCTCAAACTACGCAGGGTGAATTTATCAAAGAACATGTACTTGTAGTACAGGAAGAAAAGAAATCATGGGATCAAGACAATGAATTGGCTAAAGCTCAGGAAGATGTGCACGTGAATGAGTGCAGCCATATTCAGGTAGACATGCAAGAAGATTGAGTTATAGCTGATACTTTTGCTATTGAACCAGAATTAGAGCAAAATTTTACTGGTACAGGTTCTGCCAAAGAGTTGATTAATGATACAGATGTTATAGGTCAAAGCAGGGCTGCTGTTGAGAGCGGCAAGACCATGGATTTTGGTATACCAGATTTACCGAATTTGGATGTACCAGATTTTGAGGACTTGGCTAAGCAAGAGTATGTGCTTGATTCAGAGGGGGTGCAGAATCCTTCATTGGCAAGCTTTTGTGAAGCACAGCAACCAAATTGGACAATTGAACCTGAATGTGATGATGAGGAATTAGAGGGGGTGCAGACTCCTCCTTTGACACGCTTCTGTGACCTAGAGCTATTGATCTGGCAAACTGATCCTGAATTTGATGATGGTGATTTAGAGAGGGAGCAAACTTCTTCTCTATCGAGAATCTATGACACAGGGCTCACACTATGGCAGAATGATCATGAACTTGATGATGTTGATTCAGAGGGGGTGCATAGTGAAATGCAATCTCTTGTTGATGAATATGATTGGTTTCATTGTGCCGATGATACAGACAGGGCAGTAGATAAAATTTTCAATGTGCATGATGAACTTTGTGCTATAGAAGTGCAAAGATATCTAGCTGAGGGTGAAAGACTTGAAGAGAAGTTTACTGCAGATGCGTTTAGTATGCGAGTCATATGTGAAAATCCTCGTTTATTGCAACAACCTGAGATGTGCAGGATTGAGGAACCTTCTCAAGCGGAGGACCTAGACCTTATGTGCTTACTGGACGAAGCTTTAGAAGGGTTCTCAAACACAGATGCTAAGGGTTCTCAATATATATTCATGCATGAGAAAGTTTGTTCAGATGAAGTCGATGATGATCTGATGTAGTTATTAGATGATGCACTACTTGATTTTAAGCCTCTACGAGATAGAGGATTGTTTTCAGATGCATCTTTTGAGCCTAATGAAGAGGATTTTATCAGAGACTTGATGTATTCAGAGATGCATGATCGAAATTTCAATACTAATGAGAGTGAAGCTGCACTGCCAATGATTTTACCTGTGATTGATGACGACAATTGGATGAGCCAATTGCACAAGGGATATGGCAGTATCTCGTGCTACCTGATGCTATATGGAATCTAATGTTACCCTAGAATGTAGGGGATTTTGAGCTAGATTTTGACCCAGGAGGTGACAGATATATTCATGGTCGTGGGAAATTGACGTATATGCCATATGATCCAGGCGGTTTGTATGAAGATTTGTGGGTTAATGTATGTTTATGCTATAATGATTGGAAAATTCTTGTATATTCCCTATGATCCTGGAGGATGGTGCAAATTTTTTAAAGGAATGCTCACATTGGGACAGATGATTAGGTTTCCGTTTGATCCTGGGGGACTACTAAAGTCCAAAGTTGATGATTTGAAGAGTACCACCTATCTGTTGTAGCAGGTTTCATGGTACAAGGTTTTGTTTCCTAGATTATGCTAAGTCAGAATAGCTTTGGTTATTCATTCAATAAGATTACATGGCTAGCTTCCAGCTGACTTCTTTGGACAATTGATGAAGTGTCTTCACATCTATTGAGTTGGTTCTGCTAACAGAACTTGAAGTAAAGGACTTGACGGCCATTCCGTGTGCAGACAGAGTAAGGCATACTTGAGCTTGACACGGTTCCTTAAAGGGAGCTTAATGGTCAAGCCGTGTGCATAAGTAACTAAAGCACTTGAGTCTGGCGGGGTTCACTAAACAAGTTATCCATGATTGAATGCTTTGAAGATACGACAGATGAGGTTCGGAGATTTTTGATGGACAGCTACCTAATGATCAAGCTAGAACATTGATGATAGGGTATAAGCCTTATTTCATTTTTCGTATAGTTACATGAGTCTGATGATGCTCTTGATGATGCTTTATAAGTGCGGTTGGCATAGACCGGAGGCTGTGCAGGTTCAAAGGGGGTGGATGTCGTGCAGCTCCGCTCTCATGCTAAGAAAGATGCCAGAAAAATGCACATCAAGTTTGTTTGAAGCTTACAGGATTAATGAACAGTGATTAGGGCCTGGTAACAGGCCAAGTTCAATACTGAATGTATGTCAAATGCGGCTGAAAGAGCCAAAAAATGCCTTAATGATGCCAAAAATGAGTATTCTTGAAGTGAGCATAATGTTGGGGTATAAATCCCAATGTGGTCGCCCAGGTAAGTGGGCGGGCCGCCAGGTATGTACACATATTCTTTTGTAAAAACCTAATAAGAACTCACTATGCTCTACACATTACAGTGGAGCGAGTTCACCATATCGTCATGCTCTTCTTCTCGCACTCTCTCTCGCGTCGCACTTCCGCTCGTACTCCTTCAACTAGTATCAGAGCTCAGATCGAGGCTCGGGGCAGCACTGCAGGAGACTAGAGTCACCAACACAGATTGGAGTGAAATTCGATAGGCGAAGACATGGCCCCAAATCTCGTGGGTGGATCCGAAGGACTCGGTGTTGTCAGAATTTCATTCTGAGGTCATCTCGGCCACCGTTCGGCTTCGACAAAGGTCTGCGCAGGCCATTTTCGACTACGTGGTCTCGACGGGTGCAGATCCGACTCTACAAATTTGGGGTTTTCGGCCTACGACTGTAGGTGCTGAGGATATCGACACTCCTAGAGGGTTGATTTGTGGCTGTCTACACATCGAAGGACGGCTCACAGTTCTTGGAGGTGTGTCACATAGGACACGGGCGCATCTACACACAGACTGTAGGCGACATCCACTAGTTCATCAGGTAGCTTGTGTTTGCTGCTTGATATTCCAGATTTCATCCTGACATTGCAGGTACTTCCACATGGGATGTATTGTCAGAGATGATGTATGTCTGTTGAGGGTTTGCTGGCTGTGAGTCACGCAGCAAACAACCGCCGCAGCGGTTACAACATACAGTGGGAAATTTGTGGATGTATGACTTTGTGGGAAGTCTATGTACTGTCAGATTTACTGCAGCCTTTGTTGAGGGTCGAGTGAGGTTTTATTGAGCTGGGGGATTCTCGAATGTTGAGATCCTTTCGGTGATACAGGTCTTGGAGCGATCCGTCGAGCACCCATAGATAGGCAGCTAGGATGTATTGACTGTGAGTTAGACAGTTGGGATTGCATCTTTGCTTTACTGCCGTTGAGGCATTGTCGCAGTCTATGCTTATAGGACAGTGACAGGACAGTGAGAGACAGTACAGGTGCAGGATAGGTTTACCCGCAGCTTACAGTGTCAGAGAGACAGTGTTTTTTGAGCCGTTTTTTGGTCTGTTTTTAGTACACCAGATCCATTTTACAAAGGAGACTCTGCCAAAATTTCTGCAGAATCTGAAGCTTTCTTGGTTCATTTGACAGGTTGATATTGGTTCAGAGGTCAGTTTACAGGGGAAACTCTGCCGAATTTTTCCCAGAAAAGTAAACTACTGTGAAGCGTAGCTATGGCTGGATCACAGGACACTGCTCTTTACAATATCAAGAAGCTGGATGGAACCAATTTCCCATTGTGGAAGAAGCAGATTTGGCACGTGTTGGTACAAAAGAATCAGATAAAACCTATAAAGCTCAAGGGGATAAAACCAGAAGATATGGACGAAGATGAATGGAGCGAAATGGATGAATTGGCACTTTCTACCATTATGCTGACTTTGGCAGAAAGCGTTTACTTCAATGTAGCAGACGAGATGTCGGCTTATCAAGCATGGTTAAAGCTGAACAGTTGTCAGCTCAAGGTGTCAAGTTTGATGAACCTGTTAGAGCTATGTTCCTGTTGATCACATTGCCGGAAAGTTGGGACACTTTTCGCACAGCTTTGAGTAATTGTGCACCTCCAGATGGTTTGAACATAGCAGGTGTAGAAGGAAGTCTGCATACCGAAGAAACCAATAGAAAGACAATGGACAAAGGCAAAGGAACAGCCTTAGTTGTCAGGGAAAGGACCAAAGAAAAGTACAAAGGTGGAAAGAGGAATCAGTCTCGTAGCAAGTCCCGTAGTGCTAAAGGCAAGAGTGACATAGAATGCTACCATTGTGGCAAGAAGGGTCACATGAAAAGAGACTGCAGAGAATGGAAAGCAGAAAAAGTCAAAGAGAAAGCTGAAGACCATGGTGAGAAGAACAAGTCCTCAGTGAAGATTCAAGAAATAAATGTGACAAACACTATTGCAGAGGATGACAGTCTAGTGTCAGGAGACATCTACTTCTTGAAGAATACAATGGACTCAGCTCTTCTTACAAAAACTGATGGAAATGCACTGAGTGACTGGATTATAGACTCAGGGGCATCACTTCATGTGTCTCCAAACAAGGAGTGGTTTACTTCTTATGTGACCAGTAAAGATCATGTTCGGCTAGGCAATGGGCAGACATGTGAGATCTTAGGTGTTGGAGATGTTCAATTGAAGTTTCAGAATGGCTCTTCTTTCACGCTGAAGAATGTGAGACATGTTCCCGCAATTACAAAGAGCTTGATCAACACAGGTTTATTACTTGATACTGCCTACATCACCATTTTTAGACAGAACATGTGGAAGATATCCAAGGGTTCTATGACAGTAGCACATGGAGTAAAGTCTGGAGGACTTTACATGATTTATGTATCAAATGTCTCTAAAAATGTAATCAATGTAACTGAGCAGCCGAACGTTTCTTTGTGGCATAGCCGGTTAGGACATATGTCCAAGAAGGGAATGGAAATCTTGTCTCGTTCTGGTTATTTGCCTGGCTTTTCATTTAATGATTTTGAATTCTGTGAACATTGTCTGTATGGTAAGCAAACACAGCAGCCACATAAGCATAGAAGCAGTAGAAGAGATACACAGTTGGCACTTGTTCATAGTGATTTGTGTGGACCTATGCCTAACCTATCTCTAGGGGGAGCTTCTTACTTTATGACATTTATAGATGATTACTCAAGGAAAGTATGGGTTTACTTTCTCAAGCACAAGGATGAAGCGTTTAGTGTTTTCAAAATGTTTGTGACACTTGTGGAGAATCAGAGTGGCAAGAAGCTTAAATGCTTACGCACTGACAATGGTGGAGAGTATGTTTCAAAGGCCTTTCAGGACTTTTGTGAGTCAAAAGGTATAAAACGTGAACTTACTGCTCCTTACAATCCTCCTCAAAATGGTGTTGCTGAGAGGATGAATAGGACCATACAAGAGAAGGTCAGAAGTATGTTGTCTAATGCACAACTGCCAAATGGGTTTTGGGCTGAAGCTGTATCAACAGCTGTTCATCTTGTAAATAGATCTCCTAGCAAGGTTTTGTAGAAGGATTCAGTGCCAGAGATGGTATGGTCAGGCAAAATGCCCTCATACAAGCATCTCAGAGTGGAACCACAGGTTGTGGCTGAGCCTGAGCCACCTATTGTGCGTAGATCTGGACGTGTCACACGACCTCCTGATAGGTTTGTTCCACCTATGAATTATGTCATGTTGACTAATTGCAATGAGCCTTCATGTTACAAGGAAGCAGTGCAAATGAAGGACTCCGAGAATTGGCAATTGGCCATGCAGTCAGAGATGACAGCTCTGCATAAAAACCAGACATGGAAGCTAGTTAAATTACCACGGGGCAAAAAGGCTCTACCCTGTAAATGGGTTTACAGGTATAAGATCACCGCTCATGATAGTCAGCCAAAGTACAAAGCAAGGCTTGTTGCCAAGGGCTTTAAGCAAGAACAAGGCATTGACTTTGATGAAGTCTTCTCTCCGGTGGTCAAGATGACTACATTGAGATGCTTTCTTGCATTGGTTGCCATATTAGATTTGGTGTTACACCAAATTGATGTCAAGACAACGTTCTTGCATGGTGATTTAGATGTGGAAATTTACATGCAGCAGCCAGAAGGGTTTGTTGAGAAAGGCAAGGAAGATTGGGTATGCCAGTTGTTAAAGAGTCTTTATGGCTTAAAACAATCACCGAGGGCATGGTACCATAAATTCCACAAGTTTATGCTTTCTCAAGGCTACAAACGTAGTGAGTTTGATCACTGTCTATATACAAAGAAGGCTAAGGATGGCAGTTGGCTGATCCTTATTTTGTATGTGGATGACATGTTGATTGCTGGCAAGCACTTGGAAGAAATTTCAGCTTTGAAGTCAAAGATGGCAAAATCGTTTGACATGAAAGACATGGGTGAGGCAAGTCATATACTTGGTATGCGCATTGAGAGAGACAGATCAAAGAATTTGATTTGGTTATCTCAAACAGAGTATATTGACAAGGTTTTGCAACGTTTCAATATGGAGAAGGGAAAGGCATTGAGTGTTCCATTGCCACCATATGTGAAACTTAGCAAACAAGATTGTCCTCTGTCTGAGGAAGAACAGGCTGAAATGGATAAGATTCCATATGCGTTTGCAGTGGGTAGTTTGATGTATGCAATGATTGCTACTCGCCCAGACATTGCATTTGCAGTGGGAGTAGTAAGTCGATACATGTCAAACCCAGGCAAGAAACATTGGGAGGCAGTGAAAGGAATATTGAGATACCTGAAAGCTACAAAGAGTATGCGTATATGCTATGGGAGTCAGGAGCTAAGTGTAAAGGTTTTTACAGACTCAGATTATGTAGGTGACTTAGACAACCGAAGGTCTACGTCAAGGTATGTCTTTACATTGGCTGGTGGAGCAGTATCATGGCGTTCTAGATTACAAGATTGTGTTACTCAGTCTACTATAGAGGCTGAATATGTTGCAGCATCAGAGGCATGCAAAGAATCAATTTGGCTTAATCGACTAGTAACAGATTTGGGAATCAAAGAAGAGATGCCTGTGTTATATTGTGACAGTCAAAGTGCTATACAATTGGCTCACAATCCAGTTTATCACTCAAAGACAAAGCATGTGGATGTGAAGTATCATTTCATCAGGGAAATGCTCGAGGATAAGCAACTTCAGCTTGTCAAAGTTCACACCACAGAAAATCCTGCTGATCTACTTACAAAAGGACTTCCCTCAGAGAGCTTTGCGCATTTCAGAAGTAGTTAGGTGTAGGGTAGTACATCACTTCTCTACATCTCTTGTATATTATCTTGTATAGTAGCTTCTCTCACACTTAAAGTACCACATTGGACTTTAAGTGGGAGGTTGTTGGGGTATAAAGCCCAATGTGGTCGCCCAGGTAAGTGGGCGGGCCGCCAGGTATGTACACATATTCTTTTGTAAAAACCTAATAAGAACTCACTATGCTCTACACATTACAGTAGAGCGAGTTCACCATATCGTCGTGCTCTTCTTCTCGCACTCTCTCTCGCGTCGCACTACCGCTCGTACTCCTTCACATAAGTGGGAGATTATGACCTAGAACTGCATTGCTTGAAGTGCTCTACCGGCCTGTCTTTACGGCTCGTCGATTCGAGCTATGGTGAGGAAGTTATGGCAGTTTGAAGTTTAAGTCGATTGCAGATCCGCACCGGATTGGGCAACTGTAGTTGAGGTGACAGAAATGAAATGAATGCACGAGCCTGAAGTGCTCACTTTGTGGAGCGCGTCAGTCTTTTCAAATCAGCAATCAGAGTTATGGTTGCCAAGATATGGGCAGTTAAAGATTCACCGGGGGCCGGTTCCGTGCCAGTCCGCGGGCCGCTAGGTCAGAGTGCTATCTGGGAATTTTACAGCCTCGATAGGGTTTGTATGCATTTTATGCAGTTTAAGAAGTCTAATGGGATTTACGGCTTGGCAGGCAGAGTCAGGTGTCAATTGTTGGCACGCTGAGCTAGGTAATTTTTGCATTATTCGGGATGTATTTATGGGCAATAAGATTCTCGAAGATATTGTTAGTCAAGGCTTATGGAAGAAAAATGTCGTGCTTGACATTGCTTGGCCGACATGTGTACCAAACATGATGCCTTCTATTGCTTAACATTGCTTGGCCGAATTGTATGCCAAATGTGGTGCCTTTGATAATGCCAGCCATAGGCCATAACTTAAAGGCCGTCCAAACTAAGACCGGCCGCCCATCAACTTAAAGGCCACCCAACAAGCTTAGGGGCTTTTGAGTGTGAACCAAGGAAAGAAAAAAAGGGGCATGGCGTCGAGCAAGTAGAAAACAACGCTGCGCAAGGAGGAGAAAGAGGCCGTGTGAGGAGCATTGATGCTCAGGAGGCAACGAGCAAGAAGCGGGAATCTCTGTGCTCGCCCATGCGATGCTATCGAGGCTGAATATGGCGCATTTGAAGCAGGTCAAAATTCGGTTATGCCATGTCACCGGCGGCCGTTCCCGCAACGACGACGCCGTCGGTGCAAGTTTTTTTTAAGGAAACGAGTTGCTAAGGGAGGCAAAGAAAAGGCTATGAGTAGAAGGGTTTTTTGGGGCATAACGGGAGGAGATAACGGGGAGGTTGGAAGGAAGGCAAGAAGGGGGAAGAGGAAGCTCGGAGCAAGCAAGCTCGATCTCTCTCGTCCTTGCAAGAAAAGCTCTCTCTCTCTCTCCCGCTCTCTCTCATCCTCATAAGGAGCAAAAGCAAAGCTCTCTCTCTCGAGCTAGTTCTTGGCAATCAAGAAGCATCGAAGGAGAAGGATAGCGTACAAGGGCAAGGTGAGGTGGAGAAGAGAAGGGGAATACCAAGGAGTCTCTCTCTCGCTCTCCAATCAAAGCATAGAGGATTAGGGTAATGAGGACAGGAAGGAAGCAAAATTCTAAGCAATCACTCTCTCTCTCTCTCTCTCGGAATTAAAGCCTCGGAAAAGGGGAGAGATAAGCAAGGAGCTTGACCAAGAAGCTCTCGAAGCTTGAGCAAGCCAGGTTCGAGAAGAGTCTTGTCGAGGCAAGCAAGCAAAGAGAAGCTTGTGGAGGTTAAATCGAGCAAGCAAAGCGTGAAGTGATCAAAGCAAATCAAGGTCGAGAAGAGTTTGTCGAGGCTTGAGCAAGCCAAGGCCTGGTCGAAGCAAGTGCGAAGCATATAGAACAGGAAGTTACAGCACTGTTGGTTATTATTGAAGCATGACGATCGACACAGCGAACTTACATGAGGTTTGCAGAATCTTGAAAGTAGAAGAGGCAGATAAAGCGACATGAGGGAGTTTCCATCACTGCCATCAGCTAATGTTTGATTAATCATTCTGTTAAACTCGGTGTTGTTAACGGCCCGATTAATTCTATAAAGCGGGAGCTTAAACTCCTAGTCAGCAGCAGCAGATGATCCAAGTGACGACGCTGTTAACAGCCCGCCTTGGCTAAAGATTAAGTTGTACTCAAATATATTAATCAATTAATTGATGATTACGGCGATTACCAGAGTCAGTTGCATCAATTGTTCTTGTTCTTTCTCTTTCTCACCTCCCACAGCTAGAGGCCCGGCGCTTGCCCGGCTCACGTAGCGAACACATATCCCCCGACAGCGGGCTACAAACATCTTAAGCTATCAGCACACTAAAGATCAAGTCCAAGAGTGGTGAAACATGGATCGCGATCCATGTACCCCTGAGAAATTTTTGGACATAAACTTTTCTAGCCTGTAGCAGAGACCATTGTGAACAAAAGTCTCCAAAGGAGTTTTTTCAAATAAAAGTCCAAAAAAATAATCAAAAGTGCCAAAAACAATTCAAGGTGAAAACCCTATAACAGACATGTGAATTGACTTTTGCTTGACCTAAAATTATCCATATCACATAAAAACCATATGTTGGGGATCAGGAGACTAAGGACAAGCTATGTGCCAAGTTTCAATGCAATCTGACACATAAATACATTGATCGCGATCCATGTTCCTCTGTCACAAACTAATACCAAACTTGCACCATAGCTAGAGGACATCACAAGGAGTCTAGTGGTTTTTTCAAAAGTGAATTTGGATATCAAGAACTAAACCAAAAGCCCAGAATTCGAAGTACTTTGACAAAGTGCAAGAATTGATCTAATTTTCAATCCAGAGGTCCATTTTCAAAAAAACTGATACCATATGACCTACTAATCATGTTGAATCTGATGGTACCAAGAGAAGTCAACTTAGGCTCCAAACATGAATCGTGATCCATATACCCATAGTGACAGCTTGACCTAAAACTTTCCAGATCATTAGTGCATACATAAGGGAACATATCCCCAAGCCTAGTTATGAAAACATTTGAGAAAAATTGGATCAAAAGTAAGCAAGACAGGTGACAGACAGAAAATCGCATTGCATACCTAGTGTTGGAAATTTGACAAATCAAACCAAGTCCAAATTCAAAAAAATTTAAGATTTAGCTTGTTGGGCCCTGGCTGGGGTGGATGCTCATGTGAAGAATTCATAGTGAGTGTGTGTGAGTGGAAATAAGAATGTACACAATAGAGAAAGGGAATGCAACCTTCTATTATGCAAATGAGAGATTGAGTTACATGCTTGAGAGCCTTCTCTTATATAGGCTTATGATGGAAGGCCTACAATGTTCTAGGGATAGAGATTGTTCCCGCATGGTTTAGGTAAGAGTGTGAGTGTGAGCTTGTGTTTATAATCTACAATCCCCCCCTTAAACACATGCTTACACACAAGCTAAGGTTCTCAACAGGAAGAAGGTAAGAGTCATGATGGTTTTCAATTGGATTCATCATTCATGCTCTTTACAACATAGAGAGATGGATTCAACACTTAAGGTTCTAATGTGATCATGAGTGGTTCTCAATTGGATTCATCACTCATGTCTACAAAGATACAACATAAGAGGTTCTCACATGAGAAATACAACTTCACAATTGAGATTCAACATAGTGTGTTTAGGGTAGCATCCTTCTTTCTAATAAATATCATTTCCTTCACTGTAGCTATATTTGAGTTGGCCCTTAGCATGTTTATTTGAAGAAGAAATAGAAGTAGAGGGTGAAGAGAAAGTGGAAGTTACCATATTCACTTCATCATTGTCGAAGTGAGCTCTTTGATCTTCATCATCACTATCATCACTTTGAGTTTGCACATAGTTGACACGTTTACCTTTGAAGGTAACCTTCTTGTCGCCATTGCCGCCATTGCCTTTGGTACAAAATTGAGGTGGATGCCCCAATTTCCCGCATTTCACACATTTTTTGATTTTGTAGCATTCGAAAGATAAGTGGTTGTACTTCCCGCAATGCTTGCAAGCCTTAGTGTGCTTTGAACTTGAAACATAGAGTGCTTTTGATGCATTAGTTTCATTGTGTGGGTGCTTGTTGTTATGGTCCTCTTGGAGAGAGTTGATTACACTTTCTAGTGTAGGGATAGGCTCTTTTTCCTTAAGTACGGTTACAATATTGTCATATGTAGAAGGAAGTGCTTTTGGAAGAGCCGCAACTTTATCATCATCATCTATGTGACACTCAATGTATGAAAGTTGAGTGCATGAGCTTTTTAGCCTATTAACAAGACTAGATAGTGTTTCATTTTCATACATTGCTAGACCATATAATTGCATTTTGAGAGATATTTTAGAGTGCTTAGATTTTGCCCCAAATGTGTGTTCTAAAGTCTCCCATGCTTGCTTGGCCGATGTGGCTTGATCTAAGTGGTGAATGATATCATCCACCACACTAGTGATGAGAATGCCTAGGGCTTTCTCATCCTTGGCTTGACGCTCTCGAATTTGTTGTGCCGTGAGGTTTTGTGCATCAGTGGTTATGATACTCCATAGCCCCTTTTTTCATTAGATAACCCTTGAGTTTCACTTGCCATGTGTGAAATCCAATGCCATTGAACATAGCTATCTCCTTGTTACCCATAATGCTTAGTGATATGTGAAAATGCAAGCAAGGGGGTCCTATTTCAAGACTCTTGAAATGGTGTCTACCCTTTTACAAAAGCATGTGAGAAATGGGAGATGCGGTAATGAAAAAGGGATTATGAATAAGCACAAAAATGACCAATATGATTACCAAATATACTCCAAATGTGCCGGAGTAGATGGGGATGATATAGCTCAACCTTGCCTTGAGATTTGATGTTGAATTTGGAGTCAAATCTGAAATTATATTTGCTATTTTGAACTCCACCAATAGTTGTAGCCAAAAGTGCCTTCAAATTCCTCCAAAATGAGCTAAAATGACCGCAAAATTGATGTAGAATGACACCAAATGAAGCACCGAGGTTGCCCGAGCTTTGATAAAGGTTCTCGAGGCCGTAAACCACCAATTTGTTGAGCTAATGTGGGCTGGAAATTTTCCGTTATGAAACAGAAAATTAAAACATGTACTTGATTTGACTAGTTTTGTGGTACTAGTCGTCACCGCATTGCCCGCAATGTGTAGAGAACTTATGGTAGACTAATGATAGATTAATGATGAGATTTTAGTGATATTATGAGGCTGAGAATGCTCAAATTACAGCAGCAAATCTCAAACTTTGGTTATGAGAAAGAGTTTAGAGAGAGAAAATGAGAGCTAGTGAGGTAGGAGATGCATGGAAATGATGTAGGAAAGGGTGGATATGAGCTATGGGCTGAGTATGAAGTTGAGAAATCTTTCCATTAAAGCTTGAGGAGCTGAGGAAGAAGAAGAATCAGCCCCAAAGCCCCACGCCTAGATTTGGGCACCCTTGAGGAGAGAGAAGAGAGAGAAAGTGGCAAAAAGTCAAAAGTAGGTAGAAGAGGTGGCAAGTAGGCATGTGGGCTAGTGCCCAACTTTTCCTAAAGGAAAGGGAGAGCTGAAAAATCGTGGGTTTAGAGAGAGAGAGACTCCTAGAGAGAAGGGAAGTTCACATGAGTAGGCCAAGGATCATTCAAAGCTCTGATACCAGTTGTTGGGCCCTGGCTAGGGTGGATGCTCATGTGAAGCATTCATAGTGAGTGTGTGTGAGTGGAAATAAGAATGTACACAATAGAGAAAGAGAATGCAACCTTCTATTATGCAAATCAGAGATTGAGTTACATGCTGGAGAGCCTTCTCTTATATAGGCTTATGATGGAAGGCCTAGAATGTTCTAGGGATAGAGATTGTTCCCGCATGGTTTAGGTAAGAGTGTGAGTGTGAGCTTGTGTTTATACTCTACATAGCTTGTGGTCATAGTCAGCAACAAACTCCTAAGAGATCAAGTCTAGATGTGCTTGAACATGGATCGCGATCCATGTACCTCAACCTCAAAATTTGATGCAAATTGGTATAGAGCCTGGATATGACCTTGTCTGCATATTGTCAAAATTTGGAGGAAAAAAAAAATTGACAGAGAAACATGGATCACAATCCATGTACCTCAGCATAGTGGGGGTATCTGAATTGATGATCTTGTAGACATACTTGAGAACATCCCAAGTCTCAAGTTTGAGCTAAAAATATCTTTTGGAGACCAAGATTCAAGCCAAAGTTCCCGTGTTGTGGTCCGAAAACTGTTTTGAGTGATGTTTCAAGTGCAGTTTACCAAAATTGTTTTAACTTTTGATAGACAACTCCAAATTGAGTCAAGTTTAGCCATGAAGAAAGCTTGTGGGCAGTAGCTTTTGGTTTTGAAGCTGCATTTTTTTTAGGTTTCCTAAATCCAAACTTTTAGGATACCCCAAAGCTAGTTTTCAAAGACCAAAGAGTCATAAATTCCTGACTTTTGAGAGAACTCACTAGGGGCAAAAAGGGATAAGTTGCACTAAGACAAAGTGGGCTTGTTAGAGACTACCTTGAGAGTTTTGAGTGATCTTAAACCATGATAAATCATCCACCACCAGGGTTTTCTACTCCACTCAGAGACATGCAAAATGCAACACACGTTGCAATGCCTTCAAGAGTGAGTTTTGGCGATTACCTAGAGGAAAGGCATCCTCTAATCCACAAAGTGAATGTTAAATTCATTAGATTCAAAGAATCCATGAGAGTTCTAACGGATTATGCTCATGATGGTTTATATAGGTACACAAGTGGGGATCCATATATCTTCTACAAGTGTGTAGATCCTTAGGCTAGAGAGTTGACATTCCATAAGGACCTCTACGCATTTACATATACAAATGCTCATGGAGTGCAAGTTTTGATGGTAGATAAGTATGAAAAAGAGTACAAAATTGTCAATCCAATTGACTTGGAGACATATGCATACAAGGGTACTCCAATTTCTACTTGCTTTTAGCCAAAAACTATGCTAGAGCACATATTAGAGAGGATTCCATCGGAATTTTTTCCACAATGACACGAGAGAGCGATAGATGTTGTCAGGAATTTTTTGGATGAGCATAAAGTCACTAAGTCATGCCAAAAATCTTGCCCGCTAGACTCATGTATATATGTGTACATAGCCTTGCAAGTTTTGGAAGTGGCCCTATAAAAATTCATGTACAAAGATGTGATTTTGCCAAGCTTGGGTGTTGATGTTTTGGGTTGTTTGAGTCCCCAAAACATGGATTTTAATCAGTATTTTCAGCCGTGCTTTATAGCTCGTGAATTGGACTTGTACATCATGAATTATGAGCATCTGAAGCAGGCGGTCTCAACTTAGAAGGTGATTGTGGGTGCATGTGACAAGGGAAACTGGGACAACTTGGGGGTCTAAGATTAGAAATTCTCAAATTTTACATTTTTGGAGATAGCCAAGGTGATGGGCTTTGAGCTGCGTGTTACGGTGCGCGGCATTCTATGACCAGAGCAACAAGTTATGCCGTAGGGAAAGTTGTTCGGGAAGTTATTATGCTTGGGGAGAGAGCTGTAATGTTTTGGGCTTGGGAGGAATGAGGAGGAGTTTTCCATGTGGCGTAGAGGTTATCTCACATGAGAAGAGGAAAAGGGAAAGTGGGGGGTATATAGGGCACATTGGGTGCCCACTATAGGTGTATCAAAGGGAGAGGAGCTCTCTCAAGGCTTGGCTATGGGGGCTCATGGGCTCATGGGGAGGAAGATGGCACATTTTGGGAGTTCACACTGCTTGGACAGGCGCTGGAGAGCGGGAATGGGGGAACACGCTTGGCACAAACACAAGGGCCTCTCTATAGCTCAGGGTATCCACAGCACCCCTATCCTCTCGAGAAACACCTTCAAAAACACACTTCACATTAGCAGACCACCGCCTGCCCAATTTCCACCGCTCACACACTCCACAAATCCACCACACAACGCACACTAATGCCATGGTCTGTCTCCACCCTTACACATGCTCACAACCGCTCAATCTCACTCTCTCACACAAAACACCGTCAGTCCGGGGGGACACACACTTCCACACAGCCGGCACCGGGGAAACAACAAAGTAGGAGAAAGAGAAGGGGGGAAGGGGAAACAACAACAAAGCCAAGCAACAGTGGCTCGATTGCACTTCACAAAGCATGTACACAGGCTAGCAACACCATCACCATGGCCATTTTCACGAGAAAATACAAAAGGCTTTGACATGCACACTCCTCTATCAAAGAGCTCCACTTTGCAGGCTTCAAACGGCACATAAAAAGCCCAAAAAAAGCCTCTAATTTGATTAAAATTTGATTTTTATGGGGGGGGTCTTCAATTTTGGAAACTGCCCTCATATTTGAACATCTGGCATCCACATTTGGTATCTCTTGGAAGGGGTAACCGCCTTGCTTCATCTGCTTAATTTCTCTCTCTTTCACTTGGGGGGGTGTTAGAGATGTCGCTATTGCCCCTAGACACTTTTATTTTTTCCTTTTTTCTTCACTTTTTACCTATTTGGGGGGGCTTTAGCTTATACTGCATTTTTGGCCTAGCTTTGGTCCAACTCCCATCTCGCCCTTTGTCTTGTCTTCCCCTTGCTCTTGCTCGGCCCACATGGTGGCACTCCTCGGGCCCTCTCTCTCTCATTAGTGGGATTGCACCCTTGGCACTTGACCCCTTGACTCGCCTCGGGTTGCTTTACCTGGGCTCTCTTCTCTCTTTCTTGCTCACATGAAACCTCCCCTACCCCATGGCATTAGCGATGTTTCTATTGGGGGGGGGGGGGGGGGGGGTTCCCTTCAAACAAATCTGGGTGCCAAGGGCCGCGGGAACGACCCCCTTGCTGTCACCATTGCACAACAGTCACTGAATCACCACCGGCTCTCCACGCAAGCGCGCCACCTGTGCCGCCCCTCCTGGCCAAAACGCCGCCGATGGGCTCCGCCCCCTCCGCTCACGCACAGTGCTAGAAGCGCCGCCAGTTTCACGCCATAGCCCACTGCTCCAAGGAGCTCTCACCCCCTCATACGATTACGAGAGGCTCATGCCCCAGCCTATGTAGCCTGCCTATCCATCCCTCATTCTTGCATATGGGAAATATTCCGACCACGTGGCACTCTGTGGGGGTTCGCCCTTTGAAGGCTTCCAAGCTCCTCAAAAATCCCCCCCCCCCCCCCCCCCCATCTTAACTAAAAAAGCTTTTCTTGCTTGCATTGGATGCCCTACCATACCTTGCTCCCTTACCCGATGGTCGCGCCGCAATGTCGTGCCGGATCTTCACCGGGTCGATCCCAGGCCATGAAAATCTCGCTGTCTTCTGAATCCTCTGAGCTCATTATCGGAGGCCATAAAAAACAGAGAAAATCATCTGCAAACCTTTCACCGCCAAATGCCCCCAACTTCACCCTACTGTATCTTGTTGACCAAGTATCCGATTGATGTGACGTCAATTTGTGCTAACTCCACATGATGCACACTATCACCGAGAACCTTGGTGGGGCCAAAAATATGCTAGATGGTCTTACAAGAGTTTGTAGAGGAGTTCTCAAAAAGGGGGATCAAACACAACATAGTGCCTAAAATCTACGCTTTCAAACAAAAAAGGATGAAAAATTGAAGGAAGCTTTGCTTCGCTTCAAAAAATACATATAGAGGCGTCATGTGAGAGAGTTACCACAAGATGAGAGATTATCAGTTCTCTTCATACAGGGATCGAGTAATGAAACTCTCAAAAAGAACCTACACTTGAAAGGATGCACGACATTTGAGCAAGTCAATAGAGGAGCTCTATATCTAGTTGACAATTGCAAAGCCTACGGAGAGGTGGCAAACGACATAGAAAGCATGCCTAGTAGTGCCTCTTCTCCAAAGATTGAACCCGCAACAAACAAAGATGTTCAAACTCCTTGGGAATCAATCATTGATCAAGTGGTTGAGGGGGTGATTAGAAGAATAAACCAAGGCTACAAACAAAACTTAAATGTATGATAGCCGCAATTGAGGAGATGTAACACGTGTGGAGGGGATCATCCCACTCCATGGTGTAGCACTCAACCAAATCCGCAACAAATACTAGGCCAACAGCCACCTCTTTTGAATGATGGTAGAGTAGTAGTCAACTACTCAACTACACTCAACCAGCATATGTGCCACAACCCATGAAAAATTGTATTCTATGGATGCAAATACGCTCATGTTCATAGACAATCACTGGGAGTATGGTTCGAAGAAAATTCTTAGCAGGCAAGAACAACCATTGGCTAGATCACCAGCTATGAAACAAGAAGGTCCATGATATGAATGTGGAGGTGACCATTGGGAACAAGGTTGTCCAAACAAGGGTCCACAAATAGAATTATTTGGATTATGTGACGGATGTGGGAGAGACCATCTACTCCAAAATTGTGCTAAGAATCCATACTACAAAGGGAAAGCAAGAATGAATGTTGTAGGCATGATGCCTTCTTCAAGCGAATCTGAGGTAGAACCCACAATTCATATAGAGGTGATGACTAGAGCTCAAGCTCAAGAAGCTGCCAAAAATGCAATTGTTGAGGAGGAAGCCACCTTGCCACCTCAAAAAGAAATCAAGAACATATCGGTGACAACTGCAAGAAAGTCATGGAAATCCAAACGAGACAATATAAAAGTGAAGAGGCTGCAAAAGAAAGCTGCTTTGGAATTGAAATGAATCAAACAAAATAATATCTTGGACAAGAGCAAGAAAGAAAGGGACCTAAAGAATCAAAGACTAACTCGGGAGGTTCAATTTTGGTCGACAATGTCTTTGAACCCTTAGATGCAATTTTGAAGGCCTATGAAGCTAGGCTCAAACCAAGTCAAACCCAAGAGCATAGATGGTTGACGTATCCTCATCCAGGGTATGAAAAAGAGAGGTTGCAAATGTGCAAGGAGCTCATCCTGGCAGCCCAAGCTCTTATGGAACCACATGTTTCAGATGCTCCAAAAATGGAGGTGCTAATCCGCAAAAAAATAAAGGAAAAGGAGAACCAAGGTATTGTAAACAGAGACAAGGGAAGTAGCCAATACCACAAATGGGGTGGGCTCACGAGCAATGATTCAATTCCAGAAATAGAAGAACCGTGGCCACAATCCTTATGGGAATCAATTAGAAACCAAAAAGATGGTAGTGCTACTTTATAGTCGACACATACCCCTGAAATAAACATGGATCACAAATTTTTCCTAGGGGATATAAGATCTTTATATGGGGATGCTAGGTCTGTCGCATCTAAAGAGAGCAAACCACACTCTCTATAGACTTTGCCATCTTTCATAGGAGAACTCAAAGCAAAATTGAAGGTTAAAATGGTACCTTCTCAGTGGAAAGCCACACAAAAAATGATAGATACCAAGAGCTTGCATGAATTGATGTCTTCTTCTATACAATGCACACTTTCTCTTTCAGAGTTGCTAAAAATTAGACCGTATCTATGAGGCCAATGGACAAACATCTTGAAAAGATAGGGTTGCAAATCCCTTCACATGACCAACTTACAGACAAAAACATGGATGAAACTATGCCAAAGAAACCACAAGAAAAACCAGTACCAGTAAATAAGGTGGGTGATTGCTGCGAAGGCGATGAAGGAAACACCACCTTACCACTTGAGTACAAAGGAGTAAAGACAGTGCATTATTAGATAGTGGGGCAGGAATCTCCATTGCAACCAAAGGAATGTGGGTAAAATGGGGAAAGCTTGCTCTAAGAAAAACTTGAATGAAATTGCAATTAGCAAATGGATACATGGAGAAAGTGATTGGAATATTAGAACAAATCATTGTATCCTCTTGTGGCATTGGGTATGAGCACACCTTTTTCATAATGAATTTTGACCAAAGCAGCAAGTTTGATATCATATTGGGTAGACAGTTTATGCAACAACTCAAAATGGTACAAGATTTGGGCTATCACTATATCTACTTAAGACATAAGGAAATCACTACAAAAACCAGTGTCAAAGATCATAGTTAAATAGATTCTAAACGGACACCAGGAGAAGAACTAAACTTTACTACGGATCAGGAGGATGAGATACCGACTGAGCTGCAAGACAAAGTACATATTTGGATGTACGGAATTTTTAAGAGTGTAAGTCTAAGGAAGGAGGATTGTATTCTTGATCAACTTGTGGAGAACATAGACTATATTCCAGAACCTTTTCCTGAAGAAATATTTGAACCATTTGGATGGCAGAAAATTCTTGCCACTCTTGATGTCTGCGTAAATGAGGTGACCAACACCAAATTTTGCGATGAAGATGGCTATGATATAACTCCCTTATGTACAATAAAGGTGTTGAAAGAAGCTAACAAGGTTTATGAGTGTGAAAGAAAAAAAGTTGAGACAGATAGCTACGTCATGGAACATGGTGCCAAAGTACAAACAAAGAAAGCAGAGCAACCACAAGAATATGTCATCATCTGAAGAATCGACAAAAGCTGTTTCAAAAAAGCCAATTTTAAAAAGAGCACAATTGTTAAATGTTCAACAAATGCAAGATCAAGACAAGAACAGAGATAAGGAAGAAGATTGACTATCTCCCACAACGATCAAATTCAACATATGTGGAGAAACGGGACTCAAAATCACATATTCAGTTGCGATAGATCCAAAAGCGCCAAAGAATCTAATGACTTATGGAACGTGGATCATGATGCGAAAGTCGTCAATCAAAGAGCTAGAAGAAACAATGAACACAAGTTTAAACATGCCAATTCCTAGCTTTGGGGTGGCCAAAGCTGTACTCAAGTTGAGTACCAGGGAGTATAAGGATACTTTCCACATAATTAACTCCCATCATATCAAAGAGAGTTTAATCCTAATGGAAGAATATCTTCTTTCAAAAACAACCAAACGATTCAACAACAACATCATCAAAAGCCCCAAAAGCATCTCAAGTTAATGCAAAAAAGGAGCAACCAAGCATAGCAGAAAAAGGTAAAGCTAAGGTGAACTTCGAAGTATATCAACCTCGCAAGACAACTTTACCTTCAATGAGCCTCCGTCAAACTTCCCATGTAGCCTCTACATCAAGAGCCAAACCATCAACAATGCAATGGAGATCAAAGAAAAAAGTATATCAACCAAAGTTTCCATCACAAAAAAGCATCCAGAAGATTCTGAAGAATTTCAACTAAGTGTTGGTATCCAAAGAGAACATCAAAGTCAAAGACCCAATTTGGATACATGAAGCTCAAGTCCAACATCAACAACAAAAAGTGACAGGGTAGGTAGCATCAAATGAGTCAATCATTGCTCATGGCTACTTCCAAGGAAGCACCAATGTTTGAGCCAAAAAGCCTAAAGTAGCAGCCTGGACCTACCCACCTCAATCAATGAGTTCTACAAAGAACAAGATGTGCTATCAACACAAGGGGATTTAACATTTGCGAGTTTTTCATTTCAAGTTTTTTTGACAATTTTAGCAATCTTCAGAGTTTTTTTAACCAAATATGTGTCATAGCATAAAGTATCTATTTAATGTAATTTTCAATCGTCATAAGACTCCATATATGTGTGGTTGACGGAGAGAGAAAGTATAAATTCTAGAGAGATAGTATTTATGCGAGTTACCATTGGAAGAAGAGATCATAAATCTTTGAGAGAGAGAGAGAGAGTGACTTCTCTTCTAGAGAGAGAAAGTAAAATCATAGAGTTGTATATCACTACGCAGAGAAAGAGAGAGAGAGAGAGAGAGGGCATAACGACGGAAAAAATGTAAACAAATAAAATCACCATTTCACAACTCATTCCATTAGATTCAAATATGCTCGCAACGCATGTGATCAGAGTCAAATAATCCACAGCATATAAACATGCGATAAAGTAAAAAATCATGCAGAATAGAGACAACACTAATTTCAGAGTTAAATATAATCCACAGCATATATAAATGTGATGAAGTCAAAAATAATGCCAGATAGAGACAATACTATTTTTCCCAAGCAATTGCTTTTTGAAACAACATAAGTTTGAGGATGTAAGTACATTCGCAAAACTACCACAAGATAAGATCAAAATTAGAGTACAAAAAAGGATAGTCGCCATAAATGTAATGGTCACTCTAAAAGGCAAGTAATTTGCTCCCAAATAGCTTGCAAGATGCTTCATATCTTTTGCTTGAAATTTGAAATCCTTTGCTGCATAAACAATGTTTTTTCAAGATAAATAATCACAAGTATAATAAACCAAAATAAATACAGAAAAACACTTTCATATCATAGATCAATATTCTAGTTGAGTGAAAGAAGCATACCAAACCAGTTGTAATTAAATGGAGGGAGAAATCATCCTTGGTTGTCCAAGAATAAAAGCGATGTCCATTGGTGAGAGGGTTGGCTGATGAATAATCATGTGCTCCTTAGGTTCAAGTCCGAGCACTTTTGTGTACACATAGTACATATGTTTGCATGCCAAAAAGGATTTGTTGGTATTCTCTCGCTTCTGAAAATCCGGACACGTGCATGTTGGACTCTGTTTTATATGAATCTCATAACTATTTTCAATGAGAACTCGGAAAATTACATGCTCTTGAGACCTTTTCACTTCATCCAAAAATATAATTGTCATACTATTACATGCTTCCAATTTCTTCATGGCCTCTTTAGAGATTCCATGCCTCCACTTTTTCTTCCTTGAGCTGCCACCACCTTCTTTGCAGTCGCCAGCAAGAGGTTGTGGATTTACCATTGAATTCTCTGTCCGAAATCCACTCTGATGCAGCGCGGCAAGTTCCTGTGTGGAGATATCTGTCCCTCTTGCTACTGGCCAAACATTTAGAGCAGGAGGTAAATCTTTGACTTGTCTTTTGATTGATTGGGTATGCAAAATATCATGATTACAAAACCATAACCATTGCTCGATTGTTTTACCCTTGAACATTCTTTCGAACCATATACATGGAGCAACAAGACCAATTGAGCGACTATGCAAGATATTGTCACAATTTTTTCTCCCTACTGTTCCAAAACATTTTCTTTGACTTTGAATGGGCATTCTCCTGAGGGCCCACTGAGTGCGTGGCACATCACTCTCAAACACATTGTTTGTTTTAGATGACAAAGGTGTGGTTGTTTCTTTTTGAGATCCAATATCATCATCACTGTCACTAATTTGTAGCGGAATGTTAGAAATACCTGGTCCTTGGGTATCAAACTTGATTTTTTTTGGTCGACCGCGATGGTTTTGTTGCTTAGATTCCATGACATATTTCGGCCGATGGGAGCTACTTGTTCCTGTTCTGCCCCTCTTTTTGCGTTGTACTGTTTCTTTGTCTCCATGCAAAATTGGATGCGCATACATGGGAGTCCCTGCAACAGCCTCGTGTAATAGATGGGCCACGTTGGTTGGAGTTGGAGTTTGCTGAGATTCAACTCGAGAAAGCAAGGTCTCCATTGTGGGACCCGTTCTTATATAACGCCCAGTAGTATATCCCAAACGCTTTATCCCAAACGCTTTGCACATTGAATATATGAGTTTATAACATCTATTACACATGCATCATACAAGGATATTTTTCCCTTTCCACCTTCACCTGCTAACCAATTGGCATGTACACTTTCTGATAAATTAACATTGGGAATTTGTGCCCGCTCCCACGGACTTAGACCACCCTATGAAATGCAAAAAAACATGAATTAAAATTTATAAATTTCATGTATGAAAAGAAATTTTTCTAAAAATATAGATTGTCATAAAGGTACTTACATCTGTTCCAATTCCTCCCCAGTGTGAAATTCATTGCTCCCACCATTTAAACCATCTACTCACTCTTGTGATGCTCTCTGTAGATAGATGTTGTCTCCACCACTTTTGAATTGAAAGCGCCTTTTGAGATGCAAGCACAATGGTCTTACAAGCTCTCAAGTCCTCACACATATCAATGTGTTGATTTGTTAGATGTTGAGGTATCCACTTTTTAGCATATTTGTGGAGACTCTGCTCCCAATGAAATAGGCATGATCGTTCACGTCCCTCCATGATATTATCTGGCCCGCCATTGAAGACTGTTCGAATAGCATTCCAATTTGCACCAGCTTCATCAGACATAAAACCTGCAAAGTCAGCTGCACCATGTCCGTACTTTTCCTTTGTTGAATTAAGGCTCTCCCAAAAAATAACTTGAGTCTTTGCATCCTCCTCTTTAGTTTCACATATAGCAATTATTTGTAGTGATCGTATGCTGCAAGATATTCAACATAAACATTTTCACACATCTTCTTTTATTTAATGATAAAAAAATACGAGATATTTAAATACTTAAAGATTACCTTGGATCATAAACTGAGCATGACATTGTTGCCCATCCATCTATTCTATGGGTAAAATCAAAATGTACCCACGCATTTCTCAAGTCACCAGTTTCAGTTCTTTTCATCCGATTTACTAGATCAATCCCAGAACCTGGTCTTTTAGTGGACATTTTAAATAGGAAGCACTTGTCATCCTCTTCACCCTGTCCAGGAAATCTACTCCCATGAAAAAAAGGAAACATGCACTTTTTTTGAAGCAATAAAATATTATCATATCCATCCCCAATAACAGCACATTGACTCTTTCTCTCCTTTGAAACAATTGAAGAAAACCTACACGATGCATCACAAGAAGGCTAAATTTATAATAGTTAAAAAATTAACAAATTCAAGGAACCAAATTGAGTTTTCTTACCCTTTGGTTTGAACCAGTGGCATCATTTCTTCCAAAAAAATCATTGAATTGTACATCGGATGTAGCTTCAGCTTCCTCACCAATCAAGGAGTGAAGAACAAGTTGTTGAGCCACCAACATTTGAATTTTTCTTCGGCCACCCTTTTCTATTTTTAGTACTGCACCTACCAGTTTCCGCACTCTTGAAATAGCAGCCCTAGAGGTTCCTGCCTTAACATTATGACAATGTTTACCAACATGTATTGCCAGTCGCGACATTGTACCATCTCTAGGCAAAACATAATAGATTTTGCAGGGACAAGCAGCAACACAAGTAACAACCTTCTGACAATAATGACAAGTTATTGTTGTATTCTCTTCCATTGCAAGGTAGTCCTTTTTCACCTGTCTGTCCAAATATCCATGAAAATCTCTACTATTGAATTCTTGTTCCTTAATATAATGAGGACACGTTGAATAATTACACTGCATGAATCCCAAACACTGGCTTAGACAAATTGTGCATGCTATTGCCATGGTTGTCACAGATGGACGAGTCCACAAGTGACCATCGAAGCGTTGTTCCATCCCTGTCATTCGTTTTGTTTTATCCTAAGTCGTAGGTAACTCAAAACACAAATTTCCATCATAATGTTGTGGAAGTTCAGCAACTTGCAAAGGAGCTCCACATAATGTTAACAGATCATTTAACTTTTTTGCCCCTGGATTTTGTTGAATCCAAATGACGATTGACTGAGTTTTGAGCTGTCCTATATCATCACCACTACTTTCAAGATGCACAATGCTTAAAACATCTTCAGATATCTCTTTGTCATTTCCTTTCTCATTGTCAGATACCTGTATAAATGTGTCTGAATGAAGCATCTCAAACAAGCTCGAAAAAGAACCATCTATTAAGAAATGCTGATGACCTTCTTACATTCACACACACATAATCATGCACACATCCACTTGCATACACACACATACATACATACATACACCCACATATATAAACACTTGCATTCACAACATCAACACACTTGCATACATACACAGATACACATATATAAGCACTTGCATTCACAACATCAACACACTTGCATACATAGCACAAACACATACACAATCATGCATAAAGACACACACATATTACACTTACATTCACACACACAATCATGCATACATCCACACACACACACATATAAACACTTGCATTCACACACTTTAGCACACTTGCATACACACTTACAGTAACAATTACAATGATGTAAGAACAATTACAATGATGTAAGAACAAGTCGTTGTAGAGAAGAGGTATACAAATGTCAAAGTGGATTTGTATTTTTCCTTGCCATGAGCAAGTTGAAAATGGTTTTTTTTTTTAGTTTGCATTTTACGCCGTTATGCTGCCGAAATTTAGAATTTTATATTTGTATAGTCATTGCTAAGAAGATTTTTGTTGTTTGTGGTTAATAGATTATGGCTCGTACACCATCTAAACGTGGCAGGACAGGTATCTCTCAAAGTAAGTTCAAATACATTAAGCTATTTTTTTTCTTTTCTTTTGTCTCATCATACTCACTAAACTATTTGTGTTCTTATTGTTTTTTGCTTGTAGGAGTAGGATACACATTAAGGTCTGGCACTACAGGGCATAGGGCCAATGCACGATCTTCCATTGCTTCTTCCAATGTCCATCGAAAGGAGGATATTTTGGGTGATGTGCATGAAGAAGAGGATATATTGAGTGATGTGCATGAAGAAGAGGTGTTCATAGATATTCATGCTACACAAGGTGAATTGGTGGCTCACAGCGTGACTGAAGCAACAACAATTGTTGCTAAACCTCCCGATCATCCAACAGTATATGGAAAGGATGTTCATGGTCGAATATTAGAGGAGATTGTAGAGGGTTTTATTGTAAAGAGAGGTGGGGAACCTCCTCGAATTCCTCTTTGTAGATTGATGGAAAATGAAGCCATTAGAGCGGTGGGTCCAGGCACTGAGGGCTTGGTGAAAAGGTTTGAGATGTCTGGATACAGTGTGCTTGGAGCTCCATTTCTTGTGTCATTTAAGAAGCCAGGCCATGATCAACATTATGTTTCCGACTTAGACAAAGATGAATGGGGGCCTATTTGGCGAGAAATAAGAGATGATTTTGATAATTCCCTTCCCCTTGAGTGGGAAGACTTAAGGGGGAAAAAATTTATCGTTTGGGATGGTAATCACCGTTTGAAAACTTGGATGCGCTTAATAAAAACACGTAAGTGATTTCTTTTTTTGTTTAATGTAAACTTGACTTGTATTACTCTATGCTTTCTAATTTTCTTTTTTGTTGTTGTAGAATTTTCAATGATAAAGTGGAGACATTGTTCTGTGAAATGTCAATTTGTCTTTGTTGATAGAAGTGCAGAGGGGGAGCTTATGCTAGCTTTGCGCTCTCAAAATGAGTAAGCACATTTGTTGTTTTGAACGTTATTGCTATTACTTTATCGATGTCATTCTACTGCCATTTAATTTAAGATATTGTGGTTTAGGATTGGTAGAACCACTGTGAGCACAAATTTTGGGCAGGAGATCTTCTTGTTCCAAAAACTGGCTGTGGCAAGCAAAGATTCTTTAATGAAAGACTTTCCCCAAGATTGGATTCGACGGATAGAGGTAGAGCTTGCTTGTGAGAAGAAGGCATCTAAAGGGAGTTGGTACAACGCTCCTGCTCTTTTATTAGCAATGCTCATATGGAAGGTATATTTTTTTGCCTTAAAGTACACTTTTTATGTAATTTCTAAAGCTTGACATTATTTTGTAAAATCTTACTTTTTTTTTCATTTGCTCTACAAAAGGAAGACTTTGACTTGTTTCTTATCAAAGAGATGCAAGAGATCAATGATCCCTCGATTTCACTGCCAGAAAAGGAAATGGTTGCTCGAGGAAGAGTAGAAAAAATATTCAAAGAAAGATCTTATAAGGTAAACACTTTCTCTTCTCCCCGTTTATGTTTGAATTTCTACAAAATTGTAAGTTGTTCTCTCTTCGTCTAATCCTTCTTCTCTCTCCTTCCCTCGGTACTTATTTAACATACCACAACACCACCTTAGAGAGCATACATATGAGTGGAATCCATGCTTCTATAAACTCGAAAAATCATCACCTGTAGCAAAAAAACACGAATTGATTAACTCGCAAATAAAATTAACCCTCAACACAAGACAAACAACTCAAGCAAGAGAAAGAACAACAACAATAGGCAAAAGACAAGATCAAAGAAACAAGCAATGCAACAAGTATGGGTGCCAAAGTCAAACTTCAACAAAGCTACCCAACACAAACATATGTAGTAGCAAACGATTCTAGTCAAGCTACTCAAAGCACAAGGATTTTATACAGGTAACACTCAAATATGGTTACCAAACATTGTAGCTCAATCTAGAACAACCAAGAGAAATCATGCAGCACAAGCTTCTACCCAAAGGCAAGCAATGACAACCAAGAGCCAACAAAATCCAATTGCAACCAAGGTTGCAACAACCTCCAAATGGATACCTCGTCGTCAACTGCAAAAGCAAGTCTTTTACAACAAAAATCATTAGGTGTAGATATCGAAGCCTAGTGTCCATCAAATTATAGAAGAAGGTAAAATGCCAAAGACGGTCCCACAAGGACCAAAAACAAGATGGGTTCCAAAATTGCTAGTGGAAACTCAATCACAAAGAACCCACAAATAGATTCAACTGCTTTTCATGGGAGATAAATCAAAGGCTCCATCAGTCTCTACAAGAGCTAAACAACTTGTTTCACAAAGTAGTGACAACATACAACAAGCAAGTCAAGAGGAGCCAAAATTTTCCAACCTACTCGACAAAATGGTGGCATCCAAAGACCAACACAATGGAAGAGGCCTAAATTTTTAGAATTTATGGAATTGGGTTTCTGGCCTTGAACAGGAAAGTCAAAGTCACCATTAAACATACATGGCATAAAAGTCAAAGTTGGGAAGCTAAGCCACTAAATGAGCGAGGTGTTAGTCCCAAACCTTCATGTAATATTCTGTGTGGCCTAAGTGTTCGTGCAGCCAAAGTATGTCGACCCTAGCTAGAGCAAACGGGAAGAGCCTGGGTAGGCAAATGACATCGGAGATGTATTCTTTATGTGGTTTTCTAGGCCAAAAAGGCTCCAAATAGAGCGTGATAGGGTGGAAGATGAAGGGTGATCAAATTGCTTTTTTTTGGCCTAGAAATATAAAGCTTGAAGTGTTGAAGGAGAAGGTCCATACGGCTCGTCCAACAGAGCTACGGATCCCAAGATATTGGAGTTTGAAGGTACAATGCATTGTAGATCCTTGTCGAGAGGGCAATTGGGGATAGGTGGCCCAAGTGGATGTCAGTGTATAGGCGCATAGTGCTTGAATTATTGAGCATCCCGTCTTTTCATATTGCAGGTCAGAGCTATGGATTGTAGGTTATGGCCAATTGAAGTTTTGATGGGGGTCGGGTTGGTACCCATTTGACCCCATGGGGAGTCGTTCCATCTGGCATTTTTTGGGTCATGAAAGAGTCCGAGAAGGTGCTATGTAGTGTATGGAGTTAACAAGGATTGATTGCTCGTCAAACAGAGCACGGAGCGAAAAGATATAACGGTATGAAGGTTGGGTGCAAATGGTCGAGATTGGTTTGCAAATGAAATTTAATGTTTTTTGCGACCTCGGTTAGGGGTCTCGGAGAATCTTGAAATGCGGAAAGGTCATGGAGGAGAAAAGTGGATCATGTCATCTTTTTGCCGGGTTTTGTAGACTGGCAATCGTAGCATTGTGCAGCAGTGGGGGCAAGCAGGGAAAAAAGGCAAAAAAAGGTAATTCTTGAGGGTGTTTTATGAGGGTTTTCAAAGCCTTCAAAAGCCTGGTGAGCCAGTGTGCACCACGTGTCAGGGGTGTTAAGCCCGCATGTGAACACAATATACCAAGGAGAAGGGTTTAGCCCACAACGTGAACCCCATTTGGAGTGTGAAGGCATGAGGGAGAGCTCCTATGGTGCTCTGGCGATGGCAGAGCTCCTTGGGCGTTGCACAATGGCGCATTGGGCGAGCAGTCGGCGGTTTTGGACATGGGCCCATGGCTAGGAGGTTGTGGTGGTGCCATTGGCACACATCAAGTGATGATGTGTCACACTCGGCTTGGGTAGTTTCACACGCCCGTAGGGGCCACATTTTTTTGAGAGCAATGTTGGGTGCACCGACGGCACCGTCAATGCCCCGCTTGGATAAGAAGGGGTTCATGCAAGGTGTGGGGCTCAAGGCAAGTTCATAGGGGGATTTCACATGCAAAAAAAGAGGCTAAAAATAGAAAGCGAAGGGTCCAAAAATAGAAGGAGTGGTGCTAAATTGTGAGAGGGACTCATGCCCAAGGGAGGCCCCCATTTTTGGTAGTTTGGAGGAAAGAGTTCTGGACAGTTTTTGCAGGCAAGCTCTTGGAGAGCTGAGAACAAGAAGAGGAGGAGGAAGAGCAGTCATTTTTTTCTCAAGGGAGCAGCTCCCGGCCTAGAGGAGGCGGACTCAGAGGCATGTTCCCGAGCTCTCAAGGCAGGATGAAGGCAAGAGTGGAGACGCCATCATAGAGGTGTCCTGTTGCCGTGCTCTCATCGAGGAGAGTCGCATGAGCGGTGAAGCCAAGGTGACAGTTTTTTTTCTTTGTTGCTCGAGGTCTCCATGCCGAGCCATTGTAGCAGATTTTGATGCTGTGTAGATGAGGTTTTTTTTGCCATAATTGAAGCAGATCCTATCGATTTCTGGTGTCTTTTCTTCCCCTTTCCCTCCTTCTTCTCTTTGTTCTGTTCTGACCATCTGGTACCAATGTTGAAAATGTGTGTACCTGCCCAAGCCTCTGTTGTGTGTGAAAGAGAAAGAGAGAGTGGTGTGTGATGTGGCATGGTCGTAAGCGAACCGATGGGGACTGTTGTCAATTGTGTGAGTTTTGAAGGTGAACTCTAGTGGATCGGGGTGCAATGGTTATCCTGGGTTATAGAGAGGCTTTCTATTTTGTATCGGATGTGTTCCCCTTTCCCCCATCCATCTTCTGGTGCCCCCATTGAGGAGCACTGATGCTCCAACTTGAAGTTTGAAGCGGTGTTTGAAAGTCGGCAAGCAGTTGGCGGATGGTCAATTTTTTTGGCGGTTGTGTTTGAAGATAGCAGAAATGATGGAGTCGGGCTTTGGCCCCATATTTACAGGTGTTGAAGACCTTGAAGATTGGTTAGCAGATTTTGAATTGTGGATGCTATCGATGCACATGGTGACAAATGCGGAAAAGTTGCACTGGTAATGCACGGATGTGCAAAGATTTGGTACGATGATTGGAAGGCTGATGGTCAAAGCTCATGGAAAAAATTGAAAAGGTAGTTTTTGGAGTGGTTTCGAGAAGTGATCACCCCGACAAGGGCTGGTGCTAAGTTGAAAGCGGTACGCCAAGATGTAAGTAAGGATTTTTCCATTTTTCTTGAGCAGTTTGAAGCCTATTGGAAATAGTTAGAGGTTTCCACAGGGGTGAAAGGAAATCAATTTTTGAAGCTGTCAAAGTTTCTTGAGTGCTTCCACCCAAGGATCCAAGATAAGGTGGAAGACAGTGCTGATACCTATGAAGACATGGTGTATCTGGCCAAGATCAAGAGCAGAAAGGTGAAGCAAAAGCTGGAGCTCGGTTTGTTGAAGCCCGCAGATTATGTGCCTGTTGCAAATCTAGCAAAGTATTCTATGGTTCAATCAAAGTAGTTCCAAGTGTGCGAGATGCAAAGCCCGTTGAGGTAAGGCCAACAATCGATTATGTTCCTTGGAGGTTTCCAGCTTATGATGTGCATGTGCCAGTGGTGTCAAAGAGGATAAGTGCCCTATTGAAGTAAGCCGGTGTTCCAAAGAGGAAGCAAGTGTTGGGTTTCCAGAGAGGATCCAAGGAATAGAGCCTGTTCTTGTGGAAAGCTTGCATGAAAAGGTAGCAGATAGCAATCAAGTTGCAAAAACTGAGGATTCAGAAGCAGATGAAGAAAGTGTGAAAAACCTAGACGATGTTCAAGCCTTTGTGGAGTAGCAAGCAGTTGAAGATGTTGATACCGAGTAAATGTATGATGTTGATGAAGATGGAGATGCCAGTTTTGATTTCTAGGAGGCAAGCAAGGAAGATGGACCGGATGAGCTCACATCCTATGACGAGGAGACCGAGTCTGATAGACCGGTGCTGGTAAAGGTAAAGCTGCATGATTATGTGTCTAATGATATGGTGGTATAGCCAATGTGGAAGAAGAACGGGTTGAAGTGCCCAAGTAAGTGAGAGAGGATATGCTATCAAAGGTGGCATGCAGTGATCTATTGGCGGCCATGTTGATGAAGGTAGCTCAGTGGAAATGGCTATGGCGGTACAATTGGTTCAAAGCCCTGCAAAGGAGGATAAATCTGAGTCTAGGGATACCCAAGCTAGCCTACCAAGTCGGCAAGGGGATGATGATGATGAGAAAATTGAGGGGGTTGGGCATCCTTTTGATGCTCATGAGGTGATGGTGGCTGCTGACCAAAGAGAGGAGCAGCTGGAGGTGCCTATGGATTGCCATGATGATACTATGGATGTGGGTCTTTTGGATCAGGTATGCTATGAAAGTGAAGCTGATTGGGGCTTTGATGATGCCGAGGATTCCATGGATAAAGAGATGCAAGTGCTTGTAAGGCTTTGACCAGGGTACAGGTTATGAGAGGGTTGATCCCTCTATATGTGAAGAGTCCAGTGCATCAAGTATGCTCTATCGAGAAGAGAGAAATGTCGAGGGTGAATCCAACCTGTCTAGAGAGGTATGCAATACATGGTTGAAGTGTATGCTTGTAAGTGCAGCAGTGAGACATGTTATCTGCCAGATACAAAGTTCCATGGAGATGAACTCCGCTTTACATGGTTGGGAGGGAGGGTCAGAATTTTTGGTCGATGCAGATGGTGTGATTGAAGTGCCAGGTGCATTTTTTGGTACATGTGGTATGCTTACAGATCCAGGTGTGTTAATGAGGCAGGTAAAGGTGAGAAGAAGTTCTAAGGTGCTTCAGGCATATTGTGTGCATGGCTGGGTGCGGACATGGGTGAAGCATTATTGGAGGGTGATGCAAATGGATGGAAGGAGTCGCTGCTAGGTCTTTGATCCAGGCAGAAGCCATGTGATGTAGGGTGTGGGGAAACCCACTTGAGGTTTGGCAGTAGTTGACAGGACTAGGGCCTTGTACATATGGTAGGCTTTTTGTGGTTTGATCACAGTTTTGGATAGTGTTTGCCAGTGCATATAGAAGAATAAAGATGCTTTCTGGTTGAACATGAATGTTCAACAAGGGGGTAGGGCAATGATGGTGCAACCAAAGTGTGTCGACCCTAGCAGAGGGCACATGCAGTGATATGTATGCTTACATATGCATAGCAGAGAGCTAGAGCAGACAGGAAGAGCCTAGGCAGGCAAACAACAGCAGAGATGTATGTTTTATGTGGTTTTCTAGGCCAAAAAATCTGAAGGAGCAGGTCCAGACGGCTCGTCCAACAGATCTATAGAGCCCAAGATAATGGATTTTGAAGGTACAGTGCATTATGGATCCTTGCCGGGCAGGGCAGTTGGCGACAAGTGGCCTAAGTGGATGTAATGTATAGGCGCGTAGTGCTTGAATTATAAAGCATGCCTATTTTCTCACATTGCAGGTTATGGCCAGTTGAAGTTTTGCCGAGGGCCGGGCTGCTACCCACTTGACCACATGGGGGGTCGTGACATCTTGCGTTTTTTGGGCCGTGACGTTCGTCGAGAAGGTGCTTTGTAGTGTATGGAGTTAACTTGAATTGATTGCTCGTCAAACGAAGCCCGGAGCGGAAAGATATAACGGTCTGAAGGTTGGGGGCAGTTGCTCAAGATTGGTTGCAGATGAAATTTAATGTTTTGTGCAGCCTCGATCGGGGTCTCGAAGAATCTTGAAATGCGACAAGGTCATGGAGGAGCGAAGCGGATCATGTCATCTTTTTGCCAGGTTTTGCAAACCGGCAATCGGAGCATTGTGCAGCAGTCGTCGGCAAGCAAGGCAAAACAACAAAAAAAGGTAATGCTTGAGGGTATTTTATGAGGGTTTTCAAAGCCATCAAAATCCTGGTGAGCCAGTGGGAGCCACATGGCAGGGGTGTTAAGCCTGCATGCAAAAATAACGTACCGAGAAGAAGGTTATATAGTCCACAGCATGAACCCCATTTGGAGTGTGAAGGCATGAGGGAGATCTCCCGTGGTGCTCTCGCGATGGCGAAACTCCTTAGGCATTGCACAGTGGCACATTGGGCAAGCAGTCGGTGGTTTTGGCCATGGGCCAACGCCCACAAGCGGTTGTGGTGGCGCCGTTGGTGCGCAAGGAAGTGATGACATGTGAGGCCCCCGACTGGGACAGTTTCACACGCATGTAGGAGCCACATTTTTTTGAGAGCAATGTTGGGTGCACCGATGGCACCGTCGGTGCACCGCTTGGATAAGAATGGGTTCATGCAAGGTGTGGGGCTCAAGGCAAGTCCATGGGGGGCTTTCACATGAAAAAAAAGAGGCTAAAATAGAAAGTGAACGGTCCGAAAATAGAAGGGGTGGTGCTAAATTGGGAGAGGGACTCACGCCCAAGGGAGGCCCCCATTTTTGGCAGTTTGGAGGAGAGAGTTCTGGACGGTTTTTGCAGGCGAGCTCTTGGAGAGCCGAGAAGAAGAAAAGAAAGAAGAGCATGCATTTTTTGCTCAAGGGAGCAGCTCCCGCCGGCCTAGAGGAGGTGGACTCAGAGGCGTGTTCCCGAGCTCTCAAGGCAGGACGAAGGCAAGAGTGGAGACGCCATCATATAGGTGTCTTGTTGTCGTGCTCTCAGCAAGGAGAGTCACATGAGCGGTGAAGCCAAGGTTACAGTTTTTTTTCTTTGTTGCTCAAGGTCTCCATGTCGAGCCGTTGTAGTAGATTTTGATGGTTGTGTAGATGAGATTTTTTTTTGCCATAATTGAAGCAGATCCTATTGATTTCTGGTGTCATTTCTTCCCCTTTCCCTCCTTCTTCTCTTTGTTCTGTTCTGACCATCTGGTGTCGGTGTTGGAGATGTGTGTACATCCCCGGGCCTCTGTGTGTGTGAAAGAGAAAGAGAGAGTGGTGTGTGCTGCGGCACGGTCGTAAGCGAACCAGTGTGGACTGCTATCAATTGTGTGAGTTTTGAAGGTGAACTATAGTGGATCAGGGTGCAGTTGTTATCCTGGGCTATAGAGAGGCTTGCTATTTTGTACTGGGTGTGTTCCCCTTTCCCCCCATCCAGTGTCTTAGTTATTCTAGGTACTACTCAAGCTAGAAGAGTTGAGTATAATTATGTTGTGTCGCTCATGCTGATATAGGTGAGCATAAGAGTCGAAGTCGTTGTAGTATAGTGGTGAAGTGAAGGAGGAAGTCCAAAAGACACCCACACACTCATCACAGTGAGGTATGAGTGGAGAAGCTTCTACATCAAAAACCCTTCTTGGAAACATGGAAGCTATTGTGACATCCTTTGATGTCACATGTGCTACATTTGTTTCTTGAAGCACCAATCAACTCCATCTACCACATTGCATGCTTTTGTTTGACCAATTTCTCGTATGCATATAGAGTGTCCCATAATTGGCACTTGCATTAGACACTCTTCCTTTGCTTCTCTTGAGCACTCACCTTGCATGACAGGTACTTCAAGAAAAAAAATTCAACCATAATAAGAGTGTATACCAAAGGTACTTTTTTTCCACCAGGTTTTTTTATCTTTGGTCATCCAGGTTTTAGACCATAATCTAGATACCCCCATCATCATCATCATCTTGTATATATTCCTTCTACTTCAGCAATAAGGAGTCGACTACCCACATTAATCGACAACAATTTGGAGTAAAAATTGCAGATCTCAACATGCGTATCAAGAGCATCTTTTATTTTCAAGGGCGACAACAAAGATCCATTAAAAAAATGGCAAGTTAAAGAATGTTCTACAACAACAATCAATGACAACTTCAGCAAGCGAGCTATCAACAATAATCATACAAAGCTCACACAATGCTTCAATAATAGTAACCTATTGCAGACAACTCGAATTGCAGTGGACATGTAAAGCAAACCCATCATAAATCCACATCAGAAAGAGGACCAGTTCTACAAACTCAAACACATCAGAAAACATCTTTACAATGGCTAAGATTGGCAACAAAGAGGCGAATGCACAACAAGAAGAAAAGTTGCCTCAAAAATCAAAGATCAAATCACGTATCAACAACATGGTAGAAATGAATCACTCAAGGAAGGGGGAAGCATCATCAACACAAAGCACTTCCTAAGCTAACGACCGACCTTGAAGACAAAGCTGAACACAACCCTATGACAAGATTGGAGAAGGTTGTGTCAAGGGACGACACGAGCTAGGATGGGGAAATGTTTGAGGATTGACCGAACGAGTGTCCACCTAGCCGGACACGTAACTGAACACCACAATTGTAGTCTATTTTTTTGTTGAGCTAGTGTAGTGATACTCTATGTAAATCCTGATTCTAGAGGAGCAGGTCAATTTCCTTAGTTGTAATTCTATCATGACAATTGTAAAGGTCCATGTGAATCGCCCACTGGCCATTTAGAATGCCCTAGGTATAAATGTCAATAACCTTAATGTGAAAGGAGGCTTATCTTTAGAGAAGAAAGGAGCTTTGGAAACATACACTTTGACAAATCTTATGTCATGCTCGTGATGCATGAAGCTTTCCATATGCATTGCATCACCTAGGTCACAAGGAACACAAAGATTGTATTGTAACAAGTCACGGCTTGATGTAAGAAACTATAATACAAATGCCTATTGGAGGGGGGACCGGCTCCACATAAATCCAATCCTCAACTATTGTCATATTCTCTAAACTCTCTCTCTTGCAAAAGTATTGTTCATGCCAAGTTAATTAGATGCTATGTTTATGTTGCTACCATCAATTCAGTTCACCCGCTATGCTCACAAAATAATTTCCTAAAAAGTACTTCTCTAATTTTCCCTACTCTCAAAGTTAATAGGCCATTTCCATTACATTGGTATGAGAGAATTTGGTTTCTATCTTGCTTAAGAAGAGAGGTCCTTAAGTAGCCTATGAATGGTTGATTTTGTTAATTATATTAGGATAAGTGAGACTGGGATCTATTATTGGTTTTGTTGAGCCCACTATTTGTGATATTGTGCACACCTCGGAAGCTTTGGACTTAATAATGGGGTTGTTTTAGACTTGCCTATGTATTTACCATTATTGAGCCATAAGAATTCTGAAAGGAGCTAGCCCTCGGTAATTTTGCAATATTAGACCCACTCCACTACTCTTTATAATTAACCATTTTGAGTTGTGGGTGTAGATACTTAAGTGCCAATTTTCAAAGGCTAATAGGAGTAGCAACTAAGGTTTTGAATTGCCAAAGCATACACTAAGTAAGTACACAAATTTTGTTAACATGGCTGACAATAACCAAGAGAGTAGAATGAATATTGATAGCTTTGTTTTTGCACATGAAGTTGCTAATGATGATGCCCCCATATTTGTCAATTACCTCGTTACTAGATTGCAGCAAGCTATGGGCAGCCGTGCTTTGCAATCCGAAGTTACTCAACAAATTCACGCTTATGGGATTTCCCTTCCTCTCCAAGAGAAGAGAGAGCTTAGAAGGCCTCTTGAAGAGACCCCCAAAAGAAGACTCTCTCCCATACGAGAAGAGGAATCCAAAGAGCAAGAAAGCAGTGAAACTTTAAGTTCCTCTGAAGATGTGGCTCCACAAAGACGGCGGTCTAAATGATCACTAACTCCTCCCAAGAGGAGTTAGTGATCATCCCAAGAGGAAACGTTTCCTCCCAAGAGAAAACGTTCAACCCAGAATCCTTCTTCTCGTCACTCCAAAAGGGAAGAGAGGAAACAAAGGAAGAAAAGGCCAAGAAAGAGGTCACCATCTTCACCTTCCTCTTCTTCCAATGAAATCTATGGCTATTCTCCTAGAGAATACAAGAGGTGAGGACATTATAAATCATACCTTGCATGGCGAAGGTCACAAAAGCTCAAGAAGTTCAAGGAGGGACAAAAGAGTATTTATTTTCTTACCTATGATGGCACCTTTGGTGCTACCAACAAAGTGTTGGCCTTCATCCAACAATTTGATGCGGCTTTTGAAGATGAGGGCCTCATGGAGTCGTCCAAGCTACGCCATGTAGCTATGCACTTCCAAAAATTGTCTCGTCAATGGTGGGCTAGCCTTCGTGGCAACGGTGCAGCCCCAAAGACATTGAAAACTATACGAGTTTCCATCATGAAGAAATTCCTTGCAAGGGATGCAAGGGGAAAAGTGCTGAATGGTGCAGTTTGAAGCTTCTCTCTCATGAGTCTATCCACAAATATATAACAAGTTTTGGGATTTACATCTCAAGGCTACTGTCTTCCAAAAGATAAACTTCACGAAGCAAAAGAAACAATTCTGTGCGGGATAACCTGAAGAGATGACCGAAAACGTCAACTCTCAACGGCCTGGTTCTATCACCGAAGTAATCCACCACACCATGGTTGCTTCACGCATTGATAGCCGTTTTTTGGCTTTCCATAATTGCCATAGTAAGCTACCTCACCCTATCAAATCACTCAAACACATTGGCTATGCCTACCATTTCAGTGAACATAGGCGTGTGTGAGTTAGGGGACTTTTCCCATATCTTCTTTAAAATCCTCAATTAGCTAGTCACTGGGCTAGTTGAGCCAAATTATATATATATATATATATATATATATATAAGTATATTATGGCCCATTTGTGTGTAAATATTTTATTGTATATAGGGCCTAAATAAAATAATTTTTTATAATTATTTTGGTATTTATTTAAATATTTATACTTAGGTGTGTGTTATTTATGCTATGTACATTGACTCATCATTACCATATTTTTTCTTACCATTTTGCATACTCTTTATTCCATATAAAAATAATTTCATGCAAGCTTCTCTTATTTTTGGTGTAACTCCATCCCAACAAAAATCCAAAAAAACTAGTTTTATTTATGTGTATATTTTTTCACTATTGTGATTTTTTCCTTCCTACATCTATTCTGTTTTACTCTCATAAATTAGAACACAAAAAATATTCATCTTTTTATGGTAGACTTATAATGAGAGAGATTTATTTTGACCCCTTTATATTTTTTCCACCTATATTATTTATATTTGACATGTATATATTTTTTTAGACCCCTCAATATTTGATTTTCTTAGTTGTACTATTCACTTATATCATGATCTCAACAATATCTTCAATTATAGACCTACCAAATAAGGTCAAGGGTATGTGGCATGCATGCATGCACCATTGGGAGCTCACTCTTGGAGGTATTCAAAAGAATCATCCAAAGAAGGGCCTCACAAGGACCTTGTGCAGTGGAAAAAACAGTCGATTTTGCTGAATTTTTAAAGATCACATGCTCCCCGAATTTGAAAAGGTGATACAAACAAAACTTGTAGCTCATGAGCTGAACTTCACCTCAAAGTTTTTCATATTTTTTTGAGCTACGAGCTGTGAGCTATAATTTTATTGGTGGACCCCAGTTTTCCCATGCTATGTAGCCACACTCCCTCTTCCACTTTATCATTTTCCTCTTTCACACACACTCCTCCCTCTCCTTCCCACTCCCAAACCTACAACTCCTATGTCCTAATTCACCCTCTTCACCATTGCCACATCTCTCACACCTCCATAGCCTTCATCCTCCATTTCTACACCCTATGTGTCCCCCTTTCTCTCTACATATATGTCCATATTACCATACTCTCTTCAGCTTTGTAAAGAACTTCAAAAACTCAGCAAAAATCCAAGGATAACCTCTGCAAATGAAGGCTTTTATCATGAATTTTCCAAGGTTTGAAATAACATAGCTTCATCGACACGCGCTGCTTCGCCATGCTGACTGCTTCTTCTTCCGGTGCTGTAAAGAGGTGAATGTCAACTTCTCCAAGGCTTCAACCTCTCTTTACAAGCTCATCCCTTCTCTAACTTTTCTCATCATATATCTCACCATTTGGTGAATGATTTTGTAAATATTTTTTAGTGATAATTACTAACTACTAACCACTAACCTTATTGTAAAATGCACCCTCTACTAGAGTAGGCACTCCCAAATTATTCACTCAATCCTCTCTCCTATCATCCTCAATAATTCTCTTCCCTTGAGCCCACATCCATGTGACTCAAAGGACAAGAGAGACCCACCCTCATTAAAAAATAAAATAAAAATGCATAATCTTTTATTCCTTCAAATAAACTTGATTAGGCCTAATCCTAATCGGGGCTTCTAAAACCTATAAATAGAGCCCTTCTCTCCCTTGTAAATGATCACATGATCACACTACACCACACCATTCTCAACACATAACACACCACTCTTCAAGCCTATGTGTGTAGAGTGTGTGCATTGTGAGTGCTCTATTCCATCACTACACATAGGTGCATGGAGAAGCTTGAAGTTAGTTATGCCATCTAGAGGAGTGGAGTGATACTATACTCTGCAATCACACTTGTAGCCTACTCTTGTCCATAAATAAGATTCATAGTTTTGGGTGCAATTGTATGTTGCAACTACGACTCTTCTCTCCAAATTGATTTGATAAGTTGGCTCATCAGGTGGTTGAAGGTATATTGTCCTTGAAGTTTGTTGTGCCATTTCATGCTTGGTGGTTTGAGGTCTTGTTGAATTATTTGCCAAAACTTTCAATTGTAAGAGGGTGCTCGGTGAGAGGGCTCCCGTGACCCTAAGACAATTTGTGTATTGGCAACAAGGTCAAGTTTTGTGTTGTCTCTCTATTTCTCATCAAGCTTTGTGTGCATCTAGTCTTTAAGGCTAAGAATGAGTTGCTCAAGTTGATTTGTGCTCTTTACCTCTCTCTGGCGTGGTGAATGTTTGTGTTTGGTGTGTGTGTCTATCTTGCATTCCCCTCTCTTTGTGCGTTTGAGTACAAGGAGATATCACGTGCGTCCTAGTTCGCATCTACAACTAGGTGGTGCCCCTTTTCTTGTTTGATTTCTGGATGTGGGTTGTTGTTGTCTCTGATTGTGCTTGCCCCAACCCCAATTGAGCAGCACGGGAGCCTCGAAGGGTGTTTAGAGGCCGCTCTTCTTGTTGTCTGCCCCGGACCGCCTCAAATTGGTGCCCCCACGGAGGAATGACTTTGTGCTTATTGTTGTTGTATTGCATGAATCCTTGAATTTCAGCATAATCAAATTGGTGCCCCCACTGAGGACTGACTTTGTTCTTATTGTTGTTGTATTGCATGAATGCTTGAATTTTAGCATAATCAAGTAGATTATATAAATCATGAAAACTTGTATGACTGAGTTTAATTTCAAGACAACAAAAATTGATCTAGAATATGGTTTGGATTAGCATAACATAAGAAAGGAAAAAACATTTTCACATAAGAATCTAGAATTCATGTTGAAAGACCTTTCAAAACTTTGTGTAGTTAGTTGATGTCATGAGAGAAAATGATTGTTTGGAACTAATCTTTGTGTGGTTCTAGCATTGAGAGACTATGACACGCTATACCTTTGATGATATCCCAATCTTCTTCGGAAATCTAGAAGAAGATGTTGATGATTTTCTTGTTGATTTTAGAATGGTTTGTCGTATCCTTGGTAAAAGGGATGACATTGAAAAGGGTGATTTTCTATTGCTATGCCTTAGAGGCAACGCTGAGCAATGGTTTTGGAGTATGTCTTCTCAGATTGAAGATGGATATACCCAGATTTCCAAAGCTTTGAAGACCAGATTCTCTAAATTTCCAACAACAGAGAAAGCATGGGCTTCATAAGGGAGACTTCAACAACATGGTGAAGACTACTATGCTTATGAGGATATTTTTTCTCGTCAATGGGGAAGATGTGGATTTAGTTCTACATTTCCAGATTATGTAAAAATGGAGAAATTTATTTCGGGTTTGTCTCCTTTCCTAAAGACTAAGGTTACTTGTAGTGGACCCTCTACCTTTGAAGAAGCGGTCACTATTGCCCGAAGGAAGTTTCACAAGTACTTCTACATCAAAAATGGTTTCCATCATGCTGGAAGAACCAAAAATCATGAAAGTATTTCTATCAAGGAGTCATCTCCTTTGCCATACTTGTCTCCTTCTACTCCGACAAATGTTGAAGAAGTTACTTACATGCCAACTAATTATTCAAGTGCTAAAGTGTGTGGCCAAGATTCAAAAGTGGAATCTCTTTCTTCTACCTTTATCACAAGCATGCAAAAATCAACACAAGATATCTCAAATGGCATTGATGATTCAATAATGGATACATCCAACCTTTTGGCAGAGGATCAATTTCTAGTCCGAGCAGACGAAGCTTTTGTGCAACATGACTCTATGCAGAATGAAGACCTTGAAGGTAACCTTGATCTTATGGAATGTTCTGAGAGTGTATCTTGTCTAAAAGAAGAGAGTGAAGAAGAAGATGAAATCATAGGTGGGGAGATCATAGACCACATTGATCGTAAAGAGATGATTGTGTACATGGAATGCCAACTCCAAAACAAAGTAGAGGAGTGTGAGTTGAATCCATGTGAGGATAATCTTCAAAAAGTGTTTGAGGATGTTGAAAAGCATTGGATGTTGACGAGCTTGAAGCTTTTTTCAAGGACCACAAGTGTTTTAAGTGTGGGGAGCAAGGACATGTTATCGTTCTTGCCCCATGAAAAACGCTCGCAATGAAACTCCTAGGGCTTCCACCAACAAAGCTCCAAAAGAGGATACTCATTGCAAAGGATCATCTCTCTCCTATGCTTGGGGAAGGTAAGGGAGCATGATGCCTTCATCTTATTTGACCCTGGTTGTACTCACAACTTCATATCAACGGAGTTGGCCACCAAGCTGGGCATTCAAGCTTGAGAGATGGGAGATATTGTAATGGCTGACACAGATTTCAAGGGATAGCAAGCCTCTGTTACTCCCTTGATTGGGAAGTTGAGACTTCATGTCCAAAGCTATTTCAACAAAGAATACTTTGTCATCTCTCCTTTCCAACATGAGGATGCTATCCTAGGGGCACCATGGTTTAATCGCATGGCTGCCAACATGAAGTTCCCTAAAAGGAGAATATACTTCACCTATAGGGGAAATAACATGTATATAGATGCTAGTGAGTGTGGTCGTACTTTATTACTTGTAAATCCTCCTGCTTTTGATAAATCAATAAAGAGCTCAGTTTTTGCGTATATGATTTTTGTCAATGTAAGGATATGGGTCCTATGGGCAAGGCCACTGGCACGACCGGATAGTGTGTACGCTAGGGGGAGGCTATAAGATAGCACGATTGGGTGGAGACTAACACACGCATTACCACTGCCCTTTCATTGGTATCCGAGCTTTTTTTGGGAGGAGGCGAAAAGCGGGTTGCATGTGAGTGCGATGCTCTGCTTCTCTCCCACGTTTTGCAGACAGCGACGTCTCCGTTGTGCAGTAGAAGAAGGTAGGCACGCTTTTCCATGCACAATGCATGGACAGACAACGATAGCTGACCGCAACCGCCCCATCTACGCCCCCCCACTAAGGTAAGGCAAGCGACCAAGGGCAAACTCGACCGGCAACTCGACAGCACCGAGGCTCTGAAGGATTCCGTTGGCACCGTTGGCTACGCGAGTAGGAAGGCCTGCTTAACCCTTGCATGAAGGAGGGTTATACCCACCCCATGAGGGTAAGAGGCCAACACTTTACCATCAAGCTATTGACTCTTGTTGTGTATAACTAGGAAAGATAGCCTACTTGTGTTGAAAGGGAAAGGGAAAGCTTCAAACTTCAAAGAAGTAGCTTCACCCTTCCTTTTCACTTCTTGAAGGTGTAAAGAATGAGGATGCAAGAGAACTACACAAGACAAGAACAAAGCACACAGAGATGGAAAGCTTCTTCTTCTTCTTTACAGAAAAGAGAGTACAAAATGACTAAGTGCTAAAGCTGAAAAGTAGCACATATGTACATGCGGTCACTAAGTGTGAACTCGCTAGAAGCGTACTAGGCTGGCACTATAAGTGTAGTCCAGCTGTAGAATCACTGGCAGAGATCCTCCGTGTCGGTCACCTAACGCGCCAGTGAGTAAATGCCGTAAGCGGCCAAGACCCGTAGTGGATGCCAGCTCAAAGTGTAGAGCTCGACATCTCAACACTCCCCCTCGAGCTCTACATGTCGCAGAGTCCAAGCATAGTCCGGAAACGTCGAAGCTTCTCAGCTCCGAGGGCCTTGGTAAAGATATCCGCTATCTGCTCCCCTGTGCTGACGTAGACCAAGTCGATGTCGCCCGCCAACACTCGCTCTCGAACGTAGTGGTAATGGACCTCTATGTGTTTGGTCCTAGCATGGAACACTGGGTTCCTAGCCAACTGCATGCTGCTGAGGTTGTCACAATGAATGACAATCTGCTGGTCCACCTACACTCCCAAGTCCTCAAGTAATGTGCGTAGCCAAGCTACCTCGCACGCCGCAACTGCTGCACCTCTGTACTCGGCCTCTGTGCTCGATAAAGCAACCGTAGGCTGCTTTTTGCTGCTCCAAGTAACAGCAGCACTCCCAAAAGAGAACATGAAGCCACTCGTAGATCTCCTATCAACAATGCTACCTGCCCAATCTGCATCTGTATACCCATACAATGCTAATGGTGCATTTGCTGCATAGAACAATGCGTAGTCAAGAGTCCCTTGCACGTACCTAAGTGTGCGTCGTACTCCATCCAAATGTGGCTTCCTCGGAAGCTGCATGAACTGACTCTCCAAGCCTACTGTGTAGCTCAAGTCTGGCCTTGTGATAGTCAAGTAGATTAGACTACCCACCATCTTCCTGTACATATTGACATCCTCAACAACATCACCCTTCTCTGCACTCAGCTTTGCATTCACATCCAAGGGAATGGAAATCGGCTTACAATCAGCCATACCATACTTTGACAACATGTCCAAAGCATATTGTCTCTGTGACAGCCATACACCCTCTGGAGTCCTGATCACTTCAATGCCAAGAAAGTAGCGCAACTCGCCCAAATCTTTCATTTCAAACTCCTGTTTGAGAAGATTGTCACCAACAATAATAAGGTCATCTACATATATGGTAATGACCACAATCCCCACATCACTCTCACGTACATAGAGTGAATGATCAGCATGAGCTCTCCTAAAACCAATACTGACAAGATACTTGGCAATCCTGTCATACCATGCTCTAGAGCCCTGCTTCAAACCATACAAAGCTTTGAGAAGTCTGCATACATAATCTGGGTAACCTGGATCGACATAACCAGGTGGCTGATCCATATACACTTCCTCTTGCAACTCACCATTCAAGAAGGCATTCTTTACATCCATTTGATGCATAATCCATCCTCTAGATGCAGCCACTGCTATGACAGCTCTCACAGTCGTCATCTTTGCCACTGGAGCAAAGGTCTCCTCATAGTCTATGCCATACGTCTGTGCATAACCCTTTGCGACCAGCCTTGCCTTGTGACGCTCAATGTTACCATCAGCCTTATGGTTGGTTTCATACACCCATTTACAGCCAATAGCTTTCTTGCCACTTGGCAATGGCACCAACTCCCATGTGTCATTTGCTTCCAATGCAGCCATCTCTTCATTCATTGCATCATCCCAATGCACATTTCCAACTGCATCCTCAAAACATGTGGGCTCCACATCCTGTATCACCTTAGCCATGTAGGCTTGGTGATGCGCTAGATACCCATCATAAGTCAATTTCTGAACTGGATTTCTGACTCTATTAGATCTGCGCGGTCCTTGGTCACTCCTTTGCCCTCTAGCATCTTCTTGTACTTTCCTTACACCAGGTGTCCTGACAGCCGGAATTCCAAATTCCTCATCAAGACTTTGTTCAAAACCATCTGAATCCATGTCTACATGTGAAAAACCTGATGATGCATCAACCATAAAGGGAGATTCATCAACCTTTTCCTTTCCTTTTCGTGATACATTCCCTGTACCTGTTGGTGGAGTAACCTGCGTACGTAGTCTACCATTCCATGGTTTCTCAACAGAGCCACGAGAAGAGGACTCTTGTGGTCCACTCAAAACCTGTGACTGTGGCCTCACATTTTGTACAACCACATCATCTTTTACATCAGCCCCAATAGTGCCATGTGCATTACTGTACCAGCTGCTCATCTCATCAAAGACTACATCTCTGCTCACTCGTAATTCTCGTGTAGTAGGATTGTAGCACCTGTACCCCTTTTGCTCAAGGGAATATCCCACAAGAATACATTTCTCTGCTTTAGGATCCAATTTCCTATGCAACTCATCTGGTACATGCACGTAAGCTATGCAGCCAAACACTTTCAAGTGTGCCAAATCAGGCTTTGTACCTGTAAACTTTTCCTCAGGTGTTACATCATGCACCGCAGCTGTAGGTGTCCTGTTCATAATGTACACAGCTGTATTTACAGCTTCAGCCCAGAAATGATGAGGCATGTTCTTCTCATTCATCAATGCACGTGCAACCTCTGCAATGTGCCTGTTTTTCCTTTCTGCGACCCCATTCTGCTGTGGAGTATATCTGCATGTAAACTGCCTGTGTATACCATGCATTCGCAGAAAATCTAAAAAATCATTGGAGAAGTACTCTCCGTCTCCATCTGACCTCAATGTCTTGATTTGCATATCTGTCTCCTTCTCAATCATGACTTTGAAGTCTTGAAAGTGACCAAACACTTCACTTTTGTTATGCATGAAGTAGACCCATACTTTCCTTGTATGGTCATCAATGAAAGAGACATAATACCTGCAACCATGTATACTTGCAGTATCGGTTGGACCCCAAACATCTGTGTGCACCACCTCAAGTGGCCTTTTACATACATTGCGCTCATGTGGAAATGAGTCCTTTGACTGTTTTCCAAACTGGCATGCTGCACACACTTTATGCATACCATCCACCTTGAATTTGGGCAAACCTTTTACAATCTGTTTTGATTGCATGCTGCGCAATCTCTGCTCATTGACATGGCCAATGCGTTTGTGCCAAATGTCAACATCAGCCACAACACCTGTGCCCTGTGCAAATAATGCAGCTTTTACCTCAGGCATGTCTACATTCAGCGTAAACATTCTGCCCACACATTTGCCCTCTGTGATCAGCTTACAGCCATTCTGGAAATCTTCTACATAACAGCCATTTGGATTGAAGCGAACCTGCAAACCCTGCTCAACCATTTGTCCAACAGAAACAAGATTCTTTGTAATGTTTGGGACATGAAGTACATCTGCTAAGTACTTTGATTTCCCACTCTTCGTATTTAGAGGTATGTCCCCTACATGAGCAATGGGGTGAGCTGTGTCATCTCCTGTCTGCACATAGCCTGAAACATCTGGTTTGCGCATATCTCTAAACTACTCTCCACGAGACGTCATGTGATTAGAGGCACCTGAATCCACATACCAAACATCATCTTGGGTGGAATTCTCTGCAGTCATTGTATTCATTACATGCTGCATAACAAACATGCGCTCGTTTTTGCTGTCATCTGCATCTCTGCTAGTAGATGCATAGTTGCCCTGTTCTCTCTTTCTACTTGCTTTTCCCTTTGGACAGTCACGTGACATGTGACCTCTTTCACCACAAGTCCAACATTCTCTACTATCTGGAGTATGTTGCTGCCTGCTTGATCCTGCACCACGACCTCTTTGACTCCCCCTGCCTTGAGACTGGTTTCCCCTGCCACCTGTATTGTTTTGATTTGATTGACCTTCCAGAAATTGGCCCCTGCAACCCCTTGGGCCTCGACCACGACCTCTACCTCTACCTCTGTTGGAGTTAGAATAGAAGGCCTGTTCAGAATTATTTCTGCCATGAGAAGAAGATGTGTCAAGGTTCTTCTCCTCAAGAATAAGCATAGAAATCAAATCTTGGAACACGGGGATGTCGTCTCTTGTATTCATGGAAGACCTAAAATGTACATACTCATCTCCTAGTCCATCCAAGCATGCACGGACAATGTCATCGTCTTCCACTGAGACTTTAATAGATCCAAGAGCCTCAATGATACTCTTGATCTTCAATGCATAATTTGTTCCTCTTAACTTGATTTAGCTCTGACTTTAGTTGAAGCTTCCTGGCCTTGGTGTTCACCTCGAACACTCTGCCTAAGTTTCTCCATGCAATGGCGGGGGTTTTAGCATCCTGTAGATAGCCCATCATGCCATCTGTGATGCTCATAGACAACCAATACATCACTTTGCTCTGGCCTTGTTGCCAGTCCCTCAAAGCTTCCCTTTGTTCTGCTGTAGCATTTGCCTCGGGAATCTCTGGTTCCTTTTCATTGTCTCCTTCTACATAGTCCCAATAACCTTTTCCTTTTAGGAAATTTGTTATTCTGAACTTCCATGCAGGGTAGTTATTTTTCTCAAGCTTCTCAGTAACAATCTGACTGAAACCGTCAGACATCTTGAAGCACTAAGACAAAATAGCTGCAATCTGCAAAAACCTGCAAATCTGTTGAACCTGCTATCGTGGTTCCTGTAACGCTTTCTACACTCAACGAGTGTCCACAATCAAGCGTTTCACAACCACTGTACTTGTACAGTAAATCTCTGTATACTGCACTTTGGAGACCTGTTCAGGCATCTGGTCGTGGATTGCGAACGAAGGGATTGTGATGCTCTTGCTCTCTTAGCCTCTCTTGCCTGCACCAGGCTCTGATACCATGTAAAGAATGAGGATGCAAGAGAGCTACACAAGACAAGAACAAAGCACACAGAGATGGAAAGCTTCTTCTTCTTCTTTACAGAAAAGAGAGTACAAAATGACTAAGTGCTAAAGCTGAAAAGTAGCACATATGTACATGCGGTCACTAAGTGTGAACTCGCTAGAAGCGTACTAGGCTGGCACTATAAGTGTAGTCCAGCTGTAGAATCACTGGCAGAGATCCTCCGTGTCGGTCACCTAACGCGCCAGTGAGTAAATGCCGTAAGCGGCCAAGACCCGTAGTGGATGCCAGCTCAAGGTGTAGAGCTCGACATCTCAACAGAAGGAAGGCAAGTTTTCCTCCAGAATTTCTTTTTTCCTCAAGGAGGTAGCTTCAAAGTGAACAAAAGCTTTCACAAAAATGATGGGTTTTTGTGAAGAATCATCAAAGGTGTTCTTACAATGAACGACAAGTGAAGCGCTCAAATTCTTGCAAGGCGAAGTTTGCATGCAATGAAAATCGCGGAGCATACAAAACACAAAGACTTCAAATTCTCAAGGTACAAGTTGTCATCTTTCTTTTCTCTCTTTGCATTAGTGTGTGTTTACCATGGCCAGGGAGGATATCCCACCTACACACACATTTGATTTTGAGCACGTAGATCAAAATCAGGGCACCATGGGTGCGGCTAACACTAATATGCATGATGAGGATGATCTAGAAAAACATGGCTTTGTAGGTATGGCTGCTTTCAAGACTTTGGAAAATTGCCAAAGCGTACTTGAACGCAACCTCTCTACACTTAATGCAAATGTTACCAATCTTACGGAGTTACTTGTGAAATTTACAAATTCACAGATGATTCAAGGAGCCACAAGTGGACGGTTCAAGGGAACCAAGATCGCATGACTCGAGGAGTCCAAGAGACAAATGCTGCAAAAGATGCAGAAGGTAGCAATGCATTACTTAAGAATATCACAATTCTTGAATTTCACGGGGAAGAGTGTGATTGCAACAAGGATGTGGTCAATACGTTCTTACAAAAATGGAATGATATTCATGGATTGAAACACACCCTAGATATAAAGAAGGATGTGGAAACAAGTCTATCTCTTAAAGGCAAGGCCTATAAGTGGTGGATGACATTTCCAATAGATGCTCATCCTCCGTCTGGGGCTGCTTCAAGCTTCCTTCTACAAAGATTTTTTGGACTCCAATGAAGAAGATAAGAATTGGTTAGCCTAGGATGCATGCCACATGTCTAGCCTCTCTCTCACATAGTATCTTTCAAAGCATCGAGAAATCATATTAAAACTAAAAGGTCTAGCTGAATTCCAAAAGATACAAGGTTTTAATAGGGGTCTTGACAAAGACTATCATCTTCATGTCAAGACCCAACATCCAAAAACTTTGGAAGAAGCCATCAATCATGTTCAAAGATATGATAATGACCAAGAGAGGAAAGGAAATGTTCCCTACTCTAAGGATACTTTTTCTTAGAGCAATGTGGCTAAGAGCCAATGGTGAGGTAGATCTCCCACACGTTCCAAGAGGAATAAGGGACAATCTACCTCTCCACACCCACAAGAGGGTAAGAAGCCTAAGCAATCACGAGATACTCCACGTGGGCCTCTCAGCACTGCTGATTTTGAGGGTGCAAAGAAACACAATTTGTGTTTTAGATGTCTTTCGAACCAACATAACAAGAAAGATTGTCCTCTTTTGCAAGGCAAAGAAAAGGCCACGCACACGGTGCAACACCTCACATTAGATTCATCTCCCAAATATTGTGATGTAGAGGTTCTTCATATGGAAGAAAAGCACAAGTGTTGTGTGCTTGCTTCAATGTGGAAGCCCACCTTTGGCCCCCATGATTTGATTTGCATGCATGGCACTATTAACGGACAACATGTTCGTATTTTAATGGATGATGGTGCAACTCATAACTTCTTGAACTATAAGATATTCAAGAAATTGAAGCTTACACAGACTCCCTGCTCTCACAAGTATGTGGTGAAGCAGATGTCTGGGAATGATAAAGAAGTATGGGACACGGTAGTTCAAGGGGTTGATCTTATTGTTCAAGATCATACGATGACCCTTGACTTCCAAGTTATGAACATGGACCATGCCGATGTAGTTTTAGGACGAGTGGCTGCACACTAGTTATGAACATAACTCCTTATCCTTTATGGCCAATGGTAAACATGTGCTTTTTCTTGGTGAGAAAAATATACCATTTGCACCTCTTATACGTACACCCGAGCTTTCTATTTTGCAGAAAGCATATTTAATAGATGAAGTCTTTTTGTGTTACTGGGTGTCTCCAAGTCTTGTGAATTCTCAAGAGCAAAGTGTGGTGAATTCTAGTAATAGTATGCAAAGTTCAATGAATTCTATTGATAAACAAAGTGTTAACAAATCTAACGAGCAAAGTGCTCTCAATTTTAATTCTATAGAACAAAGTGCAACTGTTGTAAAACAAACATTACAGGAATTACAAGATTGTCCATCCCAGCATAACTCTAGTTTACTTTCTCCTTTTTCACGGCAAAAGCTGACTCACTTACTCATGGAGTATAGTGAAGTGTTCTCAAGTGATTTACCACCGGGTTTACCCCCTACACGTGATGTGAAGCATGGCATAGATGTCTTGCCAGGCACTAAACCGATGAGTAAACCACTTTATCATATGAGTGCTAAAGAAGCCAAGGAGGTTGAGAGTCAGTTGGCTGGCTACCTTGCTCGTGGTTTCAGTAGACCTAGCAATTTTCCTTGGGAATCTCCAATTCTATTGGTAAAAAAGAAAGATGGTACTATGCGCATGTGCGTAGATTGCGTGGATTAAATGCGATAACCATCAAGAACAAGTATCCTCTACCTTGAGTGGATTAGTTGATCAACTCCATGGGGCAAGATACTATACAAAGATAGATCTTCGTTTAGGATACCACCAGGTGTGTATCCTTTTACAAGATATCTCCAAAACTGCCTTTAGAACACGGTTCGGGCATTTGAATTTTTGGTTATGCCTTTTGGTCTAACCAATGCTCCAGCTACATTTATGACACTCATGGATAGTGTCTTACATCCCTATCTTGGAAAATTTGTTGTGGTTTTCCTTGATGAAATTCTCCTTTACAGTAAGACTGAAGATGAACACATAGAACACTTACGATTAGTGTTCAAACAACTACGAGCTCACGTGTTGTATGCTAAGCAAATCAAGTGCAATTTCTTTAAAACAGAGATACATTATCTCAGTCATGTGATCTCTTATTCTGGCATCAAGATTGACACTGACAAGGTCGCTTTCATTCTTCAATGGCCACATCCCAACAGGGTTGAGGAGCTTCAAATATTTTTAGGCATGGCTGGATTTTATCAACAGTATATCTGTGACTATGCCAAAATCATTGTTCCTATGACGGATCATCTTAAAGCAAAAGGTAAGACCTTTTCTTAGGAAGAAGCCCAGAAACGCAGTTTCAAACAGCTCAAGGTAGCTATAGCCACTGCTCCCATCCTAGCAATCATCGACCCACTTAAGCCGTTTGTGGTAGAGACTGATGCTAGTGATAAAGACATTGGTGCGGTACTTATCTAGGAGGGAAGCCCTATAGCCTTTGAAAGTAAAAAGTTAGATAGAGCTCAACAGGATTATTTTGTTTATGAGAGAGAGCTTTATGCCATAATTCGCGCTTTACGAAAGTGGCAACACTATTTATATGGTGCAGAGTTTGAAGTAGTTTTTGACCATGAGAGTATCAAATGGTTTACTACTCAAACAGACTAGAAGGTCCATAAAGCTAGATGGACATAAATCCTTCAAGATTATGATTGTAAGCTACAATATCGCAAGGGGTGATATAATGTAGTAGCAGATGCACCAAGTCAGATGCTTCAAATTAATTCACTTGCTTTCACGGAACTAAAGAGTGGATTTTTGGAGTCATTACGTGGCAAGTGTGCACAAGATCAATCATATGCTAAAGTGTGGAGTGCAGTTTTAAAAAGGGATCCCTCACACTCACATGTCTCTGAACAGCCAGATCAACATGTCTCTGCACGTGCAGATAGAAACTCCAACACATAGGGCTCCACCCCTACTCAGGAAGAGCTTAAGCAAAAGGATTAGTCCTTTTTCTAGAGGGTAGAGGATCCCTATCTTACCCTACGACATCGTTCCAAGATGGATGACTAAATTTGGTGCTTGAGAGCCTAAGCTACTGCAAGCATATCTGTGCATTAGTCCTATCAATCTTCCATAGTAGAGTGACAAGCTCTACTTGGTGTTTAGAAGATGTCGTCTCCGCAAACTTGATCCTAAGCATGCATACTAATTAGCATTTGTGCACAATAAAGAAAAAGAGAGTCTTATAAGACAAAAATTTTGTTCATTTTAAACATTTGTACATTTTCTTACTCTAGGGAAGTGTTGTAAGCATTGACAAGGTTTAGGTTATCCTTTAATTGTATGCCTTGCATCCATCTAGCATCTTCAAAAGGATAGTTCTTAAACTTAATAAGATATCGCCGATAATCTTACTGACTCTCAATACCTTGTCTTCATGTTGGAGAATGGACTCGGGCTGTGTTAGCAGCAAGCTAACATGGACACCATTTTTCGGAGTTCTCTTTGTAAAATAATTATTAATTTGATAAATCGGGAATATTGTAACTCCTATTTTCTCAGATAAACTTTGTAATTAATGAGCCGGGGCTGCAAACTTTCAAATTGTATCAGCCAGTCAATTCCCAGCTTTGGTAGAACTCTAGATTATTAGTTTTGACCACCCAAAAACCTTGGCTAAGGTGTAAAAGCCAAATTTTGTAAGTTTTTTATAAGTCTTCGGATAAGAAATACACAGTGTGAGCTAACGGCGCTCACTTCTCTCCTTCTTGTGCTTCCTACTCCCTCTCCAATTGTCACATTGCGAATGTGTTTGTTGCATTGCAACCGCAGGTAAGAGCTCTACGCATTGACGTAAGCCATTCACAGTATTTTGTAGCTTTTGGCGTCGCCGACCCGTGGCCTAATTTCATCATAACTAGGAATTTACACTTTTAATCGAAAACTAAGCATAGGCGGGGTATTGGGGCATCATTGCTAAGCACTTAGATGCATTCTGGGTCGAAAACAACTAGGTCAAAAATCCACTGTTGTTAATAATCGCGAATTTGAAACTTGACCTAAAGTGGGGTTTGAGACCATAGGCATCTGTGCTTAGGTCTTGTTACCATATACATGTGGTAGTGATGTGTGTGAACACACTAGGACCACCGGGGCATTTTTTCCCTCTTTAGGAGGTTTTTTCCCCTGAGCATTGTATATGCGCCCATCACTCTAGGGCTATCTATCTTTCCATTGCACACTAAGTAGCACACTCTCTATTGTGTGCCTTGAGCTTCCTTTGTCTTCTCCAAGCTGTGTGCGTTTCTCTGTAACCCTAATTCCAACAATTCGTATCATAGTAGGTTACATCCTCTTGGGCTTAGTCGCCAGCTGCTCCAGCACACGCCTGCTCACTTTCTCCGATTACACTGAGGTTTGGTGAGCATTCATAGGTCGACAAATATTTCGGGTGTGCTCATAGAGCTCAGTCTGCTCAGAATTTTGAGTCGGGCTCATTTCGGCCTCCGTTTCCACTACAAGCAGGTCTGCACAGGCAATTTTGTCATTTGGTGCAGAATTTTTGTCAGTGCCGTTTTTTTGACAACAGGGCCATATAATCTTCTACGGTTTGTGTTATATAGCACATGCTGTTCCCACTCCGTTTCTCCTATTTTTGGGCAGTTTTCACATCAAGTGCAGCATTTACCATGGCTGACAACAACACAGATGTCTTTAAGATGTTTGCTGCTGCTGAGGACAGGTTGGATGGGGACAATCACCGTATGTGGGATTATATGATGCAACATGTTCTTGTGTCAAAGGGCGTCTAGAATATTGTGCAGGGCATTGATGTACATCTTGGTTCTGAGGATGTAGGCGATGTTGAGGATGTTGCAGGTCTTGCTGCAAGGATTGCTGCTATTAGAGTTGTTTTGACTACGAAAAAACAAGCACGTTGGGATGTAACGGATGCACAGGCTCATGCATTGATTGCGTTGTCTGTGAAACGCACTATTGTTCCTCACATCCGTTCAGCAAAATCTGCAAAACAGGCTTGGGATATTTTGGCTGGTCTTTATGCAAGTCGCAGTGAGGCTAAAATTGCTTTGCTGCATAAAGAGCTAGACTCAAAGATTATGCATGAGGAAGATGATATGGACACTTTCCTTGCTAGTGTCAAGGATATCAATGAGCAACTTATTTCTGCAGGTGAAGTCATTCCAGACAGTTCCCTTGTGCAGACTATTCTTGATGCCTTACCAGATTCTTACCAGACTTTTCCTAGTACTTGGAGACTTATGACCCAAGGAAATCCAGAAGTTGTCAAGTTTGATGCATTATGCACATTGCTATTGCAAGATTCACTTTCCAGAAAAAACAGGACTAGACAGCGTGTAGTTGAACAGGCTTTTATTGCTTCTCAAAGAAAGGGTGGTAATAGCAGTGCAGCCACTTCTTATGGTTCTGTTGCGAGTGAGTGGCAAAACTTCTGTTCCTAGTGCTTCAGCTGGCAACACATTGTCTGCCAATTTTGGTGATAAGGTTAAAAAGAAGACGCGTTGCCATTATTGTAAAGCTAATGATCACTTGATCAAGCAGTGTCCTAAGTTGAAGAAAAAAGAGGCTAAGAAGAAAGAGGGTGGTTCCACAGCAAATGCTGGTTCCACTACAAATGCAGCCATTGTTGAGTCTTCAAGTGAAAGGAGATTGTGTTGCTGATGTTGATGCAGAATGGGCTTTTAGCGCAGAGTGCACTTACAATCCTGTTGTTCATGATGCATGCTTGTCAGTTGCTGCAGATTCACATGTGTGGTATTTTGACAGTGGTGCTACAAGGCACGTTGGGCAAATTCACATGTGTGGTATTTTGAAAGTGGTGCTACAAGTCACATTACCTCACAACGTGAATTGTTCACCTCTCTCAAGTCTTTCCCTCATGGGAATTTAGTCACTGGTGCCAACAATGCTTCTTATCCGGTTCAAGGAGTTGGAAAGATTGTGTTTACTGCCGCAAATGGAGGTTCCTTCACACTTGTTGATGCACTTTATGCACCTGGGATCAAGAATAACCTCTTGTCTGTATCCGCACTTGCTAGACTTGGACTCGTAGTCCAATTTGTGGATGACATATGTACAGTTCATCATCTCAGTTTTGGTGATGAAATTGTTGCATCTGGCCTTTTGTGCAGTGGGCTGTATAAGCTCACTTTGTATGACAAGTGTGGACAAAATTTTGCAAATGCTGTTGCAGATTCAAGGGCTATTTCAGATTCAAAACTTTGGCATGCACGTTTTGGCCATCTGAATTTTGCCAGTTTGCTGCATTTGCAAAAATCTGATATGGTTGCTTCTTTGCCGCCTCTTGAAGCACCTGTCAAACATGTTTGTGAAGGCTATATTTTGGGTAAGATGCAGCGTTCTAAGTTTCCAAAGGATGGTTCAGTTCGGGCCACATGCAGGTTGCAGCTTGTGCATAGTGATGTTTGTGGGCCCATGCAAACTCTATCCTTAGGCAATTACCTTTACTTCGTGACTTTCATTTATGATTACTCCAGGTATGCATGGGTATTTTCGCTTAAAGCGAAGTCCAAAGTTTTTATGTGCTTCAAAAATTTTTTGGCTATGGTTGAAAATGTCTTGAAATGTACTATGGGCACCCTCCGTTCCGATTGAGGGGAGGAGTATATGTCTCATAAATTCAATGCATTTTTGGCTAGTCGTGGGATAAAACACCAATGTACGTTGCCTTATACACCTCAGCAAAATGGTGTTGCTGAGAGGAAAAATAGGTCACTTCCAGAAATGGCACGATGTATGGCCAAAAGTCAAGCTTTGCCGCATCCTTTTTGGCTTGAGGCCATCATGTGTGCCACTTATGTACTAAACAGGTGTCCTACAAAAGCTTTGCAGTCTATTAATCCATATGAAGCATGGCATGATAGAAAGCCTTCTGTTGAGAACATGCGTGTTTTTGGTTGTTTGGCATATGCTTTGGTGCCACAAACACAGCACAGAAAATTGGATGATAAGGCTGTCAAATGTATTTTTGTTGGTTATAGTGCTGAAAGCAAAGGTTACTGGTTGTATCATCTGCAAGCAAAATGTATTCTAGTTTCACAGGATGTAGTGTTTGTGGAAGATTCTGTTCAACCCTTGTTGTCATGTACTAGAGACGGTAATGTAAGCTCACAGGACATTTATGACACTTTGTTGCCTCTTTTAAGTGGTGGAAATACGAATGTAAGCTCCAATGAGTCAAATATACATCCTACGGGGGTTTTTGAAATGTTATAGATCAGCCTAATACTGATGCAGATGTACATGATGTACTTGATGAGGAAAGGGCTGAAAATGAGCAGGCTAGAGGTATGCCAAAATGGTTGGTGCACACTTTGCGTGACAGTAAATTGGATGCACCTTTGTCTAGTCGTACTCATTCAGGCTCTCGCCATGCATCTTATGCATCAGATTGTTATGCTTTGGCTGTGTCTAGCTTACATGATGTTGAAGAGCCTCTGTCTTTTGATAAAGCACAGAATTCTGAAAATTGGATGGCTACCATGCAATCAGAATATGATGCACTTATAGAAAATGACACATGGACTTTATGTGATTTGCCTCCTAGAAAAGAGGCCATTGGTACAAAGTGGGTTTACAAGTTGAAACGCAAGTCGGATGGTGAGATCGATCGCCATAAGGCTCGACTTGTTGCAAAGGGTTATGCACAGCAAAAAGGCATAGATTATGAAGAGGCTTTTGCTGTTACTTGTCGTATGACTGCTGTGCATTGGCAGCTCATTTTGGTTGGGATGTACATCAATCAGACATTGTTACTGCTTTCTTGAATGGTGACATATTTGAGAAGGTTTATGTAACGCAGCCTCGTGGTTTTGTCATAAAAGGACAAGAGGACAAAGTGTGCAGATGTAAGAAGGCTTTGTATGGGTTGAAGCAATCTCCTCGTTTTTGGTATGAGAAAGCTGACACTCATTTGGTCAAACGAGGCTTTCGTAACAGTCCAACAGAAAGCACATTGTATGTAAAGCGTGAGGTGATGTACTTATCATTGTGGTTCTTTATGTCGATGATTTGCTGATCACTGGACCAAATGAGAGACATATTGCTGAATTTAAGGCTACTTTGAATGCTACTTTCAAGATGAAAGAGTTGGGTCTGTTGCATCATTACTTGGGTATACAGTTTAAGCAATGTGATGGTGGTATTGCCTTGTGTTAGAAAAGTTACATAGAGACATTGCTATGTAAGTTTGGACTTGAGGATTGCAAACATATTGCCAGTCCCATGGAAACAGGTTTGAAGTTGAGTCTACATGATGCTAGCGATCTTGATGATGTCACTCTTTATCAAACTACTGTTGGTTGCCTCATTTATTTATGCAACATAAGGCCGGATATTCAGTTTGCAGTCTCACAGGTCAGCAGATTTATGCATAGCCCAGGATCTAAGCATTGGCAGGCTGTCAAGAGGTTTTTCCGCTACCTTAGTGGCACTTTACATCTTGGCTTGTTTTATCTCAAGGGGGGATCATTGCCGCCAGACTTACATGCTTTTTTGGACTCAGATTGGGATGGTTGTTTGACACGCGAATGTCCACAAGTGGTTTTTGTTTCATGCTTGGCAGTTCATGTATATCATGGTTGAGCAAGAAGCAACCTACTATGGCGACTTTGAGTTGTGAGGCTGAGTACAAGGCAGTCTTCACAGCTACGGTTGAGTGTGTATGGCTCAAACGTCTTATGGTGGCTGATTTGGGTGTTGGACAGGACACTGCCAACACTATCTACACTGACAGTCAGAGCTCATTGGCAGTTGCGAGGAACCCAATTTTTCATGCTCGCACAAAGCACAGTGAGGTGCATTACCACTATGTCAGGGAGAGACTCTCACCAGGAGAGATCAGCTTGGCTTATGTGCCAACACAGGACAACCTTGCAGATCTTTTCAAAAAGGCATTGTCTCATGAGAAACTTGAAGCTTTCTGCAAAGCTTTGGGCTTACTCCCCTTTGTGGACTGATCATGTCCTCAGGGCATGGCACTTCCCTTTACTCATGTGCTAGCTCTTGTTCACCGCATCACTCCAAGGGGGCTTTATTACCATATACATGTGGTAGTGATGTGTGTGAACACACTAGGACCGCTAGGGCATTTTTTCCCCCTTTAGGAGGTTTTTTCTCCCGAGCATTGTATATACGTCCATCACTCTAGGGCTATCTATCTTTCCATTGTACACTAAGTAGCACACTCTCTATTGTGTGCCTTAAGCTTCCTTCATCTTCTCCAAGCTGTATGCATTTCTCTCCAACCCTAATTCCAACAGGTCTTATAAACATTTCCTAGAAGTTTTGTTGCGTTTGGATGTCATTTGATGTTGTAATGGATGTGATTTGCTTGCCGATGAGCAATTGGCTTTTGGTGATTTCAGTCACTTGAGTGTAGCGTGAGTTAGATGCGAGTTGTTAGTTGTTTTTCGAGAGATTGAAAACCTCTTGTAGCCTCTATGCACTAGTCGAGTCAGCTTCGTCCCATGGTTTGACAAATTAATCGTGGTTCTCGCTAATACTGCAATAAGATAGGATGGTGAGGTTAGACATGCGTCCCACATTTGGCGCCACTGTAGAGAATCGAAGAGACCTAAATTAGGGAAAAACACGAGCGTCTTGTGTAGTTGTCCTTTAACTTCCTCTAGGTTCGCCTAGAGTTCAAAACTTTCTTTTCGAAACCGCATAGCTTAAGATTGTCGTCTTTTATTGTGTAGAGCTAGCTTGGAAGTAATCGTACTTGCTAAGTACCTTTAGGACTGTAGGATTGTAGATTTAGATTAGGATTTAGAGAATGATTGGTAGACGAGACAAGTCTTAAGATCAAAACTCTGAAAAACATAAAAAACACAAGAAAACAAGTGTTTGTGGACACTTTTCACAGCCCCATAGCATGAGAATCTAGGAGTAGGGTAAGTAGGATCCGAGGTGGATTTCAAAACATTTCTCTCTCTGAAAGAATCAAGTGTGATTTGTTATTGGAAGTTGCAAAATTTCAGGTCTACGGCTAGAAATAGCTTGAAAAGACTCGAATCCACTCAATCCGACTGGAGAGTAAGCCTAAGAGTTGTCCAAACCAGTTGGTAAGCTCAAAGACACTTCGAGGTAAAAATAGAGTTGGCCAAAACTCAGATTATTTACTTTTTCTTGACATTTTAGGCCAAATTAAGTTTTGACTTGATTCATAAGCTTAAAAACATCGTATAAAGATTGTCTTTGAGAAAATTGCAAAAAAGTGTTCATTTCAAGCCTAAAGTTAATAATCACGATTATTAACTTTCTGCTCTAAATTGGCCAAGGTTCATACCATTGACTCATTGCATGTGTACAAACAACTTTTGTAAAGGCCCAAAAGATTTGGATCACTAAACTACCAAAAAGTTGGGTAAAAACTAAAGTTTGTACTGACTTTTTGAATCTTAAGTATAAATTTGGAAAAAATTTATCCAAACTTTTTGAAATTTGTTTCATAGGCTTATGTTGATGTGAAAAACATGTGTATATGCTCAGTTGATCGAAAATTTGCAAAAATTTGTCAGAAGTAAACAATCACGATTATTTACATCTGCCCTATTTTTTTGACTTTTTGACCAAGTCTGCATACCACTAGCTTCACCATGTTGTAATAAGTCCACAAACCAAATTTGGTAAGATTTGGACCACTAGAGTGAATTTTGTGACTAAAATTGCAAAGTAAGTCTGCGGACAGATAATTGATGACCATAAAAAATTGTCCAAACTCGATGAAAATTGGCTAGTGACCTTAACTTAAGGTGCTTAACAGATCTGTGTCAAAGTTGGGGCAAAAACTTGTAAAAATATAGCTAGAGTAAATAATCGCGATTATTTACATCTGCTTCAAAACTTGATGATTTTACAAATTTGAGTAAGTGTGCGCTTATGTCGCACGTGTCAATGCAAGGAACTTGCCGATACACCATGTGCGAGCCACAAATGGTTCCAAGCACACAACAAACCTAAACTAGTAAGCTCAAAGAAGGCGATGGTGTGTCACTCACCGCTCTACGCTTGCTTCGTGGAGGATTCCTTGCCGCGAAGAAGAAGGAGCCGCCGCTTCGCCGCACTCAACCGCTTCGCCGCCACCGTGCCGTCGTCGCAATGCTCGATCGCACTCTCTCTCTCTCTCTCCCTCTCACGCATACACACACACACACAAGAAGATGAAGAAGAAGAAGATGGAGATGGAGCAAGAGCACTCTTCTATTGCACAAATGAGAGAATGAGTGAATTTTAGGTTTAGTTGACTTTTATATGAGCTTACCCCATTCACACTTGGGCGCCCATACTTAGCCAACTAATCCCTTGAATGTTCCAGTTAGAGTGCGCCTCTCATCAGCAATCACTCTTACCCTTTTCCTATTGGACCGACAAGCCCGGTACCTGACTCTACCAAATAAATAATACAATGTCCACCGTAGGTTACAACATTCGTCTCGTAGGTGATAGGGTGTCCGTGAGCCGTGAGGGTTAACATGCCCCCCTTCCTGATGTAGATTCCGTCCTCGGAAGCTATTGAGTTGAAGCTTGTTCGTCGAAGTGGAAGAGCATTTGAGATGAATGTCCTTAGCCTTCTTCAGTCACTGCAAAATCAAACAACATTGGCACAGTAATTGCATTCTCATATAGAGTTAAAAAGCATATGCACTTGTAGGCAAACAAGGTGATTGTAATAGAATTTTAAACCATTTGTCAGCAATAAACATTAAAATGCAATATAATCAAATGCATAAATAGATGTAAAGGTAATTTAACGATCGAAAGGTACTAGAGATCGACTATTAATACCATGGGTAAGCTTCTTAATTTTCTCTGGTCAATTAAGTTGTTTAAAATATCGCGAGAGCCAAGTATTTCATATTCAAGGGCTGACTAGAGGCTATACCTAGAAGACCTTGTAGTTAAGCTACGATAAAAGGAATTTCTCATGAAATCATCGCGTGACTGATTACTTTTTCTTTGACCCCCCAAAGTCTTTTCACAGTGATTCAATTTTGATGTGTGTGCTTATTTTGTATGCCTTGGGTTTTTTGCTTTTCAAGGAAAAGCGCCCACACTGGGAACCTCTAGGACTCTAGTACCATAGGCGATACATGTGAGTGAAGTACCAAATAAAGCTGAGATTTCTCTTCCAGCTTAAGATTTTACACTGTGGCACTTTGATTTTTTGTTTGTTCATTTTCAGCATTTTAATTTTGTAACTTTGGGGGGCCATATAACACTGTTACACCTCCCCAAGCTCATCACACTAGTAAACTCCCTTTATAATACTTAAGCTAAAGGTCAATAGGGTCAAGCCCACTAGAAAGCCCTAGTACATTTCACACAATGCTGCCTAAATCGAATTAAGAACCTAAGTAACCATTGATTATTAGGAAGGCATTCCCCATGGTATTAAGAGAAGATCTCTAACACCTAACTTGGTCAAACTAGCTTAGTCGGACTACTTGATTTTTAAACCTAGACAAGTGATTATGACAAAAAATTACATTGAATTAAATGTTTGATACTAAGCAAATGCGATGAATATTATGCTACCAATCACAATCAAAGCAGACAAACATGGATGCAAAAAAGATAAGGGGCAATGCTAATGGACAAGAAACACCTGTTTGTGTCGATGGTTGCGCTTGTTTGAAGTGTGAATGAGAGAAAGATCCCATGAAGGTTCAAATCCTAACAACAGCAACACATTCCTGTACACACTAAGAAACACAAAGAATACCTCTAGGAGGCACATCAGTGGGAAAAACGAACTTTGCTAATCACTCAACTCTAAAACAGAAACACTCCTATTGTACTCATCCTTCCTACCCTCCATTACTCGAGTGATGAGGATCAAAGATGTTTTATGACATAGGTTTTTGTTTCAATATATCGGATGTGAATGTGTAGGTCTGGGTCAATGTTTTGACTTTTATTGTGCATACTCGTTTGCTAATTGCTCTTTCTCTTTACTTTTTTTCTTTTTGTGAGTATAAGTCTTTATATATACATTCCCTAAGATTGGACATTAAGAGGTCAGGGAGGAAAGTTGAGGGGGAAGCAAGTGAATGATGACTGTCAGCAAACACTCCCCCCTTCCTTGGGTAGATCATACCGTTTGAAATGTGCTTGTCACCCTTTGAAACCAATTGTTCCAGTTGGTAATAGGTGGGGATTTTTTCCAGTATTTTTCTATTACCTTAGGTGCCTCGTCGAGTTGCAAGGGTGGTAAGGTACTCTCCCAGGATCGAACTTGAAGTGGTTCATCAGGTGATTCGTGAACACTGGGAGGTGTGGATTCCTTTGTAGCTTCATGGAGGTCCACTATTGTAGGTGGAGGATGTGGAGAAGCTTTTACCTCTATGGATGCATTACATGAGGAGCTAGAAGCTTCATGGGACTCCCCCCTTCTAGGTGGAACAAATTGTTCTTTCTTCGGTACCCAAACTAGCTCTGGAACGGGTGTGTAGCATTCTGTGATTTTTTTCTTTCCGCGATCGTTGATTCGTTTTGGAGCTACAGGATTGGGCTCGCATGGGTCAAGTGACAGGTAAGAACACAATCTACATTTTGGCACCCAAATTTGATCATTTCCTTGATAGTAGCCTTGGGCTGCCAATAGTTGTTTAGGAATCCATCGCAACATTTTCTTACTTTTCTTGGAGCGAGTGGTACGTTTCATACAAGGATTTTGTTTTTTAGCACTAGCTATGGTCGCTAAAGAAGCTTTAGGGACCCACTTGTAAGTTTTCTTCGTTATATTAGGATGAGTCTTGTCAGAAGCTATATGCATTGCTTGTAGCATATTTAAGGGTACGGGAATTTCATCCCCCTCTGGTGTTACCCAGGTCGTCTCCCTATTTCCCCAAGTGTCTATGGTTGCTGCTAGGTGGACCCAATCCACATTGTCCGACTCAGTCATCCCACGTAAAACATCCATATAAGGAGAATCTCCCCCAACATCAGTGTCCACTTTACACGTGTAACAATACTGCAATGGGGCCGAGTGAACTGTGGTGTCAGATCTATGATCAATTATAAACCTGTTTCCTAGAGGATGTGCTCGACCCATCACAAGATCCACTTGAATGACAGAATCTTGGAACTGCAAGTAGACATGGTTTTTAGACCGGTCATGCACCATTTTTGCTTCCCTCATGAAAGGACGTCCTAAGATCATCTCCGATGTCATAGTGTGTTTGGAGAAATCCATAACAATGAAGGTAACTTGTATTTTATGTCCAAAGACCTTGATCTTGAGATCTTCTAGCATCCCAATAGGTTTAACAATAGACCCATTGGCCATCTTCACTACTATGGTTGTGGTCGCAAGGTGAGGTCTTCCCATAGTCTCCCAGCAATTTTTCATCACAATGCTAACCCCAGCGCCACCATCAAGGATTCTCTTCACAGTTAATCCCTTAGTAGTGATTGGTATGGTCGCATTGGATTCATCACCCTCAAATTATTGTCCCAACTTGTTAACAGGTATTTCTATAACAAGGTTCTCATCTAGGTTGGGTTGTGGATCTATGTATTCCTCCTCTATTGGCATCTCCCCAGCTCCATCCATCTGTGCAAATTGTGGTAGCCCAAACTTCAGTTCTCCATTGAGGAAGGCTCGAAGAGCTGAGACTAGCTCGGGGTCTTTATATAGTTTGGACATGATGGTGGTTCTAACTTCTGAAGACATGAAATCCATCAATTTGGCAATGTTTAACGGCACCTTTTGGCATTGAGTCCCTTGACGTGGGGAAGATGGGATCTCCATTTCTTTGATAGGATCATGTAATCCCTCTGTAAACATTCTTTCCATCAAGAAGTGAGTACGCCCACTTTCCCATGACTTTAAGTCACTTTCTTCTTGGATGACACTAGGTATGTCCAAGGGTCTATGGACTTGGTGAGGTTGTTGTTGCGTAGGGAACACGGTGTCTGTAATCTGGATCTTCCTAGGTGCTGGTTCTAGATCCCTTTGGGTATCTTCTACCAAACTCCTTAATTGCTTGACTCGCTCAATCTCCTCTGTAGGGTTTGGGTAAGTTCCTATCTTCTTTTTGGATCCTGGCCATTGTGGCTCATGAAGATCTTCCTTGTTGGTTTCTATGTTAGTGGTCATTTTCGTCTCCATGGTTTCTCCTGAATCAGAATCTTCTTCAACGTCGTTCATATATACGGGGTCGTCACCAGTCCCTATGTTGGTCTTTGAACTGGGGTCTAACTTCGCTGCTTTTTGCGATCTCTTTCTTCGTGTTTTCTTCTTTTTTTGAGATTGGGAAATTGATGCCGTGTCTCTTTCCTCAAGAATATAATTTTGTTTTTGGAGCATCGATCGTGTGAGGACGTTTACTGGTACCATTGGTGTACTTGGTGATGGCTCCTCGGTAACTTCAATCAAGTTTAATGGCGTGATCTTCGGTGCATTTGGATTATTTGGACATTAGGCAATCAAATGATCTATGCCACATCGATTACACATGAGTATCGGCATTGTAGACGTGCTCGCTTGATTGGTTTGCATTAGTGTGGCATTCTTTTGTAGCCTAATAGGACACACCGCTACACGATGTGGGCCTCCACACTCATAGCATTGAAGATGTGGTCTCTTAGCAGTGTAATTGATATTTTGGCCTCTTGGAGCAAGAGTAGCTACCTGATAGACAGGTTTGACTTATCCCCGATAGTCCTCCATGTAGTATTGTGGACTTTCTTCAAGCACATCCATCCCATACGCGATATTAGGATCTATATCTTCCTCACAGCCTTCCAAACAAGAAATAGATGATTCACAACCCACTTGATTCACAGAAGTGATTCTCGGATGTGGTGGTTGGGGTCCTAGCACTGGAGGTGGTAAATGTGTTGTTTGAACAAAATTTTGGGTCCTAGGGACCATGTGTTGTGATGTTTGTTCAAGAGGTGGGGCCGGCATCAATGCAGGCACTTGAGGTGTGTCTGTCCATGCTAAGGTTGGTCTATTGGCCATCGCACACTTAAATACTATGCAATCCTTAGCTTGATAACCATACCTCCCACAGGCATTGCAGTTCCCATTGAATTTTACTCTAAAAGTAGGGCATTCATTGGTACTATCCGGTCCATAGCATACTGAGCACCATTGCTGCTCCCTTCTTGGATACATATGATTGTTTTGCGGAGCACGATTGTCTCTAAGACTCTCTTGAATAGCCTTGGTGAGATATGCTAAAGTCATCTCAGATATCTTTGGCTTCTTAGCAATAGGCTTTAAGGTCATTGGCTGATGCCCCGATGCTTGTGAGCTAATAGATTTAGGCTCAACAGACACTCTTTCTCCTTGAATCATTAAATTATCCTCCAATTGGATCGCATTGGTGGTGACTTCTTCCCAAGTGGTGATACCTCTAATGACTAGGCCATTGTAGATATCCTCACGCCGTAATCCCCTAATGAATCTATCAAGCAATTGGTTATTGTTGAAGCGCTCATTTGGATTACAACGAGAATTCAAATGCTTCAAGCGACTTATGAAGTCTCTCACCAACTCTCCTTCCTCTCGTTGGGCTTTCTGGAGCTGAGAGGCTACACCCCAAAGCACTCCCTCTCGTATGTATTCTTTTAAGAACAGTCTCCTAAGAGTAGGGTAAATCGTTTTTTCTTCCACCCTTAGGGTTCTATACCAATCTCCAGCCCTTCCACTTAAGGTTAGGCTTAAAGCATTGCTCTTATGTAAGTCATTGTGTTCTCCTAGAGAATCGCATATTTGTTCAAACACTTCGATATGCTTTCTTACATCCACGTCTCCACTAAATTTTTGTGTGAGCTTGGCTATTTGTACTGCCTTACTTCTAGGCTCTCTATCAGGCGCGTAACACATATTCTCAGCAATAGATCGACCGATAGCTTGAGAAAATGTTGCCAAGTCACCTAAGTGAGCAGCACCGTGGGTGGAGGTGCTCCAGAGACTACATGTGGAGTAGGTATTGGCATCAGGCTTGGCGCATAGGAAGCCCTTGGGTTCCACGTTTGGTATGATGTTGTGCCATGTGGTGGTCCATAGTTCATATGGGTGGCCCTAGGCATAGCAAACGTTGGATGTGACATGCTAATGCTAGCCGGTATAGTCCCATGGAAATAAGAACTTGTGTAGACGGCTGGAGAGTCACCATGTGGGAACGTGTTCTTAGAAGATGGGCAGTGAATCACTTAGTAATTACTAGAGTAATTACTACAGTAAACCCGAAGCATATAAATAGGGCCCATTACATTGATATCAGGTTGGCAATTGTAATCACTTGTATTAGCGCTTTGGGCTATAATTGCACTTGAGCATCAGTGGCAGTATTGTTGGCTATACATTTTTCTCTATAATCATATTCACTGTAATCTCAATCATGGTATATATTCAGTGATACTTACTTCTCAACAGTCTTCTGAATCTGAATCTGAATCTGAACTTTATTCCAGTCTATAAGTCTGATTCTCATTTCAATATCCACATTTCAGTCTAGTCTCTGATTTCTGTCTAGTCTGTTGTTTGAAATCTTTCCACACGAGTAGCTGAAATCCTTCAACACTGGAATTAGCTGTCTCAAGAGATCAACTCCAATTCCATTTTGGCGATCACGGTGGCTCGAGCTGAAGCTCGTGGACTGAAAGACTCTTCTCCCAATTGAAGTTTTCAACAATGGCACCAAAATCCAATCGTGGCCGGAAATCTACCAATCGTTTGGACCTCATTCCTGAGGAGTCAGGAAGAGAGTCTGACCCCAAGCCAGAGAAAATGACTGACACTGAGGCTCAGAAGGAGCATAGTCAAGCTGATGAGGCGCAGGACTCACAGCACTCCAGTCATTCTCGACGCAGACGGGCAGAACGGGAAGCACGAAAGGCAAAGAGTTCCAAGAGTTCTCAGTCTCGCCAGAAAGATGAGCATATCAAAGGCAGAAAGGGAAGTCACCATACTTCTAGCAGACAAAACAGAGAAGATATTGATACTGAGACAGAGACAGAGATTGATTGGGATACTGACACTGGCAATTGCAAGAAGGCTCCCAAGCGTCAGTCTGAAGCCAAGAAGAGAACTGGTGGGATCAGCAGTAATCGAAATGATTACACTGTTTTCTTGAAGATTTTCTTTCCCATATTCAAAGGAGGGAAAAAGGATGATCCTGATGTTCACATACAAGATTTTGAGCAATATGCTAAACTAAAAAACATTGATGAAGATGATTGGGGGGAATACTTTCCACAAACCTTGAAGGAAGCAGCAAGGAAATGGTATTACCATTACCCTGCATGCCAGCTGAGATCATATAATAAATTACTTAAGGCCTTCAGGTTGGAATATTCCGACAATCGAGGAGATGAGGATATTCTCTGTGAATTGGATCACATCAAACAGAGGAATTTGTCAGTCCGCAGCTATGTCGAAAAGATCAAAGAACTGACCAGACAGTTGCAAGAACCACCATCTGAGAAGAGATTGAGGGCATGGTTTCTGAATGGGTTCAGAAGCAAGAAGCTGAGAGAACAAGAAGTACCAGCCCCTACAAATAAATTCAATGATCTAGTTCAGCGAGCATTAAAACTGGAACAGCAGGCTAAGAAAGAAAAGAGCCACAAGAAGAGAAGGACCAGTAGTAGCAGTAGTTCGGCTACTGAAGCATCTGATTCTAGTGCAACATCTAGCAGCTCCGAGAGCAGCTCCAATGAATGGACAAAGGAAAAATCAAAGAAAGGATCATGGACCAAGAAAATTGAAGAAATGGCTAGGCAGATTGCAAAGATTAGCCACACAAGACATCCGGTCCGGAAGATGGAGACTTGGTGTTCAAGATGTAAATCCAAGGACCACATCTCCATGGAACGCCCACAATGTACCTACTGCAAGGCCTTCGGTCACCTATGGAATAATTGTGGCATCCGAATTCACCATTTTAAGAAAGGAAAGGATCTATCAGTGGTTGCCTACACTGAACCAGTGAAGGCAGAGCCAATCAAAGTAGCACAAGAAGAAGGATCACATAACAGTGGTACTGGTCAAGGACGTGGAAGATACCAACAAGGAATGGGCAGAGGAAGAGGAAGAAGAAACTTCCAGACCAGGAGCATGAATTGCTACACCTGTGGGAAGTATGGTCATTTTGCAGCCCAATGTCCAGATGCACCAGTAACGACTGCTACTGAGGCTAAGGCACCAGAGCCAGTCCCAGTCAGAGTAGTTACCAGGAGCAAGGGAGTGATCATTGAAGAAATTCTAGACATTTCAGAAGTCCCAGCTAATCCGAAAAGTAGCAAGTGGGCCCAACAAAGGGAAGTTTGGAAGGCCAAAGGTAAAGAAAAGGTGGTAGATGAGTGGCAAGAGCAGCAAGAACTAGCAGCTAAAATCACAGAGGATTTAGCTAAGAAGTTGCCAGAGTAGCCAGAAAGTTATGAGGCTAGGGTCATTCAGAAGATACCAGCCCAATCGACTGATAAAGATCAGTCAGTACCGGCCATGACAGAGACCATGCTGGCTATAGTACATGGTCTAGCTGATGAAATGGGAGTGGAAGGAAAGAGTAGTACTGATAAAGAAGAATGGTAGTGTGAAGACACTAGTTCTTCAAGCTCTGACAATCAGTCTGACCAGGAGCGAGAGGAAATTCAGGTGAAAATTTGTGATAGAATCCAAAAGCTGACTGTAGAGCTGGAGGATATAAGAAAGACCTTACCTGAGGTGGCCAACTTTATCAGAAAACGCAGGAAGACTGAGGCAGAGGCCAGAACAGTGGACCTGACGACTGTCCGAGATGATGAAGTTCCACTTATTCAGGTAGATTACAAGGTCAGGAAGCAGTGGGAACCTCTCTCAAGTGTCATACTGGATGAAGGAGCAGGAGTCAACATAATGGGAGCCCATCTTCAGCAAAGAATGGGTATCACTAACATGAAACCAGCACCATTCAAAGTAAGAATGGCGGATCATCGAGTCGTACAAGCGACGGGCATGATTGAAAACATGCAGATAAGAGTTGGGAGGGAAAAATTCAAAACTAGTTTTCGAGTTTTGGATGTACAGGGAGCATATGGAATGCTATTAGGACGGCCATGGTTAAGAAGAGCACATGATGTTCATGACTACGCAAACTAGACCTTAACCATAGAAGGAGCCAGTGGCAGAATCAAAATCCAGACCAACAACACCAGGAGCTGGAAAAAGGAACTGAGGCCGAAGGAGTTGTGTCAGAAATACCGAGCTAAGAAAATTGAGCGAATGCTAGCAACAATGAACATCTTTCCTTTGGCAGAAATTGATTTGAATGCAGTCCTACTAAAAAAAGAACAAGCTGACAAGCAGAAGAGAAAATTCCCTGATCAGTTTACTGAAGTCAATACAGGGGAAAGAACCATTCAGCTAACTGGAAGAATGGAGGAACCAGCTGATACTGGTAAAATAGAAGAATCAGTATACTTTGAAGAGTATCCACTGAATCAGAATAATGATTCAGAGATGAATGGACCTTCTTGGGACTACGCTGAAGACTCGACCAAACGAAAAGGAGGAGGACCAAATTGGTTGCTTCCAGATGATCAGGAAGTAGAGGAGTGGAACCTGGGATCAGAGGAAAATCCCAGAATGATCAAAGTTAACAAGCACCTGAAACCGGCAATGAAGGAAAAGGCAAGAAAAATGTTCCAGAACTATAAAGATGTATTTGCCTGGGAACATACAGATTTGAAGGAAGTAGATCCTGAAGTTTGTCAGCACCGAATACCACTGAAACTAGAAGCTAGGCCAGTCAGATTGCAAAGATACCGAATGAACCCTAACTATGCAAAGAAGAAGGAGGAGATTGATAATCTTCTCAAGGCTGGGTTCATTACGGAAGTAGCAAGTAGTGATTGGTTATTTCCAATAGTCGTCGTTCCTAAGAAGAATGGGAAATTGAGGGTTTGTGTCGACTATAGGAAACTAAATGCCCAGACTATTAAGGATCCGTTTCCCTTACCTTTTACTGATATGTTGCTTGATGAGATCGCAGGATATGAGATGTATAGCTTCATGGATGGTTATAGCGGCTATAACCAGTTACAGATTGCTCCTGAAGATAGGGCCAAGACCACTTTCATCACTGAGTGGGGAGCATTCATGTATCTGGTGATTCCTTTTGGCCTGTGCAATGCACCAGCTACTTTTCAGCAGTGTATGATGGAGATGTTTAATGAATTTCTTCATCAGTTCCTCACCATTTTCATGGATGACTTCACTGTCTATTCAGCTGAGGAACAACACCTATTCCTAGTGATGGTTTTTAAACGCTGTCAGGAGAAAAGGATTTGCTTGAATCCATTTAAATCAGTATTTCTGGTTTGGAAAGGACAGTTACTGGGACATGTGGTTTCCCACAATGGAATAGAAATGGCCAATGACAAAATACAATGTGTCCAGCAAGCTAAAGCACCTAAAACTGCTTCTGAGTTGAGTTCTTTCTTGGGGTATGTGAATTTTTATAGAAGATTTGTACACAAGTCTGCTTCTCAAGCAGTACCACTATATGAGCTTACAAAGAAGACCAGTAAATTCAATTGGATTGCTAAGTGTGAGGAGAGTTTCCAGAATTTGAAAAAAGCCATTACCAGTAAATTAGTCCTCAGGCAGCCGAATTGGGATATTATTTTTCATGTACATGTAGATGCTTCAGGATTGGCAATGGGGGCAATATTAGCTCAGCCAGATGGCAGAACAGACTATCCGGTCTATTTTGCTAGTCGGAGATTCAGTCAGGCTGAACAAAGCTATACGACTACTGAAAGAGAAGCCCTCGGAATGGGTTTTAGCGCTACAAAGTTCAGGCATTACCTATTGGGGAAGTTATTTCATTTTTATGTGGATCATCAAGCTCTTTTGTTTCTGATTAACAAAGTCATTATTCAAGGCAGGCTGATAAGATGGATGATGTTCCTTATGGAATTTGAATTCAGAATTTTCCATAAGCCTGGCTGAAACCACTGTGGAGCTGACTTTCTTTCCAGAAGTATAGAAGGATATTCGGAATCACCTCTGCGAGATGAACCAGTGGATGCTGATTTATTTCAGTTAAAAGCAGAAGAATCAGTGGATCTTGAATGGTATGATATTTATCAATTCCTTTCCCAAGGTGCCTTTCCAGAGTATCGGAAGCAGAATCAGAAGAAGGCTCTGATCATAAAAAGCCTGAAATTTACCATCATTGGGGGAGTACTTTATCGATTGGGAGTGGATGGTATACTTCAGAGATGTGTCCCTATGGAGGGAAGAATGCAAGTTATCTCAGAAGCACATAATGGAGATTCTGGGGGACACTTTTCCAACGAAGTGACCTACAAGAAGATTCTGCAATCAGGTCTGTGGTGGCAAACAATGATTTCTGATGTCAGAAGCTTTTGTAAAACTTGTGACATATGCCAAAGAATGGGCCGACCAACAGCTGCAGACATGACTCCCTTAATGCCAATACAACCATTGGGAGTATTCATGAAATGGGGACTGGATTTTATGGGACCTTTTAAGCAGGTGCCTCCCAGGAAGAACAAATACATCGTGATGGCTACTTGTTATGTTACCAAGTGGGCTGAAGCTAAAGCTCTTCCTGACAATACAACCAAGTCAACTGCAATGTTTCTGTTTGAGAATATTGTCTGCCGATATGGATGTCCAGTGGAAATTGTGACCGATCAAGGGACACATTTCATCAATGATACTATGGAAATACTATTGGATATGCTTTCAGTCAAGCATCAGAAATCTACTCCTTACTATCTCAGATGCAATGGACAGGCTGAAAGTGGTAATAAGACAATTAAGACTATTCTCACTAAGGTGGTGCAAAAGAAACCAGACCAGTGGGATTTGAAGCTTCAGACTGCTCTCTGGGCTTATAGGACAGCTTCTAAGGTAACTACTGGAATGACACCATTCAGAATGGTGTATGGTACTGAAGCTGTGGTTCCTATGGAGTTTGTAATCCCCAGTCTGAGAATGGCTGTAAAGTATGGACTACACTTCAACCATAATCTTAAGAAAAGGCTGGATGAACTGATGCAGTTAGATGAACTCAGGCAAAGAGCTATATTGGAATAGGAAATTGTTCAACAAAGAAGGAAGCACTGGCATGATCGCCGAATTAAAGTCCGAGAATTCCAGAAAGGAGACTTAGTGCTTCTATATCAGTCTAAATTGGGTCCAAAGAAACCAAATTTGAAGATTGCCTGGACAGGACCTTTTGAGGTAGATTGGGTCTTCTCCAATGGCACAGTCAGATTAAAAGATTTATCTGGACTGATGTTTCCGGGAGTATATAATGGAGCAAAGATCAAACTTTATTATTCAGAGACTAGAGAAACTGGGTTAGAAGAAGTCACTAAGGAACTGGAGGTTGTTGATCAAGAGACACCAGAATCAGATACTTTTGGTCTTTTCCATGTACAACCAGTTCCAGATTCAGAACCAGTACCTGAAAAATCAGACCAGGCTTATTTAAGAACCAGTACCAGTATGGTCCAGGCAGAGTGGGAACCAATTCAAAACCACTATGAACACACTTTCCAAATTTTAAGTGGCCAACGGTCAAGTGGTATGCCAGTGATAATTATTACAAGGATGGGTTGCAGTCTTGTCCAATGCATGTTTGCCACGACAGTGACGGCGCACACAAGTCTAGGAGCAACGAGTAGTGGAGCTTTTATGGCGCGAACACGTATAACAGTCAGGAGAGTTACCATTTTTCCTCATAAATCTCCTACGCGACGCTTTCCTCGTGTCAACCATTCGCCGTCACCGAGCTCCGAGGTTTCTTCGCTACAGCGGAAAACTTCGACCTCTGATGAGACAGTTGACGGTCAGACAGCCTTACGAACGACACCAAGCAACGGCTTTAACACAAGTAAGTCCTCTTCGCCTTCGCCTATTTCATCGTCGTCGACCTCACAGTGTATGGGTAGACGAAAACGCTCAGAGAAGATGCAGGAAACTCTTGAAGAAACCCAGGCTATAGTTGTTGAGGCAAAGGCAAGCCTTCCTGTTCTCTCATACAGTAAAATCCAAAGATATGTCTTTACTTCCTACAACTCTGGGATTTGCGAGTTGTGTTGCAAGCCACCAGGATTGCTTTTCAGACAGATATTATTAAGCAAGTTCTTGATTCCTTTGATGCTGAAACTAGCAGTGCTGTGATAAATAATAGGAAGGTGTCAGTGACACCAGAGGCCATTGCATTTGCATTTCGGATGCCTAATGATCCCAAACTGCTTGTGGCAACTGCACAGCAAATAAGTACTGCTCTCAAGGAGGATGAAACAGCTAGAAAGAAGCGCAAGGCAAGTGCTCAAGGAGTTCCAGCAGCAGGACTGGAAGCCTCCGCTGCTTACAGGTTTGTAGCCGAAGCAGTCAGTCTTAAGAATAACCCAACGTATGTGTCAGAGAAATTATTTGCTATGTTGTTGGCCAAGATACTGGATCCACAAGTCCATATCAACCTGTGTCAAATACTCTCGCATAATGTACTCCAACAGACTGCCAAGCTGAAATCTCAAACTATTTTCAAGGCATGGTATGTTTGGAAATTTCTATATTGGGCTACTGCTGCAGATGTTAATGAGTAGGTAAAGCAGGCATGGAGTGAGGAGCCCATTTCTGAACCAAAGAAGATTGAACTGTCCTCAGACGACAAGGAAACGAACAATCAAACAATTTCCAAGGACCTGAAAAGGAAATCCACTGCAGAGGAAGCTGGCAGTTCAAAGAAACCAAGAATTACTCTAACCAAAAGCAGTGAATTCTTGAAGCAAATCGAAAGCCAGGTTCGGGCAGCGAGCACTGAGACAGCTACACCTGATCAGTCAGTTGTCAAACATACAGTTGCTACTGGTTCTGGGAAAGATCAGGTAAAGCCAGTCACTGAGGAGAAGGTACCAGACCAGTCAGGAGACAAAGGCAAGAATCAACTGGATAAGGGGAAAGGTCCAGCGTCCTCAACTGTGTCTGAAACAGTTCCTGTTATTTTTGGACACCCTCTACAACTGGTTAAAAAGGATAAGTTGCAGCAAATGTAAACTCAGAAATTGAGAGGGCATCTCTTACTCACCACAACTGATTATGCATCTCTACCTTATGTGGCTCCTGTGGCAATATATGAACCTGTCTATTCTGATCCAACCACGGTCAAAGACAGATGTTCAGTACTAATACAGTCTTCTTGGAATACCATTGTCAATTGTATGGGACAATTGGTGGAGGCTGCTGGATCAGAAGACGAGATCAAAAAGCTTAAGGCTGATTTGGCAGAAGCATAGCATCAAATTGCAACACTCCAGAAAGCCCAGGAAGTGCAGAACATATAACACAATGTACTGGAAGCTCAATCAGAAAGAGCTCAGGAGTTGTTGAACAAAAAGCTAGCCAAAGCTGAGTCTGAAATTATGATCATAAAAATTCAAAGGAATGAGGCACTGAGAGGTGTAGAGCGAGCTAAGGCAGGGCTCAGAATGAAGCGGGCAGAACTCAGGAAGCTGCTAATGCACCATACAGCTCTGAAGCGTTCGCTGACTGACAGATACATCTACAATAGCCTGTCTAAAATTTTAAACCCCGCAGGCAATGCTGTTTTTGACCTAGAAAATTTAAAGTCCTTAATGGAAATTCTGCAGAGTGATTTGCAGGACAAGGTGGGTGAGTTCAATAATGCTCTGATGAACCAAGCCATAATGGATTATATTGAGCAGCAGACTTCCCCGGATGAGGAAGAAGAAGATGAAGAAGATGAACCTGATCAAGAGGAGGAGGATGAAGAGATTGGGCATACAAAGGATGATGATGATGCCCCACCACCATCCCCACCCCCAGGACCTGGTACTGGTGGGACAGGGCCAGATGAAGGACCACCCACAACCAGACCAGTCTGAGAGACAACAGGAAGGACAAGAAACTGAACACCAGTCGGGTCATCAGCAGACTGAAGAACAGCAGCCCAGTAACATTGGGAATTAGTCCACGGATCAGTCCCATCGTAGCAGAGAGGATAAAGGGAAAATGAAGGTTCAAGATGAAGGACCAGTAAATAATCATCAGCATTCACTGCAGCTCATTACCTTGAATAAGCAGCTGAGACATCAACAGGCCTCCATCACCAGACAATATCTAGAGGATGATGCTCTGTGGACTGATTTAGAAAGGTTCCAAAGATTATATGTGGGAGCCAGGGAAATGGTAGAACATTGGAAATCTGATGCTTTCCATGATAAAGAAGCTTGTAGACTACCTGCGCATCCCAGTACAGTTCAACTGTTGGAATGAGTTCCGGAATGGATACTCAATGCTGATGAGAAAGTGGTAAACCCGCACTGGCAAAGACAGTCTACTGCAGATTGTCAGTCGTTAGCTCTAGAACTGGAACTTCTGCTGGGTAACAAACCAACTTACCGCTGCATGAAGGACATTAGGATCCAACTTAAGGATGTTCTGGTACAACTGCAAACTGCCAGAGGAGTTTTGGACCGGAGAGTGAAAGCCATCCTGGAGGACCAGGCAGCCACTAGCAAAGGACCTCAAACGCGAATGTCAGTCGGAGCACAGGCAACCGCTCTCCGAACTCTATTCCAGCTAGTAAGAATTACTAGGAAGATGATGCAACAAGAGAACCAGGCAGTTCTGAATTTCCTAGAATTTGTGCCTGATTCTCCAGTTCTCTTGTATGTTGTTCCAGCAAGAGAAACTGAGTGACTAAGGTTTTTTCCAGCGCTGTATCCTCAACATCAAGAACCAGTTGATCGACTCACATATTTCAAAATAACTGATGAGCTTATGGATTGGTATGAGCTCTCAACTGTGGAATGGAAGAGTTGGCAAACATTGCTCAATGATGCTCTTCAAATCAATGACATTCAGGCAATGAAGGAAGAGCTACAAAGGATTCAGTTGTGTATGGGCCAGTGGAAGATTCAGGTCAGAGGATTGACTAAGATTACTAATCAGCTACTACAGCTCACGGTTGAATCTTCCAAACTGCCTGAGAAAGACATTGCAGCAAAGCCGGGTTTGGCACCGCAGTACAGGGAGATGGCTGAGATTCTTTTCGAAGCTCGCGTCAAAACCAATCAGCCTCTTCCAGAAGGATGGATCCATACTGCTTCGCATTGTCATAAACTGGCCAGAACCAAACTGAGCAAGGGCAAGCGTACACTCTATGATCCTGACACCAAAACCTATCATTCTCTCACACCTTATGAGGTAGAGATGACCACAGATCGGCTGGATCAGCTTGAGCAGGAGGCCATTTATAGACCGATTCAGAAGGAGAATGCTGATGCTGGGACTTCTCAGGCACCAACACGGTCAAAGAGCAAGGGCAAAAGGAAGACAGTCCGATGGAAGGATACTGGGTAGTTCTATCTCAGAATTCAGGGGCGACTTTTCTTCTCAGCAGGCAGGGAGAGATAACAGCTCCACCTTGGCCTTTCTAGAGCTCTGTATCCTTCACCATCTTCTCAATGTAAGACTCTAACAATCCACCAGAAGATGGCTTGTCAACATCAGAACCAGACAATGGATTTTTCAGTTCCACATCAGAACCAGACGATGGATTTTTCAGTTTCACATCAGAATCAGACAGGAGAATTTTTCAGAAATTTTGGTATCTTACCAAAATTCACGAAAGAAGGGAAGGATGTAGACGGCTGGAGAGTCACCATGTGGGAACGTTTTCTTAGAAGATGGGCAGCGAATCACATAGTAATTACTAGAGTAATTACTATAGTCAACCCAAAGCATATAAATAGGGCCCATTACATTGATATTGGGTTGGCAATTGTAATCACTTGTATAAGCGCTTTGGGCTATAATTGCACTTGAGCATCAGTGGCAGTATTGTTGGCTATACTTTTTTCTCTGTAATCATATTCACTGTAATCTCAATCATGGTATATATTCAGTGATACTTACTTCTCAACAGTCTTCTCAATCTGAATCTGAATCTGAACTTTATTCCAGTCTATAAGTCTGATTCTCATTTCAATATCCACATTTCAGTCTAGTCTCTGATTTCTGTCTAGTCTGTTGTCTGAAATCTTTCCACACGAGTAGCTGAAATCCTTCAACACTGGAATTAGCTGTCTCAAGAGATCAGCTCCAATTCCAACTTGTGTATTGTGGTTGTTAGGAAATAAGGCGTAGCTAAATAGATAATTGAGTAGATTAATTAATGGGGAGAGACAGATTTACATACACGAGATTATAGAGTAGAGAGAGAGAGAGAGAGTACACACGATATACGTGGTTCACCCAATGTGGGCTACGTCCACGGGAAAGCAGCCACTCAATGGCTTTAGTACTTCAAAACAAGAAGTAATTTACAAAGGGATTATACCCTTAATGGAGCTCCCGCCTTGCTTCACTCTCACCACCTCACACTCACCTTATTGCATCAACTTCACACTATGAAATGTGTGTAGAAATGGCGTCCTTTTATAGGCCAAAAGGGCTGCTCTCTCTTATGAGAGACAGCCATGTGTAGCCGCCCTTGTGGGAATAAGTCCAAATCGGACCCTCCAATCCGCCCATGTGTGGCCGCCCTTGAGAAGACAAGTCCGCTTTTGAATTCGGCCACCGGCCACCGGCCATTGACTTCCGACCACCGGCCATCGGCCATTGACTACCGGCCACCAGCCAACCGACCGGTTGTTTTCCGACCACTTTCCGGCTGCCGTCCGGCCATAATATTCCGGCGAAAAAGAATATTCCGACGAAAAAAAAAAAAGTCTCGGGGGCCTCCGCCCCCGAGGCCTTTAAAGTTGCCCCTGATTCTTGTCCGTGAAAATTTTTGGTCTCCGGTGAGTGATTTTCCTTCACGCACGATGGCTTCTCCTCATAATGGGGGCCTTACAAATGTGCGCTTTTACCACAGAAAATTACAAGGGTAAATCAGGCTCCATACTTAACAATCTCCCACTTGGAGACTGATCTCCAAACCAAACCTGTGACTGCTTTCCATTCTGGCTTCTTATCCTTGAATGCCGATTGAAGATGAGCAAAAGCTCAACTTCTCCTTGTTGACCACCTTTGTAAACATGTCTGCAGGATTTTCACTTGTATGCACCTTTCCTAGCTTTAGTTGTCCCTCTTCCAAAAGAGTGCGTATGAAGTGATATCTCACCTCAATGTGCTTTGTCCTTGAATGAAAGGCTGAGTTCTTCGCAAGATGGATAGCGCTTTGGCTATCACTGTACAAGACACAATTGTCTTGTTTGAATCCAAGCTCTTCTAAGAATCTGTGAAGCCACAGAATTTCTTTGCTTGCCTCCGTCATTGCTACATACTCTGCTTCCGTGGTAGAAAGTGAAACCACTTTCTGCAGCTTTGAAGCCCAGCTTACTGCTGTGCCTCCAACCGTGAACACATAGCCAGTAGTGCTCCTTCGAGTATCTTTGTCACCTGCCATATCTGCATCAACATACCCTTCTAGAAAAATATCAGTTCCTCCAAAATACAAAGCATTTGTTGTTGTCCCTTTTAGATACCTAAGTATCCACTTCACAGCTTGCCAATGCTCTTTACCTGGGTTGTCCATGAACCTACTCACAACTCCCACTGCATGTGCAATGTCTGGCCTTGTCCAGACCATAGCATACATTAGAGAACCTACCGCTGCAGCATATGGAACTTTAGACATATAGGCTATCTCCTCTTGTGTCTTTGGACACATATCCTTCGTTAGTTTAAAATGACCCTGATTCTTGTCCGTGAAAATTTTTGGTCTCCGGTGAGTGATTTTCCTTCACGCACGATGGCTTCTCCTCATAATGGGGGCCTTACAAATGTGCGCTTTTACCACAGAAAATTACAAGGGTAAATCAGGCTCCATACTTAACAGTGGTTGTGGAGCATGTAAAGAATGAGGATGCAAGAGAGCTACACAAGACAAGCACACAAGCACACAGAGATGGAAAGCTTCTTCTTCTTCTTCACAGAAAAGAGAGTACAAAATGACTAAGTGCTAAAGCTGAAAAGTAGCACATATGTACATGTGGTCACTAAGTGTGAACTCGCTAGAAGCGTACTAGGTTGGCACTATAAGTGTAGTCCAGCTGTAGAATCACTGGCAGAGATCCTCCGTGTGGGTCACCTAACGCGCCAGTGAGTAAATGCCGTAAGCAGCCAAGACCCGTAGTGGATGCCAGCTCAAGGTGTAGAGCTCGACATCTCAACACTCCCCCTCGAGCTCTGCATGTCGCAGAGTCCAAGCATAGTCCGGAAACGTCGAAGCTTCTCAGCTCCAAGGGCCTTGGTAAAGATATCCGCTATCTGCTCCTCTGTGCTGACGTAGACCAAGTCGATGTCGCCCGCCAACACTCGCTCTCGAACGTAGTGGTAATGGACCTCTATGTGTTTGGTCCTAGCATGGAACACTGGGTTCCTAGCCAACTGCATGCTGCTGAGGTTGTCACAATGAATGACAATCTGCTGGTCCACTTGCACTCCCAAGTCCTCAAGTAATGTGCGTAGCCAAGCTACCTTGCACGCCGCAACTGCTGCACCTCTGTACTCGGCCTCTGTGCTCGATAAAGCAACCGTAGGCTGCTTTTTGCTACTCCAAGTAACAGCAGCACTCCCAAAAGAGAACATGAAGCCACTCGTAGATCTCCTATCAACAATGCTACCTGCCCAATCTGCATCTGTATACCCATACAATGCTAATGGTGCATCTGCTGCATAGAACAATGCGTAGTCAAGAGTCCCTTGCACATACCTAAGTGTGCGTCGTACTCCATCCAAATGTGGCTTCCTCGGAAGCTGCATGAACTGGCTCTCCAAGCCTACTGTGTAGCTCAAGTCTGGCCTTGTGATAGTCAAGTAGATTAGACTACCCACCATCTTCCTGTACATATTGACATCCTCAACAACATCACCCTTCTCTGCACTCAGCTTTCCATTCACATCCAAGGGAATGGAAATTGGCTTACAATCAGCCATACCATACTTTGACAACATGTCCAAAGCATATTGTCTCTGTGATAGCCATACACCCTCTGGAGTCCTGATCACTTCAATGCCAAGAAAGTAGCGCAACTCGCCTAAATCTTTCATTTCAAACTCCTGTTTGAGAAGACCCTTCACATGGTCAATCTCCATAGCATTGTCACCAACAATAATAAGGTCATCTACATATATGGTAATGACCACAATCCCCACATCACTCTCACGTACATAGAGTGAATGATCAACATGAGCTCTCCTAAAACCAATACTGACAAGATACTTGGCAATCCTGTCATACCATGCTCTAGAGCCCTGCTTCAACCCATACAAAGCTTTGAGAAGTCTGCATACATAATCTGGGTAACCTGGATCGACATAACCAGGTGGCTGATCCATATACACTTCCTCTTGCAACTCACCATTCAAGAAGGCATTCTTTACATCCATTTGATGCATAATCCATCCTCTAGATGCAACCACTGCTATGACAGCTCTCACTGTCGTCATCTTTGCCACTGGAGCAAAGGTCTCCTCATAGTCTATGCCATACGTCTGTGCATAACCCTTTGCGACCAGCCTTGCCTTGTGACGCTCAATGTTACCATCAGCCTTATGCTTGGTTTTATACACCCATTTACAGCCAATAGCTTTCTTGCCACTTGGCAATGGCACCAACTCCCATGTGTCATTCGCTTCCAATGCAGCCATCTCTTCATTCATTGCATCATCCCAATGCACATTTCCAACCGCATCCTCAAAACATGTGGGCTCCACATCCTGTATCACCTTAGCCATGTAGGCTTGGTGATGCGCTAGATACCCATCATAAGTCAATTTCTGAACTGGATTTCTGACTCTATAAGATCTACGCGGTCCTTGGTCACTCCTTTGCCCTCTAGCATCTTCTTGTACTTTCCTTACACCAGGTGTCCTGACAGCCGGAATTCCAAATTCCTCATCAAGACTTTGTTCAGAACCATCTGAATCCATGTCTACATGTGAAAAACCTGATGATACATCAACCATAAAGGGAGGTTCATCAACCTTTTCCTTTCCTTTTCGTGATACATTCCCTATACCTGTTGGTGGAGTAACCTGCGTACGTAGTCTACCATTCCATGGTTTCTCAACAGAGCCACGAGAAGAGGACTCTTGTGGTCCACTCAAAACCTGTGACTGTGGCCTCACATTTTGTACAACCACATCATCTTTTACATCAGCCCCAATAGTGCCATGTGCATTACTGTACCAGCTGCTCATCTCATCAAAGACTACATCTCTGCTCACTCGTAATTCTCGTGTAGTAGGATTGTAGCACCTGTACCCCTTTTGTTCAAGGGAATATCCCACAAGAATACATTTCTCTGCTTTAGGATCCAATTTCCTACGCAACTCATCTGGTACATGCACGTAAGCTATGCAGCCAAACACTTTCAAGTGTGCCAAATCAGGCTTTGTACCTGTAAACTTTTCCTCAGGTGTTACATCATGCACCGCAGCTGTAGGTGTCCTGTTCATAATGTACACAGCTGTATTTACAGCTTCAGCCCAGAAATGATGAGGCATGTTCTTCTCATTCATCAATGCACGTGCAACCTTTGCAATGTGCCTGTTTTTCCTTTCTGCGACCCCATTCTGCTGTGGAGTATATCTGCATGTAAACTGCCTGTGTATACCATGCATTCGCAGAAAATCTGAAAAATCATTGGAGAAGTACTCTCCCCCTCCATCTGACCTCAATGTCTTGATTTGCATATCTGTCTCCTTCTCAATCATGACTTTGAAGTCTTGAAAGTGACCAAACACTTCACTTTTGTTACGCATGAAGTAGACCCATACTTTCCTTGTATGGTCATCAATGAAAGAGACATAATACCTGCAACCATGTATACTTGCAGTATCGGTTGGACCCCAAACATCTGTGTGCACCACCTCAAGTGGCTTTTTACATACATTGCGCTCATGTGGAAATGAGCCCTTTGACTGTTTTCAAAACTGGCATGCTGCACACACTTTATGCATACCATCCACCTTGAATTTGGGCAAACCTTTTACAATCTGTTTTGATTGCATGCTGCGCAATCTCTGCTCATTGACATGGCCAATGCGTTTGTGCCAAATGTCAACATCAGCCACAACACCTGTGCCCTGTGCAAATAATGCAGCTTTTACCTCAGGCATGTCTACATTCAACGTAAACATTCTGCCCACACATTTGCCCTCTGTGATCAGCTTACAGCCATTCTGGAAATCTTCTACATAACAGCCATTTGGATTGAAGCGAACCTGCAAACCCTGCTCAACCATTTGTCCAACAGAAACAAGATTCTTTGTAATGTTTGGGACATGAAGTACATCTGCTAAGTACTTTGATTTCCCACTCTTCGTATTTAGAGGTATGTCCCCTACATGAGCAATGGGGTGAGCTGTGTCATCTCCTGTCTCCACATAGCCTGACACATCTGGTTTGCGCATATCTCTAAACCACTCTCCACGAGACGTCATGTGATTAGAGGCACCTGAATCCACATACCAAACATCATCTTGGGTGGAATTCTCTGCAGTCATTGTATTCATTACATGTTGCATAACAAACATGCGCTCGTTTTTGCTGTCATCTGCATCTCTGCTAGTAGATGCATAGTTGCCCTGTTCTCTCTTTCTACTTGCTTTTCCCTTTGGACAGTCACGTGACATGTGACCTCTTTCACCACAAGTCCAACATTCTCTGCTCTCTGGAGTATGTTGCTGCCTGCTTGATCCTGCACCACGACCTCTTTGACTCCCCCTGCCTTGAGACTGGTTTCCCCTGCCACCTGTATTGTTTTGATTTGATTGACCTTCCAGAAATTGGCCCCTGCAACCCCTTGGGCTCGACCACGACCTCTACCTCTACCTCTGTTGGAGTTAGAATAGAAGGCCTGTTCAGAATTATTTCTGCCATGAGAAGAAGATGTGTCAAGGTTCTTCTCCTCAAGAATAAGCATAGAAATCAAATCTTGGAACACGGGGATGTCGTCTCTTGTATTCATGGAAGACCTGAAATGTACATACTCATCTCCTAGACCATCCAAGCATGCACGGACAATGTCATCATCTTCCACTGAGACTTTAATAGATCCAAGAGCCTCAATGATACTCTTGATCTTCAAGGCATAATCATTGATTGAGAGGTTGTTCCTCTTAACCTGATTTAGCTCCGACTTTAGTTGAAGCTTCCTGGCCTTGGTGTTCACCTCGAACACTCTGCCTAAGTTTCTCCATGCAATGGCGGGGGTTTCAGCATCCTGTAGATAGCCCATCATGCCATCTGTGATGCTCATAGACAGCCAATACATCACTTTGCTCTGGCCTTGTTGCCAGTCCCTCAAAGCTTTCCTTTGTTCTGCTGTAGCATTTGCCTCGAGAATCTCTGGTTCCTTTTCATTGTCTCCTTCTATATAGTCCCAATAACCTTTTCCTTTTAGGAAATTTGTTATTCTGAACTTCCATGCAGGGTAGTTATTTTTCTCAAGCTTCTCAGTAACAATCTGACTGAAACCGTCAGACATCTTGAAGCACTAAGACAAAATAGCTGCAATCTGCAAAAACCTGCAAATCTGCTGAACCTGCTATCGTGGTTCCTGTAACGCTTTCTACGCTCAACGAGTGTCCACAATCAAGCGTACATACAACCACTGTACTTGTACAGTAAATCTCTGTATACTGCACTTTGGAGACCTGTTCAGAAACTTGTTCAGTATACAACCAATGTACTTGTACAGTAAATCTCTGTATACTGCACTTTGGAGACCTGTTCAGAAACTTGTATACTGCACTTTGGAGACCTGTTCAGAAACTTGTTCAGAAACTCGGCATCTGGTCGTGGATTGCGAACGAAGGGATTGTGATGCTCTTGCTCTCTTAGCCTCTCTTGCCTGCACCAGGCTCTGATACCATGTAAAGAATGAGGATGCAAGAGAGCTACACAAGACAAGCACACAAGCACACAGAGATGGAAAGCTTCTTCTTCTTCTTCACAGAAAAGAGAGTACAAAATGACTAAGTGCTAAAGCTGAAAAGTAGCACATATGTACATGTGGTCACTAAGTGTGAACTCGCTAGAAGCGTACTAGGCTGGCACTATAAGTGTAGTCCAGCTGTAGAATCACTGGCAGAGATCCTCCGTGTGGGTCACCTAACGCGCCAGTGAGTAAATGCCGTAAGCGGCCAAGACCCGTAGTGGATGCCAGCTCAAGGTGTAGAGCGCGACATCTCAACAGAGCATAGGTAGTTGAAACAATGGGAGGAGTAGGGACTACATGAGTACGAGGACCCATGGGTGTATACGATTGGTACACACTTGTAGGTACTGTTGCAGGCATTGAGCTACCATGTAGTGGTGCTTTACTAACAAATGAGGTCCATGGCGTGTTTCTCGGCATGCCCATCATTGGGGTAGGCATGGTAGCTGTGGTGTCATCAAGGGAAAGATGAGCTAGACTTGGAAAGGTGAAGCTATCACTTGTGGGCTCAGATTGCATTGAGAAGCCTGGAGAAACAACATATGGGGGATCCATCGGACTTACCGAGGGAGTCTCCATTTGCGATAAGGTCGGTTGTTTAGCCTTCCTTGTATCCAAGAATCTCATGAGACCCGTTGAAGGCATGTTGATCCCCTTGTTCTGTCTCTCTAACTCAATGACCCTATGGATGACCTCACAAACTCTTTGTTGTTGATCCTCCACACTAGTAGCACCCATTTTGGATTGTAGGACATCTAACCAACCCACATGATAGGTGTGACCTGTGTATAGGCCGGTCAGAGTCTCTGTTTGTAATTCTTACTCCCAGTTCTCATTTAAGAACACTCCATCTAGGATTGAGGTGCTAGGGGTGTCCTTTGAGTTAGATGCAATGTTTCTTTCGAGGGGTTGGCCCTTAGCGGTTGCTAAATCAGGAGCACTTGATTGCTCTCTTAGCAAGGATATTGACATAAGAGCTTTCTCTTTTAACTCTCTTCGTTGCTCCACCTTGCGTAAGCTCTCGACTTTCTTTTTCCTCGCTGCACGGATATATCGCTCAATCTCTTGCACTTCGGCAAGGCTTCTACCATCGGGTAATATGAACTCGGAGGGAAATTACTCTGAAGAGTCAAGAGGTGCAGTGAATGAAGTATTCACGTGCACATTCACTAACGGTATAGGGTCTACGTTTATCACGAATGGAGAATTTACTTCCCCACCCCCCTCATTTACATCATTAGCTCCATGTTCGGAGCGAGTGGCTCTACTAAAGGTTTCCTTCAGGCGGCTAAGCACACTCGACCCGGACCGAGGACCCATGGCATGCATGTCTTGGCTTGAGCTATTGGGATTAGGCATTGGGAAACCCTCCATGACGTCGTAGTCAGAGGAAGAGTCACTAGCCGCTATGTTCGGGTCTTGGTTTGTACTGCCTTGGGTCCCCGCCGAGGGCCCAAAACCTAAAGTAGGTGGATATTGAGAACTCGCGTAAGTCGAAATTCTCTCTAGTTGCTCCGTCTCTAGCACACGACCAGAGCGCAGATGCATGTGCCTTTGGTACCCTTCAAGCGTCGGCAATTAACCTCGAAGGTTAACCGCTTACCTTTTTCAAGTGCCCGTTTTCACTCGTGTTTTTTACGTTTTTAATGTTTGATTTTTTTGATTAAAGTGTGTGATAGCTCGAAATGAGCATATCACTTAGAGGGTCGATTTGTGCTTTACAGCACAATTTTCGGGCATCTGAAGTTCCGTTGGTCCTCAAAAAATAGATTTTTAGCTATGTGTGAAGCTAAAATTCGTTTTTTTTAAAAGGCGACTGAGGTAGGCCTGAGCGTGAGCTTGGGCTTGGGTCTGGGCTTGGGTCTGGGAGATATTCTCGATCCCGATCCTACCTTTAAATTTTTTTAAATTTTTTTATTTTTCTTTTTTTTTAAGGATAAGGTCGTCGCGGCCTGCGCGAGAGTACACACACACTCTATCTACCTACTAATACACCTATTGTTACACACTAACACACTCTATTAGCTCTCTTAGATCTACTTCCTACTTACTGTACACAGAAAACTAACTACCTTAATACACAGAGAATAAACACAGTACCTTTGAAAACTCCATTAACAAAAAAAAACACACAGTATAACACCAAATCTCTCTTCTCAACACACACACACACTCCTTCCTTACCTTTCCTACAATAGAAATTGCACCATGGAGAAGCACAAAGTGCTACTCGAGCTTAATGTATGGCATTCCCCGGCAGCGGCGCCAAGAATGTGCGCTTATGTCGCACGTGTCAATGCAAGGAACTTGCCGATACACCGTGTGCGAGCCACAAATGGCTCCAAGCACACAACAAGCCTAAACTAGTAAGCTCAAAGAAGGCGATGGTGTGTCACTCACCGCTCTACGCTTGCTTCGTGGAGGATTCCTCGCCGCGAAAAGAAGAAGATCCACGCTTCGCCGCGCTCAACCGCTTCACACCATCGTGCCGTCGTCGCAATGCTCTCTCTCTCTCATCTCTCTCCTCTCTCTCTCTCTCTCTCTCTATCTCTCTCTCTCTCTCTCTCTCACGCATACACACACACACAAGGAGATGAAGAAGAAGAAGATGGAGATGGAGCAAGAGCACTCTTCTATTGCACAAATGAGAGACTGATTTACAATTGTGTTGTATGTATAGACTCTCTTATCTCTTGCATACAACCATCCTACCAACCATGGAATTATGGTTCTCTGCAAGAAGTTTTGAAGTTGCTCGGAAGTTTGCCTCCACATCTTTGGAAATATAAGATATGTCCCTGGCATGTTCCACATCACCCTATATGGAGTGTCATCAAAAATTAAGGTATTGTTTGCATCCAAATCCTCAAATATCTTTCAAATATCACTCAGATTTTTGTGATAAACCCTTGTAAATCCTAACATGATATTTGGATTTTGGCAATTTTTGTTACTCATAAACACCTTGAACTTGGTATACTGCTCAGGAAAACACTTTTGTGTGATGCGTTGCACCCTTGTTAAGTTATAGCAACTCCATATCCATAGCTCAAAGTATTCAGCACAAAAATCCAAAAAACTTTGTGCGTCTGGTCGCACCACATGATAAACTTCATCTTTGTCCTCCACAAGTCGCATGTGTTGAGCCCAAGATGGCATAGAATCTCCATGTTTCATTTCAACTGTCTTGAGAAGTAACCCCTCTAGATCCAAGATAAGTACTCTTTTGATGTCCTTGAAAGCAAGTGGTAGGTGATAAGGAGGTGATTCATTCCTTGGACAAGGTCTTGGAGGAGGTTGGATGGGTAATTCAATAGTTTTCTTCAATTTATGCCAGCATATAGCCAATCCATTTTTCTGTAATGGTTCTGAAATTAAAGAACAAGAACACTTAATGCAAACACAACAATAGACATGAGTTTTACATTGTCTACCCTAAGGTTTTATTAGATACCAAAATCCATCTATGATCTACTCATTAATAGAAAGAAAGTCAAATTAAAATCCTGACTCTTTTTTATGCTACACTCTCTCTTAGTCTCAATACCATGGAGTTCAACTAGACTTAAGTCAACTAATAACTACTACTTGTTGTTAAAGGTATGCTTGAAGTGTATAAGGCTTAACCAATGCTCTAGTGTAGAATGGGTATTTAGGTCTCAAGGTCTACCACTTATCCAAGCAAAGATCCATTTAGATATGGAAACCCAATTTTTCTTAATATAATGATATAGAGTGGACAAGTGGTGAATCCTGAGACCAAGCCACTCATGCTACTAGGGATAATAGGTTGGACAAGTGGTGGACCTTGAATGTAAACCCCCCATGTACAAAGTATCAGGGGTTTTGGGTATTTCAATGGACTCTAGCATCTTGGAAACATGGTGGAGCTTACTTCTCTCCATGTTTCAATGGAGTCTATCTTGGATAAATGGTGGAGCATCATTCTCTCCATGTTTCAATGGAGCCTACCTTGGACAAGTGGTGCACGTTTGTTTCTCTCTATGTTTGAACAGATTTAGCTTGGACAAGTGGTGGACCTTGGAACAAAATCCCCATGTAAAACATATCATGGACATTACAAGTGGTGAGAAAAAATACCATTCAATATATAACCTTATAGGTTGGAAAAGTGGTGGACCTTAACACCCAATTATTATTAATATAATGACATAGAGTGGACAAGTGGTGAATCTTGCGACCAAACCTACTAGGAAAAGTACGTTGGACAAGTGGTGGACCTTGAATGCAAACCCCCCATGTACAAAATATTACTCATGCTACTAGGAATAATTTGGTATTAAGGTCCATGTTTCAATGGAGCCTAGCTTGGAAAAGTGGTGGACCTTTGTTTCTCTCTATGTTTCAATAGAATTTGCTTGGACAAGTGTGAACCTTGGAACAAAACCCCCATGTAAAGCATGTCATGGGCATTACAAGTGGTGAGAAAAAATACCATTCAAGGTATAACCTTATAGGCTGGACAAGTGGTGGACCTTAGCACCCAATTCCTCTTATTATAATGACATATAGTGGAAAAGTGGTGAATTGTGAGACCAAACCTACTAGGGATAATAGGTTGGAGAAATGGTTGACCTTGAATGTAAATCACCCATGTACAAAATATCATGGGTTTTGCGTATTTCAATGGAGCCTAGCATCTTGGAGACATGGTGGAACTTACTTCTCTCCATGTTTTAATGGAGCCTATCTAGGAGAAATGGTGGAGGTTCCTTCTCTCCATGTTTCAATGGAGCCTAGCTTGGACAAGTCGTGGACCTTTGTTTCTCTCTATGTTTGAATATGGTTAGCTTGGACAAGTGGTGGATCTTGGAATGAAACTCCCATGTAAAACATATCATGGGCATTTCAAGTGGCGAGAAAGGATACCATTTAAGATATAACCTTATAGGTTGGACAAGTGGTGGACCTTAACACAATATAATGACATAGAGTGTACAAGTGGTGAATCTTGAAACCAAACCACTCATGCTACTAGGGATAATAGGTTAAACAAGTGGTGGGCCTTGAAATAAAACCCCCTAGAGTGTTTCAATGGAGCCTAGCTTGGAAACATGGTAAAGCTTGCTTCTCTCCATGTTTCAATGCAGCCTATCTTGGATAAATGGTGCAGCATCATTCTCTCCATGTTTCAATGGAGCCTAGCTTGGACAAGTGGTGGACCTTTGTTTCTCTCTATGTTTGAATAGAGTTATCTTGGAAAAGTGGTGGACCTTGGAACAAAAACCCCATGTAAAACATATCATGGGCATTACAAGTGGTGAGAAAAAATACCATTCAATATATAACCTTATAGGTTGGACAAGTGGTGGACCTTAACACCCAATTATTCTTAATATAATGACATAGAGTGGATAAGTGGTGAAATTGGGACCAAACCTACTAGGGAAATAGGTTGGACAAGTGGTGGACCTTGAATGTAAACGCCCCATGTACAAAATATCACTCATGCTACTAGAAATAATTTGGTATTAAGGTCCATGTTTCAATGCAGCCTAGCTTGGAAAAGTGGTGGACCTTTGTTTCTCTCTATGTTTCAATAGATTTATCTTGGACAAGTGGTGTACCTTGGAACAAAACCCCCATGTAAATCATGTCATGGGCATTACAAGTGGTGAGAAAAAATACCATTCAAGCTATAACATTATAGGTTGGACAAGTGGTGGACCTTAACACCTAATTCCTCTTAATATAATGACATAGAGTGGACAAGTGGTGAATCATGAGACCAAACCTACTAGGGATAATAGGTTGGACAAGTGGTGAACCTTGAATGTAAACCCCCCATGTACAAAAAATTATGGGTATTGGGTATTTCAATGGAGCCTAGCAACTTGGAGACATGGTGGAGCTTATTTCTCTCCATGTTTCAATGGAGCCTATCTAGGAGAAACAGTGGAGGTTCCTTCTCTCCATGTTTCAATGAGCCTAGCTTGGACAAGTGGTGGACCTTTCTTTCTCTATATGTTTTAATAGAGTTAGCTTGGACAAGTGGTGGACCTTGGAATGAAACCCCCATGTAAAACATATCATGGGCATTTCAAGTGGTGAGAAAGGATACTATTTAAAATATAACCTTATAGGCTGGACAAGTGGTGGACTTTAACACATATTTCTTCTTAATATAATGACATAGAGTGTACAAGTGGTGAATCTTGAGACCAAACCACTCTTGCTACTAGGGATAATAGGTTGGACAAGTGGTGGACCTTGAATGTAAACCCCTCATGTACAAAATTATGGGTTTAGGGTATTTCAATGGAGCCTAGCTTGGAGACATGGTGGAGATTGCTTCTCTCAATGTTTCAATGGAACCTATCTTGGAGAAATGGTGGATCATCCTTCTCTCCATGTTTCAATGGAGCCTATCTTGGACAAGTGGTGGACCTTTGCTTCTCTCTATGTTTTAATGGAGTTAGCTTGGACAAGTGGTGGGTCTTGGAACAAAACCCCTTTGTAAAACATAGCATGGACATTACAAGTGATGAGGAAAAATATCATTCAAGATATAACCTTATAGGTTGGAAAAGTGGTGATGGACCTTGACAAGTGGTGAAGGATACCATTTAAGATATACCCTTATAGGTTGGACAAGTGGTGGACCTTAACACCCAGTTATTCTTAATATAATGACATAGAGTGGATAAGTGGTGAATCTTAAGACCAAATCACTCATGCTACTAGGTATAATACGTTAGAGAAGTGGTAGACCTTGAATGTAAACACCCCATGTACAAAATATCATGGTTTTAGGGTGTTTCAATGGAGCCTAGAATCTCGGAGACATGGTAGATCTTGATTCTTTCCATGTTTGAATGGCACCTATCTTGGAAAAATGATGGAGGTTACTTCTCTCCATACTTCAACGGAGCCTAGCTTTGACAAGTGGTGAACCTTTGCTTCTCTCTATGTTTGAATAGAGTTAGCTTGGACAAGTGGTGGACCTTTGCTTCTCTCTATGTTTGAATAGAGTTAGCTTGGACAAGTGGTGGACCTTGGAATGAAACCCCCGTGTAAAACATATCATGGGCATTTCAAGTGGTGAGAAAGGATACCATTTAAGATATAACCTTATAGGTTGGACAAGTGGTGGACCTTAATACATAGTTCTTCTTAATATAATGACATAGAGTGTACAAGTGGTGTATCTTGAGACCAAACCACTCGTGCTACTAGGGATCCTAGCTTGGACAAGTGGTGGACCTTGGAAAAAAGTCCCCCTGTACAACATAGATGAGTTTTTTCATGTTTTAATGGAAGAGAGATTCGACAAATGGTGGAGCTTGCTTATCTCCATGTGGATTTTAGAACTAGCTTGGACAAGTGGTGGAGCTTTGCTTTTTTACTCTTCATAATACAATGATGTATAGGTTGGTTACATGGTGAATCTTAAGGCCAAACCTCCCATCTTACTAGAGATGATAGGTTGGACAAGTGGTCAACCTTCTATCATTTCTCCATGCCTATAATTAGACAATTAGTAGAACTAGCATCTTTCTATGTTGTCTAGAGCTGAGCTTGGACAAGTAGTGGACCTTGCTACTCTCTTCCCTTGGATTATTAGTTTGAAGACTCATTATATATACTTGCTTAGATCTATATAATTACTCATTAGTTAGGTTACAAGTGGGTATGTAATTTGTTAGCCTCAAGGGACTTTGAATATTGAATAGTAAGAAAGTCAAGTGCTGGTTTGAAGATCTTTTGCTTATCTAAACTAGACTCTAACTCAATAATAAGTTTCATAAGTTCCACGAATTGTCCTATCTAGGCTCCAAAAGAGTCTTAATTGGTTTGTGCTAGATTCTAACTTCCTTGATGGGGTAGAATCCTAGAAAAATGAGGCACTATAAGTTTTACCTTAGCTCAAATGGATTTTTCACTTAAACTCGACTGCAATTTGGCTATCTAGTCTTTGTCTCGATGGAGTTTAACACTAGATACATAGTAGTGATATTTAAGCTTCATGTCTCTTCACTTGATCGAGATATGAGACCATACTTTCAAGGTCACCACTTGTCTTACCTAAAGACCAATGTGAGACATGGGAGCAAGAAAGCCATCCGATATTGTTTTAAGGACTATTACATAGGCAATCAATAACTTAAGTAAAGCAAAAAGACTTGGATCTTTCACAATTAATAACTTAAGTAAAGCCAAAAAGACTTGGATCTTTGACAGTTTTTTTCAAACTAAAAAAGCACAATCTCATGCTAACAAAACTATAAATCACAATTGAAAGGTTTGAACAAGAAAAAGATCAACAATCTTAATAAGAAGGATACTTTTCATTTCATTTGATGATTACAAACTAAAATAAAGTCTCTCAAGAAATTGATAAACAAAAAATGTAGGTGACTGCTTCATTATTTTGAGCAAAAATATCAAAATCTCTATTGATTGAGCTCCATCTAGTAGTATCCTTTGTAAGATCCTGCAAGAAGGAATAAAAAGAAAGATTTGTTAGATACCATGCACATGAGTGTTCAAGCATGTGTATCAAGAATATATGACATGTCACTAGTACCTTAGGGTTGCTTTCTATCCAGCCTTAGAAGATTGTTCTCAGCTTTCACCTTATTTATATAAGCCTTTGCTGTGGTTGCCTTCAAAACTCCTTTTGTGTTACAACCCAATTGCCTAGCTAAAGTGGTCAATTGTGACGCCTTCATGCTTTCAATGGGTGTACGCTCCTTTGCCAAGATCTCTTGTATTTGGGCTCTTCTCATTTCATTGCGGTGGCTTGTGTCACTTGCATCTTCAATGATAGTTTCATCTCTGTCACCTTTTGCAGGTGGTATTCTTCTTGTAAAGAACACCTTAGCTGACCAAACATCATTTTTCTGCTTCCAATACTCCATGATTTGTTTGTATTCACTATCATTTGTCACTATAGGTTGTCCATAACGATTAGAAGCAATTAAATCACGCACATCCCTTCTCTCATCAAGCTGAATCAAGTATGGCAGTAGCTCCTCCAAGAGCATATTGTCAACCATCTTCTCAGCATCAAATTGTGGTGGAAAAATGCAATTGTTTGCTGGTGAAATACATCCCTTGTAAGGAGAGTCATCAATAAGCACTGTTCTTTGTGGATCACATTCAAACCCCATGGCAATTTTGGCTAGAGGCTTGAACATTGCCTCAACGTTTGGATTGTCGGGTCTAAACAATTTTTGAGTTTGAGCGGTGTAGCAAACATCTTGCGACCAAATTGCAAAGAAAGGCAATGTATCCTCAGCTAAGTTGTTTAGTGCTGCAAGGATTTGATACACATTATTCCTAGTAGCTGTCGACCAAATTGCAACATTAAACCTTTGTAAAATAGTCTTCAAGAATTGGATGCAACCTGGCCTGAGTATAATATATCTTTTTGAATCCATTTGCACTGAGTTGTGGTGTGAGGATGGTTGAGGGGAACGTTTCAACAATAGACCATTTAAATCCAATATAATTGTAAGCATGGATTTCTCAACATCTACGCTACATGACGTAGTACCAATTGGCAATAGCTCGTGAGTGGACTTTTCAGTCTCTTTTGATGTATGTTGCATTTTTGAAGCATCGATTTCTTGGTTCTCATTATTGGAAGCTTGCTCAAGTTGCACAACACTAGACTCTAGTATAGAAATATCATCCATCTTGGGCACTTTAGAAACCATAGAATCTATGGATTCTATAGTTGTTGACTGAACCATAGGAGCATTATCCATCCCAGTTTGTGAATCTAAGAAAACACACACACAAATGGTATCTCAAAACCACTAGAATTTTATTCACCATATTTATATGTAGAACTCCTAGTAAGAAATTTATTTAAGGTAAAGTCGTTGTTAGAATCCTTGCAACCATTTTCAGCATTCGTACACCAAACACCACTTGTCTAAAATACAATCTACTAACTCAACATTTTCCATCCTACACTTTATTAAAGATGAGTACTTAAAGTGAAAACTAAAAGCCACCCTTGTTGAGGAAACATGGATACAAGGTCCACCAAATGTCCAACCTAGACTACAAGAAAATAATTAGAGATTTGGCTTAGATTTGGATTCAAAGGCCACCACTTATTCAAGTAAGATAACTCCACTTGTTTAAGACAGTAATGTTTGAAGCCCCACCACTTGTCCAACCTAGACATTGATTAAATTTTGGTAAGATTTATCACAAATCTAGAGTAGAATCAAGATTCTATGGCCAAGGTAGTCAAATATGTTAGACAACACACAAAGCATAAGAGCACTCTAGATTCTCGTTGAGCATAAACTAAACAATAATCAAATGTTATATTTACTTGAGATTTCATCCATGAAAAATGAAAATGATGCATGTACTTGAGATTTCCATCCATGTACAATACTTTACAATGTCAAGTAAAGTTATAGTCAGCAAACAACTCTTCTCCTGCTTCAACTTGACAAATAGTCTCAATGCATACATGGCCATATTCTTCTGACTTGATGTGTGAAGAGGTGCATTTATGCCAAGGTGGCAAATTTGGATCAAATGTATAGCGTACGTTGGGACAGACATTTGTACTGTGAGAACTATTTATATAGCCCGACACGTTTCCTTCTTCTACACAACCAATAATGTATGATTGATCTTCCTCTTCTTCTATGTTTGGATCCTCTAGAAGAGAATATTTATAAGCTCTTGGAAATATTTTGCATATCTTTTTCCAGTCTTGAAATCTATACTTATGCCCTCCATAGTTTAGAATAGTCAAACCACTTTCCAGGGTAGTATGCACAAATAGCCCATAACCAGCTCCTTCAATACATGAAAGTCGCACTTCAAAATCCACACCGTTAATATGGAAAATTACATCTTTGGGAATAGGAAAAGTTGGTGTCCCAAAAGGATCTTCATGCCAATCATAGTGTGAAATACATCTAGTTTTTATATCACTTAACTCCTTTGTGTCTGCAAAAAGAAGAAAATATTATGCATAAAATAATGACAATATCAAAGAAAGATATCATTATTTTATAGTCCAATAGGTCCATTGTATGGAAGACTTAGAGTGCCTCTTACATGGTGCCTCCAAGGTTTCCAAAAAAAAATCATTGGAAAAAAAAGGCCACTGTGTCTCCAATCTATTGCCCATTTGAAGCATAGAGAGAACCAAGGTCCACCACTTGTCCAAGCTAGACATGGAGCATTGACACAAGATCCAACACTTATCCAAGAACCCTATAGTATATGTGGTAACATGGGATGCATTGATGCAACAAAAGTAGTCTAGCCTCCTCATCCATCTCTTTTTTCTTGTAGCCTAGAGGGATTAGTTTCAAGGTCTATCACTAGTCAAAAACTACACATAGAACATTGATACAAGGTTCCACCACATGTGAAACCTATCATCTCTAGTAGCATGGATGGTTTGATATCAAGGTTCATCGCGTGTCCTACCTATACTCTATTGTAGCATATAGATTCTGGTTTGGTGGTACTACACTTGTCCAAACTTGGCTTGTTGTTGATATCTGGAGGTAATCAAGGGTCCTCCACTTGTCCAAGTTAGGCATATAAAACAATTGCAAGGTCCACCATGTGTACAACATATGATTGATTATAGCATGCATGGTCTTATTTCATGGGCAACCATCTTCTCTCCAACATGTGTCCAACCTCGGCTCCATTGAAGCATGGAGAGAAGCAAGGTCCACCACTTATCAAAGCTATTATTTTCTCCCAGTGCTTTCAAAACCCATAATACGTTGTACATGGGGGGGGGGGATTCTTGTTTCAAGGTCCACCCCTTGGCTAAGATTGGATCCATTGAAACATAAAGAGAAGCAAGCTCTACCATTTGTCCAAGCTAGGAGCCATTGAAACATGAAAACCCCATAATATGTTGTATACGGGGGTGTTTTTCAAGGTCTACCACTTGTCTAAGCTATGGTCCATTGGAACATGGAGAGAAGCAAAGCTCCACCACTTTTCTAAGCTAGGATCCATTGAAACATGGAGAGAAGCAAGCTCCATTGTTTGTCTAAGCTAGGCTCCATTGGAACATGGAGAAAACAAGCTCCACCACTTGCCTATTATTGCATAGAGATTCTGGTTTGAAGGTCCACCACTTGTCCAACCTTGCCTTCATGTATGGAGATAATCAAGAGTGCAATGCTTCTCTAAGCTAGGGACATAAAAGAGTTTCAAGGTCCACTACATATACGATCTATGATGGGTTGTAGCATGGGAGGTTTCATTTTAAGGTTGACCACTTCTCCAGCTCCGCTTGTCCAACCTCAGATCCATTGAAGAATGGAGAATAAAGGTGTACCAACTCTCCAAAATAGGCAAGACAATCTCTATAAAACCCATGAATTGTTAATATATGCTATGCTGTGGAGTTTTGTTTGAAGTTCCACTCCTTATCCAAGCTACAATCCATTGAAGCATGGAACTAAGTAAGATATATCTCTAGTCCAAGATAGGATCCATTGAAACATAGAGAGAATCAAGGTCCACCACTTGTCCAAGCTATGCATGGGTAATTGATATAAGGACCACTACGTTTTCACCTATACTATGCTCTATCATGGATGGTTTCATATCCCACCAATTTTCCAACCTATTTAGTAGGTTGTATTATGGGGGTTTGGTTTCAAGGTACTTCACTTGTCTAAGGTGGGTTCCATTGAACCATGGAGAGAAACTATGTCTACCACTTGTCCGAAATATGCTCCTTTAAAACATAAAAACAAGGTCCACCACTTGTCCAAGCTAAAGTTTCTCTCCATTGAAGCATGGAGAGAAACAAGGTCTACCACCTGTCCAAAATATGCTCCATTGAAACATAAAAGCAAGGTCCACCACTTGTCCAAGCTAATATAACAAATGGGTGTTGGTTACAAGGTGTACCACACTTGTCTAAACTAGTCTTCATGCAAGGTCTACCACATGTCCAAGCTATATGAGCTTGTTTTGAAGGTCTACCACACCTCTTGAAATTAGGATCCATGTAAGGTCCACCTTTTGTCAAGCTATGCATTTAATGAGTACTAAAACTAAGTAAATTGCAGTACTTAAATACCTTTCCAAGCTCATTAAGATTTTGGTCTCTAAGGCCGGCCACCACCACATGTCTAATCTATGCTCTAATTGATTACTTATGCTAGTTCTCAAAGTCCAAACATAAGCTCCCTTCTAGCAAGGTTAGTTTAAATTTAGGCTCCAGCACCTGTCTAAGCTAGGTTCAATTTATGAAGCATCACCATTTAACCATGCTACGATCTAATGTATCATATCAAGGGGTATTGATAAAAGGTCCAAAACTTATTGAGTTCAAGCTCTTAAGTAATTAAGTCTTTGTGAGTATTAAATGTTATAGTTTTAGTCTACAGATCCACCATTCAAAAACTCAAGTAATTTACTATTTACATTCAAACCTTGAATGCTTGAGATAAAAAATACAAACTCAATCAATACTATATAAAGCAAAATCTAACATTAAGAGTATCAAATCAGTAACAAGAAACACTAACATGCACAAGAAACTCAAAACATACTCGATTTCTCAAAAAGTCCTCCATTGACAGAGGATGGTGTTGTTGTTGTTGTTCTTCTTCTCTTTGTGGAGAGCACTCCTCTGTAACAGGCACAATGTCGCCTGATTGCGAAGTGGATTGTTGAAGTCCAGCCCATTTTTCTATATCTTCATGAGACTTAACAAAGTCTAGCAGCATGGTCTCCACGCTTTTTGCCTCCTCCACACTATCAATTAAGCAGATAACTTCTTTTTCTGTTGTATTCCTTCTTGTGCAACCAAGGAGCCATCACCAAAAACATCAACAAGCTTGCGGTCTTCAAAACAATATGTACGAATGTAGTGCTTGACCAAAGCTCTTTTTTTGGCCTCCAAATATTGCAAATCTGACATATCGTTATCTGCTACTTGAAGAAGAGAACAATCAATTGGCATGGGATGTTCCTCTGATCTTCTTCTCAGGTCTTCAAATGCATTGCCTTGTCCCAAGAAGGCAATAACTGTTAGGAATTGAATTGCTCCTTTGCAAGGAGCTGATGGAAAGTGATGCAATGCACCACAACAATGGTAGCTCAGATTATCTCCCATGGCGTGAAAGGCACATTGCAATTTTGTGAAGTTAGTGAAATCCACAAATGCAAGAAAGACAAATCCAGGATCTGTTGACCCTCCAGCAATAGCCAAGATCCCATCCAAAGCATTGTTAAATGTCTCCTCACTCCACTTCAAATTGCCTCCAACGTTTTTTGTCATATCTAAAACACATAAGCCAATAGGCACTTTATTATTGAAGTGGCGCATCAAGTAGAGATTGCCTTCCATTTGTAGGCTCACCACATAGATTGACCATGGCAAATCTCTAGGCTCAGTTTTCTCCTTTTGAAGGTGAATTGCCCATTGCATGTATTTTATTGCTCCATCTGGAAAAGCCATTTTCTTTGTTCCACGCGTCAAACTAGATCTGATCCATTCCTCGCATAGCATTAAAATTGTTTTATAAACAACATCATTGATGTTATACATTTTGACCACCTCCTCCCAGTCTTTACATGGTGAAGACTCATTCAAATTGTTGAAGCCTTCAAGAAGTGCATCTTGAATCAATTTGTCTTGCTTCAACTGCTTGATTCGATCATACATGTCAGTTGCATCACCATCCTTTGCACTCTTTGACAGTAAAATCTTCTCATCTCTAATCTCTTCTTGAATAGTCTTTACCTCTGATTCCTCAAGGCCACAAAGGTATCTAAATACAGTTGTTGGGGGTTTCTTATTCTCCTCTTCTAGATTTTCAATGATTTCTATCCAGCAATCATAAACTAAATCAGAGTACGTGACCATGTGTGCCTGTTTAGCAATCCAACTTGCTGTGCTGCACTCATTCTTGCCAATCGAAGAAAAGCCTAAAAAGAAATAGAGAAATAATTAAACTATTGAGCAAGATTTGTTAATTAAACACTATCAAAAAGACAAAGAAAATAACTTACATCCCATCCGGCGAGATGCATGTCCCTCTGCAATTCCACTTGCTGCCTTTGGTGGTCGTCCTGAGAAGATCCATTGACTCCGTAAATGTCTCAATATTTGGCTGTAAGGTTGCTTGACATACAATGCCTGAGCCTCCTCATTTGCAATGGCAGATATAGCAGTTGCAACAAATGGAGGAGCATTCACAACAATGCGAGCCTTTCTAAATTTATACACGCTAATCAGTCTTTCAAAGATCTCTTTGTTGTTTTGTTCATTGTGAAGCAAAACTTTTGCAGCATAGATTGAATGCTGCCCATCAAGAATCCAATAATGATAATCTTTAATTTTTTGCTCCTCTACCTCTTCTACTGCCAAAGGAGTCCCCTTCTTTGATTTTGCATTTCGAACAGGCATCAAATATGCACATGCTGCAGGCTTGGTCGTACTCCGTGAAAATCCAAATAACACACTTTCAGCGTGTTTTTTATCCATAATACGTGCATTATAGTGATCAGGAGCAAGCCAACAATTTTGAATAGGGATATCAAATTCCCTATATTGGAAAGGAAAATAATTTATGTACTTATTCATTCCACCTGTATCTTTTTCTTGTCCTTTCATGGCCTCAGCTTCTAAAACATCTGGATCCACAATTCTCATCTTTGACATTGAACCCTCTGTTGATGAGGATGCCAAAGATGCCTTGTCTACATCCAAAATGGAACTAGTTCGCTTAGCTTCTACTTTCTGCACTTTTGCTTGCTTCTTTGTGGATGGTGGTCGTGAAGCTTTCACCTTTTTTCGTTGTAGTGTGGCAATGATGGAGCTTTGAAGTTGATCTGCTGTGATATTTGGATTTGATTCTGCAAACTTCCATCCTCGAGAAAACATTGTCTCTTCTTTGTTTCTAGACATGCGCTCCAATGCATATGCTCCTGGAGATAGTTGAAATTCTAGATTCATTGGAACTAGAATGTCAATGCATTCCACCTCTGGATGACTATCAACTACAGAGACAGATGCTTCCACAACTTGTCCAACATCTTCAAACAAGCTGTCATTCTCCTTTTTGGCAATAAATAGATGCACCTTATGAAATTGTGCACCCTCTATACCATGTATGTCCAAATACCATTTCCTAAGATCATTGCAAGTATAGTCAACTGAGACAGCAACCCTTGCAACCTGTTTTTTTGGAGCCATCTTTCCTGAAACAAAAAAAACCAAATGTTATTTTAACATATACTTTTTTGTAATGGATTAAGTTTGTGTGAATACAAGTTCCACCACTTGTTCAAGCTAGATCTAAGCAAGTATACATAGTGATCATTTAAGCTAGTAAACTAAGGAAGGGAGAAGTAAGGTCCACCACTTGTCCAAGCTCAGCTCTAGACAACATGGAGAGATTCGAGGTCTACTAATTGTCTAATATAGGCTAACTATATTGAAACATAGAGAGAAGCAAAGGTCCACCACTTGTCCAATCTAGGGTCCATTGAAACATGGAGAGAAGGATGCTCCACCATTTGTCCAAAATAGGCTCCATTGAAACATGAAGAGAAGCAAGATGCACCATGTCTTTGAGATGCTAGGCTCCATTGAAATACCTTAAACCCATGATATTTTGTATATGTGGGGTTTAAATTCAAGGTCCACCACTTGTCCAACCTATTATCCCTAGTAGCATGAGTGGTTTGGTCTCAAGATTCACCACTTTTCCACTCTATGTCATTATATTAAGAAGATCTGGGTGTTAAGGTCCACCACTTGTCCAACCTATAAGGCTATATCTTAAATGGTATTATTTACCACCACTTGGAATGCACATGATGGGTTTTACATAGGGGTATGGTTCCAAGGTCCACCACTTGTCCAAGCTAACTCTATTGAAACATAGAGAGAATCAAAGGTCCACCACTTGTCCAAGCTAGGCTCCATTGAAACATGGAGAGAAGGATGCTCCACCATTTGTCCAAGCCAGGTTTGATTGAAACATGAAGAGAAGCAAGCTGCACCATGTCTCCAAACTAGGCCCATTGGGCTCCTAAATCTTAAACCCATGATATTTCGTACATGGGGGGTTTACATTCAAGGTCCACCACTTGTCCAACCTATTATCACTAGTAGCATGAGTTTGATGTTGATTGTCAAGATTCACCACTTTTCACTCTATGTCATATATATTAAGAAGATCTGGGTGTTAAGGTCCGTAACAACTATAAGGCTATATCTTAAAGGGTATTCTTTCTCACCACTTGGAATGACCATGATAGGTTTTACATGGGGGTTTGGTTCCAAGTTCCACCACTTGTCCAAGCTAACTCTATTGAAACATAGAGAGAAGCAAAGGTCCACCACTTGTCTAAGCTAGGGTCCATTGAAACATGGAGAGAAGGATGCTCCACCATTTTTCCAAGATAGGCTCCATTGAAACATGAAGAGAAGCAAGCTGCACCATGTCTCCAAGATGCTAAGATCCATTGAAATACCTTAAACCCACGATATTTTGTACATGGGGAGTTTACATTCAAGGTCCACCACTTGTCCAACCTATTATCTCTAGTAGCATGAGTGGTTTGGTCTCAAGATTCACCACTTTTCCACTCTATGTCATTACGTTAAGAAGATCTGGGTGTTAAGGTCGACCACTTGTCCAACCTATAAGGGTATATCTTAAAGGGTATTCTTTCTCACCACTTGAAATGTCCATGATATGTTTTACATGGGGGTTTGGCTCCAAGGTCCACCACTTGTCCAAGCTAACTCTATTGAAACATAGAGAGAAACAAAGGTCCACCACTTGTCCAAGCTAGGCTCCATTGAAACATGGAGAGAAGGATCCTCTACCATTTGTCGAAGCTAACTCTATTGAAACATGGGGGGTTTACATTCAAGGTCCACCACTTGTCCAACCTATTAACGCTAGTAGCATGAGTGGTTTGGTCTCAAGATTCACCACTTTTTCACTCTATGTCATTATATTAAGAATATTTGGGTGTTAAGGTCCACCACTTGTCCAACCTATAAGGCTATATCTTAAGGGTTATTCTTTCTCACCACTTGGAGTGACCAGCATAGGTTTTACATGGGGGTTTTGTTTCAAGGTCCACCACTTGTCCAAGCTAACTCTATTGAAACATAGAGAGAATCAAAGGTCCACCACTTGTCCAAGCTAGGGTCCATTGAAACATGGAGAGAAGGATGCTCCACCATTTGTCCAAGATACGCTCCATTGAAACATGAAGAGAAGCAAGCTACACCATGTCTCCAAGATGCTAGGCTCCATTGAAATACCTCAAACCCATGATATTTTGTACATGGGGGGTTTACATTCAAGGTCCACCACTTGTCCAACCTATTATCTCTAGTAGCATGAGTGGTTTGGTCTCAAGATTCACCATTTTTCCACTCTATGTCATTCTATTAAGAATATCTGGGTGCTAAGGTCCACCACTTGTCCAACCTATAAGGCTATATCTTAAACTTTATTCTTTCTCACCACTTGGAGTTACCAAGATAGGTTTTACATGGGAGTTTGGTTCCAAGGCCCACCACTTGTCCAAGCTAACTCTATTGAAACATAGAGAGAAGCAAAGGTCCACCACTTGTCCAAGCTAGGCTCCATTGAAACATGGAGAGAAGGATGCTCCACCATTTGTCCAAGATAGGCTCCATTGAAACATGAAGGGAAGCAATCTGCACCATGTCTCCAAGATGCTAGGCTCCATTGAAATACCTTAAACCCATGATATTTCGTACATGGGGGTTTACATTCAAGGTCCACACTTGTCCAACTATTATTCTTAGTAGCATGAGTGGTTTGGTCTCAAGATTTACCACTTTTCCACTCTATGTCGTTATATTATGAAGATCTAGGTTTAAGGTCGACCACTTGTCCAACCTATAAGGCTAGATCTTAAAGGGTATATTTCTCACCACTTGGAATGACCATGATATGTTTTACATGGGGGTTGGTTTCAAGGTCCACCACTTGTCCAAGCTAACTCTATGGAAACATAGAGAGAAGCAAAGGTCCACCACTTGTCCAAGCTAGGCTCCACTGAGACATTTAGAGAAGGATGATCCCCATTGTGGAAGATAGGCTTCATTGAAACATGAAAAGAAGCAAGTTGCACCATGTCTCCAAGATTCTAGGATCCATTGAAATACCTTAAACCCACGATATTGTTTACATGTGGGGTTTAACGTCAAGGTCAGTCACTTTTCCAAGCTATTATCCCTAGTAGCATGAGTGGTTTGGTCTCAAGATTCACCACTTTTCCACTCTATGTCATTATATAAAGAAGATCTAGGTGTTAAGGTCGACCACTTGTCCAACCTATAAGGTATATCTTAAAGGGTATTCTTTCTCACCACTTGAAATGTCCATGATATGTTTTACATAGGGGTTTGGTTCCAAGGTCCACCACTTATCCAAGCTAACTTATTCTTCTCATAGAGAGAAGCAAAAGGTCCACCACTTGTCCAAGCTAGGCTCCATTGAAACATGGAGAGAAGGATGCTCCACCATTTGTCGAAGCTAACTCTATTGAAACATGGAAGGTTTACATTCAAGGTCCACCAGTTGTCCAACCTATTAACGCTAGTAGCATGAGGGGTTTGGTCTCAAGATTCACCACTTTTTCACTCTGTGTCATTATATTAAGAATATTTGGGTATTAAGGTCCACCACTTGTCCAACCTATAAGACTATATCTTAATGGTTATTCTTTCTGACCACTTGGAGTGACCATGAAAGGTTTTACATGGGGGTTTGGTTCCAAGGTCCACCACTTGTCCAAGCTAACTCTATTGAAACATAGAGAGAAGCAAAGGTCCACCACTTGTCTAAGCTAGGGTCTATTGAAACATGGAGAGAAGGATGCTCCACCATTTGTCCAAGATAGACTCCATTGAAACATGAAGAGAAGCAAGCTGCACCATATCTCCAAGATGCTAGCCTCCATCGAAATACCTTAAACCCACGTTATTTTGTACATGGGGAGTTTACATTCAAGATCAACAATTTGTCCAACCTATTATCGCTAGTAGCATGAGTGGTTTGCTCTCAAGATTCACCACTTTTCCACTCTCTGTCATTATATTAAGAATATTTGGGTGTTAAGGTCCACCACTTGTCCAACCTATAAGACTATATGTTAATGGTTATTCTTTCTCACCCCTTGAAAGACTATATCTTAATGGTTATCCCTAGCTATTATTGCTAGTAGCCTGAGTGGTTTGGTCTCAAGATTCACCACTTTTTTAAGAATATGTGGGTGTTAAGGTCCACCACTTGTCCAACCTATAAGGCTACATCTTAAAGGTTATTCTTTCTTACTACTTGGAGTGACCATGATAGGTTTTACATGGGGTTTGGTTCCAAGGTCCACCACTTGTCCAAGCTAACTCTATTGAAACATAGAGAGAAGCAAAGGTCCACCCCTTGTCTAAGCTAGGGTCCATTGAAACATGGAGAGAAGGATGCTCCACCATTTGTCCAAGGTAGGCTCCATTGAAACATGAGGAGAATCAAGGTGCACCATGTCTCCAAGATGCTAGGCTCCATCGAAAAACATTAAACCCACGATATGTCGTAGATGAGGGTTTACATTCAAGGTCCAACACTTGTCCAAGCTATTATTGGTAGTAGCCTGAGTGGTTTGGTCTCAAGATTCACCACTTTTCCACTCTATGTCATTATATTAAGAATATGCGCGTGTTAAGGTCCACCACTTGTCCAACCTATAAGGCTACATCTTAAAGGTTATTCTTTATTACCACTTGGAGTGACCATGATAGGTTTTACATGGGGGTTTGGTTCCAAGGTCCACCACTTGTCCAAGCTAACTCTATTGAAACATAGAGAGAAACAAAGGTCCACCACTTGTCCAAGCTAGGGTCCATTGAAACATGGAGAGAAGGATGCTCCACCATTTGTCCAAGATAGGCTCCATTGAAACATGACGAGAAGCAAGCTGCACCATGTCTCCAAGATGCTAGGCTCCATCGAAATACATTAAACCCACGATATTTCGTAGATGAGGGGTTTACATTCAAGGTCCACCACTTGTCCAAGCTATTATTGCTAGTAGCCTGAGTGGTTTGGTCTCAAGATTCACCACTTTTATTAAGAATATGTGGGTGTTAAGGTCCACCACTTGTCCAACCTATAAGGCTACATCTAAAGGTTATTCTTTCTTACTACTTGGAGTGACCATGATAGGTTTTACATGGGGGTTTGGTTCCAAGGTCCACCACTTGTCCAAGCTAACTCTATTGAAACATAGAGAGAAGCAAAGGTCCACCCCTTGTCTAAGCTAGGGTCCATTGAAACATGGAGAGAAGGATGCTCCACCATTTGTCCAAGGTAGGCTCCATTGAAACATGAGGAGAAGCAAGGTGCACCATGTCTCCAAGATGCTAGGCTCCATCGAAAAACATTAAACCCACGATATGTCGTAGATGAGGGGTTTACATTCAAGGTCCACCACTTGTCCAAGCTATTATTGCTAGTAGCCTGAGTGGTTTGGTCTCAAGATTCACCACTTTTCCACTCTATGTCATTATATTAAGAATATGCGCGTGTTAAGGTCCACCACTTGTCCAACCTATAAGGCTACATCTTAAAGGTTATTCTTTATTACCACTTGGAGTGACCATGATAGGTTTTACATGGGGGTTTGGTTCCAAGGTCCACCACTTGTCCAAGCTAACTCTATTGAAACATAGAGAGAAACAAAGGTCCACCACTTGTCCAAGCTAGGGTCCATTGAAACATGGAGAGAAGGATGCTCCACCATTTGTCCAAGATAGGCTCCATTGAAACATGACGAGAAGCAAGCTGCACCATGTCTCCAAGATGCTAGGCTCCATCGAAATACATTAAACCCACGATATTTCGTAGATGAGGGGTTTACATTCAAGGTCCACCACTTGTCCAAGCTATTATTGCTAGTAGCCTGAGTGGTTTGGTCTCAAGATTCACCACTTTTATTAAGAATATGTGGGTGTTAAGGTCCACCACTTGTCCAACCTATAAGGCTACATCTTAAAGGTTATTCTTTCTTACTACTTGGAGTGACCATGATAGGTTTTACATGGGGGTTTGGTTCCAAGGTCCACCACTTGTCCAAGCTAACTCTATTGAAACATAGAGAGAAGCAAAGGTCCACCCCTTGTCTAAGCTAGGGTCCATTGAAACATGGAGAGAAGGATGCTCCACCATTTGTCCAAGGTAGGCTCCATTGAAACATGAGGAGAAGCAAGGTGCACCATGTCTCCAAGATGCTAGGCTCCATCGAAAAACATTAAACCCACGATATGTCGTAGATGAGGGGTTTACATTCAAGGTCCACCACTTGTCCAAGCTATTATTGCTAGTAGCCTGAGTGGTTTGGTCTCAAGATTCACCACTTTTCCACTCTATGTCATTATATTAAGAATATGCGCGTGTTAAGGTCCACCACTTGTCCAACCTATAAGGCTACATCTTAAAGGTTATTCTTTATTACCACTTGGAGTGACCATGATAGGTTTTACATGGGGGTTTGGTTCCAAGGTCCACCACTTGTCCAAGCTAACTCTATTGAAACATAGAGAGAAACAAAGGTCCACCACTTGTCCAAGCTAGGGTCCATTGAAACATGGAGAGAAGGATGCTCCACCATTTGTCCAAGATAGGCTCCATTGAAACATGACGAGAAGCAAGCTGCACCATGTCTCCAAGATGCTAGGCTCCATCGAAATACATTAAACCCACGATATTTCGTAGATGAGGGGTTTACATTCAAGGTCCACCACTTGTCCAAGCTATTATTGCTAGTAGCCTGAGTGGTTTGGTCTCAAGATTCACCACTTTTATTAAGAATATGTGGGTGTTAAGGTCCACCACTTGTCCAACCTATAAGGCTACATCTTAAAGGTTATTCTTTCTTACTACTTGGAGTGACCATGATAGGTTTTACATGGGGGTTTGGTTCCAAGGTCCACCACTTGTCCAAGCTAACTCTATTGAAACATAGAGAGAAGCAAAGGTCCACCCCTTGTCTAAGCTAGGGTCCATTGAAACATGGAGAGAAGGATGCTCCACCATTTGTCCAAGGTAGGCTCCATTGAAACATGAGGAGAAGCAAGGTGCACCATGTCTCCAAGATGCTAGGCTCCATCGAAAAACATTAAACCCACGATATGTCGTAGATGAGGGGTTTACATTCAAGGTCCACCACTTGTCCAAGCTATTATTGCTAGTAGCCTGAGTGGTTTGGTCTCAAGATTCACCACTTTTCCACTCTATGTCATTATATTAAGAATATGCGCGTGTTAAGGTCCACCACTTGTCCAACCTATAAGGCTACATCTTAAAGGTTATTCTTTATTACCACTTGGAGTGACCATGATAGGTTTTACATGGGGGTTTGGTTCCAAGGTCCACCACTTGTCCAAGCTAACTCTATTGAAACATAGAGAGAAACAAAGGTCCACCACTTGTCCAAGCTAGGGTCCATTGAAACATGGAGAGAAGGATGCTCCACCATTTGTCCAAGATAGGCTCCATTGAAACATGACGAGAAGCAAGCTGCACCATGTCTCCAAGATGCTAGGCTCCATCGAAATACATTAAACCCACGATATTTCGTAGATGAGGGGTTTACATTCAAGGTCCACCACTTGTCCAAGCTATTATTGCTAGTAGCCTGAGTGGTTTGGTCTCAAGATACACACTTTTATTAAGAATATGTGGGTGTTAAGGTCCACCACTTGTCCAACCTATAAGGCTACATCTTAAAGGTTATTCTTTCTTACTACTTGGAGTGACCATGATAGGTTTTACATGGGGGTTGGTTCCAAGGTCCACCACTTGTCCAAGCTAACTCTATTGAAACATAGAGAGAAGCAAAGGTCCACCCCTTGTCTAAGCTAGGGTCCATTGAAACATGGAGAGAAGGATGCTCCACCATTTGTCCAAGGTAGGCTCCATTGAAACATGAGGAGAAGCAAGGTGCACCATGTCTCCAAGATGCTAGCTCCATCGAAAACATTAAACCCACGATATGTCGTAGATGAGGGGTTTACATTCAAGGTCCACCACTTGTCCAAGCTATTATTGCTAGTAGCCTGAGTGGTTTGGTCTCAAGATTCACCACTTTTCCACTCTATGTCATTATATTAAGAATATGCGCGTGTTAAGGTCCACCACTTGTCCAACCTATAAGGCTACATCTTAAAGGTTATTCTTTATTACCACTTGGAGTGACCATGATAGGTTTTACATGGGGGTTTGGTTCCAAGGTCCACCACTTGTCCAAGCTAACTCTATTGAACATAGAGAGAAACAAAGGTCCACCACTTGTCCAAGCTAGGGTCCATTGAAACATGAGAGAAGGATGCTCCACCATTTGTCCAAGATAGGCTCCATTGAAACATGACGAGAAGCAAGCTGCACCATGTCTCCAAGATGCTAGGCTCCATCGAAATACATTAAACCCACGATATTTCGTGATGAGGGGTTTACATTCAAGGTCCACCACTTGTCCAAGCTATTATTGCTAGTAGCCTGAGTGGTTTGGTCTCAAGATTCACCACTTTTATTAACAATATGTGTGTTAAGTCCACCACTTGTCCAACCTATAAGGATACATCTTAAAGGTTATTCTTTCTTACTACTTGGAGTGACCATGATAGGTTTTTACATGGGGGTTTGGTTCCAAGGTCCACCACTTGTCCAAGCTAACTCTATTGAAACATAGAGAGAAGCAAAGTTCCACCCTTGTCTAAACTAGGGTCCATTGAAACATGGAGAGAAGGATGCTCCACCATTTGTCCAGGTAGGCTCCATTGAAACATGAGGAAATCAAGGTGCACCATGTCTCAAGATGCTAGGCTCCATCAAAAAACATTAAACCCACGATATGTCGTAGATGAAGGGTTTACATCAAGGTCCACCACTGTCAAGCTATTATTGCTAGTAGCCTGAGTGTTTTGGTCTCAAGATTCACCACTTTTCCACTCTATGTCATATATTAAGATATGCGCGTGTTAAGGTCCACCACTTGTCAACCTATAAGGCTACATCTTAAAGGTTATTCTTTTATTACCACTTGGAGTGACCATGATAGTTTTTACATTGGGGTTTGGTTCCAAGGTCCACACTTGTCCAAGCTAATCTATTGAAACATAGAGGAAAACAAAGGTCCACCACTTGTCCAAGCTAGGGTCCATTGAAACATGGAGAGAAGGATGCTCCACCATTTGTCCAAATAGGCTCCATTGAAACATGACGAGAAGCAACTGCACCATGTCTCCAAGATGCTAAGGCTCCATCGAAATACATTAAACCACGATATTCGTAGATGAGGGGTTTACATTCAAGTCCACCACTTGTCCAAGCTATTATTGCTAGTAGCCTGAGTGGTTGTCTCAAGATTCACCACTTTTATTAAGAATATGTGGGTGTTAAGGTCCACCACTTGTCCAACCTATAAGGCTACATCTAAAGGTTTATTCTTTCTTACTACTTTGGAGTGACCATGATAGGTTTTACATGGGGTTTGGTTCCAAGGTCCACCACTTGTCCAAGCTAACTCTATTGAAACATAGAGAGAACAAAGTCCACCCCTTGTCTAAGCTAGGGTCCATTGAAACATGGAGAGAAGGATGCTCCACCATTTTGTCCAAGGTAGGCTCCATGAAACATGAGGAGAAGCAAGGTGCACCATGTCTCCAAGATGCTAGGCTCCATCGGAAAACATTAACCCACGATATGTCGAGATGAGGGTTTTACATTCAAGGTCCACACTTGTCCAAGCTATTATTGCTAGTAGCCTGAGTGGTTTGGTCTCAAGATTCACCACTTTTCCACTCTATGTCATTAAATATTAAGAATATGCGCGTGTTAAGGTCCACCACTTGTCCAACCTATAAGGCTACATCTTAAAGGTTATTCTTTATTACCACTTGGAGTGACCATGATAGGTTTTACATGGGGGTTTGGTTCCAAGGTCCACCACTGTCCAAGCTAACTCTATTGAAACATAGAGAGAAAACAAGGTCCACCACTTGTCCAAGCTAGGGTCCATTGAAACATGGAGAGAAGGATGCTCCACCATTTGTCCCAGATAGGCTCCATTGAAACATGACGAGAAGCAAGCTGCACCATGTCTCCAAGATGCTAGGCTCCATCGAAAAACATTAAACCACGATATTTCGTAGATGAGGGGTTTACATTCAAGGTCCACCACTTTCCAAGCTATTATTGCTAGTAGCCTGAGTGGTTTGGTCTCAAGATTCACCACTTTATTAAGAATTGTGGGTTTAAGGTCACCACTTGTCCAACCTATAAGCTACATCTAAAGTTATTCTTTCTTACTACTTGGAGTGACCATGATAGGTTTTACATGGGTTTTGGTTCCAAGGTCCACCACTTGTCCAAGCTAACTCTATGAAACATAGAGAGAAGCAAAGGTCCACCCCTTGTCTAAGCTAGGTCCATTGAAACATGGAAGAAGGATGCTCCACCATTTGTCCAAGGTAGGCTCCATTGAAACATGAGAGAAGCAAGGTGCAACATGTCTCCAAGATGCTAGGCTCCATCGAAAAACATTAAACCCACGATATTCGTAATGAGGGGTTTACAGTCAAGGTCCACCACTTGTCCAAGCTATTATTGCTAGTAGCCTGAGTGGTTGGTCTCAAATTCACCACTTTTCCCCTCTATGTCATTATATTAAGAATATGCGCGTGTTAAGGTCCACCACTTGTCCAACCTATAAGGCTACATCTTAAAGGTTATTCTTTATTACCACTTAGAGTGACCATGATAGGTTTTACATGGGGGTTTCTTCCAAGGTCCACCACTTGTCCAAGCTAACTCTTTGAAACCAGAGAGAAACAAAGGTCCACCACTTGTCCAAGCTAGGGTCCATTGAAACATGGAGAGAAGGATGCTCCACCATTTGTCGAAGCTAACTCTATTGAAACATGGGGTTTACGTTCAGGTCCACCACTTGTCCAAGCTATTAGTGCTAGTAGCATGAGTGGTTTTGTCTCAAGATTCACCACTTTTCACTCTATGTCATTATATTAAGAAAATTAGGTGTTAAGGTCCACCACTTGTCCAACCTAAAGGCTATATCTTAAAGGTTATTCTTTCTCCACCACTTGGAGTGACCATGATAGGTTTTAAATGGGGGTTTGGTTCAAGGTCCACCACTTGTCCAAGCTAACTCTATTGAATATAGAGAGAAGTAAAGGTCCACCACTTGTCCAAGCTAGGGTCCATTGAAACATGAGAGAAGATGCTCCACCATTTGTCCAAGATAGGCTCCATTGAAACATGAAGAAAGCAAGATGCACGATGTCTCCAAGATGTTAGGCTCCATCGAAATACCTTAAACCCACGATATTTCGTAGATGGGGGGTTACTTTCAAGGTCCACCACTTGTCCAAGCTATTATCGCTAGTAGCATGGTTTGGTCTCAAGATTCACCAGTTTTCCACTCTATGTCATTATATGAAGAATATCTGGGTGTTAAGGTCCACCACTTGTCCAACCTATAAGGCTATATTCTAAATGATATTTTTTTGACCACTTGGAATGTGCATGATATGTTTTACATGGGGTTTTTATCCAAGGTCCACCACTTGTCCAAGCTAGATCTATTACATATATATTATACATACAATATTCAACTAGATTCCCTACCTATCATGTCCCAGTAGCATGGATGCCTAGCTTGAAGGTCCACCACTTGTCCAACCTATACTCTTTATGTAAGGGAGATCTCGCTATAAATTCAAAACCTTCCCGCCTAAATTTAAAATATCCCTCCCAAATCTTTAAAATATCCCGCCTAATTTTAAAACTATCCCGCCCAAATTTTAAAATTCAAACTTTTTTATAAAAATTTAAATTTACTACTTAAATTTAAATATTCACGCGAAATTGATTTTAAATTCAAGTTTACCACAAAAGATATCATTATACCACCTAAATTCAAATATGCAAACCTCAAATCATTATATTGTACATAAATTCAAACAATTCAAATTAACAAGCCTAAACTGATATTAGTTTGCATAGATATGATTTATCACACCTAAATTATGTCACCATGTTTAGAGAGAGTGGTTAGAGAATTTGAACAAGTCCACCACTTGTCCAACCTAGATACAAGAAGGATTGAGTGTACAAGGTATTGTTTGGAGGTCCTTATAGTCCATTGGTCTCAAGGTCCACCACTTGTGGTAAGGGTCACCAAAAAGTGTATATATCATCAAAGAAATACAGTATTTTTGGTCTACATGTCCTAGTTTAAACCATTTATGTCCATTAGGTGTATCACTAAACAACACTACTATTTTTGAGAACAGAAGTTACAATCATATCTACAAATGGATTAGAGGAAAATCAGCTCAGCATACATCCAGAACTCGCTACAAGAATCGACTTTAACAGATCACGCAAGTAAGTCTTCCATTCAATTTACTAGTATTACAAGTGTTAGTTATTTGTGATATTTATGTATGTTATATACTATGTGTGCATATCGTAATTAAGTGTAATTGTGTATCTGCATTATGTATGAGTATTACAATGAAATAACACAAATATACATACATACACATAGATAACACAGACGCACACATACATGAGCATGTATTTTCAAGAGAGAGATAGCAAATACAGAGATAGATAGATAGAGAGAGAGAGAGAGAGATAAATAACTGTTTTTTAGAGAGAGGAGAGAGAAAGATAACAATTTCACTGTGTTTATGTATGTGGAAGAGAGGAAGACGATGTATGGGAATATGTGCACGTATTTTCAAGAGAGAGACAACAAGATAACAGATTTCATTGTGTTATGTATGTGGAAGTGAGGAAAACGATGTGTGGGAATATGTGCATGTATTTTCAAGAGAGAGACAGCAAGATAACAGATTTCACTGTGGTTATGTATGTGGAAGAGAGGAAGACGATGTGTGGGAATATGTGTATGTGTGCGGGGATACTTTTAAACTATGTATCTCTGTCTTTTGACGAGAGAGTGTGTGTGCAAGAAGAGTTACAGAGAACCATCTTCTCTATATGAGAAAACAGAGAGTGAGAGAGAGAGAAATACCTGTTTTTTCTCTATTCGTGAGGTGTGCAATGTCTCCTGAGAAGACTGCCCGATCCTGCCCTTCTGGAAAGCGTTGTGTACGCTGCTGTTTCTTTGTCTTGTGCGCGAACTTTCAATCCTGTGCACTCACCTGTGTGTTGTGTACGATGCCGAGCTTGCTCCTCTACGCGCGCGTATACTCCAACTGTGTGCGATCCGTGTGCGCTTTCTGTGTTTTTGCTGCTCGCCTGCTTTCTCTGTGTGCGTTTCTCGTGCGCTCTCTGTGTGCCTAATCTTGATAGGGTTTATTAGAATGCCACGTATGCTACAAGTCCATGTTTTATCATAGGATTAAAAAAAACAAAAGCAATAAAAAAAATTAACCAATTCACACGGCCAAAATTAAAGAAATCATGGGAAAATATGAAAAACATGCGTAACTCTATACTAGGAATTCACTTTTTAAAAAAAAAATCTTTGGGCGCTGCCCCTAGCCCCGCGGGGGCGCTGCTGACCCCGCCCGCAAATTGGGAGGCGCAACTGCCCCTTGACCCCGGGGGCGCTGCCCCAGGACCCCGCCCAGAACAATATCCCAAAATCAACCTCCAAAGCCCGCCATCGAGAGCGCTATATTCCACATCCCCATCAAGAGCGCTACCCCCAACCTCACGTGGAGCGCTGCCTTGTCACCCCATTGTGGCATTGCCCTAAGACCCCGCATCTGGAGTGCAAATGGGAACATTCTTCATTAGTGAAATTTTGAACATAAATTATATTAGCATATACTTAAATATAATACAAATATTAACATATTAGCTATACTACTAATTTACTATAGCAGTTCTAGATTATGTCCCATACTATATTTAAGGTGCCAAAGGTTTGGCCTTATGGTCCTAGATTTAGCCAAGTGGTCAACACATATAGACCAAGTGCACACTGTGCCACAAAACTTGGCCACCACTTCACTTGCCAAAGTTTAGGCCACATGGTCAATCCTAACTTTCCAATGTTCTTATTATGTCACCTTTTGCCTCGTGGAAAACCTAGGCTTGTTTTCACATACTCAGGCACTTCAAGCCACAATAAATTGTCATTACTCTTCGACAACCTTTTGTTCAAGTCTTTGAAAAAACATTGTTTAAGGCCACCCTAAACCATTTCATTTAGGGGTGTCTAAACTAGCTTTTTGGCAATTCGAGAAGAAAATGGTCAAAGTTTTATACTTAGTTTTAACCACTTGACCAATTCAAATATTGGAAAGCAAGGTCTTGTAATACTTTTCTTTGGACATCACACATTAAAACTAGGTCCCTCACTTGTCCAAGCTATGCTCTAATACAATAAAGGGCTTTTGGTTCAAGATGCACCACTTTCCCAACCTTGATTCCATTAAAGAAGCTAGCTCTACTTAGACATTTAATAGCAAGGTCTTGCAGCAGTTCAGATTGAACATTTTCCATGGCAGCTAGGTCCACCACTTATCTAAGCTATGCTCTAATAGAGTAGGGGGTTTTGGTTTCAAGATCCACCACTTGTCCAAACTTGATTTGGGAAGCAAGGTCCTATAATAGTTTGCTTTGGACATTCACCATTACAACTAAGTCCACCACTTCTCCAAGCTATGTTCTAATACACTAAGGAGGTTTTGGTTTCAAGGAGAACCACTTGTACGACTCTGTTTTTGGAAGTAAGGTCTTTACATAGTTCACCTTGGACCTTGGACATTGGATACTACAACTAAGCCCACCACTTGTCCAAGATATCCTCTATATATAGCCAAAGGGTTTGGGTTTCAAGATTCACCACTTTTCCAACCTTTCTTCCATTAAAGAAAGGAGGGGCTTTATAACTAGGTCCACCACTTGTCCAAGCTATGCTCTGATATAGAAAGGGGATTTTGGTTTCAAGGTCCACCACGTGTTCAACCTTGCAAGACTCAAGGGATACTTGGACATTGGAAAGCATAGTCCTATAGTAGTTGATAGGTGGCAGTGGGTATTACAACTAGGTCCAACCTATGCTCTCATATAGCAAAGAGGCTTTGCTTTCAAGGTCCACCACTTGTCCAACCTTGCTTCCATTAAAGAAATGAGGGGCTACGTAAACATTGGCAAGCAAGGTAGCAAGGTTCTAAGTGTTTCACCTTGGATATTGGGCATTATAACTAGGTCCACCACTTGTCCAAGCTATGCTCTGATAAAGAAAGGGGATTTTCGTTTCAAGGTCCACCATGTGTTCAACCTTTCTAATATAGAAAGGGGATTTTGTTTTTCAAGGTCCACACGTGTTCAACCTTGAAAGACTCAAGGGATACTTGGACATTGGAAAGCATAGTCTTAAGTAGTTGATAGGTGGCAGTGGGTTTAAAACTAGGTCCAACCTATGCTCTTATATAGCAAGAGGGCTTTGGTTTCAAGGTCCACCACTTGTCCAACCTTACTTCCATTAAAGAAATGAGGGGCTACGTAAACATTGGCAAGCAAGGTAGCAAAGTCCTAAGGTATTTCACCTTGGATATTGGGCATTATAACTAGGTCCACCACTTGTCCAAGCTATGCTCTGATAAAGAAAGGGGATTTTCGTTTCAAGGTCCACCATGTGTTTCAACCTTTCTAATATAGAAAGGGGATTTTTGTTTCAAGGTCCACCACGTGTTCAACCTGAAAGACTCAAGGGATACTTGGACATTGGAAAGCATAGTCTTATAGTAGTTGATAGGTGGCAGTGGGTATTAAAACTAGGTCCAACCTATGCTCTTATATAGCAAAGAGGCTTTGGTTTCAAGGTCCACCACTTGTCCAACCTTACTTCCATTAAAGAAATGAGGGGCTACGTAAACATTGGCAAGCAAGGTAGCAAAGTCCTAAGGTATTTCACCTTGGATATTGGGCATTATAACTAGGTCCACCACTTGTCCAAGCTATGCTCTGATATAGAAAGGGGATTTTTGTTTCAAGGTCCACCACGTGTTCAACCTTGAAAGACTCAAGGGATACTTGGACATTGGAAAGCATAGTCCTATAGTAGTTGATAGTGGCAGTGGGTATTACAACTAGTCCCACTTGTCCAACCTATGCTCTCATATAGCAAAGAGGCTTTGGTTTCAAGGTCCACCACTTGTCCAACCTTGCTTCCATTAATATAGCAAGGAGGATTTGGTCTCAAGGTTCACCACTTGTCCAACCTATGCAAACCTTTTTCATGTTGTAGCATGATTTTTGTTTGAAGAGTATTTTTCTATAACTATGGATTTAACAATGTAATCTTTTTACTTACAGGATGGACTTCGAATCTGGGGAGAAAGTACATATGATACTTGACAATGAAATCGTTGGTATTGGTTGTGTGTGTAGAACAGATCCAGATTCCACTTGTGGTGGTACAAAGATAGGGCTGGGAAATGTCTCCATACTAGTGGAGGAATGCTTGAAGGATGTGGTCCTACCTTTTCCTACAATGGATACTTCATCTCTCCAAGGCTCATTATGGAGTGCTGTTCGATGGTCAAAGCTTCTTTTGCAATCTTTTGTATTAAATGGGAACTTAATTGATCCACACGAAAGCTACAATGGTGATGAAGAACATGATCATTCTGATCCTCTAGTTACAGATGCAATACCTATGACAAGCCCAGAATTTGAAGCAATGATTCGAGAGTCTTGGAGAAATCAGAGGGTCCTTTAAAAGATGACACAATGATGCAAACCATGAATGAAGGGACCATCTTATATGTATTTCCACATGATTATGTCAACTTTCAGGAACTTGGTCCTGATTGTGTGGGTGTGGGTATTGAAAGAGAAAATGCAAGCATTGATGATGTGGTTGAAGTGGGTAGCATCACTTTGCTAAAGTGGCCCATCAAGCAGACAACAATGTTGAATGGGAGCCCATTACAACGCTTTGTTCCTGTTGATGGCATGCATGCTACATATGAGGATGTATCCAACGATGGCAATGTTGGAAAAAAACTTGATGGGAGTAATGTTGTCCAGTTGTCAAGGAAGAGACGATACACTTTCATGAACAGGACTCAAAAATCAAAAGCAGCACCAGCTTCGACTTTTTACCTTTCAAACAAATCAATTCAAAGGGTATCATGCATTGATTGTTGTGCACAAAAATGCTGCCAATTTGCAGATCGTGATATGGTGACAAGGTTACGACAACAATTTTGGGGAGAGTCTCAAAAATCACGCACTAATTATGTTTATGATGTTCTTTCTATATGTTATCAGAAAGATGAGAAGTCACGATACCAATTCAGGCTAAATGGCTCTATTGTTTGTTGTAGAGCATGGTATGAGCTACATGGAATACCAAAGACATCATTTTATCGATACAAGGAGAACTTTGAAAATGGTGTGCGCCAATATGTACATGGGAACACATGTACATTGAGAAGGGGACTTCAACATACTAGTTTAGCAAGAGCACTACTAAATGAGTTTGTGGAAAACAACTCTGAGAAGATGCCACATAGAAGTAGAACACTGCTAGATGGCTCAAGAGAGACTCAATTGGTGATTCCATCAACATACAAACAAGTGGATATTTTATGTGAAATCAACACGACACTTGACCAAATGGGCTATGAGAAGAAGCTATCCCAATCTTCTTTTGGTAGAATTTGGAACAAAGAGTACCCACATGTCACTTTAACAAAGACGAGTGAGTTCTCTAAGTGCAATATTTGTAGCTCAATCAAGGCAAGGTTAGAAGCTAAACCTTCTCTTGAAGAGAGAGCTCTTCTCTTGAGGGAGAGAGAAGTTCACATGGCACAACAAAAGAGTTGCAGAAGCCTATATTATGCATGGCGCACGTATTCAGAAACTCAACCACAAAAATATGTATGCATAATCCATGATAAGATGGATCAAAAGAAGACTGCCATTCCTAGATTACGCATTGTTCCCAAGGGTGTGGATTCAGGATATAATCTGCAGGTGGCATTGATTGGCATGATCACTCATGGACATGGAGAAGGTCATTACGGACACTTTGTCTTGAATGGTTTGTGGCCAGCTGATCCAAATCTTACAATTGGCTCAATTGCTAATTGTTTACATAACCTCGAGAGGATAGATAAGCATCCTCTTGGTGATCTAGTAACAAATGGACTTCCAAGGAGCAATATTTCACTACTACATGCTTTGAACTCAAGGGATGCTTTGGACTACCATAACTTGAGTGATGGAAAAGAGCCCATTGTGCAGTCGTCAGAAATTGCAGAAGAGGAATTGGGGTCAACATTTCGCAGATTGCCAGAGAACTTGTTGCTACAATTGGATAATTGTGCAGGGGAAAACAAAAATCGATACTTATTTGCCTATTTGTCAATGCTTGTTGCAAGGGGTGTTTTCAAAACCATCCAGCTGGGATTTTTAATGGTTGGGCATACACATGAGGACATAGACGCCATGTTTAGTAGGTTTTCAGAGAAGTTGAGAGTTACACAAACCTATACTTTGCCACATTTGATGGATACATTACGAAACAGCTCATCTTCATCTCCAGCTCCATTTTTTCTCACAAAGATCCCGATTTCAAGCAATATTGTGATGGCTATCTTTGTGATGGACAAGACATACTTGTTGGACATTCCAAACCGCTTCAGTTCAGGTTCTTTATGCAGGATGAGACACCAATGATGCAATATAAGGCACATGTAGGTGTATCAAGTTGGAGTGGAAGTATTCGCCTTTGGAAAACAGACACAGAAGGCAAGCCAATGTTACCACATGGAGATCCACCTCTAGTACAAATGGCGGAGTATGTCAAGGCCCACGAAGAAGTCATTTTGGGGCTAAAGAACTATATAAAATTTTGGAAAAATTTAGGGAATGGTTCAAGTATTCCGCGATATTATAGACCCGTGATAGATTATTGGAGTAAGGTAATTGAAGAGATTGGAAAAGCAATCATATCAGAGGGAGTCTTGTATGAAATGTTTTGGCCAAAAACTCAAGAATATTCTCACCTACAAAGCACTACAATGAATTTGCAACAAGGAGCAGAAAGATTCCTAGGCCTTGAAGAGTTGAACGATCATTTTTGTGGGCCTCAACGAGATAGGCCAAGGGAAGAGTTTGACCCTATGTCTGATGTGCACCAAGGTGACTTTCTTATGCTTGTTCCGAGTGACACAGAAATCTATCCAGTGTGGCTTGCAATGGCTTTATCTGACATTGATAATGAGCCTACATCACCAAACTACAGAAAACTCTTGATTCAATATTGGGCACCTTGCGCGAGAAAAAGTGGATGACAGATACTCAAGCTTACAGTAATTGTTGGAAGGGTTATTGGGCTGTCAACTATAAGGACCCACAAGTGTGGGAAACTATAGATGCAATTGTTTGGTCCTGGAGACCCAACAAAGAAGGACCATTTTCTAGAATAAAGATTCCAGAAAGACATGCTCTAAAAGCCAAAGAAGGCCTCACGTGCACATCAGCCACACTTGGATCAAAGTTCAGATATGGTATCAAATGTGGAGTAGAATTATGTGGAGCTTCTATTGTGACTATACTAGTCAATTTGTAAACAAAATCTTTTTGTATCTTCCTTTGTTTTATGTAATTTATAGTTATTATTCAAATCCATGTGTTGTACATCCTCTTGACTTTTGGTGTTTATCAACACCACAATCCTATGAGATTTTCACTTTATTTACTAGCCACACACCTCAATTTTTCCCACTTTAAGTGGAAAATTCCCAAATTACATGAATTCGGTCGATTTGGAGATTCCCATAATGTGAGATTTTTACCAAAATACCTAATATGGTCTTATCCAAAGGTGAGTACTCTATCCAGGGCTTCATAAGTCTATATGAACCTTAGATCTGGTCTTGTGTACTAGGAAATCAGGGCATACTCGGAGAAACCTGCAGTAGAGTATCTACCGAAGAAAGCGTGAATCAAGGCAATTCCTTGCACACAATTCTTGAAGAAGTCTCAGACACTTTTTCAGATTCAACATCTGAAATGTCTTCTTACTCGACTCACTCGGAAACCGGAATGACAGTGCGCTATAAGCATATCTTTTTACAAGACTAACCGTCCTGGAGCCCAGGTTTACTTGGACCCTAACAAGGAGTATGCTATTCGCATTGATGACCATGGTATTGAGTTCAAAGAAGAGGTTAGGACAAACAAACAAGGAAAAATGTACATGGATGGAAATGGAACTCAGTATTTACAAGTTGAAAACCCTGATGTGATAGACAAATGGGGGTTAGAAGTAAACACTATAATCCCAGATATGTCAGCAAAAGAAGGACCACCAACTTTAGAATTCGAGGGATACGATCAAGCAGACTTGAAACCTTGAAACGGCTTAGTACGGATAATCCTAGGATCGGAGTCTATTATTGGGAAGATAGAAACATAAAAGATCTTTTGTGGACTTCTCATGTCAAACCAGGACAATTAACGGCCATGAAGATCATCTATATCTTCAAGATCAAAGATAAGGGATCAGCAGATCTACCAACCTACCTGTTTAGGGATTGTTATAACAACAACTTTGTTATGATGACTCCTGAGGAGGTAGAACAATTAAATACCAAGGGTATTCCATACAGGATTGGATATTGGGGCAAGGACCAGAAACAATTCCAAGAGATGAACACCATGAGAGATCATCTGAGAGTAATGTGAAGAAACCAAAAATCACCTCATCACATAGAAACCCGGGTGACACTAAGGCCAGTCCAGGGCTACATGAGTCACTATTTCCAACAGAGTGGTTTGAAGGACTCGGAACAGGACCAACTCCCAGAAGACCTGGGGTTGAACCAAACAGACGTGTCAGACCAGTTGATTTTCAAAAATGGATCAAAAAATACAGTGGATCAAGGGATCCATATGACCACTTAGCAAGATTTAAGCAAGTGCTAAGAGCACAGCATATATTCGATTTCCATACTCAATTCGAGGGGTTTGTAATGACATTAGAAGAAAAAGCTTTGACATGGTTCCAAAACATTCCACCAAGGTCAATCATGGACTTGAACACATCAGCTCAAGGATTTGTAGCTGCTTGTTCCAAAACGGGGATTAAACATAATACAGTAGCTCAAATCTACATCTTTAAATAGAAACATGGTGAGTCTGTTAGGGATTGTGCAACTCGAATGAAACAATACATTGCCAGATGCCCAGAGATGGAGATACCTGCAGAAGAATGACTTGTATCTTTGTTTCTGGAGGGATTGCTAAACAAAGAACTTCATGCTATACTCTATAGTAAAAAGTATACAACCCTAGAAGCGTGTGTGTCTGATGCTATTGACCTAGGAGACAATTGCAAAATTTTCAATAAAGAAGATGTCCATAAGGATAACCAAAGCAATAAAATAGCATCCACAAAACCAGCACAAGTGGAAACGGCTGCTACGGCACCACTCTCAGCCATAGAAGATATGCTAAAAAGGATGAATGGCATGATGAACAATATGCAAAAAGCACCTATGAGAGGATCAGGACAAGGGATACCCCCACAGGGACAACCAATTAGGCCACAAAAATGGTGTGAAATTGAGGGTAAATGGACCACCCATGAGACCCACGAGTGCTACTTCAGACCAAAGTATGATGGGAATGTTCAATACGTACCCATGCGGCCACAAGAACAACCCATGTACAGATATCAGCCTAATATGGCCCAAGCTCGAAGACCACCAATGGGTATGGAAAGACCTCAACCTGTGTTGGGACAACAACCTCCGTATCTAGGACATAATGCAATGCATGTAAAGTACATGCATTGTGAAGGAGTCATAGATGAACAAGCATTAGTGCCTGTTACATCCTATGCAGAGCCTAGTCCATCTATAGTAATGGTAGAAGGAGATTGGTATAGTCCACATCCACCACCGATGGAAGAAACCATGACTTATGCTCCACCAGATCTCGCACCAATGTATTATGTAGCTAATCAAGGTGTCAGACCTCCCATGGGAAGACCCATGATGAAGCTTAGAACAAGAAACTGTCATAATTGTGGTGCTGATGACCATTGGAAGAACGAATGTCCAGATCCTGACAAAAACCTTAAACCAATTAAAGCCTATTGCATACAATGTTGCAAAAAGGGAGGACACTTTCCAGAAGATTTTCCTAAGAATTCTTTGAACAAGGAAAAAACTGTCGTAAACGTAGTCCAAGTGATGACTAGTAGCTCATCAGAGAGTGAACCAATTGTTCCACTCAAGGTAATCACTAGAGCCCGGGCAAAGAAAAAGGAACACAACTCCTCTAATGATTCGGAGAAGATGAAAGTTTCTTCTCAAAGAATCAAAAGGAGCAAAAGCAAAAGATATGAGATGAGAAAACAAAAACAACGGGTTGAAATCGAAGAGAAAGCAAAAATGCTAGCCCAGGACAAGTTGAAAGAAACTGGCAGTGAATTCAAGGCAACAACCGTGAAACCTGGACGATCCATTTTGGTTGATAAAATTTTTGATCCTATTAATGGTGCCTTGGAAGCCTGCCAAGCAGGACTTAAAGCAGGCCAAAACATGGAAAACAAGTGGAAAAACTATCCATCTCCAGACATGGAAGCAGCGAAGCTGGAAGCTTATCAAAATTTGGTAAGAATCACGCAAGAAATGCTGGATAAACCAAAACCCAAGCTTGAAAGTATTGCAAAACCTGAAGAGCTTGCGGTAGAAGAAACAAAAGCAAAATCCGATGTGGTGGCAGAACCCCACCTTGAAACAAATGAACCAGAGCTTATCGTACCGGACAACAAAGATGCCTTAGACGAAATTCCATTCGTAGAGGAAGACTGTCCAGGACACTTATGGAAAAAAGTGAGAGAGATCAATGATGGGAGCCTAACTTTAAAGTCAGCTCCTATAGAGGAAGTCTGGTTGGATAACCTACCTTCTGATATGAACATGGATTTACAATCCTTATACGGGGATTGCAAATCGGAAGCTTAAGGAATGTCTAAACCATTCACATTAAAAACATTACCTTCTTACTTGGGAGATAACGAAGATGAATCCATCGTTTGCAAGACCACTCAAGTAAAAAGAGTTGAATAGACCCTAGAAGTAGACAACATTCATTCAATCATGTCTACACCCATCCAATGCACTCTTAACTTGAGAGAACTGTTGAAACTCAGACCGTACTTGTGGAATGATTTACAGAAAACCCTAGAGAAGGTGGGGATAACAGGGTTAGTCTCTAAGAATTTGGGTAAAATGAAAAATGAAATGGAAAACAAAGAGATTCGATCAGTTCCTATCAACAAGGTAGGAGAATATTATGGGAAGAAGGGAACACCACCCTCCATAATGACATTGAAACCATGGCAATATTAGATAGTGGAGTTGTCATAGCCATAGCCACTAAAGCAGTATGGGAATCCTAGGGACAGCCAGCCATTAGACAAACTCGAATGAAATTTCAGTTGGCTGACACACACATTGAGAGACCACTAGGACTCTTTGAAAAAGTGATAGTCAATTCCTGTGGAATTGAATATCAACACACTTTTGCCATAGTAGACTTTGGGAAAAAACTCAACTATGAAATCATATTGGGAAGACCTTTCATGCGACAGGTACAGCATATCCAAGATTGGGGAAACAACTATCTGTACTTCAAGCAGGTGGGATCTATAACAAGAGTCGATCTAAAAGATCACACTTGTAGAGATGTCTTGAAAACACCCATCCAAGAGTTTGATTCAGTCTCTTCGGCTGAAACTAAACTCCCATCCTGGTTAAATAAAGATACTGCTATTTGGATGTGCGGAGCTTCAGAAAATGGAAGCTTAAGACGAGAAGAATGTCTCCTAGAAAGGGACTGCACAGATGAAGCCTATGTACCTGAACCCTTCCCAGAGCATTTATTTGAGCCATTCGAGTGGACTCAAATTTTAGCGACAATGGATGTATGTGTGAATATGTCTATGCCTACTCAATTTTGCAATGAGGATGGCTACGACATAATTCGCATCCAAATGATGTCAGTCCTCAACATTGAAAACAACGATGAGAAACCCAAGGAATTAATGAAAGCTCGACAAGTCTTTTCAGACCTCTATTACGATACAACTGATGAGTTAGATGAACACTCAGCTACCTCAGAAGATTCGGGGTCAGAAAAAGAGCATATAAGAGCTAAGTTACTCTTAAAGGGAGGGGAGAAAAAGTTTTTTGACTTTCCAAACCAGAAATCAAGAAGACAAAAGTGGTATAGACGAAAAGAGAGACACCAAAATTGTGAAAACACAACCTATGCCATCAGTCTCTAGTAAAACACAATTCCTTATGCAGATAGATGCTAATGATGTGTCAAGGACAAAATAACTGGCAGATATCCTTCAAACAAAAACTCAAAAATGTCTCAGACATCAAGAAAAACAAGGAAGGGTACTCAAGATAAAAAACCACTCATGACCAGAGTCGAGCGGAAAAAGAAATATCAAGAGTTGAAAAAAGCTCTAAAGGAGATATACACAACCAAAATGGAAACCACAGAAGAGGATGGTAAGGATGTAATGCATGTTCCATCCCATTACAAAAAGTATACTCTCCAAGATCGGAAAATCATAATTGAACAACCTGTTAGAGAACTATGGAAACAAGGCGAATTTACGAAGGTCCTGAAAACGCTAAAAGGGTAGACTTGGCTGAACCAGGAGAAGATCCTAGACCTACTTACATTGCAAATGACCTAACAGAAGAAGAAGAAAAGCTTTTGCTGAGCTTGTTAAAGGAATACCGAGATATCTTTGCCTGGTCCTACAAGGATCTCAAGGGTGTTGATCCAGAAATCTGTCAACATATTATACCCATGAGAGATGATGCAAAACCAAGTAGACAGAGACCATACACTTATAGCGAAACATTTGCCAGGAAGATCAAAGAAGAGATTTAAAAACTAAAGGAAGCTGAATTCATTTATAAAATTGAACACACATATTGGGTGTCTCCAATTGTGGTAGTACCTAAGAAGAATGGGAATTTACGAGTGTGTATTAATCTCAAAAAGGTGAATGTAGCTACCATTAGAGACAACTTTTCTCTTCCGATAACTAAGCATGTTTTAGAACGAGTTGTAGGAAAAGAAGCTTACAGCTTCTTAGACGGATTTTTGGGATACAATCAACTTTTGGTTGACCCAAAGATCAGCATAAAACTACTTTTGCAACAAAATGGGGTATATATGCCTATCGAGTTATGCCGTTTGGGTTAACTAATGCTCCAGCCACGTTTCAGAGGTTGATGAGCCATGCTTTCAAAGAGTATCTTCAGAAATTCTTAGAAGTATATATGGATGATCTATGTGTACATTCGTCAATCCAGGCTAATCATTTTGAACACCTCAAAAAGGTATTCGAGAAATGTAGACTTTATAGGATTTGCTTAAATCCTGAAAAGTGCACATTCATGGGCAGACAAGGAAAAATTCTTGGACATATAGTGTTTAAAAATGGCATAGCTATTGATATTGAGAAGATTCATGTCATTGTTGATTTTCCTAGACCAACAACAGTCAAGGGAGTACAAGCCTTCATGTCATTGTTGATTTTCCTAGACCAACAACAGTCAAGGGAGTACAAGCCTTCATGGAACATTGTGGATATTACCGCGACGGTTCATCTAATGTATGCTATAATTGCAAAACCCATGTATATCTTGATTACGCACTTTGAGTGGACCGAGGCATGTGAAGAATCCTTCATGAAGCTTAAGCAAGCTCTCTCCTCAGTTCCAATATTAAAAGCACCAGATTGGGATAAGGTATTCCACGTACATGTAGATGCTTCTAATTTTTCTATCGGTTGTATATTAGCTCAACCAGGAGACGGGAAAATTGACTTTCCTATTTCTTATGCTAGCCGACAATTGAACATGGCAGAAAAGAATTACACCACCATCAAAAGAGAAGGAATAGGAATGATCTATGCCGTTAAAAAGTATAGACGTTACCTATTAGCCAACAAGTTTGTGTTCTTTGTGGACAACCAAGATTTGTTGTATTTGGTCAACAAGCCATGCAGCACAGGGAGAATAGTGAGATGGTTCATCATTCTTCTCGAATTTGATTTCACTGTGGTTGTAAAAAAAGGCACTACACATCAATGAGCAGATCATTTGTTAAGGATTGTTTCAGGGGAATCACCTAAAGGCATTTGGGCCAAAAACGACTCAAAAAGGGTTGTGTAAGGAATTGGTTAAATTACTAATTAGCAGAGCCGTTTGTGGTCAAAACGGCTCCAAATTTGTCCGTTTTGGTCATTTAAAGCATATCTACGCAATCTAAAGCGTATCTATGTACATATCTCTAAATATTCAAAAAGATATCGTTTTCTTCACATTCCTTTATGGCTCACCTCGAAATTTGTTTTCATTTACTTCACTTGGCGGCAAATAGTTTTTTCCACTTTTGAATCTCTCTTTTTTCTCTCACCTTTCGCGAGCTTTATCTCTTCTTCTCTGATGCACCTTGTTCTGCTGCTACGTTATTTCCATTATACTTTCTGCTCCTTCATTACTTACAATGACTAATACATCTTCCATTAGTGATAACCGCAAGTTTCACTTGAACATTAAGCTAAGACAGGAATATGCTACTACCTAGAGTGTCTATCAAAGACCAGTTACAACTACAAATGAAGCACAACAACTTCGCAACAAGGGAAAGAAACACATTGATATATGGACAGATGGGAGCTTGTATCCACCGGATCCTAGCAGTGGAAGGTATCCATCTTTTCACACACCTCATGATTTGATGAGATTTGTTGGTGATGGGGTTGATGGCTTACTAGGATATCGTTCTAGGTTATCTCATTTACACATTGATCATACACATTACATTCAATATCTCAAAACTGTTTTGTCTTCAAATGCAACAAGAATTTTAGAACTTGAAAACCAAATAGCATCTCTAAAACAAGAACCAGCTTCGGACTTTAAAAGAAACTCCAATAGGATTAAGAGCACGAGTAAAACGAATGAGAGATGTAGTAAACTTAACAGAAGGTTCTGGACAAAGAAAAAAAAGATTAAAGATTACTAGAGAACATGTGACTACTCTTTTAGGATTTGATATGTCCAATGTTCAAGAAAGGGTGAGATTTTTGAATGAGGTAATGAACAAAAGTGATATTCTTAAACTTTTGAAACTTCCTGAAAATCAAACTCAGAAGAAATTGGTATTTCAAAGTTTACTGAAAGATATGGGTTTACTGGTCCAACCTTCTCAAATGCAAGAAGTTTGTGACACAGTGGGAGTGAGTAGAAGGGGTTACAGAGCCATCTCTAAAACGTGGTTTTAGGTTTTAAAGTATTACAAGATTAAAGCTTTTGGGTTGCGTAGGCCTCACAATGTTGGGAAAGTTAGGACTCTATTAAACAAAGAAATACCCGAACATTTTGGAGAGTACTATCATATAGAAGGAACGATGCCATATGAAAAACAGAAAAAAAAAATCTTCTTTTGAGTATAATGTTTTTAATAACATTTGGATGAGTATAAAAAATGTTCAATCTGCTATGGTGAGATATTATAATATGCAAGAAGTAGATTGTGAAGGAAAACTTATATTTGTTCTGAAATTGGATGAAGCTCAAATTCAAAAATGTCAAAAAATGGAAAGAGTATCCATATCCCTTATGAATAGAGTATTGGACTATAGCCAGGGTAAGCTTGATTCCCCATACCACAAAACTCAATCAGAAATGGAACTTTGGTGGATCAGAGCAGCTCAAATACCAGTAGAAAATCACGATACATTGAAATGGCTATTTTTGCAGACCGATATCCCTTCTGTTATACAGGACCAAAATGCAGGTGAAAAACTCTGTGTAGATGGCATGAGTGACTTTTTTGTAGAATGGCACTTGAGTGCTGACCTAAAAGCATCAAAGTGCATGTTTGGTGTATGTGGAGGTGCCAATACCAAGTATCCATGTCTATATTGCATGGCAAGCACTGGAACAAAAGGATAGCTTGTAGAACACGAGGTTGGAAAAGCACCATCGAGGAATAGTGTTAACGTCATCGACTACCCATCGTCTTCTATGATTTGGGATCCAATTTTAACAATAGATTTAAAAAATGTACATATATGCACAATGCATGCAAAGATTAGAATTTTGGACAAATTGCTTCGTTCCATCTTGACTATGCATATTCTATTAAGCCAACTAAACTTGCAGACGAGTGCATAGAAAAATGCGAGGCTTTGCTCTCTCAAATGGGTTTTCATGGTGGTCAAGTGCATCTAAAAAAAGATCCCACTCTTTCAAAAGGAACCGGTGATGTTTTGCAAGATGTTTCAATGGGTGGAGAAAAAGCCAGAAGATTTTTGAGTAACCATGACAACAAACAAGTTGATGCTATGTGGAACTGCTGAAAGGATCTTTGTGTTATAACAACCAATGTCAAAAGTAGACCAGATGTAACCAACAAACGCATGGAAGTGTGGAAGAAGCTCGACAATTTTTTGAAAGTTTTGAGACAACAAGTTAGCTGTGCTACTTATGCAGATGACTTTAAAAAGACAATAAAGCTTGTAATAGTTGCTATTACAGATGCTTGGGGAGCAAAAGACATCACATATTACTTGGTGAGTATTCAATTACTTTCTAAAGTCTGGATAGTATTTTACTTTGCATCCTATTGAGTTTAACTAACTTTTTTTTTTATTTAGCATATTCTATACCTGCATGGAACATATTTTGCAAAACAAGGACCCCTTGCAACATGGAATACCTAGGGAATGGAAAAATCTCACTATCAAGCGAGGACTTCTTTCTTCAAATGTACGAGAAAGGGAGGGGGACAAAGAAGGAGCAATGCACTAAAGGAATTATTCAATTGGTTCTATAGGAGGCAATTACAACGGATGAGATCAAACAACCATGCTGCTCAACCACAGATGGAGATTAATGCTTCACTTTGAAACTTTGTACTGAATCTTTCTAAAGAGATCCAAATTCAAAAAAGATATTTTGGTGCAAAAAATTATCAAATTTACATCAGCTTTTGATTTTTTTTTATATCTCTAGGCATGTCACCGCTATATCTCAAAAAATTTCTTCTTTATAGCCCCCAAGAAGGTTGACATTTGTCTCCTCAGCTGTTGCTGCATAGCTAGAGTAGCAAAGAAAGTATCCTGCTCTTGAGGCATTGAATCCTGCAGCATATCCAAACATTCGAAGTGCTGCTGCTCTCTCAAGTAGCATGATCTTATTTTCATTGATTTGAAGGGGAATGTACCCTAAAAACCGTGACAATATCTTCAGTGCAAACATTGGCAACTCAGGATCTTCAGAATACTGCATGTGGAAAGCACAGAAGGTGGCACTATCCAATGTAGGCATGTAGTGCATGAGAGAGGAGGCATCCCTTCTTGAAGAGCCCTCTATTGCTTTCCCTCTCAAGCCTTTAGCTCTCCCAAGAAAATTGTCTTTGTCAAGGAGTTCAATCTACAAAACAAGACAATGAGTAATTAAAACAAACTTGAAAAAAAAGAAAGATTTCAGAAGGGAGATCACCTTTTGCAACTCGTCTTCGGAAATGACTTTTTCTTGAAGGAGATTGCATGATCCGGTCATCTCTCTTATGTCAACTTCCTTTCCAATTTTTTTCAGCTTAAAGTCTCTACCAAAAGATTGGATGCCAAGCTCAACAAGCCTCTTCTCAATATCCTCATCTTTGAGGGAAGGTTTTTCCTCTTCCACTCTTCTCATGCATAGAGCAAGTGCATCAGGAGCAGGCAGAAAATATTTATTGGATGTCTGAAGATCAAGTGCCAAAAACTCCTCTTTTGACTCTTCTTCTGTGTCAATAAAATCTTTGGCCACCTCAGAAGCTTCAGAAATGGTTGCAATACAGTAGTCCTCCCTCATATTAAGCAGACACTGGATATGATGGAGAGGGATATACTCTTTCCCATTGATATAGAAGTAGGGAAGGTTTGGAATAGTAAGGGAAGCTTCAGATACCTCTACCTCATCTGTTGGCTCATCAATGACAGTACTAGCTCTAAATTGAGACACATCAAAATTTGTACTCTCCTGCTCCTCAGCTGCAACATCAACTTCCTCCTCTTCTAGAATTTCACTTTTCTCAAGCTGCAAAACTGTGGAAACATTTTTATTTGTTGCCTCATCTGTATCTTTCACTTCATCAGCTTTGCCTTGCATGTCAACTTTAAGGAACAAAAAGAAAAGAAAGGAAACTTCTTTTGGAACAAGGTTGCAAGGCTTTAAATGTAATTGACAAGAAATGGTAGGTGGACAAACAAAGGAAGTCTTCTTAGAAAATCTTCCAAACCTCCTTGTTACTTTGCTTTTCTCAATTGAGTTGGTAGTAAATTTGGTTAGATGACAATAAGTCTTGCCATCTAAAACCAAACACTTGCCTTCAACTGCCTCTTCAAACTCTTTGAATTCTTCTGTCAAGAAGTCCTTCAAATGGTCTTACAAAGCTACAAGATCAAACACAGGGTTGAATATTTCATATGCTTTGGTGTACACCTCCATGTCACCACCATCCATAACAGCACCAATAGTTTCTCACTTGGACTCTACTCCAAAATCTCCTCCCGGCCTTCCTTCATGGTAGAGGAAAAGTCGATAGGTGAAGCTACTAGATACAAGGTTAGGAAATACGCCCAAAGCGATATAGAGCGATGAGGGGGAGGGCTAGACTGAGAGTAGAGCGCCCGGCATTGGGTCTTAGAACCTCACTAGCACGAAGTGATAGGGGTGGGTTCCAAGATTTGCAACTTTCTCGGATCGCGTCGTGTCGGTGCCAATGAGAAACCCGAACCACACGATAGAGGCTGACCCCGATGTTTGCAAATGAGCACCGGCGCGACCAAGTTGAATCCCGAACAACGCGATAGACGCTGGACCCCGACTGTGCAAATGCGTACCTGCGTCGTGCGGGATGAGGGCACACCAAAGCGACCAACTAGAATCCCGAACGAGGCAATAGAGGACGGACTACCGGTGTGCAAATGCGAACAGGCACGTCATGCGGGACAAGAGGACTAGTAGACAAATACTAGTAGTAAATCGCGTCGTATGGGACAAGTAAGCGTGCAACATTAATAACATTCGAGACCAAGCTTTATATAGGGTGCGAAATATGACCGTTATTGACACGTGTCAGCCATGTAGACGTGCCACGTGGCCTGCATACAACGGTCATCGTAAGGATGGTCGGTTGCATATAAATCCTTATCACGTGCTCATTCTTTGCTTTCCCCCATACTCCACATTCGCGTCGTGTCGTCCTCAACTACCCGCACTTCGACCCATCCGCACTTTCTACATTCTTTCTTCCACCGACACGCGCTACCCATCCTCGCTAATACGACGCGATACGAGCTACTCCTAGACATTGGGTTGCCAAGCTATCGCGCTGTGCTTTTGTCCACTAAGCCAAGCTCCCTCTCAAATGACGCAACCCGGATGTGTTTGGGCATGTGGGTGGACCTACTATCACTTCGTGCAGGTCTTGTCTTGATTTATTGAAAAGGTCTATGCATCCCATACGACGCGATACGGGCATGTTCCAAAGTCTGGGTGAGCCCCTTATCGCGTCGTGCAGGTCTTTTTGCTTGGCTTATTGAAAAGTTCCAAAGCTCACATACGACGCGATACGGGCATGTTCTAGGGTGTGGGTGAGCCCTCTATCGCGTCGTATAGGTATTTTTGTTTGCTTTCTTTGAAAGTTCCGGTGCTCACATACGACGCGATAAGGACATACTCCAGAGCGTGGGTCACCCTTCTATCGCGTCGTGTTGGTGTCTCTCCCCAATATCATTTTCTTCACACACGGCGTGATAGGTACATCTTGTAGGTTGTGAGTGACGCATCTATCGCGTGGTGCGGTGTTTTGTGACCCAAATGGCAAGGACTAAGCAGACTGCAAGGAAGGTCTCCAACTAATCCAGAAATAGATGATGTTGAGAAAGATCCAGAGAAAGCACTGCCTCCACTACCTCATCAGAGGCCCAATGCTAGAAAAATATTGAATTTTCATGTGAAATCCCTAAGAAAAATAAGAAAAGCACAAAAGTCTATTTGTCTACTGATTCCAAAGCTCTCTTTCATGAGAGTTGTCAAAGAGATATCAGATAGACTTGTAAGTATGATGAATATCAAAACTTTTGTCTCAGTAAGGTGGCAATCTAAAGCATTGATGTGCCTTCAGGAAGCTGCTGAGGATTTTCTCATAGACTTTATGAATGATACCTACATTCCAGCTGCATTTTCTCACAGGGTCACACTTATGAGCAAAGATTTTGTGCTTGTGTCAAGGCTAAGGTACAAGTTTGATAAGGCTCTTGAGCTCATTCCTAGTGAGGATCTTAGAGCCTTCCAAATTTTAAACATCCCTCCTTCCAGGCAGCAAAAATATTCTGGGGTTGTCATTGAGGATGTTACACATGAGTATGAGACAAGAAAGGCCCAGGATATCAAAGCAAGAAAGGAGGTTGAGAGGGAGCAAGACATGATATCAGAGGATGCTATCCTTAAAGAGCAAGCTGAAATTTTAAGAGCATCCAACTCTCTTCTTTATGAAAAAGTCACAGGCCAAATGGTGGTGGATGTCTCCTTGTTTGGAGATACTGAGGCATATTTGGACATATTCCCTCAAGACACAAGTATGCTTGTAAATCCCAACATTGAGCTTGGTGACACTGTGATCTTTATCTGTCTCAGGTATGTGTTGCTCCTTTGCTAATTATTAGTGCATGTGCAAGGCGCCTAGGCACAAGGGGCTCATTGGGGCTTGTGTTTTCTTTTCCAGGTGTCTTATGAGGGATCTTCCAGAGGCTCTAGCTATGCAAATTTTCATACTTGACCCTCTAGTGACACAGTGCCTTTTTAACAAGCAAGGAACCCTTTCAAGTTTTTTTGAAGATTTTAACATGCTGACCTGCAATTACATATTATACCCCTATGTTGAAGGGTAAATCTACATGTTATTTTTAACATTTTGTGGTATTCTTAGCTAATTGTTTTTTATTTTGTAGAGGACATTGGAGTCTTATTATCTTCAATATTTTGGAGAAAGATATTATATTTATGAATTCATTGTCAAGTATCCATGGGAGAAGTAAACTGTTAGTATGAAGCATAATCTATGCTTGATGGCCCACTGTTTTCTGTTAGTAGCTTTTTGATTCAATGTCTTCTTGCACTACTGCCAAACTTATTGTTGGTCACCTGAGTACCACAAATAAGGATTACAATATAGAAGCTTCCAAGTACTACAATCAAAAAGTGCCTTTACAAACATACTCAACATCTTGTGGATGGAGGGTGATTGCCAATGCATGGAGATATCTTGAGTCAAGGTGCTGGATGACTACACTCACTGTAAGTGTGTGGCTCATGTATTTATTTTGATGTTTTATGTATGTATGTACTCATGTCCTTTAGTTCCTTTTTCTATTTTTTTCAGTTGCATGACTATCCAGAGTCTTGGGTCACGTGGGTGAGAGAGAAGGCTGTTTCTATGGTTTTGGAAAGATCAATAAATCCAAATGATCCAGAATCTCCTTTGCCACCAAAGAAAGGTAGAGCCACCAAAGGTTTGGATGCAAAGAAAATGGATCACAAGAAGAAAAGTCCTGCAAAGAAGATCCATACAAAGAAAAAGGATCACAAGAAGAGTCCTGCCAAGGGGAAGAGTAAGAAGATCCCTGCCAAGGGGAAGAGTCCCACCAAGAAGACTGCCAAGTGGAAGAGTCCCACCAAGAAGAGCCCTGCAAAAAAAAAAGAGCAGATAGAAAGGGCCATCCATTCCACTCACCATTGAAATTCAAGGTTCAAAAGCATCGTACACTTAAGAACTTTAAGGGGGAGTCACCTAGCTCACCTTTCAAGCTACCATTCATGTTGCCAAAGAAGGTTGCCAAGTCACCCAAGCCAGCCAGTCCTGAGGAGCCCAAAGCACCAACCCCTGCCAAGTCCCCCGTGCCAAGCCCTGAGGGGCCCAAAGCACCAACCCCTGCCAAGTCACCACCACCACCCACTCCTAAAATTTCACCCCCTTCTGAACACAAAAGGAAAAGGGTCTCTGAGGATGCAGAATCCTCTCAGGCAAAAAGAAAAGTGGAGTTTCATGATTGATTACTCCACAAAAGCTATGTACACTTTTGTTCATTTTGTCCATATGAACATATATATATATACCCTTTGGTGATTCATAATTTTGTACTTCAAATACATAATACCAACTATCGATTCTTAAATGTATATCATGATCATGATGTCATGTAAGTTTAAAACAACATAAGTAATGTTCACAATAAGGTAGAGAAAAGATAAATATATTTGCAAAATGATTACAATATTGAACTTGTTTTTTCAAGTCCTTGCAAGTGGCTCAAATACAACTCTCTTTGGGGGAAGGCATGTGATGCAAGAGATTGAATTCTCCATCCTTGTGCTCACCACAATTTCATCCACTTTGAATCTATACTCGGGAGATGTTTCATCAAGAAACTCAAGAGATTCTCTAACATCATTTAGTCTCCAATTTGTTGTTACTATCAGGCTTCTATACTCGGTGTGTGGATGCACTGTGACCTTTAGTTCAAACTCTGGACAATTTTCCTTAGAGTCGAGAGGAACCCAGCTACTTAATTTGCTTCTCCATCTCCTATAGTCGTAGCCCAGAACTAATGATTGACGACATAGTTGATATGAGATAGACATAGAATTTGGGCTTACTCTATAACTAATATTGTCACCAATATGGAAAGTTTCTTTGGTGCTCCATCCGTCTCCAAGAACATTATCCAGTTCAGTCATAGAAAGTCTTTTATTAAGCCACATCGTCTTTGTCCTCTGCAAGTCCATTGTTTTGAAACATGCCACAAAGACATGTATAGGCAAGAACCATTGAACTTTAATCCTTCTTGATATCCTACCCGGAGACATAGCTTTAAGGATGTCTTCTTTGATCTTGGATTTGAAGCTTGATATAGTACATGCATCAGGAGCTTCCCAGTCAAGTGAACTTATGGTGGGAACGGGTAACTGATGTAGTTCTCCATATGCACCTTCTCGTGATGGAACTTTGTATTCTGCAAAATAGACAAACAAATCCATTGTTTTGTAAAAGGAAGGTGGATTGTCAGCATACATAGCATCTGCAATCCCTTTAAGCATTGCTTTGAACATCCCACTTAGACTCTCCAGAGGCTGCCATTTCATAGCTGTTGAAGGAAATATATCTGGAATGGAATCAAAAAATGATAAAAACAATGGGATATTGAAAAATTCACTATATCAAATAGTTCTTTTTGTACTTACAGTAAGAATGCAGTGTGGGATGTTCTTCCCAGTCTAACACCATATCCTTGGCCATGTACACATGTTGAACCTTAGCTAGCCAGCCATTGTCGGTCACTTTGAAAGCAAGAACACGACCTTTCCAATGGTTTTTTACTTTATCGCGTTTAGTTCTCTTCACTCTGTGTACACCTTTGCATGAAGGAAGCATTGTTACCCAGTCATTCACACGAAAAGATATGGGCTTCCAAAGACCATCCTCTCTAACGTTATGAAAGTCACAAGAAGTTATGTTATGTGAAGGGCGACGTGCAAAAGACGCCATGGAAACTCAGAGATTAGAGAAGAAGAAAGAAAGTATAGACGGAAAGACTTAAACCTCTCACAAACTAGAGAGAGCGAGAAAGGTATACGTTTGAAAAAAGTAGGTGATTTGTCATTAATGCCCTTGTTTTGAGAGCCTTCTGACGTAGATTTCGTATCTTTTGACAACGCTTTTATGAAATATAAAATAGAATAAAAGACGAGACTTCATTACTTTGAGCTGCAAATTTAATGAGCTCTCTCGCAGAAAGCACCCAAATATAGCAGTTTCAGCCTTATGATCAAGACATTTAGCGGTTCTCCGTCAAAATAGGACCACCAAAACCCACAATAGAGGAGACAAGGGTGCCATACTTTTGTATACGTGTCAAATAACTATTGGACTATTCCTTAATCCTTAGATTAACAAACAGCCCTTTTTGAGTTGTTTTTGGCCCTAATGGGGTAGATGATGATCTACCAGATGCCTATTTGTTCTACTTGGAAATGATACCTAGATGGTCGGAAAACATTGTCATTGATGACAATAGCTCAAGTGGATTCACAAATACCACTTCCTATCACAATCGGTTTAATCGAGCAATCGGCTATGTATCAATTACTAGTTGGAAGGCTATACAAAAGAAATCGGGACGGGATATTTCTCTTATGCATTAACCCTAAAGAAAAAGAACAATACCTAAGTCAAGCACATGTTACCATAGTAGGACTTCACTTTGCGGAAGACCAAACTATGCAACGAATCTTGAGACTTGGAGTATTTTGGATGACTATGAGGAGAGATATTAGATCTTTTGTAAAAAATTGCCCTCAATGTCAAAAACAAACACCCATTCCTCATGTAACATTGTTTCAAATGTCACATGTTCCTAAGTGGAGTAGTTATCTAGTTACTTACTTATCAAACCGAACATTTCCTGAGGATATGAGTAAATGCCGTCAAAGAGCAATTGAAACTGAAGCAAGAGATGATGCTCTTATTGGGAACCAATTGTATCGAAGAGATAAAGATCAACATTTGCGTGTTTGTGAAAATGAAAACGAGTATATTCCGATTATAGAACAAGCACATGTTGGATTAGCTGGAGGTCACTTTTCTAGTGAGACCACTGCAAGAGCAATCCTGATGGCAGGCATATGGTGGCCAACACTATTTGCAGATGCGAAAGAATATCTTCAAAGTTGTGATGCTTGTCAACGAGCAAAGATGCCAACACGAGTAGACAGCATGCCCTTAAGACCAATGATGGGGCTAGAGCTTTCGCAAAATGGGGTATAGATTTTGTTGGACCGATACAGCCACCTGCTTATAAAACCCAAGCTCAATATATCATTGTAGCTATGGACTATTTGACCAAGTGGGCCGAGGCTAAAGCAACTCAAAAGAATGATGCCAAAACCACTACTGCATTCTTATATGAGTATGTATTCATGATATATGGACTGCCAATAGAGATTGTCAGTGATCGGGGAACTCATTTCCTCAATGAGGTAATAGAGTATTTACTTAATGAGTTTATGGTCATCCATAACAAATCAGCTCCCTATCACCCACAAGCAAACGGACAAGCTGAGCATACAAATAAAATTCTTAGCTCGGTGCTGACTAAAGTGATTAGTTCAGGAAGGACAGACTGGGAAATGAATCTCCATGCTGCTCTATGGGCTTATCTAGTTTCATTCAAAACAGCTCTAAATGCTACACCCTTTAACCTTGTTTATGGTCTTGATGAAATACTGCCAATAGAATTTCTATTGCCGACATTAAGGTAGCACAGAATCTTAAGTGGACTGGACATGAATTGTCAGAAAGACTTGAAGATTTGGAAAAGCTAGACGAGCAAAGGCTAACTGCTGTAGCTCATATTTATGCACAAAAGCGGAAACAAAAACAGTTTTTTGATTCTCACTTAATCACAAAAATCTTCAAGAAAGGGGATGTTAGTTCTAGTCTATTCCCTTAAGCAACACATTCCCAAGTTTAAGAAAAAGGGAAACGGACCATTTATCATTGAAGATGTATCTCCAAGTGGAGCAGTAAAATTTTCCACCCTAGATGGTGAACCAATGGCTAATTGGATTAGTGGATGTTGTTTAAAGAAATACAATTTGCCACTAACCGATGAATTGCTAGAGAGAATGCATGCAGCTAAACAAAGAAAGATCAAACAATAGCAGTTTATTGATGAAGCCCAAGAGGAAGCTAGGCTTCGGGTACTCAAGTGGAAAGCTGCTCTCAAGAATCAATAGATACCGATTCCCATCAACACTTTGGAAATAGATGATCGATAATGGGAATTACCTAGAGACGCAGTTTCAACAGATGATGACTGGTTAGATGGAATGGATCTGCGCATCAAAGTACAGCTCAACAATCATAGCACCAATGCTTTGGTCGACACAAGAGCTAGAGTGAATGCAGTCAGTTATTCCACATACAAGAAGGCAACAAGTCAAGCATTGACGACAGGAATAGAGACAATCAAAGGATACAACAAGAATCCAATGCCAACATTAGGAGTAGTCAACTTGAACGTGATAGTACATGGATTTTCATGTCCTCATCAGTTTGTATGCTTGCCAGATAAAGACATAAATGAGACGATGATTCTTGGAATTCTCTGGATGCGTACATACAAAGCAGTACCAGATTGGGATACGCATCAACTAAAGCTATCACCTAAAGGAGGGCAACTCATTGTTCCAATTGCACCAAGCAAGGAGGAATGGAAAAGAAGCAATCAACAGACCAATCCACGAAGTCAATATTCTCCATCCCCTCGACAATCAAATGCTACATGTAGCATGCAAGGAGTCAGGTAAATTCGGGTACCAAAAGCATAACTTACGAATAAACTGAATCAGATATGGGTGCTTAAAACTTCATCGACGAAACAAAAGAAGGTTCCAAGGATTCGAACACAGAATCGAGCATCTCCAAGCAAGGAACCTAACATGAAAATGGTTTGGAAGAAAAGGGAGCACTTATCTTGTCCACAACCCACGAAACCAATCAAGCAATGGTGAGTTATGTCTCAACAGACTCCACCACACCATGTAGCACCAAGCCGACCGAGCTACCAATGGAGAGAAAAATCTCAACAACAGTCAAAAGTGTTACCAGCAGCTCAAGCAATCAGAGTGCTAAAGCACCCTGATGGTACAATCAAACAGAGAGCACAAAAGCTACAAGATTTTCTCTTTGAAAGACATCACCAGCAAACCTCGACAGCGGAAACCCTTGAGTTAATTACTCAAGACCCAGCTCTTGCATAGCATATTGGTTTGAATTTCATTGATCTTCATATCATGGTAGAGCCAATCACGGCTATGCATAGACATGGTTATTCAACCCATGTACACAGTCGTCCTAGAGTACGCCATCTAGGAGGGGTGGAAGGGCACTAAGAACTAAGTAATTAAGGGCAATGTTTGAAGAGGGAGGAAAAAGTTCTATGTTAACGTGTGTTTTTTTGTAAAATTACCTATTAATGTCTTTTTAATTCATCATCAAGGGAAAATTCACCGATAATATCTTCCCAATGAGTGTAAATAGTGTATATACTATCAAAAAATCATCAAAGATAGTCCTTTTTTGGATATTTTTCATCATTTTTGTTGATAAGGAGGCTTAAAAATGGAGAAATCCAACAAAAAACAATAATAAAAAAATTTTCAATGAATTTTCTTAATTATTGGATTTTTACTTTACTTTTTTAGAGCATTTTTCTATTTTCCTTGATTTTTTCTAATAAACGGGTCAAAATTAATAATAAATAACAGGGAAGCTCATATGGAAAAATGGAAGACACGATTATGATAAAAAGACAAGGCGGTCAAGCACAAAAATTTTCTATGAAATCAGATGATGGAAGCGGGAAGCCTAAATTAGGCAGTCAGACCTACTTTTGCAAAATTCTTGCAAAATGAGCTACAAGAATCCGATTAGGGAAATTTTTGAGTCTAATATAGATTTCACGGCCTAGTAGGACTAACGGGGGAATCTGAGGAAATTTGGTTATGGAAGTCCGAGCATAGATATCCGAGGTAGGCTAAAACCACCTCATTTCCACTTGGAGCCTTTGCAGAGAGAGATTTCGGCCTCTTTCGTGCGACTTTTCCAGAGCCCACAGTTTATCATTTTCAGCGCCGTCTCACATGAGACATGAGGGGTAAGTTCTTTACTCGATAATGATCCATTTTGTACAGCCGGTAGCTAGTATAAAGCCTTAGGAAAAACCTTAGAAATCGAGCAGTGCACGAAGACCTACGACCTAAAACTGACCATAGCGGCCTGCCAGTTTGACCAAATCAGATGAGATTTGAACCATAGCATGCCCTAACATAATAGAACCTTTCTATACCATCAGATGGCTATTTGGCTGGGGTCAAGGGGGGCCCCAGTTGAAAAGTTAGGTTTTTGGCTAATGCCAGAATTCCGACCTAACTCCACAGATGGCTTGCTAATGAGGTCCATATACAATGTATATGATTGGTTTGGTGAAATCCATCAAGAAAAGCCCTCGAAAAGTAGAAATGGTTTGAAGGTTACAAAGCGTCAAATTCGACATACGAGACCAAACTAACTCCAAATGAGCCAGAATTGGACAGGTCGCTTCACGACTATGTGAGGGACAAGTCCAAAGCCTCAAAGTTGATCGACCAACCCAACAGACAGAGTAGTCACAAAAAACGGTGATTTCAGAGTTGACACAGCACCAAGTGATACCGGCATGACCAAACTTGACCAAATTCAATTTAGGACTTGTATTAGGTGTATGAAACATGTCTAGGTCAAAATTTGTAGGTTTTGCAAAGTTTTTGTCACTGAAGTAAATAATCACGATTATTTACTTTTGCATCAGCTTTGCTTGGAAATTGTCAAATCATCTCACCTATCATGTGTACACACCTATTACATGTCAAAAATCAAGTATGAGTCAAAATAACCACCCATTACTTGTAAAATTGCCAAAAAACGCAAAGAAGTCTTTGCAGGCCAAAATTTGGGTTATGAACAACTTTTCTTGATCCAAATCACCTCATATCTCATACCCAAGGTCTATACCATACCTATAACCAATTTGTACCAAAAAATGTCAATTTTGGAAGAAAACTTAATAATCGCAATTATTTACTTTTTGATCAAAATTGGGATATTTTGATATTTTGCCATCATACATCCAAAGTACATGTTGTGATAAGCCCACTAGCCAACTTTGAATCAATTTGGAGTTCAAAATCTCAAATTGCCTTTATATCTACTGTTTCACAGCCTTAAAGCCAAAATCTGATACCATTTTCACCCTGTGCATCCAAATGAGCCCATAATTCACTCAGAGCATGTATTTGGTATATACTTCAAGCCTATAAAGCCAAGTTTGCAAAAAGTTGGAAATTTTTCTCATCTGTAAATAATCGCGATTATTTACTTTGGTTGCAAATTTTTGTTTTGACCATACAGTTTTGTTCCTTGCATGATTTTATGCATCTTTGCTTGTTCAAAAATTGATTTGAAGCAATTTGGACCAGATTGTTAGCATTTCAGTCTAAAAGGACATTCCAGAGAAAAATCCGACAAATTTGCTAACTTTGAACTCTATTCACTGAACAGGAGCAATGCAAGCAACGGAGAGGGCCAAGAAGAAGCTAAAACAAAAAGAGAAACTACAAGAACTACCCGCGTATCAACTGGACCCCGAGTCAGTCAAAGCGGCAAAGGCATCCTACCTTTCTAGAGAACAAGTGGAAGAGCACCACACTACGGTCTTCACTGGCAGGTTCAAGAGTGAAGAGGGGCATCTGGTGGAGTTGCAACTCCTGCCCAAATAAGTCTATGATGTAGCTGCCAAGCCAGAGACAAAAGAGGCTAACCGCAGGTTGGGGCTCAGGCATTTCTACGAACAAGAGCCTTGCGTGGACTTTTAGAAAGCTTATGAGCTTCTATCCACCATCAAAGAGGACGGAACCGCACAAATATTCGACACCCAAGGGGACAAGGTCGAGGTAGTAATCACAAAAGAGATAGTGGCAGAGGCACTCAGATTTCCCACTGAAGGAATGACCATGCAAGCAAGAGATAGGAAAACCACATGCACATTTACCAAGGAGACAATCGCGACTACATTCGTCGATCTTATCCACAAATAGGTGGAAGAGCCAGCCCGTTTGTACCATCAACACTTCCATTTTCTGGCAAAAAGGCCACCAAGGTACACTACACCAAATCACGCCGTGGCCACCACCTTCACTCAGGTTCTTAAGTCGACAACAAGACAGCCCATGGACCACGCGCAGTATGTCTTGACGACCTTGAATGACACCAAGAAGAAAGGCAAAATCACATACTTGGGCGCACCAGAGGTGTTGACTAGAATAGCGTATCATGCCATCGGCATGGCCAACAACCTATCGCCTGTCCCTGATCAGAATACATGGATTTTGGTAGCACAACCCTCTCCATGAGTTACAAGGTCAAGTAAAAGGTCACATAAATTAGATGATGAGTTAGCTGCTGACAGCTCACCAGAACGGCACAGCAGCGAGAGCTCTGACAACGAAGAAAAGAGAGCTCGGAGAGAAGAGATAAAAAGGAAAGCTGTGGCTGCACACCAAGAGGAGCCAGCTCAAAAACAAGCGCATTTTGAAAGATAAAAACAGGCTTACCAGCGCAGTAGGAAAGCACAAGGGAAGGACCCAAAAAAGTGGGTACCCACAGGACTGAAAGGACCTTGAACAAAGCATCATACCAGAAAAGAGATAGATGATCCAACAGAATATTTAGAAAGAATGTACCAAGAGGCCGAAGCCCTAAAGCTAAAAGAGGCAAAAGAAGTTGCAAGGAAAGCCAAGGAAACGGAAGACCAAAGGCAAGCCGAGGAGACGGCTAGCCAAGAGCAATACCATGGATCTCCCTGACCCACCTCACCGCCTCCAAAACAACAAGACTATCCCATGCCTCGCCCACCACCATCACCAGCAGGCAAAGATACCAATGAAGAAGCAGAGCCTGAAAAAGAGAAAGATTCGGAGTCCACCCAACTAACAGAATCTACACAAGAAGCTGACCACCTCGACAGACAAAAGGAAAAAGATGCCGAGCTAGAATCAGAGCAGGCAGTAGAAGAGACTCAAAAGCTGGAAGAGAAAAAGACAAGTCGATCAAAACAAGAAACTAATAAGAAACCAGATGCAGAAAAAGAACCTACCACTGCACATGAGACGGAGCCTGAGCTAGAGAAGGAAGAAAGGCCGGCACCTGAAGAGACAGCAAGGGTTGAGACAACACCATTCACTTCTACTCAACCAAAAATTGCCAAGGCATCAAAGCCTCAGGAAGGCCAAGAAGAAGACCGACCATCTATCTCCCCACAAGAACCACCAGCAATTACGACGCAGGAAGAAGCAACACACAAGGCTGCAGGCACATCCCAGTTGGCACGAGAGGAGGAGTGGCAGTCAAATGATGAAGTAATAATACAGGTCAATGAATATGCATGTTAGATGCAGGAAATGACAGAGAGACTTCTTTCAGCAGCTTTAAACCGTAGCGCAAAGGCCAAGGAACTGGAAATGGTGATCGACGCTCTTCAAGGAGAGCTAGAAGTCAGGATGACTATCATCACTGATCTCCAAAGGTAAGTGCAACAGCTGAAGGCAGAAGCAGAACAACATCAGATAGCCAGGGATAGACAACAAAAAGAAATGGAGGAGTTAGGTGATCTCCTCACTAGATTATCTGATGCCTACAAGGTAAAATACGAGCAGCTAATAGAAGTCACAAATGAACTTCTTACGACCTCTTTGTCAGCTTAGAAAATTCAAGTACAGTTAGATGTTGCCAATGCTTCTCTGCAATATTCTAAACAGAGAATCAATGATCAGGCCATTTTCTTACAGCAAATCAGAGAAAAGCCAGCCGTGGCCTCGATCAAGGGAACTGATGAAGTGTACAAGGCACTTGAAAAGAAAAACAAAGACCTAGAATTGGAATTAAAGCTTGAACAGTCACAGCACAGGGACCTGGCACTGATGCGGGTTCAAAGAGAGGAGGAGCTCCTAAAGGAGATGGCAGAACTCAAGCGGATAAATTAGCTCCTCAGAGATGGAAAGCCAGACACGCAAGAAGAGGCAGGCACTTCAGAGCCGCCACAAATAGACATACGCTCCGTCTTGTTTCTTGAGTTTGAGACGCAGTCCACAGCAGAGCCAAGTGGTGATGAAGATTTTCAGCTCACATCACGGATGCAGATACAGTGCCAATGGTCCAGCTGTCAAAAGCTGAAGAAGACATACTGAAGGAGAAGATCACCTTAGAGGTAGATGAGCAGTGGAAGGCCGCTATGGATTGGGAGTTGAGAGTTTTACACTTTGTCAACGTCACTCAACTCACTCCCAATCAGATCAACGCTCAATGGCACCAACAATCCCTGCCGTACCCTCTCATCAAAGCAGAACTATTACAGGTGAAAGAAATGATGTACAAGGATATGCAAGAAGATGGCACAAATAAAGACCACCCAAAGTGGAGGTTAAGCTGGCTGAACAAGAATCCGAGATACCTGATTCTGTTCACAAGAGCACATGCATCCCTACAAAGAGATCCAACATTCTGTCATGTATCCACAGTAAGGACATGGCAAGCACATGAAGCACTGTAGAAGAAGAGGCCAGCTTGGCTCAACTTCCCCAGGCTGCCAGCTCCAGAGAGAGGCCAAGCGACGGAGGAATACATGGTGAAAACCCTAACAGGCACCATGTCTTTCTTCAAGAGTCTGCCAGATCTCTCCTGTGCAATGTTATATAAAATCTGCAGGATTCTACTCACATGTATACAAGTTTTTAATGAGCCTGAGCAAACAGGAGCCCCATGGCTCTCATTCTTGGAAGGAAACAAAGGCTTATGCTACTATCTGAGTGGGCAACTTTCAGAAGAAATCCTTTACGGATTCTATGCCAGATGCATATTCCTACCCTCGAATAATATGCTAGCCTTTGAAGAAGCATTCTACACTGGATTCTTCACCTGGTGAACGAAGATAATTGCACCGGTGATAAGCAACCGAACATCCAGGTTTGTAGGCTACTCGGAGATGGAGCTAAAGAATCAAGTCACCATGCAATTTCTGCAAGTGCCTGACAAAGAACGAAGAATCAGATACCAGAAGGCACTGGATGCACTTAAAGACCACCTCGCCTACTGTCAACCCGAAGACTACTTCAGCCCATAAAGCTATGTCAAGGGATGACACAGGCGAGGAAGGGTGGAATGTTAGCAGCAAGCTAATGTTAACCCTCATGGCTCAAGGACACCCTATCACCTACGAGACGGAAGTTGTAACCTACGGTGGACATTGTATTATTTATTTGGTAGAGTCAGGTACCGGGCTTGTCGGTCCAATAGGAAAAGGGTAAGAGTGATCGCCGATGAGAGGCACACTCTAACTAGGACATTCAAGGGATTAGTTGGCTAAGCATGGGCGCCCAAGTGTGAATGGGGTGAGCTCATATAAAAGCCAATTAAACCTAAAATTCAGGATTCTCTCATTTGTGCAATAGAAGAGTGCTCTTGCTCCATCTCCATCTCCATCTTCTTCTTCTTCACCTCCTTGTGTGTGTGTGTGTATGAGAGAGAGAGAGAGAGAGAGTGCGATCGAGCATTGCGGCGGCACGACGGCGGTGAAGAGGTTGAGTGCGACGTAGCGGCGTCTCCTTCTTCTTTGCGACGAGGAATCCTCCACGGCAGGAGCATAGATCGGTGAGTGACACACCATTGCCCTCTTTTGAGCTTACTAGTTAAGCTAGTTGCATGCTTGGAGCCGTCTGTGGCTCGCACACAGTGTTAGGCAAGTCCCTTGCTTCGACAGTGCGGCAAGGAGCGCACATTTTTGGCGCTGCTGCCAGGGAATCACCCTGCACTAAGCCCAAGAGGCACTTTGTGCTTCTTCTATGAGTTGTTTGTAGTAGGAAAGAAGAGGAAGAGGAAGAGGAATGAGTTTTTTTTCTACAAGTTGTTAATTTCTGTATTGTCTGCAAGTTCTGTGATTTCTGTATAATCTTGTGTTTTCTGTTTGCACACAATCTTTGCACAATTAGTAGTCGTTAGCTTGTTCGCAGTGAATGAGTAAGTAGGTAGACAGTTAGCAATTTTTGTTTGCACACAGTCTGTACACAGTTTTCTGTTAAGGTTTGCCTGCACACAGTCTTTGCACAGTAAGGTAGTGAGAGAGGAAGTAGGTGGAAAGTTATCTCACTGTCAGTAAGCAGTTAGCAGAGTGGTTAATAGATTAGTTAGTAGATTAGTTAGTGGTTAGCAGCACTGTTAGTAAGTAGATAAGGTAGTGAGCTGTTGACAGAGAGGTTAGGTAGGTGTTGACAGTGTGTGTGGCCAAGAAAGGGCCACCTAAACCGTGCACGGTCGTCGCCTTTAAAAAATAATAATAATAATAATTAATTAATTTGCCCAAGCCCAAGCCCAAGCCCAAGCCCAGGCCTCAGTCCTCAGTCTTATGATATATACTAGACTCACTCTTATATATATACCCTACCCCCTCAAGAGGGAATGAGAGCATGTGGGGCAAGTCCTCCACTCTCCTCCCTTCTCTTCCCACTTGCACCCTTAGACTTTCTAATTTGGGCCTAGTTCCCTACTAGAAATTGACGGTTTTAGGGATTCCGAGGGCATAAAGTGACCAAACAGAGGGCTGTAAAGCACGGCACGTCCCTCTGACCGAGACGCTCGTTTTGAGCTATCATACGTTCTATTCTATAGCTGGGTCAGAAAAAAAAGGACCAAAAAACCAAGAAAATAAAAAAAATTAAGAAAAGACTTGGGTTGCAAAACACCCAAAAATACTAGGTGAGCAGCCTTCACGGGCACTCACTGACACTTCTAGGGGATCCAAGTCATATTAACCTACGCTCTGGACGAGTGTTAGAGCACGAGCATATTGGTAGTGCCTCCATTTACGCGGGCACCCATTATTCCTCCACCCTAGGTTCTGGACCTTCGGCCGGGACTCAAGGTAGCGCGACCCAAGATCCTCATATCGCGTCTAGTGATTCTTCCTCTGACTACGAAGTCATGGAGGGGTATCCTACACCAAACCCTGATAGTTCAAGTCAAGACATGCATGCCATGGGCCCACGGCTCGGGTCCAGCGTGTTTAGCCGCTTAAAAGAGACCCTTAGTAGAGCTACTCGCTCCGGACATGCGGTTAATGAAATAAATGAAGGGAGTGGAGAAGTAAATTCGTCATTCATGTCTAAAATAGACCCTATGCTTCTTGAGAGTGTGCATGTGAATGTTCCATCCACTGCACCTCCTGATCCTTTAGGACTATCTCCTTTTGAGGTTCTACTAGCCGATGGTAGGAGTCTTGCCGAAGTACAAGAGATTGAACGCTATATGCAAGCAACAAGGGACAGGGAAATTGAGAACCTACGAAGGCTAGAACAAAGTCGAGCCTTGAAAGCAAAGGCTCCTAAGACAACAATCATGCCAGCCGAGCAACCGAGTGCTCCCAAGGTAGCAGTCACGGAGGGGCAAGCGATGGGGAGCAATAATGCTTCCACTTCGAGGGAAACCTCTAGCATGCCAGGCCTAGATGGGATATTCCTAAACAAAAATTGCGAGTATGACCTACAAGCAGAAGCCTTAACTGATCGGTACACAGGACACACGTATCATGTGGGTTGGTTAGATGTTCTACAATCCACATCGGGTGCTACTAGCATAGATGAGCAACAACAGAAAGTCTGTGATGTCCTCCATAGGATTGTCGAGCTAGAAAGACAGAACACAGGGATCAACATGTCTTCAACAGGCCTAATGAGATTCTTGGATACGGGAAAGGCCAACCAACCAACCCTATCACAAATGGAGACTCCCTCAGTGAGCCCTATTGATCCTCCATATGTTGTTTTGCCAGGAGCCTCAGTATAATCTGAGCCCACAAGTGGCAGCTTTACCTTCCCAGATCTAGCTCATCTTTCTCTTAATGACACTACGGCTACCATGCATATCCCACTGGTGAGCATGACAAGAAGTAGCACCATGGAGTTCATTTGTTAACATTGCGTCGATGCCTAGTAGCACAGTGCCCCCAACTATACCTACATGTATGTATCAATCATGTGCACCTGTCGTACCTCAACCTCATGTAGCTCCTACACCTCCGATTATTCCAAGAGCTTACAATCCACAATGGCATTATCCAAGCTCTTATACAAGTGGATCCATGCCATTTAATAATAACATGCCATATCAGGCACCCCCTATGCCTAGGGCCACGCCTATAAACTTTGGACCACCGTCTAGTACACCACCATACGAAATATGGCACCCAAGAGCCGCGCGTATGCCAAGGCCAAGGCCAACTCCCATCTCACATGTGGTTCCAGGCGCACATACACCCATTATACCTGCTCAAATAGGAGATTTGGCAGCATTTGCTCAAACTATCGGTCGCTCTATTGCGGAAAACATGCGTAGTGCACCTGATAGAGAACCTAGGAGCAAGGTAGTTCAAGTAGTTAAGCTCACACAGAAATTCAATGGAGACGGAGATGCTAGAAAGCATATGGAAGTCTTTGAACATGTGTGCGATTCCTTGGAAGAGCACAATGAGCTACATAAGTGTAAGGCTTTGAGTTTGACCCTAAGTGGAAAGGCTGGAGATTGGTATAGAACCTTAAGAGTAGAAGAGAAAACGATCTACTCTACTCTTAGGAGATTGTTCTTGAAAGAGCACATACGAGAGGGAGTACTTTGGGGTGTATCCTCTCAGCTCCAGAAAGCCCAACGAGAAGAAGGTGAATCCGTGAGAGACTTCATTAGTCGCCTAAAGAATTTGAATTCTCGATGCAATCCAAACGAGCGATTCAACAACAACCAATTGCTCGATAGATTCATTAGGGGACTACGACATGAAAGTATCTATAATGGCCTAGTCATTAGAGGTATCACTACTTGGGAAGCAGTCACCATGAATGCAATCCAATTGGAGGATAATTTAATGATTGCAGGAGAAAGAGTGTCTGTCGAGCCGAAGTCTAGTGGCTCGCAAGCGTCAGGGCATGAGCCAATGAAGATAAAGCCAATCGTGAAAGAGCAAACGATATCTGAGATGACTCTGGCAGATCTCACCAAGGCCATCCAAGAAAGCCTTAGGGGTAATCGTGCTCCACAAAACACTCATATGTATCCAAGAAGGGAGCAACAATGGTGCTCAATTTGCTTGGGCCCACATACTACGAGTGAATGCCCTACTTTCAGAGTAAAGTTTAACGGGACTTGTAACGCGTGTGGTAGGTATGGCCATCAAGCAAAGGATTGCCTAATGCTTAAACGCATCATGGAAAATAGACCGCCTATAGCTTGGGCAGACTCACCTCGAGTTCCTGCATTAATGCCTACCCCACCCATGGAGCAACAGGTTCCATTACAGCACATGGTCTCTAGAACCCAAAATGTGGTCCAAACCACACCGTCGCCACCTCTAGTGCTAGGACCGCAACCCCCTCATCCAAGAGTTGCACCTATGAACCAAATAGGTTGCGAGTCATCTAGTACTTATGTAGATTGCGAAGAGGACATAGACTCTAGTATCACCTATGGAGTCGACATGCTTGAGGAGTGTCCCATGTACTATATGGAAGACCATTGGGGACAAATCAAACCGGTATATCAAGCTACTGCGCTAGCAGCAAGAGGCCAAAACATTAATAGTTTTGCCAGGAGACCACCTCTTCAGTGCTACGAATGTGGTGGACCACATCGAGTAGTTGAGTGCCCCATTAGAATGAAAAAGAATGATGCACTAATGCAAACAAGTCAAGGGAGTGCATTGGCAATGTCAATACTCACTTGTGATCGTTGTGGCATAGATCATTTGATCGCACAGTGTCCTAACAATCCAAATGCACCGAAAATCACACCATTGAACTTAATAGAGATTGTTGATGGGACACCACCAACTATAAACACAGTACCAGTAAACGCACTCACACGATCGATGCTCCAAAAACAAAATTATATTCTTGAGAAAAGAGACACGACATCAATTGCCCAATCTCAGAAAAAGAAGAAAACACGAAGAAAGAGATCGCAAAAAGCAGCGAAGTCAGACCCCAGCTCAAAGACCAACATAGGGACTGGTGATGACCCTGTATATATGAACGACACTGAAGAAGATTCTGATTCAAGTGAAACCATGGAAACCAAAACGACCACTAACATAAAAACCAACAAGGAAGATCTTCATGAGCCACAATGGCCAGGCTCCAAAAAGAAGATAGGAACTTACCCAAACCCTACAGAGGAGATTGAGCGAGTCAAGCATTTAAGGAGTTTGGTAGAAGATACCCAAAGGGATTTAGAACCAGCACCTAGGAAGATCCAGATTACATACACCGTGTTCCCTACACAACAACAACCTCACCAAGTCCATAGACCCTTGGACATACCTAGTCTCATCCAAGAAGAAAATGACTTAAAGTCATGGGAAAGTGGGCGTACTCACTTCTTGATGGAAAGAATGTTTACACAGGGACTACCTGATCCTATCGAAGAAATGGAGATCCCATCTTCCCCACGTCAAGCGACTCAAGGCCAAAAGGTGCCGTTAAACATTGCCAAATTGATGGATTTCATGTCTTCAGAAGTTAGAACCACCATCATGTCCAAACTATATAAAGACCCCGAGCTAGTCTCAGCTCTTCGAGCCTTCCTCAATGGATAATTACAGGCTGGATTACCACAGTTTGCACATATGAACAAACCTGACTCGGTAATGAATGATGAGGAATATTTAGCACCACCATCTAACCTAGCGGGACATGAATCTGTCATTGAAATACCCGTTAACAAGTTGGGGCAATACTTTGAAGGTGATGAATCTGATGCTACTCTACCAATCACTACTAAAGGATTAACTGTAAAGGGGGTCCTTGACGGTGGTGCGGGAGTCAGCATGGTGACAAAGAGTTGTTAGGAGTCTATGGGGAGACCTCACCTTGAAGCCACAAGCATAGTGGTAAAAATGGCTAATGGATCTATTGTTACGCCTATTGGAATGCTAAAGGATCTCAGAATCAAGGTCTTGGGACACAAGGTAAGGCAGTTTCATTGTTATGGATTTTTCCAAGCATCCTATGTCATTTGAGATGATCTTAGGGCTTCCATTCATGAGGGAAGCAAAAATGGTGCATGACTGGTCCAAAAACCACGTCTACTTACAGTTCCAAGACTCTGTCATTCGAGTTGATCTTTTAAGTGGTCGAACGCATCCTCTAGGAAATAAATTCATCATTGATAATCGATCAGACACAACAATTCACTCAGCTCCATTACAGTATTGTTACACGTGTAACGAAGACACGGATATTGGGGAGAACTCTCCTTATATGGATATCCTACCCGGAATGGCTGAGTCAGACAATGTCCATTGGGTACACCTAGCGGCAACTATAGATACATGGGGAGCTAGAGGAACAACCTGGGTAACACCAGATGGGGAAGAGATACCACACATTGCACCAGTAAACATGTTCGGTGTAGCGCATGTAACATCCGATGATAAGAAAGAGGCACACCTACCTGAGAGTGAAACCGATGATTCCTCAAAGGCTTCAGGCCAATACACATCAAAAACGAAATCTCAGGGAGAAATGGATTCAGAACCTAAGAAAACATCGAGTGAACCAAGTATAGAAACTAAACACTCAAGGCCTAGTACGACCATCTATGGTAATTTATATGAGAGTGAAGAAGATACAAGCGAAGACCTATCAGGCGAGTCGAGTTCAAACATTTACCAAAATCAAAACCTTAACAGGAAACAAAGGTCATATAAGAGACGACGATATCGAGAAAATGTGAGAGCTAGGATAAACAAGGAAAGATCTACTGCAGAATGGCTTAGCTATCTAGGGGCATGTGATGCTCATCAAAAGCTAGTAGACAATTGGAGTGAACATCTCCAGAGTGTCATGTGGTGTAGCCCGCGACCCATTGACCTCGCTCAATTGGAGGTTACAGAGCCGAAATTGAGTCAAACTATAAGAAGACGTCAAAACCGAGAGTCAGCACAACAACAAAAGGAGGCAGAACTAAAAGAAAGGTCTCTGTCAGGACAAGAGCCTACTGACTTACATACGGCTCCTGAACATTTTAAATCTTATACCACGGGGGAGCGAAAGGTTGTGTATGCCAAAGCCCAACGAATACCTACCAATGGAAGCAGTGGAGTCTATGATGGTCCAGCGATAGTTAAAGAGATAGAATTAGCAGAACCAGGTGAGGAGTCTAAACCAGTCTTTATTGCTCAAGACCTTATCGAAACTGAAGAGGCTGTACTTAAGGAGCTCCTCAAGGAATACAAGGATGTATTTGCTTGGACATATCATGACATGAAGGGCGTTCCACCTTCTGTGGTGCAACATACAATTCCCATGATCAACATTGCTAAACCCGTCCAGCAACGACCCTATCCAATGAATCCTAAGTACGCCAAAATTGTACAAGAGGAGATTGAAAAACTTATCCAATGTGGACTCATATACCCTATTGAGGACTCAGAATGGGTTTCTCCAATAGTCATTGTGCCAAAAAAGAATGGGAAACTAAGAGTGTGCGTGGACCTCAAGAAAGTTAATGCAGCCACTAGGAGAGATCATTATCCCTTGCCATATTCAGAACATGTGCTTGAAAGAGTTGCGGGCAAGGAAGCTTATAGCTTTTTAGATGGGTACTCTGGTTACAATCAAATCACAATTGCATTAGAGGACCAAGCTAAAACTGCTTTTATCACAGAGTTTGGAGTGTTTGCATTTCGTGTTATGGCTTTTGGCTTAACAAATGCCCCTGCTACATTCCAACGATTAATAAACACTGCGTTTAAAGAATTTCTAAGGGAGTTTTGTGAAGCTTTCCTAGACGACCTTTGTGTTTATTCTTCTTGGGAGAAGCATTTGTTATATCTACGAAAAATATTTGAAAGGTGCAGATTTTATCGCATCTCATTGAACCCTTTCAAATGCCAATTTTGGGTTAAGCATGGAGTCATTCTAGGGCATATAGTGTCCAAGAACGGGATATCCACAGATGAGAGTAAGATTAAAGCCATTGCCAATTTGCCACCACCTACGAACTATAAAGGAGTTCAAAGATTTATGGGCCATGTTGGTTATTATCGAAGGTTTTTTTTAAACTTTGCCGAGATAGCGCGTCCATTGTACAAGCTTCTTATCAAGTTTCACTGGACGGAAGAATGTCATCAATCTTATGAGTTATTAAAGAAGGCCCTAACAAGTGCTCCAATCCTGCGAACACCTGATTGGAATGTACCTTTTCATGAGATATTGATGCATCAAACTTTGTTATTGGGTGTGTTCTAACTCAACCAGGAGAACATAAATTGGACTACCCTATTAGCATTGCAAGTCGCCAATTAAATGATGCCGAGATGAACTACACTACTACAGAGTGCGAAGGTCTAGCTATGATTTACGCAGTAAAGAAATTTTGCTATTACCTTCTTGCTACCAAGTTTGTGTTTTATGTTGATCATCAAGCATTGCTATATTTGGTAAACAAGCCGTGTTCCACAGGTCGAATTACACGATAGTTGTTAATTCTTCTTGAGTTTGACTTCACCGTTGTTGTGAGGCCTAGGAGGAAACATGTCATGGCGGATCATTTATCTCGTATCCCTAATGGCGAAGCTCCTACGGGGGTTGATGATGAATTCCCTGATACTCCTTTGTTCATTGTTGAGACAATGCCTGAATGGAGTGAAAATTGTTAACTTCTTAGTTAATGGTTTTCCACCCAAAGAGCTGCGAAAAGATATAGCTTGAAAATTAATCAAGGAATGAGAACCCTATTGCTTACTGGCTGGAACACTCCATAAGAGAGGAAAAGATGATGTTCTTAGACGCTGTGCCCGCGAGGATGAGTATTTATATATTCTACAAGAGGCACGCACACATGGACGTAGCTGGTGGTCACTTTTCAGGAAAGCTGACTGCCCGAAAGATCTTACAATCAGGCTATTGGTGGCCCACTCTGTTTAAGGATGCATCACTTTTTGCAAAGGGATGTGATGAATGCCAACGCTTCAAGAAGCCACAAAGAGGGGATAGGATGCCTCTACATCCCATCAAGGTAACCCAACCATTTGAAAATTGGGGCTTAGACTTTGTAGGACCGATTAGTCCGGCTGCACGTAACACGCAATCACGATATATCATTGTGGCTACCGACTATGTAACCAAATGGGCTGAAGCAAAAGCAACACGAAAGGCGGATGTAAAAACAACAGCTAAGTTCCTCTTTGAGAACATTATCACACGTTTTGGATGCCCCTTTGAACTTGTGAGTGACAATGGAACTCATTTTATAAATGAAGTAATAAAAGCACTCACATCAAACTTCATGATATCTCACCACAAGTCTACACCCTATTATCCCCAAGAAAATGGCCAAGCTGAGAGTACCAACAAAACTCTTACCCCTATCATTCAAGCAAAGTCACCTACGTTGCAAACTCTAGCAAAGTTGAAGGATAGCCAACATTCACAAGCCAAGGTGGTTAACTCGTCTTTTCCGGCTACCCATGAACCTAGCACTTCAACACTTGTAGTTGCAGCAAGCAGTAATATTGCAAGTACTCAACCTGCACGACCTAAGAGTACATATCAATGGGTCCCCAAGGCCTTACTTCAACTACCTCAACCCTCCCATCCATTCCAAGAAAAAATTTCCCTGGAAAACCAAGAGCGCGCTCTAGGAGAGTCAAGACCAAATCACGATGGATTCCAAAACGACTATTAGAAGCCCAAGGCTACTATGATGGAAATGAGCAAATTTGGGTACCTAAACGTAAAATGTGTCCTTCCCTATCGACAACAAACCCATATGAGTCAAACAGTGTAACGCTAAAGCCAATGGCAGACCGTGGGAAGGGAAAGATCACAGAATGCTACACACCTAGTCCAGAGCTAGTTTGGGCTCCAAGGCAAAACCAATTTATTCCACCTAGCTCAGGAAGGGGGGAGTTCCATGAAGCTTCTAGCTCCTCATGTAATACATCCATAGAGGTAAAAGCTTCTGCACAACCTCCACCTACAATAGTGGACCTCCATGAAGCTACAAAGGAATCCACACCTTCCAGTGTTCAAGAATCACCTGATGAACCACTTCAAGTTCGATCCTGGGAGAGTACCTTACCACCCTTGCAACTCGACGAGGCACCTAAGGTAATAGAAAACTACTGGCAAAAATCTTCACCTATAACAACTTGGAACAACTGGTTTCAAAGGGTGACGACATCATTTCAAACGATATGATCTACCCAAGGAAGGGGGGAGTGTTTGTGGACATCCATTATTCACTTGCTTCCCTCTCAACCTTTCTCCCTGACTTCTTAATCTCCAATCTTAGGGAATGTATATATAAAGCCTTATACTCACAAACACAAGATAAAAAAGTAAAAGAGCAAGATCCATAACACAAAATCATATAAACAAATTATGCACAAGAACACGACCCTTGTAATATTTGCACTCTAACCATCATCTATTTGCATGTACAAATATGGCTAGTACGCTAGAGTCATCCACTCCTGCCTTGGGTGAGAGGTACCCTCGTTACTTTTCACAAATATTTCACATGGTCTTTCCAGTGCTTGCATGTGAATGGGATTTGATAGGTACGCTAGCATGTGAGAGGAATTTTGAGGAGTTAGAATGGCGATACGTCTCTTGACCACGTCGGATCCATACTTAGTAGAGAGCCTTTCTCCCATTGCACAAGCCTACCCTTTTGACCAAGATGACTATAGGCGTCTAGTGACCTTCTTAGTAAACATGGGCACCTATGATGAAGAAGAAAATTTACAGGACTACACGGATGGCACATATGGTCGCATGGATGATGACTTTGTTTATCTCGACGACGAGGATAGGGGTTTAGCCTTAGGGTTTCCCCCCAACCTCTACAATATCCTATTCCCTTGACTCTCTAGGGGTAGTGCAAATAATTAGGTTAGGGTTCCTTATGTTTTTTGTTGTGTTCAATAAGTGTTGGTACCTTTTCCCACTAATGTGCCTCCTGGAGGTATTCCTTTTGTTTCCTAGTGTGTACAGGAGCGTGTTACTATTGATAGTATTTGGACCTTCATGGAACCTTTCTCTCGTTCACACTTCAGATCAAGCGCGACCATCAACACAAACAGGTGTTTTTTGTCCATTAGCATTGCCCCTATCTATTTTGCATCCATGTTTGTCTGCTTTAATTGTGATTGGTAGCCTAATATTCACCGCATTTTCTTAGTATCAAACATTTAATTCAATGTAATTTTTTGTCATAATCACTTGTCTAGGTTTAAAAATCAAGCAGTCCGACTAAGCTAGTTTGACCAAGCTAGGTGTTAGAAATCTTCTCTTAATACCATGGGGAATGCCTTCCTAATAAGCAATGGTTACTTAGGTTCTTAATCCGATTTAGGCAGCATTGTGTGAAATGTACTAGGGATTTCTAGTGGGCTTGACCCTATTGACCTTTAACTTAAGTATTATAAAGGGAGTTTACTAGTGTGATGAGCCTGGGGAGGTGTATCAGAGTTATATGACCCCCCAAATCTACAAAATTAAAATGATGAAAACAAACAACACAAAAAAATATCAAAGTGCCACAATGTAAAATTTTAAGCTGGAAGAGAAATCCCTGCTTAAATTGGTACTCCACTCACATGTATCGCCTATGGTACTAGAGCCCTAGAGGTTCCCAGTGTGGGCGCTTTTCCTTGAAAAGCAAAAAACCCAAGGCATACAAAATAAGCACACACATCAAAATTGAATCACTATGAAAAGACTTTGGGGGGTCAAAGCAAAGGTAATCATTCAGGCGATGATTTTATGAGAAATTCCTTTTATCATAGCTTAACTACAAGGTCCTCTAGGTATAGCCTCTAGTCATCCCTCGAACATGAAATACTTGGCTCTCACAATTAAACAACGTAATTAACTAGAGAAAATTAAGAAGCTTACCCATGGTATTAATAGTCGATCTCTAGTGCCTTTCGACCGTTAAATTAGCGACCCCAGACTTGTTTAATTTTTTACCTTTACATCTGTTTATGCATTTGATTACATTGCAATTTCATGCTTATTGCTGACAAATTGTTTAAAATTCTGTTACCAATCAATTGTCTGCCTAAAATTGCATATGCTTTTTAATCGCTTATGAGAATGCAATTACTGTGCAATGTTGTTTGATTTTACAGTGACTGAAGAAGGCTAAGGACATTCATCTCAAATGCTCTTCCACCTCGACCAACGAGCTTCAACTCAATAGCTTCCAAGGACGGAATCTACATCAGGAAGAGGGACATGTTAACCCTCACGGCTCACGGACACCCTATCACCTACGAGACGGACGTTGTAACCTACGGTGGACATTGCATTATTTATTTGGTAGAGTCAGGTACCAGGCTTGTCGGTCCAATAGGAAAAGGGTAAGAGTGATCGCCGATGAGAGGCGCACTCTAACTAGGACATTCAAGGGATTAGTTGGCTAAGCATGGGCGCCCAAGTGTGAATGGGGTGAGCTCATATAAAAGCCAACTAAACCTAAAATTCAGGATTCTCTCATTTGTGCAATAGAAGAGTGCTCTTGCTCCATCTCCATCTCCATCTTCTTCTTCTTCACCTCCTTGTGTGTGTGTGTATGTGTGAGAGAGAGAGAGAGAGAGAGTGCGATCGAGCATTGCGGCGGCACGACGGCGGTGAAGCGGTTGAGCGCGACCTAGCGGCGTCTCCTTCTTCTTCGCGGCGAGGAATCCTCCACGGCAGGAGCATAGAGCGGTGAGTGACACACCATTGCCCTCTTTTGAGCTTACTAGTTAAGCTAGTTGTGTGCTTGGAGCCGTCTGTGGATCGCACACAGTGTTAGGCAAGTCCCTTGCTCCGACAGTGCGGCAAGGAGCGTACAGCTAACACGAACACCATTTTTTGAAATTCTCTTTGTAAGAAATTTATTATTTTGATAAATCGAGAATATTGTAACTCCTATTTTCTCGGATAAACTTTGTAATTAATGAGTCGGGACTACAAGCTTCTAGATTATATCAGCCAGTTAATTCCAAGTTTTGGTAGAACTCCAAATTATTAGTTTTGACCACCCAAAAACCTTGGCTAAGGTATAAAAGACAATTTTTGTAAGTTGTTTATAAGTTTTCGGATAAGAAATACATAGCGTGAGCTAACGGCACTCACTTCTCTCCTTCTCGCGCTTCCTACTCCCTCTCCGATTGTCACATTACGAATGTGTTTGTTGCATTGCAACCGCAAGTAAGAGCTCTACGCATTGACGTAAGCCATTCACAGTATTTCGTAGCTTTTGGCGTCACCGACCTGCGGCCTAATTTCATCATAACTAGGAATTTACACTTTTAAATCGAAAACTAAGCATAGGCGGGATATTGGAGCATCATTGCTAAGCATTTAAATGCATTCTGGGTCGAAAACGACTAGGTCAAAAATCCACTGTTGTTAATAATTGCGATTTTGGAACTTGACCTAAAGTGGGGTTTGAGACCATAGACATGTGTGCTTAGGTCTTATAAACTTGTCCTAGAAGTTTTGTTACGTTTGGATGTCATTTGATGTTGTAACAGATGTGATTTGCTTGCCGATGAGCGATTGGCTTTTGGTGATTTCTGTCACTTGAGTGTAGCTTGAGTTAGATGCGAGTTGTTAGTTGTTTTTCGAGAGATTGACAACCTCTTGTAGCCTCTATGCACTAGTCGAGTCAGCTTCGTTCCATGGTTTGACAAATTAATCGTGGTTCTCGCTAATACTGCAATAAGATAGGATGGTGAGGTTAGACATGCGTCCCACAGGCTGCAGCACCTCTTCTTGGTCCTCAATCTCCGGTGGGTCTTCAATAGTTGGTTGTTAAGGTGGCTTTCCTTTGTAAGGCTTTAGTAGGCTCACATGGAAAGCATTGTGTATGAGCCAATGATTGGGCAACTTGAGTTGATAGGCCATCTCATTGATTAGTCTAAGAATATGGAAGGGACCATAGTACCTTTGTTCTAACTTAGTATAGTACTTTTGGTGTCCCGTAGGATTCTTGCCCGTCGTGTGCCTTAATCGAGCCTTGGAAAATTTAAGGAAGACCCAATCATTTTCTTTAAAGGCTTGGGCTCTTCTGTGATGATCAGCAGTAGGCCTTTTGCCTTTGTTGTGAGATGGAGATGGCATCCTTGATCTTTTGGAAAGATTCTTGTAGGTCTCGGCTATACTCATCTGCAGTGAAGATCTTCACGTGTACCTTAAGTAGCAGGGGACTTTTGGATCTTCCCTCAATTACCTCGAAAGGTGCTTTTTCGTGGAGGTATGTACAGTGTTATTGTAGGCATACTCCACTAAGGGTAAGTTCTTCTCCCACTAGGACCTTTGATCTACTTCCATTACATAGGCTTTTAGTAGATCAAGCATTGTTAGGTTAGCTATTTCACTTTGGCCATCCGTTTGCAGGTGATAGGCCAAACCAAAGTTTAGCCTTGTCCCTAAACTCTATTCAAGTGTAAAGAAGTTGGACTTGGCTCCTCCATCAAAGAAAATGAGGGCTTCATGTTCTGTTCCTTTGCCCTAGGTGCGGTAAAGTTTGTACTTTCGTTCATCTGATTCGGTTTGGGCCTCATGCAATGTGGTACCAATTCTATTTTCATCTGCCTTTTCTACCACATTTCTCTACTGGTCTAGAACTCTCCATCATTATAGGATCTCTATCCAACACTATGGATATTGGCAAGCCATGGTACTTGAAGATTTGTGATATGAAGAGGGTTGCCATTTGATGGGATTTGATAGTCTTTTTGACAGGATAATGTACGCTTGTTTGTTGAACCTATCTACTATCGTCCATATTCCCGTGTTCCCATGGATAGACTTAGGCAATCCAAAGATAAAATCCATGGATATGCTCTCCCATGGTGAATTAGGATTGGCAAAGGTTGAAGCAATCCAGGTTGCTTCCATCTATCACACTTCGTCTTTTGGCATACCACACATTTAGAAACATACTCTTCTATTTTTTCTTTCATGGCAGGCATGCCCTTGCTCCCCGCACTTGAAACAACGGTTATGTTTACGATAACGCTCGAGCTCTTCAGGAGAGAGTTTATTTTTGCCTTTATAAACTCCCTTCTCCTTAGCTTTGTTGTTGTTGGTGTTGCCTTTAGGAGACTTTTGGACATTGTCCTTCCCCTTGGGCTCATTATTACGGTCCTTGTTCTACGTGGGCTTAAGATTTCTCTTAGCCCCTTGTTGGAAATTGATTCGTGAAGCCACCATAGTATGGTGTATGACCGTAGATATGGTGTTTGGCCTTTGGGAGTTGACATACTCTGCCATATCTTCAGTTAGACCTGCACAAAATTGTTGTTCTTTCTCTCCAAAATCCATCTTTTTTAAGACAGTGGCTTTGAGATGTAAGTCCCAAAAATTGTCTACATATTTGTGAATAGATTCTAGGGAGAGAGCTTCAAACTTCACCAATCTGTGAGTACTTTGTCTTTGGCATCAAAAACTGCTTCATGATGGAAGCTCTTAAAGCTTTCCATATTCGTGGAGCTTCACTGTTTGCCCGTAGGCTAGACCACCATTGTCTGGCGGACTTTTAAAAATGCATAGCCACATGGCGTAGCTTAGAGTACTCCATGAAGTTCTCATCTCCAAACGCCGCATCAAATTGTTGGATGAAGGCCAAGACCTTGTTCGTAGCACCAAAGGTGCCATCGTAGGTAAGAAAAGAATTGTCCTTTCCTCCCTCTTTGAACTTTTTGAGCTTGGACGACCTCTTTCATGCAGCATAGGATTTCCTATGGCCTCTTCTTTTTGGTGGTTCAAAAGGTGCACCATCACTTTCTTCAGAGGAGGAAGAATTTGAGGAGGATGGAGAATGTTGAGATGTCGAGCTCTACATCTTGAGCTGGCATCCACTACGGGTCTTGGCCGCTTACGGCATTACTGGCGCGTTAGGTGACCGACACGGAGGATCTCTGCCAGTGATTCTACAGCTGGACTACACCTATAGTGCCAGCCTAGTACGCTTCTAGCGAGTTCACACTTAGTGACCGCATGTACATATGTGCTACTTTTTCAGTTTTAGCGCTTAGTCATTTTGTACTCTCTTTTCTGTACGAAGAAGAAGAAGCTTTCCATCTTTGTGTGCTTTGGGCTTGTCTTGTGTAGCTCTTTTGCATCCTCTTTCTTTACATGGTATCAAAGCCTGGTGCAGGCAAGAGAGGCTAAGAGAGCAAGAGTATCACAATCCCTTCGTTCGCAATCCACGACCAGATGCCTGAACAGGTCTCCAAAGTGCAGTACACAGAGATTTACTGTACAAGTACAGTGGTTGTATGTACGCTTGATTGTGGACACTCGTTGAGTGTAGAAAGTTTCTGAACAGGTCTCCAAAGTACAGTACACAGAGATTTAATGTACAAGTACAATGGTTGTATGTACGCTTGATTGTGGACACTCGTTGAGTGTAGAAAGCTTTACAGGTACCACGATAGCAGGTTCAACTGATTTGCAGGTTTTTGCAGATTACAGCTATTTTGTCTTAGTGCTTCAAGATGTCTGACGGTTTCAGTCAGATTTTCACTGAGAAGCTTGAGAAAAATAACTACCTTGCATGGAAGTTCAGAATAACAAATTTCCTAAAAGAAAAAGGTTATTGGGACTATGTAGAAGGAGACAATGAAAAGGAACCAGAGATTCCCGAGGCAAATACTACAGCAGAACAAAGAAAAGCTTTGAAGGACTGGCAACAAGGCCAGAGAAAAGTGATGTATTGGCTTTCTATGAGCATCACAGATGGCATGATGGGCTATCTACAGGATGCTGAAACCCTGCCATTGCATGGAAAAACTTAGGCAGAGTGTTCGAGGTGAACACCAAGGCCAGGAAGCTTCAACTAAAGTCGGATCTAAATCAGGTTAAGAGGAACAACCTCTCCATCAATGATTATGCCTTGAAGATCAAGAGTATCATTGAGGCTCTTGGATCTATTAAAGTCTCAGTGGAAGACGATGACATTGTCCGTGCATGCTTGGATAGTCTAGGAGATGAGTATGTACATTTCAGGTCTTCCATGAATACAAGAGACGACATCCCTGTGTTCCAAGATTTGATTTCTATGCTTATTCTTGAGGAGAAGAACCTTGACACATCTTCTTCTCATGGCAGAAATAATTCTGAACATGCCTTCTATTCTAACTCCAAAAGAGGTAGAGGTAGAGGTCGTGGTCGAGGCCCAAGGGGTTGTAGGGGCCAATTTCAAGAAGGTCAATCAAATCAAAACAATACAGGTGGCAGCGGAAACCAGTCTCAAGGCAGGGGGAGTCAAAGAGGTCGTGGTGCAGGATCAAGTAGGCAGCAACATACTGCAGATAGCAGAGAATGTTGGACTTGTGGTGAAAGAGGTCACATGTCACGTGACTGTCCAAAGGGAAAAGCAAGTGGAAAGAGAGAACAGGGCAACTATGCATCTACTAGCAGAGATGCAAATGACAGCAAAAGCGAGCGCATGTTTGTTATGCAGCATGTAATGAATACAATGACTGCAGAGAATTCCACCCAAGATGATGTTTGGTAAAAGGTTTGCCCAAATTCAAGGTGGATGGTATGCATAAAGTGTGTGCAGCATGCCAGTTTGGAAAACAGTCAAAGGGCTCATTTCCACATGAGCACAATGTATGTAAAAAGCCACTTGAGGTGGTGCACACAGATGTTTGGGGTCCAACCGATACTGCAAGTATACATGGTTGCAGGTATTATGTCTCTTTCATTGATGACCATACAAGGAAAGTATGGGTCTACTTCATGCGTAACAAAAGTGAAGTGTTTGGTCACTTTCAAGACTTCAAAGTCATGATTGAGAAGGAGACAGATATGCAAGTCAAGACATTGAGGTCAGATGGAGGGGGAGAGTACTTCTCCAACGATTTTTTAGATTTTCTATGAATGCATGGTATACGCAGGCAATTTACATGCAGATATACTCCACAGCAGAATGGGGTCGCAGAAAGGAAAAACAGGCACATTGCAGAGGTTGCACGTGCATTGATGAATGAGAAGAACATGCCTCATCATTTCTGGACTGAAGCTGTAAATACAGCTGTGTACATTATGAACAGGACACCTACAGCTACGGTGCATGATGTAATGCCTGAGGAAAAGTTTACAGGTACAAAGCCTGATTTGGCACACTTGAAAGTGTTTGGCTGCATAGCTTACATGCATGTACCAGATGAGTTGCGTAGGAAATTGGATCCTAAAGCAGAGAAATGTAATCTTGTGGGATATTCCCTTGAACAAAAGGGGTACAGCTGCTACAATCCTACTACACGAGAATTACGAGTGAGCAGAGATGTAGTCTTTGATGAGATGAGCAGCTGGTACAGTAATGCACATGGCACTATTGGGGCTGATGTAAAAGATGATGTGGTTGTACAAAATGTGAGCCCACAGTCACAGGTTTTGAGTGGACCACAAGAGTCGTCTTCTCGTGGCTTTGTTGAGAAGCCATGGAATGGTAGACTACGTACGCAGGTTACTCCACCAGCAGGTACAGGGAATGTATCATGGAAAGGAAAGGAAAATGTTGATGAACCTCCCCTTATGGCTGATGCATCATCAGGTTTTTCACATGTAGACATGGATTCAGATGGTTCTGAACAAAGCCTTGATGAGGAATTTGGAATTCCGACTGTCAGGACACCTGGTGTAGGGAAAGTACAAGAAGATTCTAGAGGGAGTGACCCAGGACCGCGCAGATCTAACAGAGTCAGAAATCCAGTTCAGAAATTGACTTATGATGGGTATCTAGCGCATCACCAAGCCTACATGGCTAAGGTGATACAGGATGTGGAGCCCACATGTTTTGAGGATGCAGTTGGAAATGTGAATTGGGATGATGCAATGAATGAAGAGATGGCTGCATTGGAAGCAAACGACATATGGGAGTTGGTGCCATTGCCAAGTGGCAAGAAAGCTATTGGCTGTAAATGGGTGTATAAAACCAAGCATAAGGCTGATGGTAACATTGAGCGTCACAAGGCAAGGCTGGTCGCAAAGGGTTATGCACAGACATATGGCATAGACTATGAGGAGACCTTTGCTCCAGTGGCAAAGATGACGACTGTGAGAGTTGTCATAGCAGTGGCTGCATCTAGAGGATGGATTATGCATCAAATGGATGTAAAGAATGCCTTCTTGAATGGTGAGTTGCAAGAGGAAGTGTATATGGATCAGCCACCTGGTTATGTCGATCCACGTTACCCAGATTATGTATGCAGACTTCTCAAAGCTTTGTATGGTTTGAAGCAGGGCTCTAGAGCATGGTATGACAGGATTGCCAAGTATCTTGTCAGTATTGGGTTTAGGAGAGCTCATGCTGATCATTCACTCTATGTACGTGAGAGTGATGTGGGGATTGTGGTCATTACCATATATGTAGATGACCTTATTATTGTGTGTGACAATGCTATGGAGATTGACCATGTGAAGGGTCTTCTCAAACAGGAGTTTGAAATAAAAGATTTGGGCGAGTTGCGCTACCTTCTTGGCATTGAGGTGATCAGTACTCCAGAGGGTGTATGGCTGTCACAGAGACAATATGCTTTGGACATGTTGTCAAAGTATGGTATGGCTGATTGTAAGCCAATTTCTATTCCCTTGGATGTGAATGCAAAGCTGAGTGCAGAGAAGGGTGATGTTGTTGAGGATGTCAAGATGTACAGGAAGATTGTGGGTAGTCTAATCTACTTGACTATCACGAGGCCAGACTTGAGCTACACAGTAGGCTTGGAGAGTTAGTTCATGCAACTTCCGAGGAAGCCACATTTGGATGGAGTACGATGCACACTTCGGTATGTGCAAGGGACTCTTGACTACGCATTGTTCTATGCAGCAGATGCGCCATTAGCATTGTATGGGTATACAGATGCAGATTGGGCAGGTAGCATTGTTGATAGGAGATCTACGAGTGGCTTCATGTTCTCTTTTGGGAGTGCTGCTGTTACTTGGAGCAGCAAAAAGCAGCCTACGGTTTCTTTATTGAGCACAGAGGCCGAGTACAGAGGTGCAGCAGTTGCGGCGTGCGAGGTAGCTTGGCTACGCACATTACTTGAGGACTTGGGAGTGCAGGTGGACCAGCAGGTTGTCATCCATTGTGACAACCTCAGCAGCATGCAGTTGGCCAGGAACCCAGTGTTCCATGCCAGGACCAAGCACATAGAGGTCCATTACCACTACGTTCGAGAGCGAGTGTTGGCGGGCGACATCGACTTGGTCTACGTCAGCACAGAGGAGCAGATAGCAGATATCTTTACCAAGGCCCTTGGAGCTAAGAAGCTTCGATGTTTCTGGACTATGCTTGGACTCTGCGACATGCAGAGCTCAAGGGGGAGTGTTGAGATGTCGAGCTCTACATCTTGAGCTGGCATCCACTACGGGTCTCGGCCGCTTACGGCATTTGCTCACTGGCGCGTTAGGTGACCGACACGGAGGATCTCTGCCAGTGATTCTACAGCTAGACTACACTTATAGTGCCAGCCTAGTACGCTTCTAGCGAGTTCACACTTAGTGACCGCATGTACATATGTGCTACTTTTTCAGTTTTAGCACTTAGTCATTTTGTACTCTCTTTTCTGTACAAAGAAGAAGAAGCTTTCCATCTTTGTGTGCTTTGTGCTTGTCTTGTGTAGCTCTCTTGCATCCTCTTTCTTTACAGAGAAGAGGGTGACCTCTCTTGTTCCTCCTTGTCTGCACCATCACCTTCTTCATAAGAGGAAGAGGATGAAGAAGATGGAGAAGAGGGTGCCCTCTTTCTCGCCTTTTTCTTCTCTTGTTTTTTGTCATCCCTCTTTTAGTTATGGTGTGGAGAAGTGTGCGATGGTCTTCTTCGTCTAGGGGCTGTTGGAGAGTGTTTTGCCCGCCGTCTTCGTGGAGCCATCTCCATCGAGGTGGCAAGAGACTCACTTCTTTCTTGTTCTTTCAGTGGGGGCTCTACCATTAAAACTTGAGTTCTCCTTTGGGAAGGAGATGCATCATCAAGTAGTAAGTTTTTGAGCCCTTCGTATGGATCCTCTTCTTCTTGCCTTATCAGAGAGAGGCCTCTTTTGGAAGTCTCACAAGGAGGCTTCCTGGGTACTCTCTCTTATTGGTGGGGAGTTTGGAGAATCCCATGAGCACGTAGCTGCCATTGCACTTCACTTTGGAGGGATGGATTGCCCATGGCTTGTTGAAGCCTAGAAACAAGGTAGTTAACAAGCATAGGGGCATCATTAGTAGTCTTCTCATTAGCAAAGTCAAAGCTATCAACATTAATTACACAACTCTTTACTATTGTCAGCCATTCTAACAGCTTTTAGGTGTAATATTTCTAGGTGTACTCTGGCACTTCAAGCCCTAGTTGCTACTCATCTTAACCTCTTAGAAAAGCACTCAAGCTCCTGTACCCGTGGCTCGAATATCATTAATTGCAACGAATACAAGATAGGGTCTTTCAACACCAAAACAGGCACGGCTCCTATCAAGCTTCCAATAGCTCAATAGTGGTTAAGCTGTAGGCAAGCCCCGTAGGACTCCACTATTAAGACCATAGCTCTCGACGGTGATGCCCCGTTATCTGCACGAAGCAAGCGCACTGCAAGGTTGAAAAATCCATATTCTACTTACTCAATTGCAATTAATAATACCAACCATTTATAGTTAGCTTGAGGACCTCCCTTCTTGAGCAAGAAAAGAGAAACCTTGTGCTTTGATACCAATGTAACGTTTAATGGTCTAGTAACTTGTGTGTAGCGGAAAATAGCATAGACATAGTGAGCATTTCATTAGAATACATTCCTAATGAGCATAGCAAGAGTGCTTGGATGGAAAGAGCAACAAGAAGCATAACACCTAGTTAGATAGGCATGAACATTACTTAAAAAAGAGAGAGAAATTAAGCTATTGATAACAGTTGAGGACTTCGGATTTCCATGAAGCCGCTCCCCCCTCCAAAAGGCTTTCTTTGTATTATAGGTTTCCCCCATCAAGGGAGACATTTTACAATACAATACTTTGTGTTCCTTCAATAACTTGCTGGTGCAATGAAGATGAAAGCTTCAAGCACCAAACTCACACTTATAAAACACAAAATCAATTCCCTAACGGCCTCAGACCCAAGACCTCACAAACCTTCAAAGATGGTGAGAGCTAGCGGGGTATGAGAGTAGATTGAGAGGAAGACGGATTATTCTTACAAGAAAGAAGTATATCTCCTCACGTAATCACTCATAATAGCTTAGCATAGCTTAGTAATTAGCATGATAGGGGAGATGAGCATGCATTGGAACTTGGATCTTCGTTGGATTTGCATCACAAAGCCAAGAGTTGTTGGTGTAGGCCTCCCTGCTCACAAGCTTGGAGTAGATGATGAGCTTTCTATTAAAGCTTGAGAAGGAGAGAGAGTATTCTTTACTTCGAGTGTGTGTGATAATGCCTTGCCAAAATCAGACCCCTCTCTCTCTCGGTTGACCCATCTTGATTTTTACTCATGTTGGCACCTCATTGGACCCTGCAAATCTTAGCCAATGATAATCAAGAAGCATAAGTAATAGCCTTGTGACATGTGTCCCCCTTTCCCCTTTTGTGAGAGCTTTAGGTAATTAAATAATGCAATTAAACTCTCATTGGACCCCTTAGTCTTTAGGCCAATAGGAATCAGGCAAGCCATTAGACTGTTGAATGCTCATTGGACCCCTTGGAAGACTGTCCAATAGTCTTCTAGAGAGCTTAATTTCTATTGGTTCTTTTATCAAGTGTTTTAAAATGAATTAAACTAAATGTACTCTAGCCTAATTCTCATTGGTCCACCTCTATGGCCATCCAATAGGATTTGAATGCACCTTGGGGGAAACTGGGCTAGGGAGTTGACATGTGTCCCCTATTCCCTTTGTGTAAACGAAGCCTGCTAGAGTCTGTTTGTGTTTCTCTCTCCTCCCTTACAATTTGGGCTCGCCCCCTCTTATCTAGGGATATTGAATTTTGAAACCTTAGCATTTTGGAAGTCTTAATGGGATAAACCTTAGGGTCTTTGAAGTCCATTGTTGCACATTGCTCTTTTCAAGATGGCCCCCCCTTTGGATCCCTATTTTTTGTCCTTTGGATCCCTACTGTGACCGGTTTGCCAGCTTCACCAATATTCTAGTTTTTTCTCCCCTGGTACTTCCCCATATTAAATGATCAGTTTAACATGAGAAAATCATTTAGGAGAATTAGATATTAGTTATTATGACATTTCTCCTATGAAATGTTTCTTCTTCCTCTCCCCTACCCTCATTTCCTGCTAGCTCTGTCCACCTTCAAAGGTGTTTGAGGTCTTGGGACTGAAGCTTGGGATAGTTAATGCTTTCCACAAAGCTTATGTTATGCTCATGATGCATGAAGATTTCCATCTTCATTGCATCACCTAGGCCACAAGGAACACAAAGATTGTATTGTAACAAGTCTCTCTTGATGGGAGACACTATAATAAAAATGCCTATTGGAGGGGGGACCGGCTCCACATAAATCCAGTCCTCAACTCTTGTCATGTTCTCTAAACTCTCTCTCCACTACAAGACGTCGCGCAGAAATCGACGCAGGTACCGACGAAATGAAGTTATTTTTTAAAATAAGAAGCGTTGAAATAGGCCTCGGAAAAGACGCCGGTATCGTAGCGTCGGTATGACCATCGGTATAGCAGATGTCGGAATAAACCTTTAAATACGCATCAAAATATGCAATGTAATAACCATCGGTATTTATATAGTGAATTCCAATGTGCATACCGTTGCCCCTACCGACATTGATACCGTTACCTGTACCAACGACCAAAACCTGCAAATTTGTTTTGGGCAGAGAGGGCTGGGAACTAATGTTGCATGTACTGCAGCAAAAGAAGACAACCCTCTTTGCCCAAAGGAAGAGTGCACAAGCAGCCGCACTCCACCTACAAGCTGACGCTAAAGAGCGAGTGTATGGCAATTAGCAAAATTTTAAGAATAACATAACTTGTTAACATAATTAAAACATGAGTCGAAAACTGTAAAACCATAAACATAACCTGTTTTCCATACCATAACCATTACCATAACTTGCTTGTAATACGATAACCATAACAACCATACCATCATTGCACAACCATAACCATCACATGATTGCTATACCATCATAGCAAAACCATAACCATCACCTGATTGCCATACCATCATTGCACAACCATAACCATCAGATGATTGTCATACCATCATAGAAAGACCATAATCTTAAGTTGATTGTCAAACCTTCACCATAACATATATGCCATAGCATAAACATAACCATAAACCATAAACATAAGCACTATAAAACTATACATATGCAAACAATCACTGAGTGAGAAGACCCTCATGGTAATGCCTCCCAATCGACGTCCTCTCCCTCCTCCTGCAGCTGGGTCAAAAGGGCCACAAGTCCATGCTTGTACCCATACTTCTCCTCTTGGCGTGTCAGAAGGCGCTTCACGGCAACTTCCTGCAAAATTATGGTTTAATCATTAGATAAATCTTCAAATAAAATATATATTATCAATAATTTAAAGCATACATATAATACTTACAAACTCATGTCGAAGCGTATCATAGCGTCCACTCCCAAGATGTGACGCTCCAGTAGACTCCAAACGTGCTCTGGGTGCATCTCTCTGCCTGCTGAAATCTATCGGGATTGTCTTGTGTCTCTTGTGCAATCCCTATCCACTCCTCTGCGTCCAACCATGCCGGCTTGGGACTGTCGTCATTGTACTTGTCTCTCGCCTCTGACCGACGGTGTGACATTGTGGACCTCGTCACACTCAAAATCCAGTTGTTTGAGACTTGATCGTACCCCTCTGCCGGCCTGTACTCTCTAAATGGCGTCGATGATGTAATTCTTTCTCTCAACGTCGAGGTTTTCCCAAATCTCCATCACAGAGTGACCAAACTAAATCATACAGAGCTGTCGAATCCTCTGTCGCATGGCCTTTCCGACCCTATCTACCACAACAGCCCCATCCCTGCTCTTGTACACCTTGCTAGGATCATGCTTGTGTGATCCCCAAGGTGTACGTGGTGTGCCCATCTGTGAACTATCTACAGAAGCGAGTGTTGGACGCTCTCTCGGTGGTGTGGATGCATCGGTAGAACCGCTACCACAACAACCACGGCCTCCAGAACGATGCCTACGTCGTCTCGAGGATGAACCACCCGTCGGTGTAGGGGGCACACGAGTCCTAGGCATAGGGGGCACACTAGACCGAGGTGTGGGGCCGCTCGGTGTAGGGACCACACTAGTCCCGTGCGTAGGGTCTATCGTAGTAGTTCTAGAGGGACTTGCACCCCAAAGGTGTTGTGCCATCGCGATCTGCTCTGGTGTGAATTGAGACAAAAACGAGCCCATCTGCTCGGGTGACATGCCGACCGGAGTGACAAGAAAAGTAAAACTAGGAGAGAATGGCTCATCGTCATTGGCCATCGCTAATCATACACAAACAACACCCACAAAATATGTTAGTTTACGTAAGAAATGCTTAATCAATACAATAACAAATCAACGAAACTGCTACACAAATGACAATATCTAAAGTGTATTGTAGACTACTAAGAAGAGCTTTACAAAATGTTTCTTAGCAAAAGTCATTAGTTAATCTCTCATCCTCTATAAGATCTGATGCACCAAAGATGTCTATCTCAATCTGTACTTCTGCATCTTTGTGATTGAACTCTACTTCTTCGTCGCTCTCCGCATCAGCTTCACTATTTGACACCTCATCTCTAGGTTCAGACAATTGTTCAATGCTGACATCCACCTCAAAATCTAAACTTAAAGTCAAACAACCCTTTATGGCAATTGGTAAGATGAACTAAAAAAATTTGTGCCAATCGTGGGACTTAAGACCACTGAGATTGTCATCTCTCGTAAAAGTTGTTTTCAAACATCGCATGCACCCTGTGGGAGTCTTGAATGAAGATATAGTCTTCTACACTTGTTGCTCTTTTGCGCAACTCAGAACCCATGGACCTTTTGGTATAGACCACTTTCCATTGGTTTTAAGTCGAGGCCACATCTCTGGCATTCGATCCACAGCCTGTAGGTCATCTCTTTGGGCCTTGCTCTCCCTTTTTTAGTGATGGTCTTCCAGATGATCTCCCCCACATTCTTGAAGATGTGCATTGGGTCGAGCAAATGATTAATCAGCAGGTCACTCTAATACGGGAGATCATGGAAAATAGAAAGTCTTTTCATTCCAGGTGGCATCCAATCTCCCCTCTCCAGCCACATGTTTTTCCAATCGCTCGCTTTTAGTGGATGCATGTCATGTTTGCATATGTTTGGTCCACGTAGCTCATGTCCTTTAGGAAAAAATCTACCATGCTCCTCGTAAACTATCTTGCTCAAATGCTCAGAGCAGCGGAAGCCAGTTGAGGACCACATTTTGGACATGCATGATTGCCCGAGTAACTCAAGCCTGAAACAACACATATTAAGATTTAAAAGCGTTGACATAGCCATGAATGACATGTGTGTGAGTATTTTAAAGGCACTTACCTGAGCACTCACCGAAGCCTGGCCAATGTGCATGGTCCACATGAGAATTCCTTGCACATGTACATTCCACCGTCCGATTGGTTGGGACATATCAACCACATTGATTCATGTCCACAAGATTTGGAGCTCTTCTATAAGTGGTGCCAGATAGATGTCCATGTTCTTTGCTTTATACTTTCCAGGGACAATCAATGACAACAACAGTTGGCCCTTCTTGATAGCGAGCCATGGTGGAAGATTATAATTAACCAAACAAATAGGCCACGTGCTCCATGACGAACTCCGTAATCCGAATGGGTTTACTCCATCCATTTCCAGACCAAAGTGGATACATCGAGGCTCATTCTTAAATGTAGGTCAAATTTCCTCTATGTGCTTCCATGCACGAGAGTCAGCAGGTACCTGCATAACATCATCTATCGATCTAGTATTTTGAGTGCCATGCCATCAAAGCGGCTATGGACTTGCACCTGAACATGCTCTTTATTCTTGGAATGATAGGAAAGTGTCGAAGGACCTTTGCAGGGATAAATTTTCCTTGTGTGTCCTCCCTGTACCTGTTTGATCCACAATTGGGACACTGTTCCAGGTTTGCATACTCACTGAAAAAAAGTATACAATCATTAGGACATGCATGTATTTTCTGATAATCCAAGCCCAAATTAGTAAGACGATTTTTAGCGGCTAGATGGGTAGGGTACATGTGATTCCCTTCTGGCAAGATTTGCTCATTCAGCAACCTAACGTTACATGAACAAGTCAGTCCTTTGATCACTTTATATGAACTGTAATTTGCACTTTACCATGCTTAGGATAAATATGTTTACCTAAAAAGCTATGTGACCGAGGCATCAAACCAACCATAGACAGAGTACAAATTAAGCATTGCCAATGCGGTACGGAGAAATGAGATTTTTGCACCAGTGTAGAGTGGCATGCGTGCAAGACTTTGCATCATCTCACCCTCCTCATCGTTGCTATCATGTTGTCGATATGAACGGGATGCAACAAATAATTAAAACACTCTAGTTGTTATAACTACACACTACTAAGTACATGACAAGCTTTAACAACCTCACATTCTCTAGCCAGGCCCGATCCCTGCACACCTCGGTCTAGAGGTGCACGGAGATTAGGACCACAAGGTAATAATCTCATCTTTATTGGTCAATGACTATATATTAAAGTTCTTGAAGTCTGTGTGCACTTTTGAAGTCTGATTGCATTTTTTCAGCTATTTTTTGCTAGCTCTAACAACCTCACATTCTCTAGCCAGGCCCGATCCCCGCACACCTCGGTCTAGAGGTGCACGGAGATTAGGACCACAAGGTAATAATCTCGTCTTTATTGGTCAATGACTATATATTAAGGTTCTTGAATTTTGTGTGCACTTTTGAAGTCCGGTTGCGTTTTTTTTACTATTAATTTGATGCTAGCTCTAACCTAACCTATAATCTAACCTAACATATAACATAACCCTAACCTAACTTAATGTAACCTAGCTTATAACCTAAACCTAACATAACCGAAGTCCGTTTGCGCTTTTAGAAGTACACGAGTCATCTTCGAAGTCCGATTGCGTTTTTTCTACTATTAATTTGACGCTAGCTCTAACCTAACCTATAATCGTCATGCCTAACCTATAATCTAACTTAACGTAAAACCTATACCTAAACTAAGTTATAACATCTACCTAACCTAACCGAAGTCCGTTTGCGTTTTTAGAAGTACATGAGTCATCTTTGAAGTTCAATTGTGTTTTTTCTACTATTAATTTGACGTTAGCTCTAACTAACCTATAATCGTTATGCCTAACCTATGATCTAACCTAACGTAAAACCTATACCTAACCTAACTTAATGTAACCTAATTTATAACATCTACCTAACCTATAACCTAACCTAACCGAAGTTCGTTTGCGTTTTTAAAAGTACACAAGTCATATTCGAAGTCCGTTTGTATTTTTTTGACTATTGCCGTCGATAGCTCTAACCTAACCTATAATCTCACATAACCTGTAACCTAAACCTAACCTAACCTAACCTAACATAAAAACAACACAATGGTGAGGCGTTTAGCAAAACGACAAGCCATACAGTTTGCCCACAATGCATATGCGATGTGGGCAAGCTCTATGGCTTGCCAATTTGGCAAACGGCTCACCATTGTGTTGTTTTTAGAGTTGCGAAGCGATTTTATGGCCTGAAAACCGCTCGCAGACATATAGACAACACAATGGCGAGCCGTTGGCAATATGGCAAGCCATAGATCTTGCCCACAATGCATATGCCTTGTGGGCAAACTTTATGGCTTGCCGTATTGCCAAACGGGTCGCCATTGTGTTGTTTTTAGGGACACGAGCCAATTTTAGCGCTTGAAAATCACTCGCAAACATATAGACAACACAATGGCCAGCCGTTGGCAATACGGCAAGCCATAGAGCTTGCCCACAATGCATATGCATTGTGGACAAGCTCTATGGCTTTCCGTTTTGCCAAACAGATCTTCATTGTGTTGTTTTATATGCATTGTGGGCAAGCTCTATAGCTTTTCTTTTTTCCAAACGGATCTCCATTGTGTTGTTTTTAGGGCTGCTTAGCTATTTTAGGGCTTGAAAATCGTTTGAGGTCCTAAAAACAACACAATTTCGAGCCTTTTGGCAATACGCATTGTGGGCAAGCTCTATGGCTTGCAGTATTGCCAAACGGATCTCCATTGTGTTGTTTCATATGCATTGTGGGCAAGCTCTATGGCTTTCCGTTTTGCCAAACGGATCTCCATTGTGTTGTTTTTAGGGCTGCTTAGCTATTTTAGGGCTTGAAAATCGCTTGAGGTCCAAACGGATCTCCATTGTGTTGTTTTTAGGGCTGCTTAGCTATTTTAGGGCTTGAAAATCGCTTGAGGTCCAAATCGCTTGAGCCTTTTGGCAATCCGGAGAGCCATAGAGCTTTCCCTCAATGCATATGCATTGTGGGTAAGCTTTATGACTTGCCGTATTGCCAAACGGATTGCCATTGTGTTGTTTTTAGGGACACGAGGCTATTTTAGCTCTTGAAAATCGCTCGCAAACATATAGACAACACCATGGTGAGCCGTTTGGCAATACGGCAAGCCATAAAGCTTGTTATGCGTTGTAAGCAAGATCTATGGCTTGCCGTATTGCCAAATGGCTCCCCATGGTGTTATCTTCAGGGCCGCTTAGCTATTTTAGGACTTGAAAACCGCTTGCGGACATATAAACAACACAATGGCAAGCCGTTGGCAATATGAAAAGCTGTAGAGCTTGCCCACAATGCATATGTGTTGTGGGTAAGCTTTATGGCTTGTCGTATTGACGAATGGATCATCATTGTGTTGTTTTTAATATGCGCTGTGGGTAAGCTCTATGGCTTGCCGTATTGTCGAACGTAGCTTAACCTAACTTAACCTAAAGTAGCTTAACCTAACCTAACATAACATAACCTAACGTAGCTTAACCTAACCTAACATAACATAACCTAACGTAGCTAAACCTAACTTAATGTATCTTAACTTAACCTAACCTAATATAACTTAACCTAACGTAGCTTAACTTAATCTAACCTAACCTAACCTAACGTATAACCTAACCTAACAACGTAGCTTAACTTAACGTAACCTAACCTAATCTAACTTAACTTATAACCTAAACTTAACCTAAAACATAAACCCCATCAACTGCATAATTTCAAAAACGACATAATTCAATAAAAAAAAATTTCAAAACGAAATTTTTTCATAAATTTAAACAATTTTTTTTCGTAATTTAGAATGAAATTTCACATAACAAATCCTAATTTCTTCCAAAGCATTCAAAGTTTAAAGCATAAAATTTTCTTTTCTTAATATACAAAGTAATTTAAATAAACTTAGTATGCATTAAAGGTTTGAGCACTCACATTCGTCCTATTTGAGCAATGAAAGTTGTTGTAAAAGTCCTGGAACCTGCAAAAACGCACACACAAACACAAAGTTAAACCCTAAACCCTAAATCTACAAGTAAACATGAAAACAATCTTACCTTAGTGTTATGTGCTAACCCACAAGCAAGATTAGCACCTCCGACGGCGTGTATCGCAGCAGATTTGTGAGAGATGGGGAAGAGGAGAGCTTGAGAAAACGCACAAGAACTAAGAGAAATGCGCAAAGAAAGCCCGCGGTTTTGATTTTTGCAGGTGCCTCCGGTACAGCTGTCGGAACAGCTATTGGAACAGGCGTCGATATGTGCATTCATGCTGTCGTCGAAATAGACGCCGGAAGAAGCGTCGAAAATTTTAAAATCAAATTTTTTAGCTCCCTCCATAAATACACACTCATATACTGACGCCCGCCAGTGACGCTGGTAATGTAGCGCCGGAATTCAAGTGACCTCTTGTAGTGCTCTTGCAAAAGTATTGTTCATGCCAAGTTAACTAAATGTTGTGTTTATGTTGCTACCATCAATTAAGTTCACCCGTGTGCGCTCCTTGCCGCACTGTCGAAGGAAGGGCCTTGCCTAACACTGTGTGCGAGCCATAGACGGCTCCAAGCACACAACTAGCTTAACTAGTAAGCTCAAAAGAGGACAATGGTGTGTCACTCACCGCTCTATGCTCCTGCCGTGGAGGATTCCTCGCCGCAAAGAAGAAGGAGACGTCGCTACGTCGCGCTCAACCGCTTCACCGCCGTCGTGCCGCCGCAATGCTTGATCGCACTCTCTCTCTCTCTCTCTCTCTCTCTCTCTCTCTCTCTCTCTCTCACACACACACACACACACACACACACACACACACACATACACACACACACAAGGAGGTGAAGAAGAAGAATATGGAGATGGAGATGGAGCAAGAGCACTCTTCTATTGCACAAATGAGAGAATAAGTGAATTTTAGGTTTAGTTGGCTTTTATATGAGCTCACCCCATTCACACTTGGGCGCCCATGCTTAGCCAACTAATCCCTTGAATGTCCCGGTTAGAGTGCGCCTCTCATCGGCGATCACTCTTACCCTTTTCCTATTGGTCCGACAAGCCCGGTACCTGACTCTACCAAATACATAATACACGTCCGTCGTAGGTGATAGGGTGTCCGTGAGCCGTGAGGGTTAACATGCCCCCCTTCCTGATGTAGATTCCGTCCTTGGAAGCTATTGAGTTGAAGCTCGTTCGTCGAGGTGGAAGAGCATTTGAGATGAATGTCCTTAGCCTTCTTCAGTCACTGCAAAATCAAACAACATTGGCACAGTAATTGCATTCTCATAAGTGAGTAAAAAGCATATGAAATTTTAGGTAGACAAATTGATTGGTAAAAGAATTTCCAACAATTTTTCAGCAATGAACATTAAATTGCAATGTAATCAAATGCATAAACACATGTAAAGGTAAAAAATTAAACAAGTCTGGGGTCGCTAATTTGACGGTCGAAAGGTACTAGAGATCGAATATTAATACCATGGGTAAGCTTCTTAATTTTCTGTGGTCAATTAAGTTGTTTAATCGCGAGAGCCAAGTATTCATGTTCGAGGGCTGACTAGAGGCTATATCTAGAAGACCTTGTAGTTAATCTACCATAAAAGGAATTTCTCATGAAATCATCGCCTGACTGATTACTTTTTCTTTGACCCCCCAAAGTCTTTTCACATTGATTCAATTTGATGTGTGTGCTTATTTTGTATGCCTTGGGTTTTTTGCTTTTCAAGGAAAAGCGCCCACACTGGGAACCTCTAGGGCTCTAGTACCATAGGCAATACATGTGAGTGAAGTACCAAATCAAGCTGAGATTTCTCTTCCAGCTTAAGATTTTACAGTGTGGCACTTTGATTTTTTGTTTGTTCATTTTCAGCATTTTAATTTTGTAACTTTGGGGGGTCATATAACACTGATACACCTCCCCAGGCTCATCACACTAGTTAACTCCCTTTATAATACTTAAGCTAAAGGTCAATAGGGTCAAGCCCGCTAGAAAGCCCTAGTACATTTCACACAATGCTGCCTAAATCGGATTAAGAACCTAAGTAACCATTGATTATTAGGAAGGCATTCCCCATGGTATTAAGAGAAGATTTCTAACACCTAACTTGGTCAAACTAGCTTAGTCAGACTGCTTGATTTTTAAACCTAGACAAGTGATTATGACAAAAAATTACATTGAATTAAATGTTTGATACTAAGCAAATGCGGTGAATATTAGGCTACCAATCACAATTAAAGCAGAAAATCATAGATGCAAAAAAGATAAGGGGCAATGCTAATGGACAAGAAACACCTGTTTGTGTCGATGGTCGCGCTTGATTTGAAGAGTGAGTCGAGATAAAGATTTCATGAAGGTCCAAATCCTACCAATAGCAACACGCTCCTGTACACACTAGGAAACAAAAGGAATACCTCCAGGAGGCACATTAGTGGAAAAAGGTACTAACACTTATTGAACACAACAAAAAACATAAGGAATTCTAACCTAATTATTTGCACTCCCCCTAGAGAGTCAAGGGAATAGGATATTGTAGAGGTTGGGGGGAAACCCTAAGGCTAAACCCCTATCTTCGTCATCGAGATAAACAAAGTCATCATCCATGAGACCATATGTGCCATCCGTGTAGTCGTGTAAATTTTCTTCTTCATCATAGGTGCCCATGTTTACTAAGAAGGTCACTAGACGCCTATAGTCATCTTGGTCAAAAGGGTAGGCTTGTGCAATGGGAGAAACGCTCTCTACTAAGTATGGATCAGACGTGGTCAAGAGACGTATCAGCCATTCTAACTCCTCAAAATTCCTCTCACATGCTAGCGTACCTATCAAATCCCATTCACATGCAAGCACTGGAAAGACCATGTGAAATATTTGTGAAAAGTAACGAGGGTACCTCTCACCCAAGGCAGGAGTGGATGACTCTAGCGTACTAGCCATATCTGTACACGCAAATAGATGATGGTTAAAGTGCAAATATTACAAGGGTCGTGTTCTTGTGCATAATTTGTTTTTATGATTTGTGTTATGGCTCTTGCTCTTTTACTTTTTTATCTTGTTTTTGTGAGTATAAGGCTTTATATATACATTCCCTAAGATTGGAGATTAAGAGGTCAGGGAGAAAGGTTGAGAGGGAAGCAAGTGAATGATGGATGTCCACAAACACTCGCCCCTTCCTTGGGTAGATCATACCGTTTGAAATGATGTCGTCACCCTTTGAAACCAATTGTTCCAGTTGGTAATAGGTGAGGATTTTTGCCAATAGTTTTCTATTACCCTAGGTGCCTCGTCAAGTTGCAAGGGTGGTAAGGTACTCTCCCAGGATCGAACTTGAAGTGGTTCATCAAGTGATTCTTGAACACTGGGAGGTGTGGATTCTTTTGTAGCTTCATGGAGGTCCACTACTATAGATGGAGGCTGTGTAGAAGCTTTTACCTCTATGGATGTATTACATGAGGAGCTAGAAGCTTCATGGAACTCCCCACTTCCTGAGCTAGGTGGAATAAATTGGTTTTTCCTTGGAGCCCAAACTAGCTCTGGACTAGGTGTGTAGCATTCTGTGATCTTTCCCTTCCCACGGTCTGCCATTGGCTTTAGCGTTACACTGTTTGACTCATATGGGTTTGTTGTCGATAGGGAAGGACACATTTTACGTTTAGGTACCCAAATTTGCTCATTTCCATCATAGTAGCCTTGGGCTTCTAATAGTTGTTTTGGAATCCATCGTGATTTGGTCTTGACTCTCCTAGGGCGCGCTCTTGGTTTTCTCGGGAAATTTTTTCTTGGAATGGATGGGAGGGTTGAGGTAGTTGGAAGTAAGGCCTTGGGGACCCATTGATATGTACTCTTAGGTCGTGCAGGTTGAGTACTTGCAATATTACTGCTTGCTGCAACTACAAGTGTTGAAGTGCTAGGTTCATGGGTAGCCGGCAAAGACGAGTTAACCACCTTGGCTTGTGAATGTTGGCTATCCTTCAACTTTGCTAGAGTTTGCAATGTACGTGACTTTGCTTGAATGATAGGGTAAGAGTCGGTGGTCGCGTCGTGACACTACCAGTATCCCAATCAATAGTGCATTTGGTTGCCAACATCCACGTGCGTCCCAGGTTTACATTGCCTTCCATAGCTCCCGCGGGCATGACTAGAAACCTCTGCACTATGCTTCCATTGTCATAGACAACAGGGGTCTGAAGGACTCCAAGAATAGCAGTTTTCTTTTTATTAATGCCCTTGACTTGCATCGTACTCGGGGATAGGGTCGGTTTCCCTAATTGACACCAAACTCCATAGGATAACAAATTGTGTTTAGCTCCCGTATCTAATAAGGCATTGTATAGTATTTTCCCATAGGGGCTATTTAGCTCAATTGGGTATCGTAGGGGTGGCTCAGATTCTAATGAGTCGTCATCTGCGTCCTCGAAAAATGCTTGCGTGATTCCCAGATTAGCCTCTCGTTGGCGTCTAAGACGTTGTTGTCGTTCTCGAGCCTCAACTCTTGCTTGGATTTTTTTAAGCTCTGCTTGTTCCTTGGCAGCCTTCTTTTGATGGATGGCTTGCAACTCTTCCTGGCTTAGAGGATCATAATATCTTTTGAATTTACTCCCATTAAGGAATCCAATGGTTTCAACTCCATCTAGAGTCTCCACACGAATGGTACCTTGCGGGGTAATTTCACACACTCGATATGGTCCCTTACCAGCGTATTTCAATTTCTTCTTTTCATTACGTACCCCGTACATAAGAACTTTATCACCAACCTTGATGTCTTTATCCTTTAAATGGCTATCAAACCACTTCTTTCTCCTATCCTTCTCCACTAGAGCATTTCGCACAGCTAATTGCCTCTCTTCATCTAGCCTTTCCAGGATATATAATCACTCCACTAAGGGGTTACCATCCCAACCTTCTTGAGAAGCTACTCGAAGACTAGGAATGACAAACTCCCATGGCATAACTGCTTCTTGGCCATACACCATCTTAAACGGTGTGCAATTAATAGCAACTTTATACGCAATACGATAAGCCCATAAAGCTGATGTAAGCTTTAGGTCCCAATCAGTGCGATGAGCCTCGACTGTCTTTGTCAAAATGGAGATGAGAGTTTTGTTGGTACTCTCAGCTTGGCCATTTGCTTGGGGATAATAGGGTGTAGACTTGTGGTGTGATATCATGAAGTTTGATGTGAGTTCTTTTATTACTTCATTTATAAAATGAGTTCCATTGTCACTCACAAGTTCAAAGGGGCATCCAAAACGTGTGATAATGTTCTCAAAGAGGAACTTAGCTGTTGTCTTTGCATCCGCCTTCCGTGTTGCTTTTGCTTCAGCCCATTTGGTTACATAGTCGGTAGCCACAATGATATATCGTGATTGCGTGTTACGTGCAGCCGGACTAATCGGTCCTACAAAGTCTAAGCCCCACTTTTCAAATGGTTGGGTTACCTTGATGGGATGTAGAGGCATCCTATCACTTCTTTGTGGCTTCTTGAAGCGTTGGCATTCATCACATCTCTTTGCAAAAAGTGATGCATCCTTAAACAGAGTGGACCACCAATAGCTTGACTATAATATCTTTCGGGCAGTCAAGTTTCCTGAAAAGTGACCACCAGCTACGCCCATGTGTGCCTCTTGTAGAATACATAAATACTCATCCTCGCGAGCACAGCGTCTAAGAACATCATCTTTTCCTCTCTTATAGAGAGTTCCAGCCAGTAAGCAATAGGGTTCGCATTCCTTGATTAATTTTCGAGCTATATCTTTTCGCAGTTCTTTGGGTGGAAAACCATTAACTAAGAAGTTAACAATCTTTTCACTCCATTCAGGCATTGTCTCAACAATGAACAAAGGAGTATCAGGCAATTCATCATCAACCCCCGTAGGAGCTTCGCCATTAGGGATACGAGATAAATGATCCGCCATGACATGTTTCCTCCCAGGCCTCACAACAACGGTAAAGTCGAACTCAAGAAGAATTAACAACCATCGTGTAATTCGACCTGTGGAACACGGCTTGTTTACCAAATATAGCAATGCTTGATGATCAACATAAAACACAAACTTGGTAAAAAGAAGGTAATAGCGAAATTTCTTTACTGCGTAAATCATAGCTAGACCTTCGCACTCTGTAGTAGTGTAGTTCATCTCGGCATCATTTAATTGGCGACTTGCAAAGCTAATAGGGTAGTCCAATTTATGTTCTCCTGGTTGAGTTAGAACACACCCAATAACAAAGTTTGATGTATCAATATCTCATGAAAAGGTACATTCCAATCAGGTGTTCGCAGGATTGGAGCACTTGTTACGGCCTTCTTTAATAACTCATAAGATTGATGACATTCTTCCGTCTAGTGAAACTTGATAAGAAGCTTGTATAATGGACGCGCTATCTTGGCAAAGTTTAAAATAAACATTCGATAATAACCAACATGGCCCATAAATCTTTGAACTCCTTTATAGTTCGTAGGTGGTGGCAAATCGGCAATGGCTTTAATCTTACTCTCATCTGTGGATATCCCGTTCTTGGACACTATATGCCCTAGAATGACTCCATGCTTAACCCAAAATTGGCATTTGAAAGGGTTCAATGAGATGCGATAAAATCTGCACCTTTCAAATATTTTTCGTAGATATAACAAATGCTTCTCCCAAGAAGAATAAACACAAAGGTCGTCTAGGAAAGCTTCACAAAACTCCCTTAGAAATTCTTTAAACGCAGTGTTTATTAATTGTTGGAATGTAGCAGGGGCATTCGTTAAGCCAAAAGCCATAACACGAAATGCAAACACTCCAAACTCTGTGATAAAAGCAGTTTTAGCTTGGTCCTCTAATGCAATTGTGATTTGATTGTAACCAGAGTACCCATCTAAAAAGCTATAAGCTTCCTTGCCCGCAACTCTTTCAAGCACATGTTCTGAATATGGCAAGGGATAATGATCTCTCCTAGTGGCTGCATTAACTTTCTTGAGGTCCACGCACACTCTTAGTTTCCCAATTCTTTTTTGGCACAATGACTATTGGAGAAACCCATTCTAAGTGCTCAATAGGGTATATGAATCCACATTGGATAAGTTTTTCAATCTCCTCTTGTACAATTTTGGCGTACTTAGGATTCATTGGATAGGGTCGTTGCTGGACGGGTTTAGCAATGTTGATCATGGGAATTGTATGTTGCACCACAGAAGGTGGAACGCCCTTCATGTCATGATATGTCCAAGCAAAGATATCCTTGTATTCCTTGAGGAGCTCCTTAAGTACAGCCTCTTCCGTTTCGGTAAGGTCTTGAGCAATAAAGACTGGTTTAGACTCCTCACCTGGTTCTGCTAATTCTATCTCTTTAACTATCGCTGGACCATCATAGACTCCACTGCTGCCATTGGTAGGTATTCGTTGGGCTTTGGCATACACAACCTTTCGCTCCCCCGTGGTATAAGATTTAAAATGTTCAGGAGCCTTATGTAAGTCAGTAGGCTCTTGTCCTGACGGAGACCTTTATTTTAGTTCTGCCTCCTTTTGTTGTTGTGCTAACTCTCAGTTTTGACGTCTTCTTATAGTTCGACTCAATTTCGGCTCTGTAACCTCCAATTGAGCGAGGTCAATGGGTCGCGGGCTGCACCACATGACACTTTGGAGATGTTCACTCCAATTGTCTACTAGCTTTCGATGAGCATCACATGCCCCTAGATAGCTAAGCCATTCTGCAGTAGATCTTTCCTTGTTTATCCTAGCTCTCACATTTGCTCGATATCGTTGTCTCTTATATGACCTTTGTTTCTTGTTAAGTTTTTTATTTTGGTAAATGTTTGAACTCGACTCGCTTGATAGGTCTTCGCTTGTATCTTCTTCACTCTCATATAAATTACCGTAGATGGTCGTACTAGGCCTTGAGTGTTTAGTTTCTGTACTTGGTTCACTCGATGTTTCCTCAGGTTCTGAATCCATTTCTCCCTGAGATTCCGTTTCTGATGTGTATTCGCCTGAAGCCTTTGAGGAATCATCAGTTTCACTCTCAGGTAGGTGTGCCTCTTTCTTATCATCGGATGTTACATGCGCTACACCGAACATGTTTACTGGTGCAATGTGTGGTATCTCTTCCCCATCTGGTGTTACCCAGGTTGTTCCTCTAGCTCCCCATGTATCTATAGTTGCCGCTAGGTGTACCCAATCGACATTGTCTGACTCAGCCATTCCGGGTAGGATATCCATATAAGGAGAGTTCTCCCCAATATCCGTGTCTTCGTTACACGTGTAACAATACTGTAATGGAGCTGAGTGAATTGTTGTGTCTGATCGATTATCAATGATGAATTTATTTCCTAGAGGATGCGTTCGACCACTTAAAAGATCAACTCGAATGACAGAGTCTTGGAACTGTAAGTAGACGTGGGTTTTGGACCAGTCATGCACCATTTTTGCTTCCCTCATGAATGGACGCCCTAAGATCATCTCAAATGACATAGGATGCTTGGAAAAATCCATAACAATGAAAGTTTGCCTTACCTTGTGTCCCAAGACCTTGATTCTGAGATCCTTTAGCATTCCAATAGGCGTAACAATAGATCCATTAGCCATTTTTACCACTACGCTTGTGGCTTCAAGGTGAGGTCGCCCCATAGACTCCCAACAACTCTTTGTCACCATGCTGACTCCCGCACCACCGTCAAGGACCCCCTTTATAGTTAATCCTTTAGTAGTGATTGGTAGAGTAGCATTAGATTCATCACCTTCAAAGTATTGCCCCAACTTGTTAACGGGTACTTCAATTACAGATTCATGTCCCGCTAGGTCAGATGGTGGTGCTAAATGTTCCTCATCATTCATTACCGAGTCAGGTTTGTTCATATGTGCAAACTATGGTAATCCGGCCTGTAATTCTCCATTGAGGAAGGCTCGAAGAGCTGAGACTAGCTCGGGGTGTTTATATAGTTTGGACATGATGGTGGTTCTAACTTCTGAAGACATGAAATCCATCAATTTGGCAACATTTAATGGCATCTTGTGGGACATAGGACCCTGACAAGAGAATGGTGAAGATGGAATCTCCACTTCCTCAAGGGGGTCGGGCATTCCCTCACCAAACATTCTCTCTAGTAGGAAAGGTGTGTGTCCACTTTCAGATGTCCTACCCTCACTCTCTTCCCGAATGATACTGGGTATAGCTAACGGCCTGTAGTTCTTGTGAGGTTGAACTTGTGTGGGAAACACTGTGTCTGACATCTGGATATGTTTGGGTTCAGGTTCTAATGTTCGTTGAGTTTCTTCCACCAAACCCCTCAGTTGTTGGACTCGTTCAATTTCCTCTGTTGGGTTTGGATAGGTTCCAATCTTTCTCTTGCAATCCTCATTTTTTGTCTCTCATGGCTTATCTTGGGGGTTCGCAACTGGGTGGTTTAACCTTGAATACTCTTTTGGTGTTCGTCGTAATTCCCTCTCGTGATCCTCCTCACTGGCTTTTTCCTTTGTAGTAACAGTTTTGGTCTCCGTGGTCTCTATCGAATCTGAGTCATCCTCAGGGTCATTCATATACACGGGATCCTCTCCTGTCCCTATGTTAGTCTTTGAACTAGGTTTGGAGCTAGAAGCATTAAGGGATTTCTTTCTTCGTGTTTTCTTCTTTCTCGCTCGGCCAATGGATGCAACATCTCTCTCTTCGACGATGTAATTTTGATTTTGGAGCATCGACTGTGTGAGTGCATTCACTGGTGCTATGTTTATAGTTGGTGGTGTCCCATCAACAATCTCTATTATGTTCAATGGTGTGATTTTCGGTGCGTTTGGATTGTTAGGACACTGTGCGATCAAATGATCTATGCCACAACGATTACAAGTGAGTATTGGCATTGCCAATGCACTCCCTTGACTTGTTTGCATTAGTGCGGCATTCTTTTGCATTCTAATGGGGCACTCAGCTACTCGATGTGGTCCACCACATTTGTAGCACTAAAGAGGTGGTCTCTTGGTAAAACTATTAATGTTTTGGCCTCTTGCTGCTAGCGCAGTAGCTTGATATACCAGTTTGATTTGTCCCCAATGGTCTTCCATATAGTACATGGGACACTCCTCAAGCATGTCGACTCCATAGGTGATACTAGAGTCTATGTCCTCTTCGCAATCTACATAAGTACTAGATGACTCGCAACCTATTTGGTTCATAGGTGTAACTCTTGGATGAGGGGGTTGCGGTCCTAGCACTGTAGGTGGCAACGGTGTGGTTTGGACCACATTTTGGGTTCTAGGGACCATGTGCTGTAATGGCAACTGTTGCTCCATGGGTGGGGTAGGCATCAATGCGGGAACTCGAGGTGAGTCTGCCCAAGCTATAGGCAGTCTATTTTCCATGATGTGTTTAAGCATTAGGCAATCCTTTGCTTGATGGCCATACCTACCACACGCGTTACAAGTCCCGTTAAACTTTACTCTGAAAGTAGGGCATTCACTCGTAGTATGTGGGCCCAAGCAAATTGAGCACCATTGTTACTCCCTTCTTGGATACATATGAGTGTTTTGTGGAGCACGATTACCCCTAAGGCTTTCTTGGATGGCCTTTGTGAGATCTGCCAAAGTCATCTCAGATATCGTTTGCTCTTTCACGATTGGCTTTATCTTCATTGGCTCATGCCCTGATGCTTGCGAGCTACTAGACTTCGGCTCGACAGACACTCTTTCTCCTGCAATCATTAAATTATCCTCCAATTGGATTGCATTCATGGTGACTGCTTCCCAAGTAGTGATACCTCTAATGACTAGGCCATTATAAATACTTTCATGTCGTAGTCCCCTAATGAATCTATCGAGCAATTGGTTGTTGTTGAATCGCTCGTTTGGATTGCATCGAGAATTCAAATTCTTTAGGCGACTAATGAAGTCTCTCACGGATTCACCTTCTTCTCATTGGGCTTTCTGGAGCTGAGAGGCTACACCCCAAAGTACTCCCTCTCGTATGTATTCTTTTAAGAACAGTCTCCTAAGAGTAGAGTAGATCGTTTTCTCTTCTACTCTTAAGGTTCTATACCAATCTCCAGCCTTTCCGCTTAGGGTCAAACTCAAAGCCTTACACTTATGTAGCTCATTGTGCTCTTCCAAGGAATCGCACACATGTTCAAAGACTTCCATATGCTTTCTAGCATCTCCGTCTCCACTGAATTTCTGTGTGAGCTTAGCTACTTGAACTGCCTTGCTCCTAGGCTCTCTAGCATGTGTACTACGCATGTTTTCCGCAATAGAGCGACCGATAGTTTGAGCAAATGCTGCCAAATCTCCTATTTGAGCAGGTATAATGGGTGTATGTGCTCCTGGAACCACATGTGAGATGGGAGTTGGCCTTGGCCTTGGCATACGCGCGGCTCTTGGGTCCCAAATTTCGTATGGTGGTGTACCAGACGGTGGTCCAAAGTTTACAGGCGTGGCCCTAGGCATAGGGGGTCCCTGATATGGCATGTTATTATTAAATGGCATGGCTCCACTTGTATAAGAGCTTGGATAATTCCATTGTGGATTGTAAGCTCTTCGAATAATCGGAGGTGTAGGAGCTACATGAGGCTGAGGTACAACAGGTGCACATGATTGATACATACATGTAGGTATAGTTGGGGGCACTGTGCTACTAGGCATCGGCGCAGTGTTAACAAATGAACTCCATGGTGTACTTCTTGTCATGCTCACCAGTGGGATATGCATGGTAGCCGTAGTGTCATTAAGAGAAAGATGAGCTAGATCTGGGAAGGTAAAGCTGCCACTTGTAGGCTCAGATTGTACTGAGGCTCCTGGCGAAACAACATATGGAGGATCAATGGGGCTCACTGAGGGAGTCTCCATTTGTGACAGGGTTGGTTGCTTGGCCTTTCCCGTATCCAAGAATCTCATTAGGCCTGTTGAAGGCATGTTGATCCCTGTGTTCTGTCTTTCTAACTCGACAATCCTATGGAGGACATCACAGACTTTCTGTTGTTGCTCATCTATGCTAGTAGCACCCGATGTGGATTGTAGAACATCTAACCAACCCACATGATAGGTTTGTCCTGTGTACCGATCAGTTAAAGCTTCTGCTTGTATGTCATACTCCCAATTTTCGTTTAGGAATATCCCATCTAGGCCTGGCGTGCTGGAGGTTTCCCTCAAGGTGGAAGCATTATTGCTCCCCATCGCTTGCCCCTCCGTGACTACTACCTTGGGAGCACTCGGTTGCTCGGCTGGCATGATTGTTGTCATAGGAGCCTTTGCTTTCAGGGTTCGACTTTATTCTAGCCTTCGTAGGTTCTCAATTTCCCTCTCCCTTGTTGCTTGCATATAGCGTTTAATCTCTTGTACTTCGGCAAGACTCCTACCATCGGGTAGTAAAACCTCAGAGGGAGATAGTCCTAAAGGATCAGGAGGTGCAGTGGATGGAACATTCACATGCACACTCTCAAGAAGCATAGGGTCTATTTTAGGCATGAATGACGAATTTACTTCCCCACTCCCTTCATTTATTTCATTAACCGCATGTTCGGAGCGAGTAGCTCTACTAAGGGTCTCTTTTAAGCGGCTAAACACACTGGACCCGGGCCGTGGGCCCATGGCATGCATGTCTTGACTTGAACTATCAGGGTTTGGTGTAGGATACCCCTCCATGACTTCGTAGTCAGAGGAAGAATCACTAGACGCGATATGAGGATCTTGAGTCACGCTACCTTGAGTCCCGGCCGAAGGTCCAGAACCTAGGGTGGAAGAATAATGGGTGCCCGCGTAAATGGAGGCACTACCAATATGCTCGTGCTCTAACACTCGTCCAGAGCGTAGGTTAATATGACTTGGATCCCCTAGAAGTGTCAGTGAGTGCCCGTGAAGGCTGCTCACCTAGTATTTTTGGGTGTTTTGCAACCCAAGTCTTTTCTTAATTTTTTTTATTATTTTTTGGTCCTTTTTCTTTCTGACCCAGCTATAGAATAGAACGTATGATAGCTCAAAACGAGCGTCTCGGTCAGAGGGACGTGCCGTGCTTTACAGCCCTCTGTTTGGTCACTTTATGCCCTCGGAATCCCTAAAACCGTCAATTTCTAGTAGGAAACTAGGCCCAAATTAGAAAGTCTAAGGGTGCAAGTGGGAAGAGAAGGGAGGAGAGTGGAGGACTTGCCCCACATGTTTTCATTCTTTCTTGAGGGGGTAGGGTATATATATAAGAGTGAGTCTAGTATATATCATGAGACTAAGGACTGAGGCCTGGGCCTAGGCCTGGGCTTGGGCTTGGGCTTGGGGAAATGATCCCGATCAAAAAAAAAAATTGGACGACGACCGCGCGCGGTTTAGGTGACCCTTTCTTGGCCACACACAATGTCACCTACCTAACCTCCCAGTCAACAGCTCACAGACAGCTCACTACCTTATCTACTTCCTAACAGTGCTGCTAACCACTAACTAATCTGTTAATTGCTTAGTGACAGTGAGCTAACTGTCCACCTACTTCCTCTCTCACTACCTTACTGTGCAAAGACTGTGTGCAGGCAAACCTTGACAGAAAACTGTGTACAGACTGTGTGCAAGCAAAAATTGCTAATTGCCTTCCTACTTATTCATTCACTGCAAACAAGCTAACGACTACTAATTGTGCAAAGACTGTGTGCAAACAGAAAACACAACATTATGTAGAAATCACAGAACTTGCAGACAATACAGAAATTAACAACTTGCAGAAAAACAACTCATTCCTCTTCCTCTTCCTCTTCTTTCCTACTACAAACAACTCATAGGAGAAGCACAAAGTGCCTCTTGGGCTTAGTGCAGGGCGATTCCCCGGCAGTGGCGCCAAAAATGTGCGCTCCTTGCCGCACTGTCGAAGCAAGGGCCTTGCCTAACACTGTGTGCGAGCCATAGACGGCTCCAAGCACACAACTAGCTTAACTAGTAAGCTCAAAAGAGGGCAATGGTGTGTCACTCACCGCTCTATGCTCCTGCTGTGGAGGATTCCTCGCCGCGAAGAAGAAGGAGACGTCGCTACGTCGCGCTCAACCGCTTCACCGCCGTCGTGCCGCCGCAATGCTCAATCGCTCTCTCTCTCTCTCTCTCACACACACACACACACACACATACACACACACACACAAGGAGGTGAAGAAGAAGAAGACGGAGATGGAGATGGAGCAAGAGCACTCTTCTATTGCACAAATGAGAGAATAAGTGAATTTTAGGTTTAGTTGGCTTTTATATGAGCTCACCCCATTCACACTTGGGCGCCCATGCTTAGCCAACTAATCCCTTGAATGTCCCGGTTAGAGTGCGCCTCTCATCGGCGATCACTCTTACCCTTTTCCTATTGGTCCGACAAGCCCGGTACCTGACTCTACCAAATACATAATACACGTCCGTCGTAGGTGATGGGGTATCCGTGAGCCGTGAGGGTTAACAACCCGCTATGCTCACAAAGTAATTTCCTAAAAAGTACTTGTCTAATCTTCGCTACTCTCAAAGTTAATAGGCCATTTCCATTACAGGAGACTTGCCCACTGTAGACTATCTTGCTAAGAGGCAAAGGGGCGATGGGAAATGCCCTACATGTATATAAAAGAAGAGAAACAATCATGCATATATTTTGGTACTGCCCTAAGGTGAAAGAATGGTGGCACTGGGCTATATACTGGTGGAACATGACTTGGGGTATCAAGATCACCAAGTATAGAATCACTTTTGCTCTCATCACAGCTAAAGAACAAGCCATGAACCAATGCCTGCACTCCTCTAGAGTGGTTTCTCTAGACCATAGGGTTGACTAGAAACACGGCTATGTATGAGCGCTATGGGGTCTTCAACTCTTCCATTTCTCTACATATTATCAAAGATAGAATGATTGAAGACACCCTCACATAGAAAAGCGACATAAGATAGCATATGTTGAACATATTGTACAAAATGTAACAATATGACACATATTTTTCACCAGGAAAGAGAGAGGGGGGGGGGGGGGGGGGAGGAGGTGTCTCTGCATTGTGCAGGCCAATGGACTGCAACACCATTTACTGACATGGTGGCGGCTCATGCTTGGGGTTGAGCCACACATGCATTGGCATCGTTCACTTGAAAGCACCTCTCTGGTTACTATTGCAGCTATGCCAATTTTGGCATAGTTGGGGAGTTGCATGCTATGCCGACATAATTCTTTACATGTGACCATAATTGAGGGCTCTAGTTAAATTTCTGCATGGTAGCCAACGTGTCTCTAGATATGACTGATTGTGCCGGTCACATCACTTTTTGGGGGCTTGCAACTCGTCATGCTTTATAACTAAAAGTTTGCAGTGCGTGTACAAGCATATGCACTTAGGGCATGGTCACGCGAGGCTTAGTTATCTGTAAGCCTCGACAGCCCTGACGATGGCAGGCACGGCAGGTCAGAAGGCGACGGGCAAATGCGTGTAGTGAGAGAGAGTGTGAGGATGCAGCTAGGAGAGAGAAACAAAGGGCTGACCGACAAGAGACAGCCTTAGTTTTCCAACTATGCCGAAAAAGGCATAGTTAGCCTATGAAGCCGGTTCACTCCTGCAAAAAGCTGATTCGCGTCAGTGGTTGCTGGCTTAGCCTACTGAAAACTAAGCCTCGCGTGACCATAGCCTTAGGTGACGTGGTAAGGCTTTTGATTGCAAGGGTGGAGGTCCTGACTCCTGAGTTTGAGGGGTGCACGCGGAGTCCACGCTGATTGTTCTAGTAACCTTTCGAAAGCTGGTTGCATTTTAATGGCAACGGGCTAGGCTTGGCCACGATGGCAAGCAAGCCGAGATTTAACGTAAACCATAATTGAGGCAAATAATCGATAACTATGCCTCGTGTGACCATCGTCTAACGTAGAGAGAACCAGTACCCTGCGCCTAAAGAACATTTTCCAAATTTCCCTGCAGCGCAGTTACTACGTGCAGTACCTAGTCGACATCACATATAAGCGGACTGCTGGCCAATACGAACGTTACTCTCTCTAGGTGCGCACTGCGTGTTACGAGCTCTTTTGTGTGTGTGTGTGTGTGTGTGTGTGTGTGTGTGAGAGAGAGAGAGAGAGAGAGAGATGCAGCTTGGGGGCAAGGTGCAGCAGGAATGGCCAACTGTTTGTACAGCAGCAACGGTAGCCGTGGTTATAGGGCTGCTATGGCAGTGTGCTGCAGCGGTGCTCGTGCATGAAGAGAAGCCTGTGCCGGCGATTTTCGCTCTCGGCGATTCACTGTTGGATGCTGGGAACAACAATGGGTTGCGCACGCTGGCGAAAGCCAACCATCCGCCCTATGGCCTGGACTTTCCCACCCACACCCCTACGGGCCGCTTCGTGAATGGCTACATGATCCTAGATTACCTTGGTGGGTCTGCTGTGATTGTCGCAACGTCACCCCCCAAGTGGAATGTGATGATGGATTATGTATGTGTAGCATAGACATATAAAATCTGTCATTTTTGGGCTCAAATTAGTGGAATGCAGAGACATGCGTATGTATATGGACTCATTTAATGTAGTATGACTTTATTTGCTCTGTGTTGATGATGCAGCCCTAAAATTGGGGCTTCCCCTCATCCCCATCCATTCAGATCCCTCAACAAAAGGTGCAAAGCTCTTGTATGGTGTCAATTTCGCTTCCGCCGCCTCTGGAATCCAGGCATACACCGGCCATGAACTTGTAAGCAGTATCTTTTGCGCATTCAAAATAGGAAAGGATACGCCCAAGAAACCATATTCAATTTAAAGCTCATGCTCTCTCTTGTTGTGAAATTGAAACAGGGAAAGGTGTACTCATTGGATGTGCAAATTCAGCAATTTGCAGAAGTCAAGAAAGAAATCATTGCCACAATTGGCGCTAATGCCACCAGCCGTCTCATCTCGAAAGCATTGTTCTATATAGTGACAGGCACTAATGACTGGCTGTTATATTTAGGTACTCCAGTGGGAAAGCTATACACAAAGCCACAATACAGAGACTTGTTGATTACAAAATTCAACTCGCAGATCAAGGTAAATTGGCACCCATGGCGTTACGACCCCCCCTCTTTTTTTTCATAGAGAGAGAGAGAGAGAGAGAGAGAGAGAGAGATGTTTGTTCCAGGAGTTGTACAACATGGGTGCGCAGAGAGTGGTAGTGGTTGGCCTGGGGGCTTTCGGTTGTTGCCCGGGACAGTTGAGAGCTTTCAAGGCTATAAACGGGACCTGTGTGGCCTCGGTAAATAAGCTAGCCAAGGACTTCAACGCTCCTTGGAGATCACAATTCTTGGCACTTGCAGACACCCTACCCGGCGCCCAGTTCGCCTTCCAAGATGCCTGTACGGCATTGTTGCATGTTCGCAACAACCCTTCAGCCTATGGTATGTCTCTCTTTTCTGTCAAATACCTGTTCTCTTTCTGTCGTTTGCAAATCGTCCGCCGTTGCTTGCATTTGCTGACCATAGTGGGTCCGAGCAATGTCCTTGCTGCGGATGGCGGTCTGGAGAATCATTATCTGAGCCGTATATATATTTCATAGAGGCAATTTCTGAAGTTTTAGCTCTTTTTTCTCAAATTTTACACTAGTTGACCCAGATTTTAGGCAGAATATTTCCTTTTCTTCGTGCTCTTAATCAGCATTATTGAATGTTAACAAACAGCACAATTGCAAGCTGAGGTACATTTCTCCAAAACATTAATGCGTTGATGTTCTGTATGTTTTGCTCATATATTGGGTGCTCTTTTGGGTCCATATGCCCTTGTGAACTATCTGTTCTAGTTCTGGGCCGTGTCGATATATGATTAGGGTTCACCCTTTAAGGACGGAATGTGCAGGGTATTCTATAGTGGATCATGCTTGCTGCGGCATCGGCAAATACCAAGGGTTTCCCTTCTGCTTCCAAGGCTTTCCTGTTTGTGACAATGTGGAGTCCCATCTCTTTTGGGATGCCTACCACCCCACCTCCAGATTTCAAGAGCAGTTCTTGGACCTGGTTTGGAACAACGGTCCCCCTTACAGCTACCCTTATAGTAGCAAGGAGTTTCTAATGGGGCTCAAAGATTAAATAATAGCATATTCTTTCAACATGGAGGATCTCTTTTACAATGCCATTTTGCAGAGAGGATATATCTATATTACAAGGACTTGGGAGGCCAAAAAGCATGTCACTACAGCTGCCATTGAAATTTAAAACAATGAGCTGATGTCATATATGTAATACCATGTTTCTCTCATTCATAAGTAACAAGAAACCCATATTTGAAACCATTGCCCAAGTAGCTATTAATTGCCTCTCTTTCCAAAGCAAAAACATTGTTGATATATTGAAGATTTGATTGAAGACTTTATTGAAATGGCCTGCGTAGGCTAATTAGATGATTAGATTATGAGGCGAATTTAGTTCTTAACCGGTTTCGCATTAGTGATAAAGTTAGCAGTAATCTTCCAAAGTACATGCATTAAATTAAAGCTTTCCCTTAAAGAGAACTCAAAAGAGAATAGCCTGTATGAACAAATCACTCCACAATACAGGCTTCAAATCATAAGTTTTTTTTACCGTGTGAGAGAAGTTTTTTTTACCGAGAAAGAGTGAGGAATAAGAGAACAAAATGTACATAGGTTTTGACAATGGGCTACCTATCTCCCATACAGGGAGCATAGCGAGATTCACAAAGCGATTGGATGGTTGAGATCAAAGCCACTCAACACCCCCCATTTTGTGCCCTAATCCCCCCTAGTTGACCCTGTGTGAGATAGTGACGAGTCCCTCCATTGAGTACACCTCAACAAGGTGCACTTAGATCACAAGAAGATTTAGAAATTTTCTCATGTATAAGGAAAACAGATTCTTTTCCAGTGTTTTTCATACAATGAATAACATCATGAGCTTCTGCTCGAGAGGCACCGCATACCTAGCTAGGTACGAATGGGGGCAAGGGACCACCGGGCCGGCGGTCCCCTGCCCCCAATTGTACCTAGCTAGGTATGCGGTGCCTCCCTCACAGAAGCTCATGATGTTGAGTTAAGTCACAATGTGGGAATTATTGTGAGAATTTGTACAAAACTTCTTGTGGATCAAAGAGGTGAGGTTAGATTTTCAAAAGTTAACCCCCCTTCCGTACCTCGCGTGTGAGTGAGCTAGAGTCTCATCAAACAGTCCCATTGTATCTCATCGTTCTCTTCCTACCACTTAGCCCCTCTCATGGAGCTGGCCCCATCTAATACAATTCCCTGCACTCTTATGGTTAACTCTTGAGCTTTATCAAAAGGTCACTCCAGTCTCCAGTATTATGCTGGAGCAACAAGAAGATGCATATGCCCCAAATTATCTGCAGCCGGTTCTCTCTCTCTCTCTCTCTCTCTCTCTCTCTCTCACGCCATGACGTCGGCAAATGCACTGATTGGGATTCTGGGAAGCACGCAATGACGGCTGTCACTAATTGGTAGACAACGACTCCCCATGCATGCTAAAAGATTTTGATGGTCTTCCTGAATCCTCATTTTACAGGGTTACGGACGGCCGACTCTTAGGTATTTTAGTGCAATTTTTTTTTGAACCCTACGGATCCAAGCCTCTACTCAAGGGACTGAGCATTCTGTTGGAACTTGGGGGACTTTAACATGGTAGAGACAATGGAGGATAGATACCTTACTAAAGGGCATACAATGGCGGGTACTAAGAAATAAGAATGGGAAAACCTAAAGGACCAACTGGACCTATGGGACATTGGCACACCGGGAGATTGACCTTTTCGTCCTTGTCGACCAAGCTCAAAATTAAATATGGTTTCAAAGGTGCAATGCCTAGGCTACAGATTAGGCATGGTACAAATCTCATTGTCATATGTGGTTGCCCATCAATCGCGATCCATGCACAACCAACAATCACAATTCTTTTTTTTTGTTTGCGAAACTCACAATCGTGAGTGGATTATATTAGCAACCCAAAAGAATTACAATTACTAATCATGCTCGTGTCGAGCCATGACCTCTTCTAGCAAGCATCAATACATCGCCTAGTGTTATACTTTTGCCGCAGGGTGGCCCCCTACCAACAATCACAATGATTTCTTCAATACCTTTTGACATTTATTTTCCAAAGTTTTAAGGAATTTGGATGTCATTTGCCCTTCCAAATAAAAGTTCAAGTCTTCTAGGTTCTGTTTGCTTTATGCATTCTTTGCAAACTGGTCCTAGCTCTAGTTTTTTTGCAGATGGGATCGAAATGCAAATTGATGTTGGGAATGGGTTGCTAATGCTCTTTGAGAACTATGATGTAAACCTCTTTGTCAACTATGCTTGCCCATGGCTTTATCAGAGTCGATTTTGACAAAAACAAATTTCTAACAAAATTTTGTTGCATGTTCGAAACCTTCCCACAACGAGATAATTGCCTCGACCAAGTTTCCTTCCTTTTATGAAGCCTTTTTGCTCCTTAGAGATCCATTCCCTAAGTAAAATGCATATTCGATTAGCCACAGCCTTAGCCATAATCTTGTAGGCTATGTTAAGCATTGTCATCCTTGACTTCTCTCTTATGGGGCAATTTTATTACTTACATGTTGATGGCACCAGGGAAGGGCTTAGTGGACCAGATATTCCTTCCAAACGGATAACAAGAAGGGTGCCAATAGGTCTTTGAATTGATGTAAGAACTCTGAGGGTAGACCATCCAATCCTGGAATTTTATTTGACTTGAGGTTACCTATGGCTTGGAGGATGTCACAAATAGAGAGGGTTGATTCAGCAACAGAGACCTCTTGAGCTAGGATGACTTTGGACCTGCATGACAGGGTTTCAATGTGTGCTTCTACTGCTTCTAGTGACAAGACCTCCGGAGGACCAAACAATGAGGCAAAGTGCCCTCGAACAAACTCAAGATTCTGTTCATCAGACTCTATAGGAGTTGGGGCTTTGAAGAGGGGAATCTGGTCTCTTGCATTCTTCTTGCAGAGAGATTTGAACATTTCCTTGGAAGGCATGTCCACCTTACCTGCCCACCATTGCTTAAAGAAGACAGAGGAATGCTTGAGAATAAACCTCTTGTTGCCTGAGTTGACTACGGAGGGCTGAGAAACGGTCTGGTGTTTTAGTAGAGGGGTGGGAGGCTTCTAGGATGGCCAAATCTTCATACAATTTGTCCCTATGCTTTCTTTGGATTAATGTAACCTTTTTTTAAAAGTGAATACGCTTACATTGGGTATCCTGAATAGCCTTACTCCACGCTCTTGTAGGCCAACGGTGGGCATAAAAGGCCTGGGTCCAGATGTGTGTGACGGTTTCTTGGACAACTGGCAACTTGAATAAACAAGGATCAGTGTGAAACCAATTGTTCCTTATCTTCGAGTCTTTGTTATCCAAAGTGAGAACAAGAGGGTAGTGATCCGAGATGCAGGTATTATATCTAGGCTTGGCCGTGACTCCTGAGAATGAGTTGGCGATGAAGACATCCCAATGACACCTGTCCAAACGAGCTTTCCTTGCAAGATCACCTTCACCGTAATTTTACCAGGTAAATTCTCCTCTAGTCCCAGTAACCCACAGGTGATGCTCAAGTTTGAGGGACTCCCAAGCCTCCTGTTCAGCCCCTCTAACACTTATGCCTTTGGCGAGAAACATGTCCTCCAAGGACTCTACCATGTTGAAGTCCCCGATTAAGATCAAGGGCTCTTGGAGAGTGGCCAGGACTTTCCAAATTTGAACTAAGCCTCATTCTTGGTCACACACAAAACGGAGCATTAATTGAGTTACATGCCTACCCTTTGTAGCTATGCCTATTTTGGTATAATTGTGAAGTTCAAGGCATAGTTGGGAGGATGAATGAATAACTAAGCCTTGAGTGACCATGCAAGAGGCTTAGTTATTCATTTAATGCTTTGTATGGACATAGTTGACATAGTTATCAATAACTAATAACTAAGCCTAATGTGACCATAGCCTAAATACCTTAATTTACAGGGAGAATTATCAAAATATCCCTCTAATTTGTGGAAATTCCCAAAACACCCCTCAAATTTCAAAAATTCCCAAAATACCCATGGTTGTGATATTAAATTTCTTCAGGAATATAAAAATTTGTAGCTTTTCATAAGAAGACTGATTGTCTATCAATAGAAGATGCTAAAACTAGAGTTTGAGTAGATTATGTAGGCTTTGGAGATGAATCGCTTCATTATTTTTAGACATAATTGCCTTTTTTTGCAAGGTAATTTGGCGACAAATTAAATGCTAAGCACTCAAAAACAGATCTCAATTGTAAAAAAGGAATGAAGATTAGAAAATCTTGAACAATCCAACCAAAAAACATATACAAAGATATTTTGGGAATTTCCACAAATTAGAGGGGTATTTCCCCTAATTTATAAAACCCCACTTGTCTGGTTGCTTTAACCTTTTTAAAAGAAGGCCAAGACAACGGTTTCTATAGAGTGGTGTTTCATGGAGCTTCAGATCGGAATAGAAATAGAACCAATCGGTTGATTGCTACTAAATTGGAGACACCAACTTTGAAGCCTGTTGAGATTTCGTTTTCTTGTCTTGATTTGGTTGATTCTCAACCTTCACATGAATATGACAAGGACATCATCTTTTGTGGTTACAAGGACTCCACGTTGATTCACAAGCTTGAGTCTTGACTCCTGAGCTTCATTCACCTTTTCTCACCTTCTCAATGGGCTCAAGCTTCGATGTTAAGTCACATCACCATAACTTGTCTGTGCTCATACACTGTACAGGCTTTTAATGCTCTCAGAGTGTTCTTGTGATCGCTTTGTAAAGCACACAAAGACCCTTCTTCAAAAGTTCAACCATAAACTTTCAAGATATTTTCTAGCGTGAAATTGTATACGCAATACTTTGGCTGCGACCCTCTACAATACAAACGATAGGCCTCTACAATAATTAATAGGAATCTACTGAGATACTCTCATGGCTTTTGGGGAGGAAGGGAGATCGGATGCACGCCAAGAGGGAGGGAGACATGAGGGCAGCCGGAGACGCAACTAATGGAAGCCAAAGGGAGGGTGGGGGGTTTGCATAGACCTGTGATGGCGACAGCTGCGGTTCTTTTTGAATTAGAAGATTCCTTGGAATCTCATAGATTAATTTATTGAGTTTTCAATAGCATCATGGACCCCTGCACATTTTGAACATTTGAAAAAGACAAGAATCTTCAGATATTCTCTCTCTTCTCTCTCTCTCTCTCTCTCTCTCTCTCTTCGATCTCTCAGTATCATTTCTCTCTCGCTGCCGCCTTTGTTCCTTCCATGCCTAGAGGGAGATAGCCGAAGAGTGAAGTGTTTTGCACTGCAATCCACCTTGCCCGTGGGCATGGAGGCTAGCAATAACCAGAGAGCTCTCTTCTATCCTTGATCTAGGGGAATCTCATGGAGGGGAGGAGAAAAGAGGCATTTGACAACCTGGGAGAGCTACCGGTGGGGATGTGGAAAGGTTGGTCATGTCAGAAATATGTGCAAAGAATGGAGTTGGTGGCAACCTTGGAGGTTGTGGATTCGAACGACTTTGCTAGGGCAAGCTGATCCTATGGTGTGCACTGACAAGGGCGGAGAGGAGGGAACAGGAGCACGAAAAGGAGGAGGGGAATGCAAGGGGGGGGGGGGGGAGAGAGAGAGAGAGAGAGAGAGAGAGAGAGAGAGAGAGAGAGAGAGAGAGAGAGAGAGCAGTAGAGGCTCTGCTTTGTGTTGGGGGAATCTTCGTTTTCTTTAAAAAAATGGACCCAATAGGTAGAGCCATTAGGAGAGATTGGGAGAATCCTTCCGTTTGGTTTTGAAGGGAAAAAGCGAGGAGGTGGCACATGGATGGAGAGAGAGAGAGAGAGAGAGAGATCTCCATCATCCCATGCATCAAGAGGAGCCGAGGGAGGGGCAGAGAATTTTAGTGCTTTGATCACCATGATACATATTTTTATTGACATCGTTCCATTGCAATGGTCTACATCCTGCCCTTCTTTGTTCTCAATCACCATTGCAACGTCCCTGGCCTTCTAGCTCTCTATCTCTCTAGACTCTTACTCTCCCTTTCGGGTTCACGGCTTGCTTGCAATCCTGCACGCAACTAGTCTGAGTCTTGTCTTGTTGTGGCGGCTATGCCAAGGCTACCCATGTCATGGCCTCTGTCCCTTGCATGCTCAACCTCCGCATCACTTGTTGCTTGATGCTCGCTAGCGTCCCTATGCGCATGACCTTGGTGTTACCCTTAGAAAACCTTAGTGTGTGCATTACTAGATTCCAATCTAGTGAAGATTCTAGCTTATAAATTGAGAATGGAACGATTTACGTAGACGAAGAAAAGCTTTCTATTTTCTATACAAAGAACTCATGCTATATGGCAAAAAAATTAAGGTATGCTCCCATGTCTTTTTAATAGGAATCTTGAAAGATCCCTTGGGCTACGAGGAAGAGAAAGGAAAGGAAAAACTTTTCCTTTATTGATTTGAGAAGTTAAGTTGTTGTTTGGTGGGGGGGGGGCGGGGGGGCTTCAGACTAAGTGACACCCATATTAAATGCGGGGTGGAGTAATGGGATCAACGGTCGGGGTTGTAAGCGGAATCTCGAGGCGCACTAAACCCAATCAGTGGGAAAAACGAGGTGCGCCATCAAAAGGCGAAGAGTATTAAACATGGCCAGCGGGAAAAATGAGGCGTCATGGGGCAATTTGAACCCAAGACCTGGCCGTTCGGGTTTAGGGTCACATATGCTAACCATCTCACCCGCGCATGCATTGTGTACCCACAACCGTTTTTACAACATTGTATTATAAGTTAGCATGCATTTTCCAGGCTGTTCAAGTTTAGTGCTCGTCCAGGTTTAGTTTTTTATTTGACTGTTGCGGCTCCGATCTCTTCTACTTTTGCGCATGAGCTCAACAACAGAGGAAGAGGAAGAGGATGTCGTATAGGCCATGGATGAGGTTGAGGAAGAGGCAACCAACAAGCACAATAGCAAAATAACAATCATGGTCAGAGCACAAGTGGTGGTCGAGGAAACTTTTGAGGCAGGGGGAGTCCAAGAGGTCGTGGAAATGTGTAGCACAAAAATGCAGGTCAACACGGAAATATAGTTTGTTGGGGCTGTGGAAGACATGGTCACTTTGAATGTGACTGTCTAGACAGGAGGCAGCAAAACAATTATGCAACTACTAGCAAGAATGCAGATAAATCTGAGAGGCTTTTTGTGATGTAGCACATGTTGAATACTATGTCTGCAAATATGGCAAAATCTAGTGATAATGTTTGGTATGTGGATTTTGGTGCATCTAATCACATGACCAACCATGGTAAATGGTTTAAGAAAATGCAAACTTTACAACGTCTTGGTTATGTAGAAACTGGGGATGATATTGCACATCCTATTATGCATATAGAAAATGTACCATTGTCTATGACAAATGGTAAAGTGAAGTACCTGGCTGATGTACTACATGTACCCAACATTACAAAGAACCTTGTTTATATTGGGCAAATGGTTGAGCAAGGTTTACAGGTAAGGTTGAACTCAGTTGGTCTCTTTGTCGAAGAGCATAAGAAGGCTGGTTGCACAAGGAAAGAAAGTGGGCAGAATGTTTACTTTAGATGTAAATGTGCGCGAGGTGAATGATATCATGTTTGCAAGAGGTGCAGGTGTTGTTCTAGATATAGAGATTTGGCACAAACGTATTGGTCATGTAAATCTGCAGAGGCTGAAAATGATGCAAACTAAAGAGATGGTTACATGTTACCTATGTTTTGAGTTTCTGAAATGCAGAAAGTATGTGAAGCTTGCCAATTTGGAAAGCAGGAAAAAGCATCCTTTCCTCATGATAAGCATGTAAGCAAGAATGCATTGTATTTAGTGCATACAGATGTATGGGGTCCGGCAAAGACTTCATCTATGGGTGGGTGTAGATGCTATGTGAGTTTCATTGACTACCATACAAGGAAGGTATGGGTCTACTTCATGAAGCAAAAAAGTAAGGTGTTTATGCATTTTCAAAATTTCAAAGTTGTGGTTGAAAAATAGACTGGAAAACATATAAAGTGCCTGAGGTCAGATGGAGGGGGAGAAAACTTCTCCAATGAATTCAATGGTTTTCTAAAAAAGCATGGAATTTAGAGGCAATTTTCATGCAGGTATACTTTGCAACAAAATGGTGTTGCTAAGTGAAAGAACAGGCACATTGCAGAAGTGGCTAGAGCATTGATGAATGAGAAGAACATGTTTCATTGTTATTGGATTGAGATGAACAAGACCCCTACTACTGCAGTACATGATATGACACCTACTACTGTAGTACATGACATAACCCATATTGCTGTAGTACATGATATGACACCTGAAGAAAAGTTCAGTGGTAAAAAACCATATTATTAGATTTAAAAGTGTTCGGATGTATTGCTTATGTGCATGTGCCGCATGAGCTAAGAAGTAAGCTTGATCCAAAAGCTGAAAAATGTGTGTTTATTGGCTATTCCCTTGAGCAAAAATGTGTGTTTATTGGCTATTCCCTTGAGCAAAAAGGATACAAGTGTTACAATCTTGTCACGGGTAAAGTGAGGGTGAGCAAGGATGTTGTTTTTATGAAATGCCAAGTTGGTATGCTGACATAAAAGACGATGTGGGAGCTGAAGTAAGAGAGAATGTGGCTGTAGAAAATGCAGGTTCACAGTCACAAGTTTTGAGTGGGCCGCAAGGGTCCTCTAGTGTAAGTCATGATGAGAATCCATGGAGTGGCAGGTTACGTGAAAGAGTCAGTCTTGCAAACTCTTCAAATGTATCAAGGAAAGGAAAGGAAAAAGTTGATGATGCCCCTAAATTTCCAAATTTGAGTGCTGGTTATGTGGATGGCGATAGCAGTGGTTTTGAGCAGAGTTTGGATGAGGAGTTTGGCATACCCTCTATGAAGACTCTGGGTGTAAGAAGAATGCAAGCAAGGAATAGGGCACCTGGAAGTGATCCTGGACCATGCAGGTCAGAAAGAACATGAAATCATGTGCAGAGATTGATTTATGACAGTTATGTGGCTCACCATTGTGCATTTATGGTAAAGATTACAAAGGAAGTAGAACCCACATGTTTTAAGGATGCTTTCAAGGATGGAAAAATGGCGGCAAGCTATGGATGAAGAGATGGCTGCACTTGATGCAAATGAAACATGGGAATGTGAGTGCACGGATGCGGTGCGCGTGCGCAAAGAGTGCGAAGGGGAGAGAGGGAGAGAGAGAGCACGACACAGTATGTGGGGTGGAGCTCCCAAATCTCATAGTGTGAGCACCATGTGAGAGTGTGAGTGAGAGCTCCTTATTCTTTGTATGTATAAAGAATAAGGAGATAAATGTGGGCAGCCGGACACTGGCCGGCGGACACGAGTAAAGCACGATGAGGCACACCGCCTTTACCTAACATGCTCTGATACCAGTTGTGAGTGCGCAGATGCGGTGCGCGTGTGCAGAGAGTACGAGAGAGAGAGAGAGAGAGAGAGAGAGAGAGAGAGAGAGAGAGAGAGAGAGAGAGAGAGAGAGAGAGAGAGCACGACACAGTATGTGGGGTGGAGCTCCCAAATCTCACAGTGTGAGCACCATGTGAGAGTGTGAGTGAGAGCTCCTTATTCTTTGTATGTATAAAGAATAAGGAGATAAATGTGGGCAGCCGGACACTGGCCGGCGGACACAATTAAAGCACGGTGAGGCACACCGCCTTTACCTAACATTCTCCCACTAAAGGCTGTGTGCCTATAAGTGGCGAGAAGACTAGCCTACAACTTGTATATACAAGAGGTGAGAGAAGACGGCTCTCAACCTATGCCCACTGGCTCACTCCAAACATGCTCTAGTGTAGATGCAACATGCATACCACTAGGGCTAGAGCTACAATGACACTCATGATGCAGGTATCGAGTGACGACATGCATGGCTCCACAATGCACAATGCCAGTGTCAGTCATCGCACGACTGACAACTCCCACTGCAAATGCACCAACCGCATAAGCAAAATCAGGTCTCAAAACCAAAAGGTCAGACATGAGAGACCCGAAAGCCGACAAAACATGCACTATGTGTGCCAACCTATCCCTGTCAGCAACCTCAGTGCCATATGCATCCTCATCAGGAACCACCTGACTATACATCACCATGTCAGCATCCTCTGGCAAAGGCATGGTCGCTGAGAATGACTGCAAAACCGAAAAATCAGCACCACTGCAATCACACACAGCTGTTTGAAGGACACTGTCGCCCTCAAACGTATCAGATGCATCATAGAACAATGCATCGGTCTCTGGCTCAACCGATGTCATCTCAACGGATGACTGACCAAGGTGTGCATCCCCAGAGATACCACTATCTGCGTGAATGTCACCACAAGACAGATGCACAACCTGCTGTGTCTCACAAGAGCCTGCCTGCTCTAATTGTCTAACCTCAGTAGACACACACACAACTGTCTCACTGCTCTGCTGACAGAAAGGCAAGGCAACATGCAACCCACTAGCAAAGGAAACCCGTCTCTGCTGTCTACATGGCTGCAACAATGTCACAGAGATAGTGCCATCTCTCACGTGACTAACATGCATCGGATATGTGCTATCAACACTAACACCTTTAGCTAAAACAAGATGTCCACGATGCAAACTAAAACCATGCTCATCTAGCACAACATGGCACCCACTGTCTCTCAACTGACTCACGGAGACCAAACTCCGAGTCAAACTCGGCACATGGCGAACATGCCTCAACACTAGCATTCTCCACTCGGCAATGACATTCGAACATCTCCTGCACCAACAATGTCATGGACTGAACCATCAGTCAAGCGCACATGTCCAAGCAAACCGCTAGCATACGAGCAAAAGTACTCGCGTCTCGGCGAGGTGTGAAATGAAGCATCAGTATCTAGCATCCACTGCGAAGGTAATGTGCCATCGCATGACATGAGAACCTCAGGAGTAAACATGGAAGCAAGAACGACCTCACTGTCGTGTGTATCCTCATACACAACATCTGCCTCCGATGTAGTCAAAGCTGAAGCATCCAACTTGTACTGACGTTTGCGATGTCGCATCCTTCGAAAACAACGCCTCTGAATGTGTCCTGTGTGTCCACAATGCCAACAAGTATGCAGTCTCCGTCTCTGAGACCTGCATCTCACTCTAGGCGCATCTCTAGACTGTGAGGTGCCATATCTCTGACACAACAACTGGCATAAATCTCTAGTTGTACGTGCATGCATAACTATGCAATAGACTGACTCTACTAGGCTCAACATAATCGTCGACCGCGCTAGTGCATCCAAGTCCTCCCACTCACTGTCAAACATGGACTCTGGCCTCTCATCCTTGCCCTGCAGTGGCAATGCCTGGCCCAAACAAGTCAATGCATCAAGCATATGAGAGCTCCACCAAGCGAAATTTGACCCATCAAATCTCGTAACAAAGAGCTCAAACTCTGACGTGTGTACTGCCATGTCTGGCAACCTGTACAACCAAAGAGCAGTAAAACCAATCCAAAAAACTGTCGGAAACCACACAATTGAGACAGAACCAAAAAATCAAGTACGGAATAGCTCGACGCACAAAATACACACAAGGTCTCCCACTAGAACCACAATCTGTGGGCAAAAGAGATGGATGCGGAATACACGTCGCAATCCAAACTGCCAAACACTATGGCAAACAATGCTCGAGATGAAAAAACTCTCCCACTCGAGAGAAAACCACTGTCTCAAGCAAAGAAGGTGACCAAGAGGTCAAGCGCACTAGCCTCTACAATAGGCATACATATCTGGCAAAATTTCAGTAGAGTCTCCTCTGTAACTGGAGCAAAAACTCAACAGTAAATCGCAATGGAGACAACAACAAATGCCCAAATGGCCAATCCGGGAATGTACTCGTCCGGAATCACCTCACAAAGTCATACACAAAGCCAAAGCGCTCTAGCCGGAGTATCACTCAACGGCGCTACAAATGAGATGTGAGTGAAAAACTGCTGCCAAAATGTGTCAATGAATGACCAATGTGCCAGATAACCATAGCATACACAAATCCTCACTCCTACGAGAGTGGATACAAGAACACCAAACTGTGTCCAAACTGACAAAACCTGTCAATGTGAGAGCCAAGCTCGATCACAAACTATGGCAAGTAATCTCCAACCACTATCCCACAAAAGCATACACAAAGCAAAAGCTCAAGACACCTGCTGTGTCGAAACCGGTATGCAAGCCAAAACACTGCAGAAGATGTCCTCAACTGCAAATGGCAACACCTGTGGGAGTACTAGACTCAACCTGTAGCCGGGAGTCAAAACTGGAAGCTCCAAATGGTCGAGCACACACAGCTCAAGACCAAAAAAGCAGAGCAAAACATGCTCGCAATGCACCACCCAAAAGGAAAAACACTGCACACAAATCCTGAGTGCTATAAGCCATCACAATCTCGATCGCACCAACAATGCGCATAAAACTCCTGGGAAAATTTCGCCAGAGTTTTGTCAGTAAAACGGCCACAAAACCAGTAACCAAACTGACTGTACGCTCAAAACCATGAGCAACCAAAGCACATCAAAACGCACTCCAAATGCATGCACCAATCTCCACACTTTGCATACATCATTGCAAACACCTGCAAATCTAGTACACAAATATATGCTCTACCTGTGACTGCCAAAAAACATGCTCGAAGCATACATTGTCGAGCTCAAAATGCAATCACATTAGTCTCCCTGAGCATCAAACCACATAAGGCATACATCGTATCCTCCCACCTGTGAGGAAACTTGCAGCAAATATCACTCTCACATTTGAGAGCAAACCATGTGTGGAATCCTGGACACGCAATAAACAACTGCTGCTGCAAAAAATTCAGCGTTCAGAATTTTAAAATTCTGATATGACGAGCGCGTCCGGAGCGTGCCAAAACCCCAAGGTAGAGTCCTGGATCACATGTATCTGAGTCCGGGTGTGAAAGCTATGCCAAAAACCTTGTTTCGACCCAAAAACGCAGCATAAACTGCCAAAAGAGGGCTGAAAAATGCATCTCCTCAACTGTAGCTCGAATGAAGTTTTTGATGGCTCGAATGGCTTCAAAAGGGGGGTAAAACGCCAGGACGCTTCGTGGAAACACTCTCGAAAAGCTGAATTTGCCGATACCGAAGTCGAAACCCTGTTTGCACTCTTGAAAGTGCGCGCGCGCGGAAGCAATTTCGGGAATGAAACCAGCTCTGACACCAGTTGTGAGTGCGCGGATGCTGCGCAGAGAGGGCGAAGGGGGGAGAGAGAGAGAGAGAGAGAGAGAGAGAGAGAGAGAGAGAGAGAGAGAGAGAGAGAGAGCATGACACAGTATGTGGGGTGGAGCTCCCAAATCTCACAGTGTGAGCACCATGTGAGAGTGTGAGTGAGAGCTCTTTATTCTTTATATGTATAAAGAATAAGGAGATAAATGTGGGCAGCCGGACACTGGCCGGCGGACACGAGTAAAGCACGGTGAGGCACACCGCCTTTACCTAACAGGAAATTGGTTCCATTACCAAAGGATAAGAAGGCAATTGGATGTAAGTGGGTTTACAAAATAAAGCATAATGATGATGGCAGTGTGAGTAGGTACAAGGCTAGACTTGTGGCCAAAGGTTATGCACAGACTTATGGGATTGATTAAGCTAAGATGGCCACCATTCGTGTGTTTATTGCAGTGGCTATCGCATTAAAATGGGTGTTGAAGCAAATGGATGTAAAGAATGCGGTTTTGAATGGAGACTTGGAGGAAACTGTGTATATGGAATAGCCACAAGTTTGTGCAAATATGAGGCTACGTGACCTTGTATGCAAGTTAAATAACGCATTGTATGGACTGAAGCAAGAACCTAGAGCTTGGTATGCGAGGATTGTGGCATTCCTCATTTCATTGGGCTTTGAGATGTCTGATACAGACCATTCATTGTATGTGCGAAAGAATGAGGCAAGAATTGTGGTAATATGTATCTATGTAGATGATTTGATTGTTGGAGGTGATAATGTGGCTAAAGTAGAGGGTGTTAAGGCCTTGCTTATGCAATAATTTGACATGAAAGACTTTGGAGACTTGCGGTACTTCTTGGGCATTGAAATTATTTGCATGAAAGAAGGTGTATGGATGTCACAAAAGCAATATGATTTGGATATGTTGAAAAAGTATGGTATGGCTGATTGTAAGCCAATTGCAATGCCCTTAGATCAAAATTTGAAGTTGGAAAATGATGCAGGTCAAGTGCTTAGTAATGGTACCACGTACAGAAAGATTGTGGTAGCTTTATCTACTTGACTGTCTCACATCCAGACTTGAACTCCACAGTTGGATTGGTGAGTCAGTTTATGCAGTCTCCCAGGAAACCACACTTGGATCCAATGAGGCGTACTTTGTGTTATGTGAGTGCTACTTTGGATTATTCACTCTTTTATAGGGCTGATGTGGAGCTGCAGCTCTATGGCTACATAGATGCGGATTGGACTGGTAGTACATACGATCGTAGCTCTACCACCGGATTCATGTTCTCACATGGGAGTGCTGTTATCACATGGAGCAACAAGAAGCAACCTACAGTTTCTCTTTCGAGTATAGAGGTAGAGTACAAAGGTGCTGTAGTGGCGGCATGTGAGGTAGCATGGCTGGGAATTCTACATCACGACTTTGGAGTATAGGTATAGAGGCCGGTTGTCATCTATTGTGACAACCTTAGCAGCATACAGTTGGCACGAAATCCAGTGTTTCATGCCAAGACAAAGCACATTGAGGTGCACTACCACTTCATTAGAGAGAGGGTATTAGCCAGTGACATCGACCTACAGTACATGGTGACAGATGAGCAGGTTGCAAATATCTTCACGAAGGTCTTGGAGCAGCGAAGCTACGACAATTTTGAGTGATGCTTGGCATACGAGAGATGGCGTTGAGCTTGAGGGGGAGTGTTGAGATGTCAAGCTCAACATGTACAAATCCTAGATGACTATCATCGACGGTCATCATCATTGGCACTCCTTGGTGGATACGCATATCTTCTCAAGTGATACTATAGCTGGACTACATCGAGATGGTCTACCTACCAAAGTGATGGCACATTTGCTTACACACCTCACTCACAAGGGGTTCTTACTAGACCGTTGTACTAGTTCATTTTTACGTTTTATTTTTTCTTATGTTTTGTAGACCTCTTATCTTGAGTTTGTGAAGAAGAAGAAGTACAGTCTTTTGCCTCCATCTTTGTGTGTGTGTGTGTGTGTGTGTGTGTGTGTGTGTGTGTGTGCGTGCGCACGCGCATGCCGCTTGCAAGAGCTCAAGCTCTCTCCTTCTCTATCTCTTGACATAGCCTCCCCTATGATATATGCATGCACTACATCATCAAGACTACTCATCATGTATGGATGTGTCATCGCCAACACTGGAATGGCTACGTCCCTCTCACCCATAGATGAAATTGTGTGTCCTGGAATCAACTCATCAGCCTCTAGCATGAGCATATCAAAGAACTCCATATCCGTTATCTCTATGGTAGGAGGCGTCTCTATCCTAAGAAGATCAATCCGTTGTATCTCGCTAGAGCATGGCCGCTCTATGCATCTATAGACATGTGTGCATGGCACTCTAGAGCACATCCGCAAAAGAGATGTGTCTAGTCTCTCGCTGACATGACTATAATGTAATCAACACTATGTTGTTTCGCACCTCAGATACATGCATATGATAGACCAAGCCAATCCTAGATCCTCTCATAATGAATGGCAAATCACAATGCATCTAGAAAAATTGCTCTCTAAGCAGTACTTGACATCCACTATCTCTCAATTGTCTCATCGAGATCAAACTTTGAGTGATTTAAGGAACATAATGCACATGTATAGAATATAAGATGCACCACTAGGTAATGAAAGTCATACATCTCCTACACCCTCTATGTCATATGCTAATTTGTCAACTAGATACACACGACTAAGGCTCCCACTAGCAAAAGTGCTAAACCACTCATGACATGATGTGATGTGCAATGCTGCATACTCATCTGGCAACCATCAAGATCAATTGGAATCTCTATCAGACATAAAATCAAAAGGAACACTAAAGTTAGATGTGACATCACCATCACTAGCATACAGTCACCTCTCTAGTTTGTATCATCAAAATCGTTTTTGCATCACATATACATCTATGTTGTTGCCTCATGCGTCTAAAGCAACAACGTCTAATGTGCCATGTGTGACCACAATGCCAACATCTCAACTGTTGACATGAACAAGACCATTGTCTCACATGAATCATTGTCATGGACTCAAAATTGTCACACATATCAATTGCCATAAGTGAAGCTATGGTTCTATAACAAGTACAAGGGCAATGTGCATGTACCAATGCCGAAGATAATTGCAACAAATCTGGAACAAAGGGAGCTCCTTGCATGGGAAAAACACTCTTAAAGAGCTCACCAACACTTGTAGTGCTCAAGCGCATCAACGCATAAAATCTTGCGCATCAGTGTACCTACATTGTGCTCTACAATCGTCACAGTGATGCAAATCTCAATCTGCCCACGAGCATGGAACTTGGAACCAATGAAAACCTATAAATGGTGTATAGTAGACTCACGATTGGAATATTCATCGATCAAAAATTGAGCGTACCATAAGTCTACATGTAGCCATGGAGAGATCACACAAATCTCACTCTTATGAGAGTGGATACAAGAATACCAATCCGTGTCTAAAAACAACCATATGCCCGTCAATGTTGGAGTGAAGTCAATCACAACAAGAGAGAATCACCGTCTTAATCCAATGACCACAAAAAGTGTATGGCAATCAAGCCAAAACTATGGCAAGAAATCTAGGGAAAATTGAACAGAGGCTTCCCTATAAAATGAGCAAAGTATCAATGCAAACTCTCAAACCATAAACCGCATCAAATATTCCAAAGTGGAAGAAACTCTTGACCACTATTAACTGACTAAAATCTGTCAACAAAAGATATGGAAAAGTGGGAGTAAATCTCGACCACTATAGTTTTTGAAAGAAGACTCAAAATCATAAACCTTAACACTACTCAATGCCAATGAGTAGAAATGCCAAAATGGATGCACAATGTGGCATACAATGGCAACCCACACTCAACATATATCCACAAAGTGTCCACACATAAACAAGCACCAAAAGAGGAGCAATTCAAAATTTGATCAATGCAAAAATAGTTCTCTCAAGAGAGCTCACTGGCACTCAAAAGTGCTCGCCAAAATGCATGTACAATGGGCATCACCCATGCACCATAACCATATGCAAATCCATCTGCAAATATCACAAGCCAAAGCACCAAATCCTTACCAAAGTGTTCTGTGAAAACTTGTGAAAGAAGCTCCACTTGTGTGCTCAAAAATCGCGCCTCTCAAGAGACCGCTTCGATGGTGTGTAAACACCCTTGTGATCCTTTACCCAAATATACCAATAAACGCTCAAACCACAAGCTCTACACAAGTTGAAATTGCATCTTCAACTCAAAATTTATGCACCTAACTTTGAGCACCTATCGTGCTTCCAAAAGTGTATGAAACTCACACACTATGCATGTAGAACCCTGGGAACTGCCGTGTCCGAATCCTCTGCCCAACCTCCCTCCTGGCCCTAGGATCCCTTCTCCACTGGGCAGCCAGGTCCTTGACCTCCAGGGTGGCCCTTGGCCTGACATTACTTCCCCCTTGGAGAAGCATTTTCGTCCTCAAAAACACAAGTGGTAGTATCTTTGTAAGAACAATGATGTTTTCCTTATTGGCATTCCATACGCGAGCCAATTGTGCATATGATACTTGGTGCAGTGAGGAGGTTCAATGAAACCAAGAGCAACATCTTGATTTTCAACATTGTAGTCCTTTTGCAACTACTTGTATCTAAATGGTAACTCAATTTGCACAACTTTCCATGAAGTTGTGAGCCAGATTTTCAACTCGCATGAGTATCTTGAAAATCTCATAGCTACTAAGGGACATAATAGTAGGGAGTTTCCTCATGTGAGATTGCTGAACATTTTGGAACACACAGAACTACATGTTCACCCCTAATGAAGGTTACATGCCAACATACTTTGTCAGCACACCTATTAAGTCCTTGACTTATGAAACTATTGAAACAGTATCCATCCCCACCACAACAGGTATTCAAAATTGAAAACCTTACTTAAGCAAATTCTAGAATAGGGAGAAAATCGCCCATTCAAAATGCGTTGTGCTAATGTATGCTCTTAGCAGATCCTTTAGCAAAAAATACTTGTAAGCTGCCCATCCAACACGGGATGAATAGCAGCAATAAGAGTGAGGTGCTTTCCCCCAATCACTTACAGACAGTCTTCCACAACTGACGATAAACTATGACTCAACCATTGAGTATCCAACCATATATTTTATATGGAGTGGAGACAACCAACTAGGTTGAAAGAGGATTGGAGTTTAAACTAGCCAATCACAAACACCCAAACTCAGCCATTACCTTGTATGGCAGGGTGTAAACTCATACTATATCTGCAAGAGAGATTGCACTGGCAGTGCAAAAGGGTGCAGAAAGAATAAAGTCTATAAATTTGCATGCCGCTCTGAACACATTTGTGTTAAACACTAGGGCCCATAACCCCTAGTGTGCATGCATTTAACACAAACATATCCGAACCGCAATTCCATGACGAGACTTTCCATGATAGTACGTGAAAGTCTTGCAACAAAGTTGGACCATAACAAAATGTGACAACCCAGTCACACCTAGGTACCAACCATGAGACATTCTCATGAACGTAGCATATGTTGCAATACATAGAAACGACCCTCCATTAAGGTGGTTTCACAGCACTTGTAATCGCAACAAGTCTGTACTTAGTACCCGACAATTTTTGGCCACTTAAATTGTGCCTGATACTGTGTGCCTCAAATGGTCTAATGAACGGATGCAATCAACACCTAGGGATTGTGTCGTGACAGATCATTAAGATTGGGTGCCAGTACAATCCTTGAGACATATTCACCACATGTGGAATATGTCTCAAATAAGGATGTTAGGAAAAGTGGCATCCATCAAGTACGAGTTGTACTTGTGTGTGGAGGTAACTGCAAACACTCTACGATGGGAGTGAGAGGGACCCTCATTATCATTCTCCACATTGGCTAAACTGAACTCCTTGAGTTCCTGGACCATGTGGTATCCCATGTGACAACATGTGCCAAATCGAACCCGACAAGTGGGGTCATAACAACATAATGTATATTGGACACTACGGTCCCAAAATACTTTGTTCCAACAGGCCCTTGGCATGGCTCTGAAAGATTCAAGCATACTTATATGACTTAAAAAAACCAAGCAAAGCATACTAAAAAATGGAATAACACCAAATCAATAGATGTGTACCTGGAGATTTGAACGTAATGGTCACTTATCCGTGTTCAAATACAGAGGAGCACGTCGCCCACCTGAGAAAAACCCAAGCAACATTGCACTGGAAACCCTGGGCCTGTTGCCTTCGCAATCCAAACCCGTTGCATAGAATCTACGTAGTCAAACCCCTTGGTAAGACCCTTTGTAGAAACTGCTCAACTAGCAGGTAACGATAGTCAACATAGTCAACCGTGTACAGAATAATTGGAATCAACTTAAAAAGTTGAATTTATCCACTACCGTGTGGTAAAGTGCGGAATTCTTTCCTTGAAAGTATAACAAAAATGGATCAAATTGTGATCCTCCATGCCGATGGGATGATTTCGTAAACATCCGCTGGGTCTTACCCCAAAACTATACTTCCATAGACACTCATAGTGCTATAAAGAGAGTAGGATATCAACACAAGTGAAATGCCTAGCTCTATGGATAGCCATGCTATCGCAACGATTTGTTGCAGCTAGACTTCGTGATAGAGATCAGCTGATGTGAGTTTAAGGCTATCAAAAACTCAACTCGACCGTCGCACTAAAAACACGTAGTGCAAAAATGACACTCGAAACATCCGTAATGACAAGACTCTTACTCGGCCATTAACATCGATGGGGAGTCCACTGGGTAGATTTGTTCAAGCTGGAGAACAATCACCCAAGGAATGCCAATAGTTGGGTCTTACCCTAGATCTGACAATGACTCTTAGCCAGCGTGTGTGGCTCATAGCCCGCATGGCAAGTAGTGTTCAATCGTCGAACCAATGAAGAATAATTTGGCTGGCATCTTGCCCAATTTCTAGTGGAGAGTTAAAGAACCTTCGCTCAGGCTAACTCGCGAACAGAACATGTATCAAAAGATTCTTAGAAAGTTGTCATTATTCTTCGAGAGAAATAATAGAGAGAAGAAGAGCATGCTGGGCTGAGGAACTTTCCTTAAATTTTGAGAGTGTGTACCCAATGTGTGTGCTCTTACACATCTTATGCCCGACTTGCAGCTTATCCTATAAGCATGCAAAAATCTGCCTGTATAACGCTCTCATCGAGAGAGGTAACAAAAAACACAAGCCACAGCTTGACCCACCTACCATGTATGGGGTCGTGACAGTACAAAAATGTCTTAAATATGGCACTTTTCTTGTGAAATAAGTCCTACCTTTAGTTTCCTTTTAGTGTTGTTGTGTGTGGATAGCAACCCAAAAAAAATCAATGCAAAACAATCCATCACTTATCTCGTGTCCTTGACAAAGTTGCTAGTGTGATAGCGGAAGCGTAATCCATGAAGCGGTGGAATTCATGCCACCTGGTTAGCATGCCTTGCATGCAAAATTGTAAGCCCGTGGCTATAGTGAGGGCCTCAAACACAATAGCCAAAACCATAAGTGCCTTGCACAGGTGTACTGATAGGGATTCTGGGAGTTAATACCGTGATTGTGCCAGTTCTTCTTACTTGAGTGCCAATGCCGTTGATGCTAAGGCAATGGGCATTATCTTGGCACAAGTGAGAAGCCTTGCTTCGTGTAAAACTATCAAAGCACTTTGCTTTGAACAACATACAATTCTTTTCAAAGTAAATGTGTAAACATGAAAAAACAAACAAAACTTGAAATTGTCTGACCTAGTCATCTTGCTGTAACCAGTTGCTTTAAATTTCCAAAGAAAAAACTCGCTAAAAGGTGGCTCATAACCATATCTGCTTTGCAAGAGAGAGTTGTTGCATATGCATATATGCCCTCATGTATCCTATACGCCTGTGTGGTACGTAATAAAATAACATGCAAACACATTGCCTATTCCTCCCCAATTTTGTATGCTCCTCCTGAGTGCTCATAGCTAACAATTGCTCTTTTTGACACACATATGTCAGAGTAGAACAGGATTGACCTTGTCAAAATATTTCATAGAGAATTGGCCTTGCAAAATTTTGTTACTGATTGAGAATCATAAGATTGCCTGATAGTGAGAGAGGTATCATCTACAGCCGAACTATCAAATATTAGCGATTGTCCAATACTACTGATCAAAGCAACCTTTGCTTGACAAGTTGGCATTGTAAAAATTCATGTGATGGTATAGGTGGTGGTCGACATTGGAGTCAGCTCATAGCTGTGAATACAATGTTTTTCCACTATGCTTCATGTGGTTACGTTGCTTGCTTTCCTCCTCCTCTAGGTAACACAACGAGGAGATATCAAAATGAATAGCCGTGCTCGTGAAATGTAACTGATGGGAGACAGCTTGCCTAGGCGCTTTTCCCTAGAAAACTTGTTGTACAACATCAAAAAATGGTAATTACGGATGGGCCGTGCTGAATAACTTGATCGTATAGGTCAGAGGCCCTGCCTAACTTGCCTTTGTATCAAGATGCAACCTCCGACGCACGTGTGTTGTCAAGTATTGTGTACTCAAGCCATGCTTGATTTATGGCTACGACCACAATCCGCCGTGCTTGTGCTTGGAGTGCATTTCGTGCACGGATTTTCGTTGCATGACAGAGCTATGCAACATGTTTGAAAGAATTTATCAAACAAACAAAAAAAAGAAATAAATGCATACCTTGATGTCGATCACCGGCACGTAGCATGCACCTATACGCTTCCCAACATGTGGCAACACTCCCCTTCCGGTAATAACACGGTATACAAGAAGATGTGCAGACAATTGTACTCCTTCCGGTTCAAACGCTGCAAAGTACGCTAGAATCTCCCACCTCAAGCGTGCTGGGATAGGATGCTGAAAATAGGGGCCTTGTCAGTGGGTAAGTGCCCTTGCATGGTCGAGCTAGGGCAATAAAAACAAAAAACAAAAAAAATTATACCTTGCATGGCGGCAGCAGATTGCAAGAGGTGGGAAGAATACAAGGCCGACGCTGCAGACCTTCTCCGGGCAAGGTGATGTGACGAATTTTATCCCCCACTGCAGCGCAAAGCCAACCATGTAACTTGCATGAGAATCGGAGCAGGTCAAGCGGCCCCCCTTCTTTATGCAAGCCCTCCTTCACACGCAACTTCGTTGATTGTTCTTGGCTTTGCAGGGGCGGTTTCCTGCACGTCCTCGACCTAATTCTAGCATGTCCTCGACCATGTTCCTCCTTTGGCATGCCTTCACGCACTTATCAAATCCTCCATGGTAGAGACTTCATGCAACCCTCCGTGCCTTCTTCCTTCCTTAGAGAGAGAGAGAGAGAGAGAGAGAGAGAGAGAGAGAGAGAGAGAGAGAGAGAGAGAGAGAGAGAGAGAGAGAGAGAGAGAGAGAGAGAGAGAGAGAGAGAGAGAGAGAGAGAAAAGAACCATGCCGAGCCTTGTTCGACTTGCATGCTCCTCCATGCCTCCTTCTCCCCTGAGCTCTGATACCAATGTAGAACCCTGGGAACTGTCGTGTCCGAATCCTCTGCCCAACCTCCCTTTTATAGCCTCCTGGCCCTAGGATCCCTTCTCCATTGGGCAGCCGGCCCTTGGCCAGGTCCTTGACCTCCAGGGTGGCCCTTGGCCTGACAATGCGGAAACAAGAAACCTAAAATTGTGGTATACAGTCAGTTTCAGTTGAATATATATTAAAAAGTGAGTATTTGCATAAAGTTTCTTTTACAAAGTTGTAGAGCAAGTCAAAACAAAGGGGCAATGAGGGCAAAATTTTCAGAACTGCACTCTCTACAAGGAGAAAAACAAATTTAAAAACAGTGTTACTACGCACACAATTTTTAGGGTAGCACCTTCACTTACACACTATCTTCTGCATTCTCGTCTGAGATTCCACAAAAGCATACATCGCTCTCAACTGAGCTCACAAGATCCCATTGTATTTTCATAAAGCTTTCAAGATTTCTTGATCTCTTCATCGTTGAGAGTAAGCTACCACCTCAAAGCTCTCAACACCACCATGCTCTCCGCGATCACCATGAGCTCTGATACCAATTGAGAGTGTGTAAATGTGGTGCATGTGTGGAGAGAGAGAGAGAGAGAGAGAGAGAGAGAGAGAGAGAGAGAGAGAGAGAGAGAGAGAGAACACAAGATGTCAGTGGAGCAGCTCACCATAATATGTGAGAGAGCACCCCTTATTCTTCTATCTAGTAAAGAATAACGTGTGTACAAGTGATGGGCAATCAAGTGTCTCTGGCGCATTCAACCGGGGTAAGAGGCATATCGCCTTTACCCCAAGTGTGGGAACGCTCCCTTAATTTGATTTTTGGTTAAGTTGTAATCCCTTGGGCATCCTTATGTGAAATGCAAGCTCTCCAGGAGCCATGGAGATGGACGATACATTGTGCAAGGCTTTGAAGGGGAGAGAGAGAGAGAGAGAGAGAGAGAGAGAGAGAGAGAGAGAGAGAGAGAGAGAGAGAGAATTGTTTGGTATCGATTCACTTCCACCTCTCCCCTCACCCCCCGCAAGCAATCATGTCCACAACATCCCTACTCAATTGATTAATCTTCTTCTCCATGCACATGAAAACTCACTCAAATGTAAACTCACTCAAATGTAGACCACCCCTTTTCTCTCCCTAATAATATCTCGATACCATTGTGAGGCCTTGGGCTCTGAAATGCATCTCTCCTCCCAGCCTCTTGTTCCTTTTATAGGCAACCCCTCAGCTATGGTTTTAGACTAGACCCTTGGCATGACACTACTGCTAAATTGTGTAAGGAAATGAAGGGGTCACTTTAAACTAACTAAGGATATGTGTCCAAAGACACAAGAGGAGATAGTCTATATGTCTAAAGTTCCATATGATGCAGTGGTAGGTTCTCTAATGTATGCTATGGTCTGGACAAGGCCAGATATTGCACATGCACTAGGAGTTGTGAGTAGGTTCATGGACAACCCAGTTAAAGAGCACTGGCAAGCTGTGAAGTGGATACTTGGGTATTTGAAAGGGACAACAACAAATGCTTTGTGTTTTGGAGGAACTGATATTTTTCTGCAAGGATATACTGATGCAAATATGGAAGGTGACAAAGATACTCAAAGAAGCACTACTGGCTATGTCTTCACGGTTGGAGGCACAGCAGTAAGCTAGGCTTCAAAGCTGCAGAAAGTGGTCTCATATTCTACAACGGAAGCAGAGTATTTAGCAATGACAGAGGCAAGCAAAGAAATTTTGTGGCTTCACAGATTTTTAGAAGAGCTTGGATTCAAACAAAACAATTGTGTCTTGTACATTGATAGAGCCAAAGCGCTATCCATCTTGTGAAGAACTCAGTCTTTCACTCAAGGACAAAGCACATTGAGGTGAGATATCACTTCATATACACTCTTTTGAAAGAGGGACAACTAAAGCTAGGAAAGGTATATACAAGTGAAATCTTGCGTACATGTTTACAAAGGTGATCAACAGAGATAAGTTGAGCTTTTGCTTAATCTTCAAGCAGCATTCAAGGATAAGAAGCCAGGATGAAAAGCAGTCCCACAGGTTTGGTTTGGAGATCAGTCTCCAAGTGGGAGATTGTTAAGTATGGAGCTTGATTTACCCCTTATAATTTTTTTTGTAAAAAATGCACATTTGTAAAGCCCCCGTTATGAGGAGAAGCCATCGTGTGTGAAGAAAAATCACTCACCGAAAACTAAAATTTTCACGGCCATCGCCGGAATATTATAATCGAACGGAAGCCGAAAAATGGTCGAAAAACGATCGGTTGGCCGGAAGTCAATGACCGGTGGCCGATTTCAAATTGGACTTATCTTCTCAAGGACGGCCACACATGGACGCATGGGAGAATTTAACTCGGATTTGTCTACACAAGGACAGCTACACACGGCCACCTCTCATGAGAGAGGGTAGCCCTTTTGTCCTATAAAAGGAGGCCTTTTCTACACACAAAAACGGATTGAAGAGGTGAAGCATTGTAATGCATTGTGAAGTTGATGCAACAAGATGGACGTGAGATGGTGAGAGTGAAGCAAGGCGGGATCTCCAAAAGGGTATAATCCTTTTGTAATCTACTTCTTGTTTTGAAGTACTAAACCCATTGAGTGGAACGTAGTCCACATTGGGTGAACCACGTATATCGTGTGCTCTCTCTCTCTCTCTCTCTCTCTCTCTCTCTCTCTGGTGTGTGAAAATTATCTCTCTCTCTATTAAGTAAATTACTCAATTATCTACTTAGCTACGTCATATTCCCTAACAAATTTATCCTATTTGAGGGGTGCTTTGGGAATTTCAACAAATTTCAAGGGTATTTTGGTAATTTTTCCTATTTAAAAACAACCAACTACAACTAGCGAGGGCTTACAAATATCGATCTTACAGTGAGTTTGTATTAACTAAAATTTGAGAAAGCCTCAAGTAAAACCATCCCCTCACACAATTCTGGCAAAAGAGCTAGAAAAGCCTTTGAATAACCAGTTTACATCAATTGTGCCATTGTTTGAAGATGTGACTAGTATTACACGTGACATTTCCATATAATTAGTAAAATAACAAAAGGTATACCTACTGGCTTCAAAAAAAAAAATCACTAGAAAATATATTCGCCACCTACATAGTGCAAGGACAGTCTGAAAGAGAAGAAAACTCTAAAGGGAAAATAAGCAAAAAAAAAAAAACACACAAATGTATGAATGTGCACTCGAATATCTCTACTCTGTATGGACACGAAGTCTTTTGGTTTTCCACTTTCATGGTCTTTCATTTCCTAAACTCACCCTTCGCTTATGCACTTAAGATGTTTTGAAAGGTTCTTTACTTTTTCGAAATTGGGAAGACCTAATAGTTTCATGTAAAAAGAAAACAAATTATGATTCCTTTTTAAGAAGACACGTGACGCTCACACCACTAGGCACACTTTAGAAATAAGCTTAGTTTTAATTTATTTCAAAATATTAGCTATTAGTATACTTCAAAATAATAAGGAAAAATTGCCAAAATACACCTCTAATTTGTGGAAATTCTCAAAATACCCTTCAAATTTCAAAAATTCTCAAAATACCCCTGGTTGTGAGAGTAAATTTATCCAAAGATAAAAAAAATTGTAGCTTTTCATAAGAAGACTGATTGTCTATCAATACAAGATACTAAAACTAGAATTTGAGCTAGTTATGTACGCTTTGGAGATGAATTGCTTCATTGTTTTTAGACATAATTGTCTTTTTTGGGGAGGTAATTTATGACAAATTACATGCTAAGCACTAAAAAATGGATCTCCATTGTCAGAAAAGAATAAAGATTAGGGAATCGTAAACATTCCAGATAAAATAGATACAAGGGTATTTTGGGAATTTTTGAAATTTGAGGGGTATTTTGGGAATTTCCACAAATTAGAGGGGTATTTTGGTAATTTCCCAAATAATAATAAGTAAACCAGCCAGATAAGGCAGGTGGAGGCGCAGGGTTGACAAGCTACTCTGAAGCATGGTTGGCGCCAACGCTGTTGTTGCTGCTTCCAGCAAGACGACCGTGACTAAGGGACGAAGTTGACCCTAGGGGGGCATGGAAAGGCTTGTGGGTTGTATGACAAAAGAGTCCACGTTCTAGCCCTTGCCATTTATAGTGTTGAAACGCTGCTCCATTCAAGCATTGCTGCACAACTTTGGGTGTAAGTCCTAGGCTTCCTGTATAGCATCCCCAGCTCAGATGCTGCAAACTATGGCCGCCTCTATGTTGGTGCATTCAACCAGGGTGCCCCAGCCTTGTCAACCTCCTCTTGCAGCTTTGACCTTCTGATGGGTGATAAGAGTCCACAATGAGATTGCTAAAGACTACTGGAGAAACATGTTGTGCTTGGCAATGCTTTGTCCTATGTCAATGCAAAATGAAGAGCCCTTACTAAAGCAAGTAACGTTCTTAATGAGTGTTCTATCTTGAATGCCATGCTTGCAACTTGAATACCCATGGCCTTACACAAGACCTTTACACTAGTCAGGGGTTGTTGGGGGAACATGTTATAGAAAAGCTTTGGTATGGTCTATATGTATACAAAATGTGTAGCCCTTACAAAACACAAAAAGTTCTTGCCAAGAGTGCATTCCAAAGTGTAGTCCCTTCAGAACATGTTGATTGCAGGATATGCCCAACATGGGCGTGGCAAGGAAACTCTAGGTTGTAGTTGTAGGATGGACTCAACATGGTTGTGGCTTTGGGCTTTTCTAGCCAGATGTGAAGAGATGGCCTTTTCCAAATGCAATCACCTATGCGTGCACTTTGAAGGTCTATGGCCTTATACAAGAACTTCACATGGATAATAGAGTCCAGCATGAGATTGCTAGATTGGGGCTGTTGGAGAAATTTGTTGTGCTTGGCAATGCTTTGATCTTAATGTATGCAAAATGTTAAACCCTTACAAAAGCACATAAAGTTCTTGATGAGCTTTTTATCTGAAATGTTGACTCTTTGCAATGCCTTCATTGAAGGATATGCCCAACATTGCTATGGCAAAGAAGCTATGGGCCCTGTGAAAGGATGGCCTTTCTCCAAATGTGATCGCCTATGCTTACACCTTGAAGGCATGTAGCCTTGTACAAAACCTTTACATGGGTGAGAGAATTCACAAGGGTGTTGCTAGGTAGTGGCTGTTGGAGAAACATGTATGTGGTGCCTTTATAAAACCACATAAAGGTCTTGATGAGCTTTCTGTTCAAATGTCTTCCTTTGGAACATGATGATTGTAGAATATGCCCAACAACATAGTTTCCTCTCAATTTTTGTGGTTAATGAATATCCTGTAAGCATCAGCAGTTTTGTGTCTACGTAGTGATGGCAAGTCCATCGAAAAATTTAGGGAAGTAGTTTTTTATACACAAGTGAAGCATAGACATGAAGAGCATGATCAAGAGTCAAAAAATTTCTTTTCTGACTGACCTAAATGTTTGCTCTCATAAGAAGGATTGGCACCAAGTTAGTAGGATACACCCTGAGCTGGCTTACTTCAGATATTTGCCTATTTAGGGACTTTTAACTAGTGGAACAACTATTTATGTCTTTTTTATGATTTAACATGTGTAACTTACACCTCTTTTGTCATAATGATTTGTAGTGAAATGCACCTTGTTATCAAAATGCACATTGATAACAAGGTGAATAAGTCAAAGTGCCAACACCAAATTACCATTGAGAAGTTCAAGTTGTTATCTTGTTCTTGAATACTATGACTATGTAGTATGAAATGGACTACAGTGTAAGACGTGGCTTCAGATTCTTGAATACTATGACTATGTAGTATGAAATGGACTACACTGCAAGGCGTGGCTTCAGATTCTTGAATACTATGACTATGTAAAAAGAAATGGACTATAGTGCAAGGCGTGGCTTCAGATTCTTATAAACTTTGGAGAGACACTGTGCCGATTGTCCACCATACTTCTGTATAGCACTCATGTACATCGTGCACAATCTATTTTTTTAAATAATTTCTCAAAATTTTCTTGCTACCAAATATTTAACTAGTGTTTCTTTTTCTTTCGTAGCTTATCAAAGGCGAGATTTTTGTTGTACAAACTTGCTCAAGCGAATAGGTTTTGATTTATCTATTTTGTTTAAAAACTCTTTTCAAGCAATTTACCCATAGTATCCTATTCACAAATCAAGGACTATAATTGCGATTTACACATAAAATACTAAGACAAGGCCAACTAAGCAAGACTAGTTTGATTGGATAGATAAAAAGTTTCCTTGAGCACTTCAAACAGCTTAGAAAGTTCAAATTACATAAACCCAATGCTAAACATAGCTATACTAGTGAATTTCAAAGGTATAGCTATTAGAAGACTCAAATAAGTTTATGCACATGTTATACTAGCACTTTAATGGACCCAATGCCTTCTTATTATGCCTCACCTCTAGCTTTAGTGCACTAATATCAATCTAATTAGGCTTCAATCAACATAATTGGAGTTGTAACATCAAGCGGATCTGAGATTGAGCAAGTAGCCCCAATGAACATTATGACACAAGCACAAGCAAGGAAATATGAAAAAACATCTTGGGGGATCATAATAACCACAATCAGCTCAGACACACATAAATAGGAAGCTAGCAATGTTAATAAAGAATTGCTTTTTGAGGTACGATCTCAATGCTTGATTGAAGAGCTCATTTAGTAGATTTCATTGGATAGATTCATCTGCCTTGTTCAAGACATAAAGTTCTCAACTTTCACTCATTAGCGTTCTTGCTAAGGAGAGAATTGTAAACGTATTTCTTCTGGAGATACATCTCATTAAAGCATGTAACTAAATTTGTTAATTTTCTTTGGTATGATTGTTACAAGTGATATCAAGACGTCCAAATTATCTATAAGCTAAAGTGTTTATTTCTTGTGTTCTAATTGCACATTGTGCTTTTTCTAGGCGAATAAACAAAGACAAAGATGAAACTCAGGTTCTCTGCTCAATGGAACATTTGGCATTCCCCCTTTCCAAAAACATCATAGCACCATTGGTCAGCTTGTCACTTATCGAGTTCACATGGAGGATAGCCCATTGAAAGCTAAAGGATTGTATAGCTACTTTGTGGACTTCAAGGAATCTTTTGATATGTTTCCCCACAAGAATCTTCACAAACACGGAGGAACTCCAAGTGCCACGGGAACATACGCATGCAATTTCTCATATTCATGAGAAGGTGATATTTCAAGTGCGTATGGGGAGGCAATTTCAGATTTCTTTCACAAGTACATATTGCATGTGATAGACACCAAGGTAAAGAGCAGCTATGTTGTTCTTGTCAACCAAATATGATAATCCCCAAAAATACTTAAGCCAAAAAGTGGACCCAACCAATATGCTATTCACAAACCCAAACTGGTAGAGGTTTGCTCATCATGTGGTTACACTAAACAAGCCACTGGCGCGGCGCACTGTAGATAGAGTAATTCCTGTGCAAGGCAACCAAAAGGTTGTGTAGTTATAAACACTCACATACTAGGCTACATATTGCACACTTTTGAAAGATGGTAATTTTTTAATTGATTTCAAAAGATTATTCATTGTTTTTTTTTTTTAATCAAAATAAGTAAACCGCAAACTTTGATGTGTTGTCTTCATAAACCCATTGAAAAGGTTTAATTAAGCTGGCGATCTCTTAGAGAAACACATATATTGATTGAATAGAGAAGAGGTTTTCGTGAGCACTGCAACCAGAACGTAGACTTGCTCAAAAGTTAAAGTAAATCAAGAGCTAAACATACCTGTACTAGTGAATTTGAAAGGCATAGCCATTAAAAGACCCAAATAAGCACATAATATAAGCATCATGGTGTAACTTTGAGAGGTCCCAAAATGTATGCAAAATGAATGGTCTAATCAGGTGGTTTCAATAGCTACGCAATGGAAAGATTGTGCGTGTTGCATAGCATAAGATGCAAAACATGCGAGACAATTCAAATCAGTAATTTTGATATGCCTACTATTGATTAAGCTGCATCACATGATAAACACTCTCTAACCCATCAAAATCAACTCAATCAAATGAAACACAAGACTTCACCCCATGTTTGTGTGTTCTCATTTGTGTGCTTAAAATGCTTTATGCTATTATCTCATGTTCCTATACAAGGTATCAAATGCAAGCATTTCACAGACCATGTATAATCAAAAGCCTTCTGGTTGATTTTACAAAAGCAGATGAATTATAGAGGGCATGGTCCAAGCTTCAAATGTAGGCTTCCACCATCGGTATAGAGGCACAACTTATCACAGCCAAGCAACGGATTAAAGAGCACGTTTAATAAATCGCACAGAACTATTCGGATGGATTCATTCACCTTGGTGTGAAGAATACTTGAGACTTCAAGGTATAAAGATCTCAACTTTCACTCATGAACCTTCATGGTATAGACAATTTTTGTAAAGCTATTTACATCTCATATAAGTATTTATGTAAATTTGTTTATCTTTTTTCTTTTTTGGCAAGAAAAGAGATCCTTCCATTAGTTAATAACTGCCCGAAGGCTACATACAAACCACCTCTACGAGAGAGAGCTACATCAGAAACATGGGGATACTCTCATAGTGAGAAAAAGTATGTACGGTGAAGGCTAGATCACGAGATGGGAGGAGGAAAACGCCACACTGGTGGCCGGTAGTGCCATCTAGGTGCACCTTGAACTATGGTGAAGAAAGTCCCTTGGCGCTAGAGTTGCAAGAAAGACTCTCAGCACTCCCGCATGCGGTCGGAGCTGCCCTAAAGTCTCTCAAAATGACCCCGGAGTGTATGTATTAGCTCCAGCCAAATGTCACAATCAATCTCTGCCAGTGGAACAGGGCAAGCCTCAAAGATGCGAAGGCAACGGGCCCCCCAGATGAACCAGAGTGAAGTGTAGGTTGACCCTCCTGGATCACTATCATCCTGCTGGTGGAAGCCAACTCAAAGTGGAGTGCTCGGCTCGTGAGAGTGGACCAAGCTGCAACACCCGTGTGTACTGTCGGGCTGTGGAGAGGGCTGGCATCAGCCGAAGAACCCAAAGCCAAACATGATGTGTCATCGGGCAGTCCCACAAACAATGACGATGACTCTCCAAACGATGGCCACAGACTGAACATGCTGTCGAGAAGCCGCTGTGTACCAACCAACTCCCAATTGTTGTAGCCCTGTGCGCTACAAGCCACTAAAACATAGTAGCTCTCCTCGGCTGCCTGCTGTCCACAACCGCTCGCAGAAGCTTGACAAGACCTCGGCTGTGAGACCCTCTTCCTGCCAGTGAAGTGTTGCAGCTGGGCAAGCCTCTCTTTGTGCTGTCAGTATGTGTCGCCCCAAGCGAGCTGTGTACTGGAAAAACGAGTCCTTGGGTGATCGGCTGAAGAGAAAGGATCCTGCCAGAACCACTCTCCCCGGTCCCACTGTACTCGTACCAAAGGGCAGCTCTCCCAAGCCGAAAGCTGCCAGTGTCCTGAGACTCTGTGAAGTCCACCCTCTCCCTGAATCTCAAAAAACATGCGGGGCACTGTGTCCGAACAAGCCCTAACAGTAATGAGGACCTCCAGGCACGTGAAGGCCCCCATCCATATGGGAGTTGTTGCCTCAAGAGGGGTATGCCACGCAGCTGGTATAGCCTCTGTAATATCCCGACACATGCTCTGCACCCCCCTCATGCCTCGAAGATGGATGCTCTGAAACTCCTCGGGAAGGTTTGAAAACTGTAGCCAGTCACCGAAAGTGGGGGCTGGATCCTCTGCCATGGGACCCCAAGAAACATGAGGCCTGCTGCCAACCAAATCGCCTCTCTATGTGCTAACCGTGGGGGTTCCAAACGAGAGGCTGCCTCAAGCACTCCCCTATGCAAGTGGATTGGTGCTGCTCCACGACAAGAGGCTGCCTCAAACTCTCCTCTATGCAAGTCGCGTCAATCTGCAGCTGCTCCCAGGACCTAAGCAGACTTGCAGCAAAGCGGTCCTCCCTGACTCAACGCATCTCTGTAAAAACCCACCTGATGGACGGGCTCCAAGGGTCACCCGTATGAGGGACTCGAGCACGAACCCGATGTAGCAACAACTCCTTCCAAGGCTCCTCCCCTGAAGAAGTCCTCTGACCACTAGCTTCCCAAGGAGGGCTCTGCTCTGCGGTGCTGGGTCAATACTCCCTAGCCCTCCCTGAGAACATGGTAAAGTGATGACCTGCCAGGACACTTTGGCATTGGGTGTCACGCCCTGACCACAAAAAATTCTTGATCAGCCTCTCCAGCTGGCTAATACAAGAGCTCGAAAAGATCCAGCAAGACGTGATGTACCACATAGTAGGCAAGAGCACCTGGTTGGGCACTACCACTCTACCAGCCAAAGATAGCCGTGCATAACTCTAATGAAGCAGCTTCCTCCTTATGGATAGGAGGGGAGCAGGTTGCTGTTCTGTAGACAAACCCAAGCCACCTGACAGTCCAGATATCGTATAGAAGTCCCTGGGGGGATCCACCTGAAGCCCTCTCTCGGCGACCAGTCGGGCGTAGGAGCCAACTCAACCCAAAAAGCCACAGTCTTTCTCCGGTTGATCAGTGCCCCTGATGCACAACAAAATACCTCAAGAGCCTGCTCACACCAGTGCAGACTGGCCTCATGGCCCTCCAAGTACATGCGTGAGTCGTGAGCAAACTCAGCGTCAAGCAACTCGATTCCCCTAATAGGGAGCTCTAAACCACACAAACCAACCACCTGTGAAGACAAAAAATTTGCTCATTGCCTCAACATAGAAGAGAAAAAGGAAGGGGGCAAGAGGCCAACCCTGTGTAATCGAACGCGCATGAAGCGTTCCCCTCTTCCCCCTGCCAAGAGCACCTGACTGTGCGCACATTTGTAGAGAGTCGACACTCCTCTAATCCAAGCATCTAGAAAGCCCATCCAGCATAGAGTGCCCTCCAGGAAATCCCAATCAACTTTGTCGTAAGCCTTCTCAAAATCAAGGAGTATCACAAGATCCTCTCCTCAGAGACGTGAGAGGGCCGACACCTCCCAGAAGGTAGAGATGTTGTCAAGGATATTGCACTCCTTGACAAAACCTGTCTGAGTCTCATGTATAATAGTCTCATAGTGGCTGAATTCTCAACCTCATAGCCTTTGCGAAGATTTTGTAGGCTGAGTTGAGAATAGTGATAGGTCGCCACTGCCGAATCTCGTCCGAGGAGCCCCCCTCCTTCAGAATAAGGTAAATCAGACCCTCACTCAAGTTGTCAGGCATCTCACCAGTGTGCAAGATGTGATGGTCGGCACTACATAGATCCGAACCAAGCAACTCCCAGTACTCCAAGAAAAAGTTGGGAGTCAAACAGCTACCTCAGGGAAGTTCCTTGAGGGCCTCATGGAGCTCCTCTAGCTGGAGAGGCATCTCTAGTCTCTGACACACCTCCTCGGGTAAGGCATCTATGCCCAAACCTGAACTCTGCATACACCGTGGCGCTCTGACTTTGGCTCAACTGAAAGCAGCTCACGGTAAAAGTCAGTAGCAAACCGCACGCATATCCTCTAGCTCTGAAGCAACTGACCCATCAGGTCTCCTCAATTGGCTAATACTGGTGCGCGCACGGGGAGGCACACTAGTACTCTGTCGCCCACCTGGGTCCATTGAGATGCCTATCGATGAAAAGAAAACTCATGGCACCGCTCCTAAATGGTGGTCAGCTCCTGTCGAGCCTGCTGCATCTACTCCTCTAACCAAGGACTGTTAGGGTGGCGCTCCTACATCAACTGTAAGGAAGCAATGCCTCGTCTGAGCCGCTTCTCCTCCTCCTTGGCCGCAGCGCCGCAGCCAAGCGAGCTGCAGACTCTTGAAGGAAGAAGCAGCTAAGCTCAGCAAGTCGAGTGGCCACTCTGCTAGCAGGGGTACCCTGCGTGCCCAAACTCTCTGTCCAAAGTGCCACCACCCGCTCTCTGAGCTCTGTATCTAACAAAATCCTCTCGGGGATGCGCAGCATCACACTCCCACTCCCCTGTCTGTTGGTCACAGTAAGAATCACTGGTGCATGATTTGAGAAAGAAGTCCTGCGAGAATGCAAACAAATGTTGGGATTGGTGATGGGTGCAATGACTTCAAAGGGGCTTGAAGCTCAAGGTAGCCATAGCTACACAATGAGAGAGAGAGAGAGAGAGAGAGAGAGAGAGAGAGAGAGAGAGAGAGAGAGAGAGATGAAATGAAATGAAATGTAATATTAACGTCTTCAAAAGGCCAAAATGACCTATGAGACCAAAAGGTTACATGTGGTGAATCTAATACCAGGTCTGCGTACAAAAAGTACAAAGAATTGAAAAGAAAATAGTGGGTAGGGGTGGGGTGAAAGCTGATACAAAGGGAATACAAAGGGTGAGCTAATACAATGGAGCTCTCTGACAGTCGAGGCATCATATACATATACATATACATCAATATCCCGAATGGCTCCTATGTCGCGCCAGTATAGTATGGATCCTTTGTCGCAATCTGCGTCGATATCCAGAGGGCCCCCTCGTCCGTGGGCGGCGGGACCGCCGTCCCAACTCTATCGCCCGATCAAGCGGTATGCCTCTGGTGCCTCTAGTGTTGTTATGCTGTAGAGGCTGCTCGAACTCCTCTGTCTGTGACTGAAAAAAAATTTTAATCTTCCGTTGTCGCTGGATCTCTCTCATTGTAGCTCTCTTCAAGAGGTCCTCTCTGTGTTTGCGAATCTCCAATAAGTATAATCCGAGGCATCTCTGATCCTGGTATCTCATGACTCTGGCTCAAAACCCTCTCTGAATAGACAGTGAAAGTGGCCTCGTATCTCATACTATATTGGGCAGTGACATATGTAATGTAGCTCTATCCCTAGCTCTATTTGGCACACCTGACAAATCCTGGACTCAAGGGGTACTCCTCTAAATCTGCCAGTCTCGATCTCTAGCTGATGTGAGGATATGCGTATCTGACCAATAGCACATCGTATCCCATGGGATAGATGAGTATCCATGTATCCTGGTCTCATCACAAAACCATCCTCCGTGAGTTGGAGAAGATGCTCTCTATAGAAAGTCATCTTCGTACCTAGCTCATGTGTAGGTTGTATCCATGTCCTCTTCGTATCCAACTCAATCAAGTCCTGTCTGATCAGCCTGGTAATCTCTTCCCTAATGAGGGAGATGGAGGGTGCGTCCAGAGAGTACTGAAATGGGGTAAGCCGGTCCAGAGAAGGTACACTTGCAATACTAAATATACAAAATGTACAATAAATTACCTTTATCAGAATAGGATATGTACATAAACACTCCACTTAAAAGGCTGAAAAGCTATCCGGCTAAGAGCCTTGGACTTACATAAAGGCATAAAAGATAGAATGTAATATCTTGCCACACAAGCGCTTATCCTCCACATAGGTTTCTACAAGTAAGAGTTGTTTCTCACCAAAAGACTCAGACTACGCTTGGGACGTGCCCACCCAACAATCCTCCCCTTGGACATGGCTATATTGAAGAAAGGTAGATCGAGACTCAATGCCAAACAAGCTAGTAGTCACACATACTGGGGTAGTCACAAGACTAGAAATAGGTCTCATCTGATATGGTGTCATGAAGACTTAAGATTCCTCCCCTCAAACAAATAAGGCGAAAGACCATATCTACAATACAACTGCCGGGATCTACTTGTAGTAGCACCTCCCCTTGCTCCTAATCGTCTTCTTCATTTGGTATGGTTTGCTGTTGACGCCCCTGCAGCTCATCCATGCTTTGTTAATGACAGCAGTAGGGTTCGGATCTCTTTTTGAAGAAGTTATTTGGCATACATAACAACATGCGAATAATGATGTCAGCACAAACGAGGAAGGTCTTACCTCCAATCACAATTGGGGCAGTGTCTAATCCTCTTATGGTGAGTATACACAAAGTATTATATCCATTGACGATAGATAATACATACATTTCCTTGTGATTTTGTGCATGATTGTCACCTCTATACATTGATCGAAAGAACATGGGTGTGTACAAAATTTCCATAGCATGTTTATGCATTATACTCGTGTCTTTGACAACGAACCGAAGGTACTTGACGATGTCGGGCTTGGCCATTTTTGGTTTTGCAAAACCCCCTTTGAGACGTGGCATGTAAAACAAAAATTCTTTTATTTATATTCTTTGAGCTGCACATGTCATGTGAAACTTTAGGGCTTGAATTTTTCCTTGCAAAATGCTGTCCGTACGAATTCTCCCTTGCAAGGACTTGGGGTCATAGGCCTGAAGCGCAGGAACAAGACTTTTGACAGAGGCTAAATGCAAAATGCAATGCCGTGTCTAGTACACATTTCGCTTGGGGTGCCACATACTGGCAGCCCTGAGAGAGGCTCGTCCTGCTGCAGCACTTCATTTGCAGGAGGAGGGTCTCATAACTGAGTTCTTGTCAGGTTTTTGAGAGCGACTGTGGGACTGCAGGCAGTCGAGGAGAGTTACTATGTTTCAGCGGCTAGTTGCACACAGAGCTACAGCAGTTAAGAGCTGGCTTGTACACAACGGCTTCTTGGCAGCCTGTGCAGCTTCTGGCCATCCTTTGGAGAGTCAACGTCACTGTCTGTGGGACGGCCTCATGGCACAACAGGTATGGCTTCGGGTTCTTCGTCTGATGCTACCTCTTTCCGCAGCTCGAAAGTACAGTTGGGGTGCTGCGGCCTGGTCCACTCTCACGGGCCCTATGCTTCATTTTGAGTTGGCTTTCACCAGCAGGATGATAGTGATCCAAGGGGGTCGACCTACACTCCAGCTTGCCACAGAGCTTATCCCCCCAGGAATGGCACTGAGAGGTGTGTTGGGAGCTTGTATGTGGCCTGACCACTTTGGTTCATCTGGCGGGCCCACTGCTTTCGCATCTTGGAGGCTCAACTTGTCCCTCCAACAGAGACTGTTCGTGACTTCTGGCCGAAGCTGATCCACACTCTCAGAGGTCAGTTTGAGAGACTTATGGGCAGCTCCGACCTCATGTGGGAGCACAGAGAGGCTTTCCTACGACTCTAGCACCCAGGGCCTTTCTTCACCATGGGGCAAGGTGTGCCTAGATGGCACTACTGGCCACTAGTTTTTTGAATTTTCCTCCTTCCGTATTGTGATTTAGCCCTCATTGTACATACTTTGTTTACTCTCTAGGAGAGTCTCCCCACGTTTTCTGATGTGAGGGCCGAGAGGCGGTTGGGGCAGGCCGTAGCTTTGCACTGCGAGAATGACGATTAATGTTGAAGGCTAGCTGTGGTGTTGCTTCAAGCTCGGGCAAAAGCAAAACAACGGGTGTCCATTTAAGTAGCAGTGCCGCAAATGCTGTAATTAGCAGCGACGGGCCAGGGAGCAGGCTTTCCGGGGTAGATTGAGCGTGCATTGCAGAGGGCTGAAGTGTCGATACCAAATGCGAATCACTGTGAAAACAATGAGCCCCCGGACAGTTTTGCTGAGCTTTGATAAGCTTGTTTGCCGAGAGTCCCGGAGCTCGATGATGATACTCAATGTAGGCTTGATGATGCCCACCAAAATTTTGATTAAAATCCTTGCTGACGAAATTAGATTCGCTACCTCGGATCAACTGACCGATTGCAATTCTCTTAACGATTTGACAATCTGCGGGAATTTAATAGCTTCAGGTTGATGACGAGCTTCTGTGGCTTTAATTCCCTCAGCACTAGAACACTTGAGAAGCCGTGGGCACCTCCAAGTTGCACAATGTGCCTATGCAAAGGCAGCCATGCCGGTGGACTTGGTGCCTTACGCAATGCGATTTACCATTGGATCTGGGGTCCGCCGGGTGGCCAAGATTGTGAGACTTCAACAAAAGGGGTGTTAGGTAGGCATTAAAGGCTCAAAGCCACACAGACACACCTTTCGAAACTCAGACCAGCAGATATCCCTGAGGCTAAAATGCAATAAATCTGAGATATTAATTGAGCAATTAAAATGACGATGCTGGGCCGATTTAAGCTCGAAGAGGTGCTACGAGAAGCTTTGAACAAGGACTACGCACACACATAAAAAATAATTCTCCATTTTGTAAAATCAAGTGCGCTTCTGTGGCCACAAATTGAGTAGCTTCGGTGAAACACTAATGCAATTATGAATCTAAAAGCGAGTGAAATTACCTACACACACACACACTCTAGTGACAAGTTAAAATTGATCAATTAGTGAGCTTTATCAAAAAAGGGATATACACAGTAAAGAAGAGATAAGAGGACACTCAATGAATGAGCTTATTATGAGAGTGCTAAATGAAAAACGCAAATCAAAATGTTAACTAGGGGGGATTGATTACACTCAAATGCACCCTAGCCTGAGCTTTCATACCACTTGTTGGGATCGATGATGGGTGCAATGAGTTCAAGGGGGCTTGAAGCTCAAGGTAGCCATAGCTACACAGTGAGAGTTAGAGAGAGAGAGGGAGAGAGAGAGAGAGAGAGAGAGAGAGAGAGAGAGAGAGAGAGAGAGAGAGAGAGAGAGAGAGAGAGAGAGAGAGAGAGAGAGAGAGAAGGTACACTTGCAATACTCAATATACAAAATGTACAATCAATTACCTTCGGCATAGAATAGGATATGCACATAAAGCCGTTACTTATAAGGCTAAAAAGCTATCCGGCTGAGAGTCTGACTTAGTTTAAGGCATAAAAGATAAAGCATAATATCTTGCCACACAAGCACTTATCCTCCACATAGGTTTGTACAAATAAGAGTTGTTTCTCACCAAAAGACTCAGACTAGGCTTAGGACGTGCCCACCCAACAACAAATCCTCTCATGTCACAAATACGGTCACTCACATAGAAGCGATCTATCCGAGATAGATTCACTCCTCCTACTCTGCGGTCAGAGCGAGAGAAAGATAAGCTGTCTGGAGGCCGCACAAAGCTTGCATGCTGCCAAATATTTGACATCCTCAAGGTCATACATAAACGCTCCAAAGCTGCCAACTCACGCCCGTGCACAGTAGCATGACTACCTCCAATCCTATAAAATGGGTCCTCCAACATGTTGAATTTCCCCCCGACACATCATTGCTCTGCATGCGGCAAAGACTCTACAATATGTGACCAAAATTCAGTTCGTGCACTTGCCACATTGCACGCATAGATGTTCAGGAAGCCCATGAGGCAACCATGAACTTGCATAGTACTACACTAGGCCTTGCCTGGCACAATAATACCTTTGCCTACAATGGCCTGCTGCCATGTTCGCAATAGTCATATATACCCCTCCCTGAATGCCTCCAAACCCAAAAGCAGCTGACCAAAATGTCTCATAGCCGCCACGCAGAATTTGACCACATCGCCGAATGCAACTCTCGCAAAGATGGTGCTCTTGGTGCATAAGAATATCATACCACCCACAAGGCATCTCTGAGGCTCCTGACGCAAGCGGCCCCTCTGGCGCTGAAATTGGGGCCCACTTAAACCCTGCACATTCCATGAGACAATCCTCATGGGATCAGTGAGAAAAGACCGATGCTACAAAAGCAGCCAACCTCGCTATCTTCGGGGCCGGCTTGGATGGGGAGTAATCTGCTTGGATGGGGAGTAATCAGCATCTAAGCGACCTCTAAAGAGACACGTCTAGAGTGACTATCCCACCCACGCCCAAGCAGAGCGTGTGGTCCATAGGGCTACATCCTTTGTCCAAGAATCCTCATGTACAAATACATAGCAAGGAGCGCTCTGAGTGTCAAAAAAGTGAACCACAAGGTGTCTACATCTTGCTACATCCGGTGGCGTCACACTGAGCTTGGTTAGGGGCCAAAGTGTCTGTATCAAATCTGTCAACCCTAGGTCCCTTGTGTGGTGTGAAAACTCTACAACCTGGACCTACAGCCGGTCAAGAACTGTGTGCAAGGTCCACTCTGTGTGATCCTTGCCACACAACCGAAGGGAGAAACCTACCACTGTATCCAAAGCCTCGGTGCCTCTGACTGCTAGAAAGAGGACGTGAACTCGGAAGCAAGCTGCCTCAAGGTCGGGAGTAGGGTCACCAAGGAATCAGGTGAAGCTGTAGTCAAAGAAATCCCACCGTCAGCCAATGTCAAAACTGGTCAGCTCGCGGGGGACTGATGCAAAAGAAGAGGCATGTACCAGAAGTGGTGTCCTCAAGTAGGGTTGTCCCTCCCGAGCCATTCGACTTGTAGAGAAAGCACTACCAAGAGAGCGTCTAGCTGCGGATGAGTGTCCAGTCCCGACTCCCCTGTGTCGTCGGAGGAGTGTGGGATGGGCCAGGTGATGAGGTTGAGGGCCCAGCAGGGGAGACGGGTGCAACGAGAGGTGGGGATGGGGGGGGGGGGGGGGGGGGGAGGAGTCTCAAGGTGGAGGGTAGGGAGGTGGTGGCGGTGGTGAAGCTGAGGTAGAAGGGGGCTCCTCAGAGGACTCCTCCTCCAAGGGGTCGAAATCATTCTCTATCGAAACCCAATGCTCCTGAGATGCAAGCAGTCTGCCACCAAGGGAGGCGGTGTGGCGAGCCCATCGCAGTCGACGACAACCAGGCACCTACTGCCAGCCATCAACTGGCTGGTCGCTAACCTCTGTCGAGGTGTCAGTCTGTGTGTCCTGGATACCTTGTCAGTTGCGCATGTTTAGCCTTGGGGGAATGAGTATGCGCTGTGGGTCAAGATCTCCTGCAAGGACATGCCTTTGCTAAGTGGCCGATCTGCCTGCAAATGAAGCACTGGTTCAAGAGTTCGAATACTTCACCCTCTAGCGTAACCACCCACCACTCACCCTAGGGAGAAGAACCACTTCAGAAGGTGAGTGTCACGAACCAAAACACGTACTGAACACCTGCAACCTTGGCGGCAACTGAAGTTGTCGTGCACGGGGTCTCCAAGATTGTCCCGATCTCGGAACCAATCTTGGAAAGAAGCGGTAGGTACTCTCTTCTCAGGCCAGGGAAGCAGACCGAAATGGGCAGATCTGCCGCCTCGACAAGAACATCCGAAGCTGGGTCGAAACCATGGCACCATTGTCAGAAATAAGCTCTGACCACTCAGATGGCCAGCGGGTTCATCGAAATGACCTTGGCAGCCATCTCGGGAGTCTCAAACTCGATCTGGTAGTATCCTCGCCCAAGAAGCTGGATGTCAATGATCTTTCCCACCTCTGCCAGAAAGCGGGCCTGGAGGAGGTCACGTACCTCACCTCGACTGGGTCGACTGCCAATGATTTTGCAGATGGCAAAGGTGGCCTAAAGGCGCTGCACCTTTGCTGCAAGGCTCGCCTGCTCTGCTGGCGACAGAGCACGTTGTATGGTGGGCTAGGTGGGGTCGGGCGAGGGGGCTTCATCTGAGTCCCCCTGTACCGGAGCACGAGCATCCATCTATGTCTGCTACTGCTGGCAAGCGGGGTGCCGACACAACCTTTGCTGCTACAAACCCTTCCTCAGGAGGGAATCCGAACTAGGACAAAGGGAGGTCGACACAATGAGAGAAAGAAGGGTGGGAGGCGGAAGGGGAGGGCAAAGGGAAGGGGGGGGGGGGGGGGGGGTGCTGTTAGAGTTTTGGCATTTCAAGTGAATTGCCCATTGTGATCCCATTATTTAGTTTGTCTTTTAGGTATTTATTTTACTTATTTTTCAAAGTCTGGGTAGGGCAATTTACTGAGGTTGCTATATGAGCAGCCCTCAGCCCCCACTGTATTGCATCAATTCATTGCCAAGGTTGGTTGGTTCAAAGTATCTCTCTCTCTCTTTCTCTCTCTCGTGTATTCTCCCCGCTCGTGTATGCTGTAGCAGGCTACAGTGTCACTTTCACAGGACACACAGTTAGTACAGTTGGTCTAGGCTGGTTCACACTGGACGGAAACTTTGGGCTGGGCAGTGACACGTGGCAGCAGAGATACGGATTGGTCTAGTGGACATCGTGGCCAGGTCACCACATGGCTGACATTTATGAGCTGTTGGTGGCTCTTTATGGTGGTACATATGAGTAGTAGCGGTTGGTCATCGGGATCTTCTTCACCTCTAGTCCAGTGACGTAGTCGGCTAGAGAGAGTCTATACACAGAGCACTTATTCACCATCCTTGCACATCTGAGCCTCGACACCCCATTGTACCTGAGAGTCCTAGGGTGGAGTTGAGTGTGCTGCCACGCCAAAGTCTGTATTAGTTCTTTGAGATAGTCGAGTCATTTGTTGTGGTCTATTGTTGCTGTTGTGTCTTTGTGAGCTCAGTTGTTGTCTATTGTTTCCTGTTTTCAGTCTGTTAAGTGAGATTGTCACGCACATTGCACTGAGGAGCACCCACTGTAGAGAGCACAACACACTATCTGTGCTACAGGTACTCTCATTTTGGCGATCACGGTGGGACCCCAACTGAAATCTCACTCTGTGAAGTACAAATCTTGAAGCTAGTTGGGTTTATCTAGCTTCGCCTACCTTGCCTTGCACTATTCTCCTCTCGCCTTGTCCAACTGGTCTAGTCCTCCCTCGCCGTAGTCATCTCTCGTCCTGGTCCAACCAGTCCTCGTCCCTGGTCTAGTCCTCCTCGTCCCTGGTCCAGCCTGGTCTAGTCACTTGCCTGGTCTAGTAGAGTCTAGACCAGTCTTCAGCCAATTCAAGGTCTTCTTGCCCAAAGCTGGGTTGGGTTGGTCGTCACTGCATGACACATACAAGGCGGTCAGTCGAGCGTCAAAGCGCACTACTGAGCCCTCTAAAGTACTACAACAGAAGAAGACCTTTGGTACCTAGTAGAAGTCCATCAACCTCATCACCCATACCTCCACATACATCACACATTCCTTCATCAGGTTCCACATCTACCAGATCACCTTCTCCAATAAAGCTCTCTCCTATTCTACCACAGCAGGCTATTGAGCAACAGGTTCAACAAGTGGCCATGGAGGCGTTGGCTAGTGTGTTGGCCAAGGTAAACATCAAGTTCCCCACCTTCAAAGGACTCTCTTCAGAAGATGCAGACGACCATGCAAGGAGGTTCGTATCTCTCTGTAGGGGTCGTGGTCTTAACAAAGAAGATGCTTATTTGGTACTTTTTCCATTCACCTTGGACGGCTTAGCAGACAAATGGTACAGCCAGTTTGCAAAGAACCATTTTGCAACTTGGGCAGCCTTAAGACAACAATTCTGTGCAGCTTTCAAGCCAGGTGACTACCAAGAGAAAGTGTTGGATGAGTTGGCCAACATGGTGCTCCAGCCAGAGGAGACTTTTGCAGAGCTTATGACTAAAACCAAATCCCTGGTTGCCAAGCTTCCCCAGCAACCCGGTGAATTCATGGTTAACAAGTGGGTGGAGAAGGCGCTCCCCAAAACCTCTCAGCAAAAACTCCGAGAGAGCCTCCGACCCGACGCCACTCTGGAGGAATTCATCGCAATTGCTACTAGGATAGAGGGGGCTAGGAAGCTGTTCACCAACTCCCCTCACGTAGAGACCACCTCTATGTTTTTGGAAAGTCCTTCTGATCTTTTAACTTCTTTACGTAGGGAACTAGAAGCCCTAAAGTTACAGCGAGCTCTTCAAGAGGAGAGGTCCTTCTCTCTTAGACTAGAGAAACCTCCACATCACGAGGCATTGGAACAGATCAAGCGCGAGCTAGAAGAGCTCAAGTGTCAGCATGAGACTAAGGCTACGGTTTGGTGTAGCTCATGTCGCTCTCCAGGACATCCTCCACAGGATTGTCCCCTTCGAGCTTATTGCCACTTTTGCGAAAAGTCTGGGCATGAGGACAAGGACTGCTACTACCTCAAGGGATTGCGACAAATACAGCAAAGTCTTGGTCCTACTCTTCAACAAGGGCCAGCACCTGCATCCAACATGGTTTCTTCCTGTGGCCATCCACACCATATGCCACCTTTGCTGACAGCCCCTCCTATGCAAGGTATGCAAAGTACTTTTCCGTCTCAGAGCTTTAATCATATCCATGCTACCTCATCCCCTCAAAACTTCTATGCCTCCATCTCCACCTCCATGCACCAGGAGCAAGGACCACCTCGCACGTCGACTCGCCCTTTGAATCGGCCCATTTTGTGCTACAGATGCGGGGAATATGGACATTACCAAAGCAAATGCCCCTTGCCAGAAGGGTCCCCTCCCTGCCGTCATTTCCTTGAAATGAAGGATCACTACAGTAAAGATTGCCCTAAACTTCGTGCATCCACTACTGCGAACCCAAGTCAAAGCCAAAATGAGTTTACCTTTCCGAAGCTCAATTTGATAGCACTGAGCCCCACTCTTCCTTCAACCACCCCCTTCCACCCATGTGGTTACCACTCGAGAGAAGTTGCAGTTGGTAGAGGAGTCAGCGAGCTTCCTCAACCGGGCCCAGAGAGCCGCTCTCGGTCTTAGCATTCCAGCAAGTTCAACTCCCCACACATTCACACACCAGTGGATACCCTACCTGCAGGCTGTTAACAAGCCATCCCCCAGTGCCATGAAGGAATTCAAATCTTTGCTCTCCGATATTAATGACGCTTTCTTGGAAGCAGTTTCCGATCTACAAAAGATCAAGGTACCTGAGAAACCACTAGTAGAACAGGAAAAGCTTATAGCAGAGACAGTCTTGAAGAACACCTTCCAACAAGTGACACGTGGCAGCAGAGATACGGACTGGTCTAGTGGACATCGTGGCCAGGTCACCACATGGCTGACATTTATGAGCCGTTGGTGGCTCTTTATGGTGGTACATATGAGTAGTAGCGGTTGGTCATCGGGATCATCTTCTTCACCTCTAGTCCAGTGACGTAGTCGGCTAGAGAGAGTCTATACACAGAGCACTTATTCACCATCCTTGCACATCTGAGCCTCGACACCCCATTGTACCTGAGAGTCCTAGGCTGGAGTTGAGTGTGCTGCCACGCCAAAGTCTGTATCAGTTCTTTGAGATAGTCGAGTCATTTGTTGTGGTCTATTGTTGCTGTTGTGTCTCTGTGAGCTCAGTTGTTGTCTATTGTTTCCTGTTTTCGGTCTGTTGAGTGAGATTGTCACGCACATTGCACTGAGGAGCACCCACTGTAGAGAGCACGACACACTATCTGCGCTACATATGCTTCCGCATTGTCGAATTTGACATGGTATCAGAGCGAGGTAAAGAGAACCGGCACTGTTGAGAAGCCTAGAAGAGACGGTGCTTCCCATTGCTCTTAGTGTTTCCTGTTGCTCTATCGCAGTGTTTTAAAGTTGTGGCCTTGGTGGCGTTTTTGGACAGCACTCCATTGAATGAGAAGATGGCGACAGCGTTTGGAAACGCCCGACCCCGTTCCTCTTCACCGACAGCACTTGTTCTCTCTATTGCCCTGCATTTTGAAACGCAAGTGTACTCTACAATGCACCCCGAAATCCTCCTTTGCTGCGCGTTCTGAAACGCTACATGCCCCGCCCCCTCCATAGAGTATGAGTATACCTTTTCTATAGTAGATTTTGAAAGAACAACAACTATGACATAATACTCAGATGACCATTCATGCGACTACTGAATATAGTCCAATACTGGGGATATGATCATATATACCTCAGGCAGATGGAAACCACAACGTTCTCAAACAGAGGCGTGGAAGACCCTGCAAAATAGCAAAAAGAACATGTTGCAATCCATAAAACAGACAAATCTGCATTACTTGGAAAATCCAGTAGCAACATAATCGAAGCTACACGTAAACAGAGAGAGACAAAGAGGGAGATAAAGTGAGAGAGCATGTGCAGGTGCACCTCCTAGAGTAGAGTGCTACGCCGCGTGCTGAGACGCCCTTATCTACGTGACTTCTCTCATCACTTGCATGCTGCCTGCATCTTGAAATGTTGTGTTGGCCTTGCTTTGGGATTTTGAAGCACAGTGAAGTGGCATCAAAAGTTTTAGTTTGTGCGGCTTGGGGACGAGTTCTCAAACTCACGGGTGTGAAAGGGACTTGCAAAGGGCAACGGAAATTTTGTTTTTGGTAAGCCAAGGGAAATTTTTTAGGTCATTTGGAGAACCACATTTTGTACCTATGGGATCCCCACCCTTGCTCGGCCACCAACAACTCGAATGACCAAGACCAATCACCGACTATGGAAAGATCATAGACCACCATCCAGTCACAACGGCCTATGCTCAACCGAAGCTCTCAAGGCATGCTTGACGAGGTCGACAGTACCAGTACTCAGTTCGCTCCCTCGGTACCCATGAAGTCCGACCACAGTTGTTATAAATGTGGCACGACGCTTTGTTTGGCTCGAGAGTTCGAAGCTAAGCAGGAACTCACAGATAGACAAAGACAAAGGCAAGTTGGACAAAGATTACGGTAATAAAGATTTGACAGAGGAGATTGGTATGGCACATGTGGTGGTGACCACAATGACCACGGCACCAGATTTCAAGTCAAAGGGCAATTGCCGCCACTAGCTTCAGCCAAAGAGAGGCTTTGAGTGGCACAGAGGGGCAAATTGTGCTCCTTATATTTAATTCGGACACTTGTGTTGGAGTTCAAGTTAATGGTGTTTGAGCCCGTGGGTCGGGGTTCAAGGCACATGCATCTGGCAAGGAACCAATCAAACGTATCAAAAACACTACAGATGAGTGCACGAATCCATTGTTGTGGTCGGATTATGGACAAGATGTGTTTCAAAGTTCATTATCTTGGAAGTATTTTCGAACATGATGTGTTCACGATTCATGAATGGGGATTCTTGGACGTAGTGTGGTCTACAGTTCAATTTTCTAAGAGGAAACCGATGCTCAAGATGGCATTCTTCTAAGGTACAAACTTGAGGGTAGCATAACCGAGGTGTATCCGGTAGATTGATCAACTACTGGAGTGTCCATGGTAGCTTCTTTATCAACTTGGCCTCACTCTTTATGTCCACTATGAGTTGCAGAGAGGTTGTTAGAGTTTCGGCATCTCAAGTGAATTGCCCAATGTGATCCCATTATTTGGTTAGGCTTTTAAGTCTCAGGTCTTTATTTTACTTAATTGTCAAAGTCTGGGTAGGGCAATTTACTGAGGTTGCTATATAAGCAACCCTCAGCCCCCATTGTATTACCTCAATTTATTGCCAAGGTTGGTTGGTTCAGAGTATCTCTCTCTCTCTCTCTCTCTCTCTCTCTCTCTCTCTCTCTCTCTCTCTCTCTCTCTCTCTCTCTCTCTCTCTGCTCGTGTACGCATCCGCATCGTCGACTTTGACAAGGGCAGGGCAGGAACAGCGCGAGCGGGGGGAGAGGGGAATGTGCAGGGCGGGGAGCAGGGCAGCGAGCGTAATCCAACTGGTTAAATTTGTTGATCTTATTTGGTATGATGGTTATAAATGGTATCACAAGCTGAAGTGTCCATCTCTTTTACTATAACTGCAAATTGTGCTTTTCCAAGGTGAAAAACCAAAGATGAAGATGAAACCAAGGTTCCATTTGGCATTTGGCATTCCACATTACTTGCATGTACACTCTTAACAAAAACCAAGGTAAAGAGCAGCTGTAATGTTTCTGTACGATGATGGCGAAAAATAGACCGGCCAAACAATGCACCCAACCGGTACGCTGTTTACAAACCCAAATTAGTAGAGGCTTGCTCATCATGCAGTTACCCCAGACAAGCAACTGACACACTCTATATAGAGTAAAAGATGTGCAAGGAACTGAAAGCTAGCAGAATTATGAACAAATTTACAGAGTTACAGCTTCACATTTTTCGTAAATTATCAAGACGTGCTTGTAGGTCACTGTCGATGCCCATGTCATCTCCATTGGCAACGCTAGCTTGTGGAACTTTTGATCCTGATGCCCTTGCAGGTTCAGACGATGCCATTGGAGCGCTCACCAGCTGCAAATGGCAAACAGTAAAACCTCAAGTTTTGTTTACCAGAAGGACTCCACTTAAATGCCATTAATTACAGCTGATAATCACAACTTTTTGAGAGAACCCTTCACAGCACCATTCCAAATCTTCCTTACACAATCCATATACCTGAGAATCCAGATCAATGCCGATTTCATCTAGTACTTGATTCACAAGCTCCTCTGTTTCCTCTTCTTCTTCATCCCCCTCCATCGCATCATCAATAGCGTCTCCCATCATCTCTGTAGTCATCTCCATTCTCTCATTCTGCCTCTCAAACTCTTGCATTATCCTCTGGATTGCCAGCAAACTCATTTGCCGGTTCATTTGTCTCATTGCTTTTGTGACGCCTTTCATTGCCTCCGCCATTGATTGTGTTGACTTCAAGGTCTGCTCAAATAGTATTAATGTAACTGAGAAAGCTCCCTTCAAGGGAAGACTAAAATTGGCCCCAAATCCTTACCTGTATTCTTAAAGAAACCCCTTGCAATTGAGACTTCAAAGCATAGAACTTGGTGATTTCATGCCTTGTTCGAATTAAATCTTTTGCCATTACCCGCACTGCACCCTGTCATTGATAATGGTTTCAAACGTCTCAAAAGTTAAATGTCACCGAGTCATTAAATTCAACAGGAAAAAGCATGTGTAACCGTCAAAAGAATGCCCACCAAACACTATTTTGAAAAAAACCACTGTTCTATTCTTCATACATTCACCCACACGCGCACAATTTTTTTTGTAAAAACACAAAAACTCACAGTACAAATAGATGCATCATCACAAACCATCCAAAGGAAAGTTTGCAGTTCTTGAAATGTAAAAAGTTATGAAGAGACTACAGCAAATTCATCGTAAGAAATCTTAATGCTACATAAAAGTGCTGTTTGTTTGTCATGCGAGTGCATACACGCCTGTGTTTTGTTGCAGGACAAAGTGGAATAAGATGACTACAAAATAAGGTGCTGAGAAGCTAAATATAAATTAGCTTCGAGACTAGACCGAAAGAAATTGTTCAAGATGATTGTTGAAAGCGCATGGACACAAGGGCACAGACAGGCACTAGCAATTATTTTGTCTATGGAACGCACAGTTCTATTCAATAGACCAGGCAGCGAGCTTCACAACGAGGGCAATGTAAATAGTAGGAAAATCTTCAAGCTTAATATCATGAATTTTATTTATTTTCTAACGACCATAAGGGATTGTCAGAGAGCTAGAGCTACAAAGGGAGGCAAAGGAGTCAAAATCAGCCTACCAGAACATATTTCTGGTTTGCATCTGCCAAAAGAGTTCAAAAAGCACTATCTCAACAAGAAAAGAGGCATCAAAATCATCAAAAGAAACTTTAGCATACAGCCGAAATCCCAAAGGAGGCACATATGCTAGCCTCTTTTCTGAAAGTCTCCCTAAGTGCATCGTGGAAATTCTGTGTCTCGCGAGGAAGTCATTGCTTTTGCAATCAATCCTGTTGTACTCAAACATAACATTTGTTCATTGCAGACAATTATTGCCCACAAGCACTCGCTGCAATGTCATTGTTCTGTCCAAGTCAACCCTGTCACGTCATTCGTCTAATAATTTGGATCTCCACGTCACAGCCTTTCCGTCCCTATAATTTGGATGAAAATCTCTTGGCTTTCCACTCACTGAGCAAGCACCCAGAGACATTTGTAGAGTCCCATGGCCTCATTATGGCCATCACACAGCAGCCTACTCATCCATTTGTCGTCATGATCGATGCTTCACATAAAGCTTCTGGAGGCGCATTGATGTAGAATGATGTGTGATTGCTTTTGATAGATCATAGTAAGAAGTTAACTGCTATTCAAATTCAATATCCTGTCTATGACAGAGTTTTTGACAATTGTGCATGGTAGAATTGACATGTATGGTCACGCGCCATCAATACACGTATGAAGACGTGCAGTACTAATCAAACTACATAAATTATAATGTGCTGTGGATGTTACGTACGATAAAAATAGAAGATTTGTTATTTTAGCTTAGAGTCTCGTCCTTAAAGAATAAACAAGAGGAAAAAGAGCTTATTAGGATATGGCTAACAAGGCTAGAGCGCAAACAAATGGAAAAAGGGCCAAAAAGCAGCCCACAATGTTAAAAAATGGTCATTTTGGCCAGTCAACAAAGGCCCCAACATTGACCTGAAAGCTGTCAAACGAGTCCTGAACAAAGTACACTAGTTCATGGTACGAAAAAGAATGTACAAGTTGTCCCGTACGTCAAACGTGATTAACCTTGGTGAGTGGGCACTTGAAACATTATCGTTAGGTAGCTGACATGTGATTAAGACAGATAATCAATCAATGCAATACATTTCACTCACCCTATTTTAAATCGTCACAAGTTCCTTGCATATGACCACTAACTGTGTCCCTGGTCTTCAAAGATACTCTTAGCTGTTTGCCGCAACCTAACAAAATAGCAATCTCAACTATTGTCTTCAACATCCTTGAATGTTCGTAGGCTTGGAGTTTCAAATTGGAAACTCCGTCTCAAGCAAAAGTGAAACTCTTTTGTAGCTTATTCTCTTAGACTTTCATCCCCCATTGCTTCATGGTTTTGACATTCTTGTATGGCTAATGCTTATTCAGGGCTGGCCACCCACTGCATTGCATGTAGATTGCATGGCCCAAACCTTCGAGTCGCTTTCGTCTAGTCATTTTGGGCAAGATGGTGGGGCTTTTCATTTTTATCCATATTTATGAGGTTTTAAGTTTTCCATAATCTGGATTTTTGTCGGCTGATTGCCCTACATAACCTACTTCACTTTATGTGTGCCTAGGGTGGGTAGGCTATCACTCGTGCTTTGAGTTAGCAAAGCGCACTCCAGAGGGGATATCTGATTTAGTTCACTCCACCATTGGGGTGAAACAAGGTTGCCCATTGTCTCCTACTCTACTTGGTATGTATGTTGAAGAGGTGTCTAATTACATTGACACAGAGGGTGATATTGGTGCCCAGCTGGCAAGGACGTGGATCCCATTGTTGTTATATGTTCATGATATTGTGTTGATCTCTGACTCGCCAGAGGGTATGCAGCGACAGTTGGACGCATTACACAAATTTGCAAAGGATAGTAGATTGTCTGTAAACCTTGGTTTTAGTTATGGTGTTTAACACCACACCACAGTGGATCAGGAGATCAGCACCGACTTTCACATATGGTCAAGAGATTGTAGAGTATACAGATGCATACACTTACGTTGGGGTTGTCTTCACTGGGCCGAGGTTTTCTTTCGGGAGAGCAGTAGAGACTAGACTGACTAGAGCTTTTGCGGCCTTGGGAGGCATGGAGAGGATGTGTTCGCAGGTTCAGTTTCAGGAACCTCGGACAAAGTTACGGCTCTTTGATACCTTAGTAGCCTCAGCTATGTTGTATGGGGTGCAGGATGGTTGGAGACGTATGGAGAGGCCCTTGGTATCTATGATCTCTCGACTGATCAGAGCCAAGGCCTCCATACCCCATGCTATCATTCGAGCAGAGCTAGCTGCCCCTCCTATGGAGATTGAGGCGCTTACCAGATCAGTCTCCTTTATGCACAGCTTGTGGGATACTACTAGAGACAGATATGCGAGACTGGCCCTTGATTCTTCCAGACAGTTAGCTCTTCAAGGGGACACTTCATGCTGGTATGCACATATGACATCATGGTTTCAGACGCATGGTTTCACCATGCACAGGCTGCCCCCTTTCAGTACTCTCTTCAGGCACCTTCGATGTCTCTTACACGGGTGGAGATTACTAGACTCATCCGTCAAGACCCGATCCAGCTGAATACCAGGAGGACATGGATAGAGCCGCCACAAGAGTTGGGCATGAAGAGGGCTTTCTATAGAGAGCATCTTCTCCACCTCACTGGAGATGGGTTTGCGATTCGACCTAGCTACATGGACACACATATGTCTCATGGTTTGCGGTGTGCCATTGGTCAAATACGCACATCCTCACATCAGCTGGAGATTGAGACTGATAGATTTAGAGGGATACCAGCAGACAGAATATGCCGCTTATGCCGGTTAGAGCCAGAGACAGAGCTACATTACATATGTCATTGCACAGTGTACTAAGAGGTACGGGGTCGTTTCCACTGCTTATTCAGAGAGGGTTTTGGTCCTTTCTCTAGGGTCATGAGTTATGAGGATTAGAGATGTCTTGGGATATATCTACTTGAGTTACACAGATATAGAGACACTTTACTGGGAAGAGATAGAGAGAGACAGTCCCAGAGACAGATTACAGATTTCTTTTCACTAGATATGGGACAGCCAGAGGAGCAGTCATCATTGAAGAGCTTGGCCCACACTCATTCGACCACTACCGGCACTCTCATCGACCGAGCACTAGAGCTACGGAGATCTAGACGGCAACGATTGAGGAGAGGGGCTACACAGCATCAACGGAGACTACAGCAGAGGATTTGAGCCATACTCTCTCGATATCCAGAGTGCATATGAGGATGGATTCTAGTAGCAGTATCTAGTTCTTTTGTACCCAGACATGGTATTAGATTCAACATTTTGTAACAGATTGGTCTCATAGGTCATTTTGGCCTTTTGAAGACGTTAATATAACATTTCATCTCTCTCTCTCTCTCTCTCTCTCTCTCTCTCTCTCTCTCTCTCTCTCTCTCTCTCTCTCTCTCTCTCTCTCTCTCTCTCTCTCTCTCTCTCTCTCTCTCTCTCTTTTTTGAGAAAAAGTCAGGGCTGTATATTACTGAGTACAAAATAATCCCAGCGGATGCCAAAATAGCCTATCACGTGGGGTGTACAAGCTGAATGAAAGGAGGAGAGCCACTATAGTGACTACTCAACTAGAACAATCTCATGGTGGTCGGTGTGAGGAGTGGAGGAGAAACCACTGAGGAGGGGCATAATGCCAAGTAATCTGACCACCTGTCAGTGTGAAGAAGAGTGGGAATCGTGCCCAACGCCGAAGGAAGGCAAATCGACCAGACTCGGCTGCTCTAGATGTACCGGAGGACGAATCCCACTGCCAAATCAGGGTGTGAATGGTGTCCAGCCAAATGGCAGTGAGGATATCCTAAAGGAGCTGTGGAGCCACACTGAGAATGTGAAGACAACGAGCTCTCCAAATATTCCATAGTGTAATACTAGTGATGACTGAGAAAACTGCATCACATGTCTGCGTATCTCCCTGCCAAGCAATCTGTGGTAGCATAGCTAAAGTCCCTCGTCGATAACCAGTCGAGGTAAGCATGAAGGCTGGATCTGTGGCTGAGCCCTCGTAGAAAAGATGAAGGCCGGGCATCGACATCAACCATGAGACAGATCCCCAAGTAAGAAATCCATGCTGAACACCTGATCTACTGAGTAGAGAGAAAACTGCAAGCCACACTACATGGGAAGCTGAGCATGACCAAAGACAGTGGGCAGGTGTCTCAAGTTGGCGCAAAGGGCAGCGAGTACATAACGGATCATGACCCATAGTAGCTAGCCAAGTCCCAACTGGTAGTCCCGCATGACCAATCATCCACATGAAAAAGGAAATACGACAAGCAACATGTAAATCCCAGATTGCGAACCAAAACTGTTGCAGATAGGCATGAGAGAGACCTGAATGTAACTAGAAACACATACGAGTGGGCTGCTGTGGTTGCTATCTCATCAATGCTAATCTTCCAATCTTGACAGTGTACTCAAAGAAGGATACAGGTGCACCTGTGGGATCTGAGTGAGGCCAATGCCACTCTCCTGGGTCCCAATAAAGCTGCGATAGGGCACGGCCCTCCCACACCCAAAGCCTCCAAAGTGCAGCATCAGCGGAAGCAAAACGGGGGTCAACACAACGACGCTTCCCACGTGAGCCAACTACTCGTATGGCCTCCCAACGGGCGCCGGAGAAGATAAGTAGTGGAGAAGTGGCAGCATACGTCAATCTAGCATGAATCCCCTGAGAGTTGGCAGTATCAACTGTGAATAGCATGGTGTCCAAACGAACTAATAAGAGAGTGCTCTGGTCAAAGAGGCCTTCCCAGCCATAATGAGGGGGCATCTGAACCGTGCCGCGCATGACTGCATCCCACTGTGAAGGAACGGCAGAATCGATCTCAAGCAGTCTGTCTGGCACCCCGCGACCAATGTCATAATGTTCTGCCACAAAATCTGCATCCAGCATACTTGTCTCATAAAACAACTGCATAGAGGCAGCAGGGCCAGAGTCCCAAGCAGCCCAATCAATGTGAGTCCTCTCTCCAAGCTGACGAGGTGGATTAACCGAAGAATCAAGAACTGTAGCATTCCAAATGAGAGGCTGGCGCTCAATCTCCTCACGACATGAGGGAGGTGAGCGTACGATAGTCCGTCTCACGGAAACCCAAATCTGAAGGAGCGATCGGAGAAAGGGTGAGAGGGTGGAAGTGGACAAGGGAGCATCTGTAAAGAGAAAACGATACCCTGAATACCAAGTATGACCGTCTCTAGTGCCGAGTCGTGGAGTCACTGTGCAAAGAGCAGCCTGAAGAAGCATCTTCCAAGGTTCTTGGCCGGGAAAAAGACCCCAAACAATAAGCTTGGTAAGAAGTGCGAGGCTCTGTAACTCTGGATCGATGATGTAGACGGCCTCCCTCTGACCTAGGACGAATGATCGTGGACCAGCGAACTCTAGCACGAGTATCAATAGTCCCATCTGTGCCACTCCATAAAAAGTTTCTTACTAGTCGGCGGAGCTGAGCTATCACACCAGAATGTAACATCCAACAAGAAGCTGTATACCATACTGTAGCCAGAATGACTTGGTTGGCGACCAATGCACGGCCAGCCAACGACAGATGACGTGAAGACCAATGACATAGCTTCCTGCGAATAGACTGTAGTACGGGTGCAAACTGCTGCTGTGAGGAAACATCAAATCCAACCTGGAAGCCCAGGTATCTGCATGTCTGACCCGACTGTAGCCATGTGAAACCATTAGCTACCCCCCAAGTAGGTATGTCATCACTGACAACCAATAACCCAAAGGATTTATGCCAGTTAATGCGTGCACCATTGGCAATGCAAAAAACCTGTAGGGCCTCGCGCATTGCATCAAGAGCGGGTAGCAAATAGCGCAACATGAGCATAGTGTCATCAGCAAACTCTTGATCGATAAGGTCTGGAGCTGTAGATACTTGCATGGTCAATCCCCGAAATGCATGACTCTGAGCACGAAGAAAGTCAGACATAGTCTCTCCCACAAACAGATACAGATATGCTGCTAAAGGACATCCCTGACGGACAGATCGAGAAAGCTCAAAACTGCGACTGACACGGCCACCAATAGTAATAGCGTTGCTGGCAGTTCTGAAGAGAGCGGAAATACCTGAAATCCATCTCAAAGGGAAACCCATCCTGGCTAAAGATCCTTCGAGAAAGTCCCAGTCGACACGATCGTATGCTTTCTCGAAGTCTAGGATGAAAAAAGCAAGAGGTTCAGAAGATGATCTTGCCCACTCTACTGCCTCATAAAAAGTGAAGATATTATCCAGGATGCATCGATCCATAACGAAGCCTGTCTGAGAAGTATGAATAAATCTTGTAAGAACAGTCGCAAGCGATGGTTGATCAGTAACGCTAATATCTTATAGACCGAAGGGAGTAGGGTAATAGGTCTCCACTGTCGGAGCTGAGTGGTGTCACCCCCCTTTGGAATAAGAGATATGAGACCTGAACAAAGAGCCGGATGCATATATCCTGATGCAAAGATGTCCTGACAACCGCGAAGCAGTGGTATATGCAATACATCCCAATATGTCAAAAAGAAGGCTCTAGTGAGACCATCCTCGCCTGGACAGGAGGATGGATCAAGACTCTCTATAGCAGCATGGAGCTCTGTAAGTGTGAAAGGCGCCAACAAGATCTCTGCCATAGTGTCTGTACAACGATGTCGAGTGTGCTGCCAGATTTGCTCACGGGCAAGTAAAACCTCAGGAGTGCATACATCAGCAGTGAACACTGTCTCAAAATAATCTGCAGACATATCAAGAATAACATCAGGATGCATATGTAGTGTCCCCTGAGCATCGCACAAAGTCCGCAGAGTGGTGCCAGGAGGGAGTTCTTTATGCGCCGCGAAGAAGTCTTTATTCATTCGATCAGCTTTAGCTATCCAATGAGACACTGAAGCATGATGCGTGAACTCAGACCTAGCCTCCTGTACGCGACGAATCTCTTCTGTGAGCTCTGTCTGTCTAGCAGCGAGATAAGCATCCTGAGGCCACTCCTCAAGCAAGCGCTGAGTGGAACCAAGAGGGATGTGAAGATCAGACTCGCGTACTCTCAACTGACGATGAATGATAGCAGTCTGATCACGGCAGTAAATACTAGACTGAGAAATGCAATGAGCAAGAAACTCTCCAGGGGGTCCACAATAAGAAGCATCCGTGGACCACAAGTCATGAATCTGCTGCTGCAATACTTGAGTGGTGAGAACACTGTCAGGGATGCGGCAACCTCGTCTCTGAGCAGAAGATCTAGTGAAGGAGATAAATAATGATGTGGGAAAATGATCTAAGAGGCTGGTTCCTCTCCATATAGTAGTAAATCCGCCTAGAGCTGCTGCCCAAGGGCCAATGTAAAAACGGTCAAGTCGCTCTAATAATCTCCCCTGCTGTCGCTGAAACCCCCAAGAGTAATGAAGAGTAGCAGGGTGATGACCAAAAGAGGGTATGTGCAAGGCGTCAACACCTTGAATAGCTAGAAGAAATCGATCCCAAGCTGGCTGCTCATCAGGAGAAATGGATGATAGAACGGGAGGTGTGGTGGCTCGCCAATCAAAGTCGCTCTCAACGTTGTTGAAGTCACCTCCAACAACCCAAGAGTCTACAGCAGGTAGAGAGAGCAGCAGCCAAGGAGGACCAAAAAGTAGCCCTCTCCCGAGGGGTAGTGGGTGCGTAGACTGACATAAAACCAATGATAGATTCCCGAATCCGAATAGAAACATAAACTGCTCTGCCAGCGACTAGTGTGCCATGCTACTGAACTGAGGCCAAATAACGTGGCCCCACTGAGATGCATACACAGCAACTCTGACCATGAAGGCCCAAAGCAGGCTCCCAAAAAGTGCGAGCGCCCGATGGCATGAGATTGCCAAAAGGAGTGGCAATCTTATGCTCCTGTACTAGTAGTATATCCACAGTGCCCACTACATGAGTGTGTAAATCTCTGCGAAGTAAAAGCTTACGGGAACCTTTTACCCGAGAAGTGTGTAAACCATTAGCATTTCAAGAAAGTACATGTAAATCCATAGACTGCATGAAAGAGTAGGTATAGTATCTGACTAACTGCGCATCTTCTTGGAGGCAGCTGGACCATCCAAGGGGTGAGCTTCAGGCGGTAGGAAAGCAACCCACAAGCCCTCTCTAAAATATGGTGTCTCATTGCACCAACTGCGCACCTCAGCTTGTTTACATTGCATTACCAATGCTGCAGCCTTGACACCCCAAATGCGCATAGACATAGGAAGCACCACATCTGAGGATACATGAATGACCATAGGCAGTGAATAGCAAGCATAAACATCACTCCACTCCATAGCACCAATACATGAAGGATAGTGAGGAGACAAAACATCGGGGGCAGAAGTAGACAACCATAAATGTAGCTGAGCCATAGTCTGGGCGTGCACAAAATGGAGAACCTGATCCTCGGACCATTCCTGAGCAGCGTGGAATGGAAGGAAAAAGGAATGCGTAGGCTGAGAGCGACTGCCAATCAAAGAAGGAACACAACCTGTCTTGTGATGCATAAGGTAGAGCTGTACCCGCAATGGTCCATCTGAGTCACCGCACATCTCAGCCCAATGAGTGCCCCAGGAAAGAGGGCAAGAGCTGAGAAAACTGCGTGGGACGTAAGTATGAGCTGCTGAGGGAGGGGGGGGACCAGAAGGTGGAGGGGGGAGAGCAAGGATAGGAGGAAGAGGAGGAGGAGGGAGAGGTAGTAGCGGTGAATGATCCATCTGAAACCGGCCTGTTCAATCCAAAAAGGGCGGTAGACTTTACTTTAAACCTTGATTTAGCTTTCACCCATTATTAGTCGTCTATTTTACCTGTACTTTCAAGACACAACAAAGGGGAGAGGGATACAGGCTGCTAGATTGCACCTGTATGAGTAGACGGACACCAGATTGGCCCCTAACTTAGGCGCCCCTTTCGGTATTTCTTTATTGTTCAAAAGAGGGAATAAACGCTGTGGTTCCCTACAAGCTGCCCCGCACAAACTCGACTGAGTTTCCATTGTTCCAGCCCGATTTCGGCAGCATAACTGTACTAGAACCCTTCACAGTCAGTATTCCCACGCATTGGCCGACTTCCCGACACATACGAGCACTTTGCAAAACCTGGCGAGAATCTGCAGCACGCTGAATTCTCTGTTTTCAGCCCTGAAAATGCGCCAGATCACCTGTACAGCGGTCCCCTTGCGTCCCCGAACCTCCTGGGGGTATTAGGGTCCGTTTAGGGCCAAAACCCTAAACCTGCAAAAATACACAGCAGGCTGTAATTTACTGTTTCGGGCTCCGTTTCGCATGCCGGTCGCATCCGTAGCAAGTCCTCGAGCTCCCACACCTGTAGGGCTACTTGCCCTTTGAATCGGACGAGATTTCTGGCGTGAAACCTCTCCGAATTCACCTGTACCTGCGGGGGGATTAGCCGCTAGCTAATCCAGTACCTGTGCAAGAGGCTCTTGCCTCGGCAATCGCGCATGAACCCACACAACTGTACATTGGTCAAATGAAAAGCCCACTAGAGGGGCACAACATACTGCCAAAGAGGAGAGAGAGGGCAGTGCATAGCGTGCAGGGCATCACTCCTGGCACCGCACTGTACATAGGAGGGAAAGCAAGCACTCCATAGCTCTTAACCTGTGACCCAATTGAAAATGAGGCTCTCCCTCTCCTAAATTCAGCGCCACTTCTTGATGCATGAGGCAAGTGCACCAGAAGGTGCCACTTGGCACATTTATAAGCATTTTCCCGTTTCGGGGTTGCCGTCTAAAAATATCCCAACCGGTTGCCCAGTTGACTTCACGGCAGAGTAAGAAAATGTTCCCCTTGTCATTCCGGAGGTAATGACGCCAACACATTTTCAAGTCCCAAAATAGCAGTTCCCTAAATTTTAGGAGATGCTGCCATTGTATCTTTCTAGGTCATCCGACCCTCTTTGTACACTGCGGCCACATCCAGAACTGAAATGTAGCCTCTGTAGCAAAGGATTCCACTTTGGCTAGTCAATGACCCCACTTGGCTAACCATAGTCCTTGTCCAACCTTAGTGCTCTCTTGCCCTCAGGCCTGGACTCCCTCTGGACAGTTCCACACTAGCTATGCAATGCAGGGCAGTTAGATTTCCCGAGGGGTGTTTCCAAAAAGTGAAAGTAAATAGATAATAAGAAAGAAATCAACAAAAAGGATAGATAGTAGTCACACGCTGGTGACACCATCTGCATGGGAATAGGAGCCTCGGGAAGAGGGGAAGGAGCGAGTGGAGGAACATCAGGTGAAAGAGGAGCTGGTAGCAGAGGTAAGTGATCCTGTGCTGAAGAAGAAGATTGGTGAGGAGAAGCAGGGAGAAAGGGGGTGGTGGAAACTTGAGAGGGAGCAGGAGAGGTAACACTAGGGGCTGCATGCATTGGAGGTTGCGGACGAGGACGGAAGGAATGGTTACGACCCACTGTCTGCCATGCTGCCTCAGTAGGAGCTGAAGCAGAGGGAGGAACATGGAGGGTCGAAGCTCTAGGAGCACCTGCAGGCTGAGGAGGTGCTCGAGTAGTAGTAGTAGGAGCCGCTTGTTGGCGTTGACCACGTGGCTAAGCATGAGTGCCACGAGCCGGCTGCTGTTGTCGCCGATGGCGTGGCAGTGTGGGGCATTCTCGCGCCAAGTGTCCCATCTCATGACAGCGTAAGCACTGCCCTGGACGGCCAATGACTACCATTCGACAAGAGTAGTCTCGATCACGCACAGCCACAGTAACTGAATCTGGTAATGAAGTATCCCCAAAATCCAAGACCTGAATGCGAGGTGGACCAGATGAGAAGATGCAGGATCCTGGAACTACTGTGCCAAAGTGAGCAGCAATCATCTGAAGGAGATGCTCATCAATAAAATGAAGAGACATATCCGGGAACGAGAGGGTCAGAGGGAATCTGGGAATAAGGTGTTGACTGTCAAACTCCTCAGTAGTAAACTCGGGATACCACCTCGTCAAGTATATCATCCTGCGATCAAAGAGTATCGAAGAGCGAGCCAGGAGAGCTGAGGCAGTGGCGGGATCTGAAAGACGTACCATGAATATGCCTCTGCCAAGGAATGTAAGCTCCAAGATCCGTCCTTGAGTAGTGCCCAATGCAGTCTGACACCAATCGCGTATAGAAGATCGAGGTGGAGACTGTCCAATCATCCGGCCAACCAAGGCATGCTGTGCCAAGTGTTGTACTCTGGAGTCAATGCGTGTCAACAGGTCGCCAGTACAGTCCACGCGACAGGCAAGTGGTGATGGAGCGCCGTGTGTAGCACTCGAGACCGGCAAAGCCACCATGAAGAATGGGCGAAACTGGCAAAAGGAAAAAGCACGACCCGAATTGAAGGTTGGACACTTTCTCTCTCTCTCTCTCTCTCTTTCTCTCTTTCGCTTGCAGGCGATTGAAAGAGGCGCGCGGTTAGGGTTTGGGACAGTTAGGGTTTTCGGATTTTTAGGGTTTCGTGGAATTAGGGTTTCGTGGAAGCTGACTGTTAGGGTTGCGGGGAATTAGGGTTACGCCGGCAGCAGAGCACACGCAGGCAGCAAGGGCGTGCAGGAAGCAGAGCACGCGCAAGCAGCAGGCTGAGCGCGCGACAGGCAGGGAGCAGGGCGCGTAGCAGGGCATTCCGGGCGCGTGCGGCAGACAGAGTGCAGGGCGTGCAGGCTGCATAGTGCAGGGCGCGTGCGACAGGCAGGGAGTAAAGCGCGCGGCAGGGCGTGCAGGCTGCATAGTGCAGGGCACGTGCGACAGGCAGGGAGTAGGGCGCGCGGCAGGGCGTGCAGGCTGCAGAGTGCAGGGCGCGTGCGACAGGCTCTCTCTCTCTCTCTCTCTCTCTCTCTCTCTCTCTCTCTCTCTCTCCCCCCCCCCCCCCAAGTGTGGTAGATTGGTTATGCCATTTCCCTCTTGAATAACAGGTCTTGAGTTCAACGCCTCGTCGGCTAGATCTTTAAGGTCTCTTGGGATAGTTTCCTACGACGTTAAAACTCTCTCTCTCTCTCTCTCTCTCTCTCTCTCTCTCTCTCTCTCTCTCTCTCTCTCTCTCTCTCTCTCTCTCTCTCTCTCTCTCTCTCGCGCGCGCGCAATTACATGAAAATCCTTCAAACTCAAAAACAGTTTCCCCCAAAAGCTGGAGTTAATTGCACCTTGCGCAAATTGCGGAATTCCGTATGCTGCCACGTCAGCACTACCATCGCAAAATCCGGCCGTCCGTACAGCCTATCAACGTGATTTCCAGTCCGTAGAGTCAGCCTACCAACTCCCTGGTTAATTCCTAGTGTCCCTAGGGCCCTATCGGCAGATACCCATAAGTTGGAATAGCTTATAAGTTTGGTCTTTGTCTGTTAGGCATGCCACGTCATCAATTTGTGACGTACCCCCTCTTGAAATAATTGTAATCACCCTCGATTACACCTGCAAAACAGACAGAGGCCATAAACCAGTTCAGTAGAGACTCACTCTATGTACCGATACGCTAGACAACACAAATCTAGCACTTGCATATAGACAACTCAGTCAGTGCACATTCAGATTATATCCAAATCAATCAAATAAAAATTCATTCCAAATCTAAGACCATGATTCCTGGCAATGTATTTAGAAATCGCATCTAGATCCACACCGGACCTCACTAATGTCGGATTAGCTAATTCTTATTGTAAAGACCGGAATGGTACACTCATTTCGTCTTTCAATCCTGCACTCAAACAAAATCTCATGAAAGAGTACACATCAATCAGATTCAAGTTCGGGAATTCCCATTTCCAATTTTCTTAGTCATAAATTCATTCAGCAAAATACTATCAGCATAGCAATATCCCTGAAATCCAAAAGGAAATCAGTGACTTTATTCTGTCTAGATAATCTGTGACAAAGGAGCGGAGTGACTCCCCTCTCGTGCAGTCTCGTCTGCACCAGATTCAACCTTGCTCATCTGCGGGATCTTTCGGAATAGACGCAGCTAAGCCGAGAGCCTCGAGGTAAGTTCCAATATCTGAAGAGTATCTACCAAGTCTAATCTCGCAACCTTGTTCGGAAAATCTTACTCCCACAACTTGCACTACAGGATATCCAAAACTCCATTCTACGAGACTATGCTAATGGCAACGATGTTTGTTGGGGCGTAGAAGTTTTCCGTAATTTTCTCGATGGCCGTAAGACTACTGATTACTTGGTTCCAATACCCTACGCACATGGCACGAGTACATGGAAGGTCAACCTGAATTTCGTGGTGTACCCCTTGCCCAAGCAACATTGAATGGGTTAAAGAAAAACTTCGTACCGGAGAAATTTGTATTATCAACAAAACCCTTTACATTAATGCCTTTCATTTGCTATGATCACCCACAGTAGAAACCGCCCGTGCTCGTAAGGTACTTATTTTAAATCAGCAATGGGACTGTTTAAAATTATGTTCAGAGTCTGGGACACGAACATTAAAAATAACGTATGTTATTCTTTTCATTCTGTTCCCCTCGACCTCTTTCACAACGTATTTGGGAAACTTCTGTGTAATAATCTCTACCAGAATATCATGATGTATGATAACTTTCATAAACCACAGATGTCCTTTGACTTTTGGAACATGTGCATTGGGGACCAGTGGGATTATTAATCCCCATACTTCTCGGACCACCTCACGGAAGCCGAAGTAGAAATACATGAACGCGAGCACATATCAAACATCAATCTGAGTTGTCATAGGTTAAGGTGGATTCACGCAATGAGTTAGAACATTGATAATGCACACTCACACTGAGATAACTTGAGAGGACGCCTATGACATGTAGCTCATGCATATCGGGGTCATACTTGCACTCAAAAAAGATTGATGCTTTGGAGTGTGGGCTAGATCCGCCAGAAACAACAATTACAATCAAGAAGATGGCATGATCATGAGAGATTGCTCGTTGTGCATATGTGGGGTGAATTCTTTGAATACGTATATGTATTCACACGCATCTTGGATTTATGGTTTGAAGCTAGAATCGTGATGTATATGAAAAGAGCTTTCATTTGATACCCATATTGATGTCTCTTTTTATCCCTTTTAAGTTTTCTCTTCATTCCAGCCATCATTATCTTGCTGAAAACTAGCTCTACATCAGCCCAAGGAACCCTCTACACTACTCCTGTCATTTCCCACTCTATGTGCCATGTTCACTACTTCATGAAGCAAGTTCTCTCTCCTCCTAATTTGTTGTTTTTATAGCAACGCCCAACGCCTTCGTGTGTGGGCAAGATCCTATTGGTATTGTAGCCTTTGGCCCACAAAAGTCCAAAAACTATTCTCAGTCGCCCTATCTTTCCCCATTCTATGGAGTCAAACCTTGCCCTTTGGGAGTTGCCTATTGACCCTTGAGAGGTGCACCTAGCCACATGCAACTACTATATAAGTAGCTAGTTCTTGTACACTTCAAGTGTTATTGTTAGTTCAATATCAATCAAGTTATCTTTGAGTCTACACAATCTTTCTCTCTTGCAATGAGTAATTAGTGCGCCCCTTTCGGTATTTCTTTATATTGCTTGAACAAAGCACAACTCTTTGGCTCTGCTCTGCTCCACTTCTCCATGGCTCTGCTCTACTTCTCCACACCGTAGCCAGACTTAACAGTTTGCGTTGTGAAGGGCCTCTGGAAAGAGGTGTGGTCAAACCAAGCTGTCTGCACCGTAATCATCCTGTAGAAGTAGGGAAGCCAGACTGAGCAGTCTGCGCTGTGAAGATCCTCTGAGAAGAGGAAACGAAAGACCAATCTATCTGCACCGTCTTGCCTGTATCTCCTGCCTCCAATCCTCCGGTGTCAACCAAAACAGAATCCATGCCAACAATGCCACCAAACCGTGACTCGGTGTGGTTCTAAATGTGAATGAGTTGGGTGTAAGGTGCAGCGGAATGAATGTTTGAGCTTTGCTCAAGATGAGTGCTCCGAACTATGCTCAAGGTTCCTTTTGTTCTTATGGAAGGGAGAGCCTTCCGTTCTTAATGAGAGAGTGCAATGAACACAACAAAGTGAACGGACACTGTGCGTGAAAGTGCATGAGACTGAGAGATAGAGAGAGAAGAGAATACGACACAAGAGACGTAAAACCCTCCTCCGAAGGCCCCACTCTCTATGGCGCGAGCCATCTACTATTGATTGCACAAATCTCTACAATGCTTGGACTTGCCGACAATGTCGACGACGATGAGGACAACGATGAGACGGGTTGAAATCTGAAAACGCTAATGGCTGAAATCTGCAAATCTTAATCTGCTGAATACTGACTCTATGTCGGTGACGATGACGATGCGACGATGCGACGACGACACGCTGAAAACGCAGATGCTGAAATCTGCGTTTCCCGGGCTGAAACTGTAAACCTTGCAGAAACTGACCGTGCAGCGAGAAATTGCTGCGGGAAGGTGAGATTTGCGAGGTTCGAAACTTGATCTGCGATGTCTAAGGGCTGAAAACTGAAAATGCTGATGCTTCTTGGTGTTCCGTCGCAGTGAATCTGCAAAACGCTGGGGCTGATTTGCAAATCAAAAACGCTAGGGCTGAAGATGGTTCTGGTGTCGCCGGATGTTCTACAAATGCAAAACGCTAGGCTGATCTGTTGTGTCGTGATGACGCCGGGCTGATCTACTGTGCACAAATCGCCAAGGCTGGTCTGTAGATGAAAAACGCTAGGGCTGTCATGCTGATGCAGAAACGCTAGGCCTCTTGGGGTTCTACTAAGAAGTTGTCTATTGAGCGAGTGCTCCTGCTGCCTCTTCTGCCAGAAAGTGCTAGCTCTGGTTTGCTTATATACAAACTTAGCAAAATTGCCCTACCTACTTTCCAACAAAAGTCACTTAAAAATAATAAGTGAAAAATGTCAAAAATAGGGAAAATAGGCCTATGCATTGTAAAAATGCTACTGATGGGATCTGACAGGAATCTGATGGTCATGTTGTGTATAACCAGAGGATATGCATCTAATCTAAGTGTCTGGACATGTACGGTCTGCGAACAGACTCACAAAAGTGCCAGATCACTTCCTATTCTAGATTGACTTGACTGAACTGAACCCTGATCATGCTATAGCTTGTCCACGAACAAGGGTTGGATGTGTCACGTGACATTGGGAGTGGCCTACTGCCCAAGTCGAGGGATAAGTCTACTATAAGGTTACCGAGGGTGAGTGTAAGCAACTCTGAAGGTAGCAATCCAAATGATCACGAGTGTAGAAGAGCAACTGCACTACCATCCAAGCCAAGCTCCGAGTGACTCCGGAAGTAGTCGCGGGATGATGCCTGATCTCCCACATCTTGCGAGTACACTCTCCAAGAGAGTTCAAGTCACTAAAGTCCCATTCCATGTAAAGTGAAGGAAAAAAATATTGTCTTCTCTAAAGACTGTGTATGCAATGTAGATGAACATAGAGACGGAGTGACAACCCGTTCATGAGACACATGCAAACAATGAGATCGAATCTTTTCTGTTTGATCGAAATCAATCAACTGTGGCAAATCACAATGGAAATGCGCATGCTGGGTGCTCATACTTTCATGTGCTCTTTCGGAAACTGTGTCATGCCAAGGAAGAGACATGGAATGTGACTTCCTGACATACAAACTTTTTAGCTTTTCATGAACAATCCGCATACATTTGTGCTCATCCATGAGAGAAACGTGCTCAACATACAATATGTCATGCCTAGGAAAAGGGATCACATAACGATGCTGACTAAAATACAGGAAACGATCACGAATGAAACATTCGAACAATGCGTGTGTGATCAATCATGCGAACACATAATACTTCCTGTGAGGGTTCTTTGGACCTAGGCTCGAGAGCCAAGATCGGTTCTTCGTGACTGATCGAATCTGCGACGAGGTTAACTTTGCTAGAAAAAGCATCCACTAACACATTATCCTTGTAAACAATCACATCATCTTCATGCAGCTCATCGTGCTTGTGAGAAATCACATCTTGATCATGCAAATCATCATGCTTGTCATTGTCATCCAAATCATCATGCAAATCATTATCCTTCAAATCATCATGCTTCTCATAATCATGCAAATCCTGTGGGTCATGCTGTGGAGAAAAAGAGATTGAGAGAATCTCCTTATCCTGAATCCTTTCAACCTTGTCCTGCATATTAGCAATGAGAGATGGAGAAGGAGCAATGTCCTCTCCATGAATGACGGTAGGAGAATCACTTTTGGCATTGAGAGTTAAAGTGTTAGTCTCAAAATCAATGAGAGCGTTAGTCTCACGAAACCATCGAATGCCCAAAATCATATCACATCCTGAGAGAGGAGAAACAATAAATCTTCTAGTGAAGGCAGTTTGTTGAATTGCAAACAACACATCAAGACACTCCTTCGTGATGAGAGCGTCCATACCGGAACGAAAGCCAGAGACCTCGATAGGAGATCTCGGACTAACTTTGAGGCGGGCTCTCTCAACAAGAGAGGAACTGATCACATCATGCATACTACCTGGGTCTTAACAATATGACAAAACGGTGCCCCGACGTACGACCATAACATTTAATGAGAGAATCATCAATGGGAGGGTCCTGAGAAACTTAGGACACACTCGTGTTATCATTCATTGCATTGACAGAGGAAGTGGGTGTTGTGGGTTCTTTAGATTCATTCGATTCAAGCTTAGGACATGTTCTTTTTATGTGACCCTTAATGTGACAATGAAAACAACAACCTTCCTTAGAATAAGTGCTTTGTTCTTCTGACGTGATGTAACCTCCTACAATTCCTTGTGCTACCTTTTCATCTAGAGTAAGCTTAGGTTTAGCAATTGTGTTAGCCTTACCCTTAGATTCATTTGAAGAATTCTTTGATGAGAAACTCTTGGAAGATTGATTAGAAGAGTTATCATTCTTACCGCTCTTACCGTTCTAAGGGTTCTAAAAAGTCTGCGAGGTACTTGTAGAAGTCTTGTTCTCCTTAGGCTTTCCCTTGTTGTGCTTCATCTCCTGGGCGAGAGCAATCGCTACCGCCTTGTTGAGATCGATTGGATCGAGTACCTTGACATCGTACTTGATATACTCGTCCAATCCAAAGAGAAAAGCCTCTTTGCGCTCATCATCCGATTTTCGTAATTGAGTGCCTAGCTGCAAAACACGATTAGAAAAAGACATGACCGGCATACCATTTTGCTTGAGAGAGCGCTAATCGTCTTTCAATCGTGCGAGGTACTGAGGTGGCATAAACCGCGCCTTGAGCTTGTCTTGGAAATCAGCCCAATCGAAAGAAAGGGGCGTGAATCCGTCGGCTTCCTCTAAGTGCGCACCTAGCTGTGCCTCTTGCCATGCGTGGTACCAATTGATGGCATCACCGGTAAGGTACATGGCTGCCGTCAAAACTTTGCTATTTCCTGTCTTCTTAGTTGTCGCAAAATAAGCATTAAATTGATGCAACCAAGAATGAATAACCGTAGCATCCATCTTATCGTCATACTTACTGAAAGTCGACTTCTCTGTGACTGGACGGTTGGAATCCGCGTCGTGGCTTGCACCACTTGAGGAACTCCCACGATCTTTGGGTGGTTCGGTCTTCGAGGCTAGGACTTGGGCAAGCAATTCTTGAGTGGGTAGCTTCCTTCGAGCTTCACACTCGGCCTCCAAGGCCGCGGCTCGTGCTGCTGCTTCCTCCTTAGTTCTTTTCTTTCTTTTCTTGCGTCGCGCTTGTGTTCTAAAGCAAGACGCTTGTCTTTCTGTTGTGCGGCATGTCTGGCATTTCTTTCGTCGCGCTCGCGGTCCTTGGCTTCTTGGTCTACGGCAATTCTTGCAATTCTGTCGTCGTGCTCACGGTCCCTAGCTTCTTGTTGTTCTGCTTTGCTGGCGAGTTGTGCCAATGCAACTCGATTCGTTTCTTGTTGTTGTGCCATCATGTCCAACATCGACTTGACCATCATCTCCATAGGAGTGAGTGCAACTCGTGGCGTAGATGGCGAAGGGGGAGGGTCGAAAAAGTCTCTTGGTGGGGAAAAATCTTCGCCGCCTCTCTCATGCTCATCACCTGTATGCGAAGTATCCATTCCGCTTCGGGTGACGACCATGCACTATGATCTTTGGTTCTTAAGTTCACGAGGAACTTGGGTTCTTGAGGGTCTTGGTTCTTGAGGTTCTTGAGGATCTTGAGGTTCTTGAGGTTTTCTTTCGCTTGCAAATCGCGTTGAGAAGGATCTTCTCTTCACCCGAATTCTACTCTTTTCCGCGGGCGCACCCCTTGGCGGCCTTGCGCTCACACCAAGGTTGCTTTTTCCCACCTCACTTCGATTGGCCGGCCGCTAAGTGCACGGTCCGTTCTCAATGAGTGAAAAGAGACACAAGGGGAGGCTGGACAAGCCCTTCTTTCTTGGGATTCCTGTCACTCTTCAACAAAACACGATTAGGAATCGACACGCCCAAGTAAACTTGGGTTCGTGCGACCTCAACAAGCAAAAAAAATTCTTGTGGTTCTTTCCTTGAGTGATACAGAACACTGCCAAAGCTCTGATACCAATGTTAGGTGCAGCGGAATGATTGTTTGCGCTTTGCTCAAGATGAGTGCTCCGAACTGTGCTCAAGGGTTCCTTTTAGTTCTTATGGAAGGGAGAGCCTTCCGTTCTTAATGGAAAGTGCTATGATCACGAACAAGGTGAATGGACAATGTGCGTGCAAGTGTATGAGGCTGAGAGAGAGAGAGAAGAGAGATACGACACCAGAGACGACGTAAAACCCTCCTCCGAAGGCCCCACTCTCGTCGGCGAGAGTGGTCTACTTACTGATTGCACAAAGTGGTACAATGCGTATGCAATGGACTGATGCAACTTGGACTATGCCGATGACGACGACGGTGACGACGACGACGACTTGATGGCTGAAATCTATGGTCTTCTATCTGCTGATTTTCAGGACTGTTTCGGTGGCTGAAATTGACTGTTTTGGCTGCGTTTTAAGGGCTGAAAATGGTGGATCTCTGCAATGCTTCAAAGGGTTACTCTGCTATAGGCTGAAAATGTTGTGGTTCTGATGTCGCTGAGGCTAAAATACCAAAAACGCTGATGCTAGCAAAAACGCCAGTGCTGATCTGGGCCAGAAATCCAAAAACGCTGATGACGGTTGCAATTGGAAAACGCTAGGCTGCCTGATGATGGGGCGATCATGCAATGGGTGAAATCGCTAGGGATCTGCTGTTGCCGGCGGTGACTGCAAGGAAAAACGCTGTCTGATGTGTGTATCCAAAAATGCTAAGGGGTGCTGATGGTATGGCGAGGTTGGGAGCTCCAAAACGCCAAGTACTGGGGTACTACTGAGAAGTTGCCTGTTGAGCAGGAAGCTCCTGCTGCCTCTTCTGCCAGAAAGTGCTAACTTGGGTTTGCTTATTTATTAACTTAGCAAAATTGCCCTACCTACTTTTGTTGGAAAGTCACTTAAAAATAATAAGTGAAAATAACCAAAAATAGGGAAAATAGGCTAAATGCACTGAAAAATTCCCCTGACTGAATCTGATGGATTTTGAAGGGAATACTAATGATCATGCTGTGTGCAACCAGAGGATATGCATCTACACTCAGTGAATGGGCATGCACGGTCTACGAATAGACTCACAAAAGTGCTAGATCACTGCTAATCTAGACTTGACTGGACTGACTGAACCCTTGTCGTGTTGTAGCTTGTCCACGGACACATAGGGTTGGATGTGTCACGTGACAATATATAAGCAACCTAGGGCTAGCACTATCTGGCAGAAGAAGAAGGAGAGCATCAGGCACTCAAGTGCAGCAGGCCTCTGGAGACCCTTCTCAGCAAGACGATTTCCCCCCCCCCCTCAACCTAGCGTTTTGGAGCAACCTCAGCCAGCGTTTTTGCTTAGCAAATTCAGCCTTGCATTGGCGTTTCCAAGCAATGTTTTCAGCCAGCGAATTCAGTAACACAAGCTTCTTCAATGAGCGTTTGTTTCCCCTGCTGCTTAGCGTTTTTCAGCCAGCCCCTTTCAGCGTTTTTACAGCAGCTGTCCAGCGTTTTCAGCAAGGGCAATTTCAGCGAACAAGTGCACATTGCAGCAGCTACTTCGGCAAGGAAACCCCAGCCAAACTCAGCGTTTTTACCTCAGCCATATCAGCGTTTTTCATCAGTAAATTCAGCCAATAGAAGCCAACAGATTCAACCATTCCAAGCAAGAAAAGAGGACCCAACAAGAAGCATCCCAAGCACTCAGTTTTCAGCCTTAGCATCGTCCTCGTCATCCACTCCGTCGACATCGACATAGCCATTATATTTGCATTCAGCATCTTGTACCAGATTGTGCAATCAAATGTAGACCACTCTTGCCATCAAAGTGGGGCCTTCGGAGGACGGTTTTACAACATCTCTGGTGTCGTATTCTCTTTTCTCTATCTCTCAGTCTCAGCACCTTCACTCAGAGTGTCCGTTCACTTGTTTGTATCCATTGCACTCTCTCATTAAAGAACGGAAGGCTCTCCATTCCGTAAGTAAAAGGAACCCTTGAGCACAGTTCGGAGCACTCATCTTGAGCAAAGTTCAACATTCGTTCCGCTGCACCTTACAAGGTAACTTCATCCTCTGTGAAAAACACAAGCCGAGAGGCTGCTGTCCACCCATAAACATAACTGCAAGGTGATGAAACACTGCTGTCCAGCGATTTTCAGCGTGCTCGTACGCTCCTGGCATGGTTCGGAGCGGTGCAGAGGGTGTAGGGAGGGCGGGGAATCAATATAACAACCCGAGGTGGGCTGAAAACATAGTAGGTGTTTGGCTGAAAGCTGCTAATCTGAAGAGGAACTGAAGAGGAACAAGACCGGCAATGCACCGGATGCAAGGCCGTGTGTCGTAGGCAAGATCTGGTGGAGCAAATCTGAGCGTTGTCCCCTCTGCTGCAAAAACGCAGCAACTGTCCAAAAACGCAAATGGCAGCCAAAAACGCTAATGGAAGAAGGAGATTTTCCGCGACGAAATTGCCCAAAAACAGTAGCGCTGGCAGCCAGAAGCAAAAACACCATGTGTAAATGCAAAACCGCAAGTTGAGGAGGTTCCCCCGCCACAAAAAAACGCAGATTTCAATCGCTTGTCTGGTGCATGCAAAAACGTTGGCAGATATGTGCTCCTTTAACAGAAACGCTCGTTGTTGCTGATCCCTTAAATAGAAATCTTGATGCAGAGATGCGCCCTTGGATCATCGAGAGCCTAAAGCTACTGACACCATGTGAGAGTGCGCATGTGCGGAAGCGCGCGCACGCGAGAGAGAGAGAGAGAGAGAGAGAGAGAGAGAGAGAGAGAGAGAGAGAGAGAGAGAGAGAGAGAGAGAGAGAGACCACAAATGCAAGATATGGTGAAGAGGGGGCGATCAGCCCCTCATGACTACCATGAGCAGAAGACCCAATACACAATAACCAGATGATGGAAGTGGGTACCCCCCTGGCCCCATAAATAGGTGCCCATGGGGAGGCAGGGCAAAGCCTGGAGAAATCCCCCACGACCCAACATAAATGATATATGGAAATATATGAGGGCGCTTGGACAAAGTGGGTGGCCGGCCCCAAACTCGGGCGGCCGGACCAGGTACAACCTAGACTATGGGTGGCCATCTTGGAGACATACTAGCCGTACAAGTATGCCCTAGACCTATGAGGCAGCAGAGTGGTGTAAGTCTAACAGAAGTAAGGGTGGGAGTGGCTAATACGTCCGGGGTCAAGACACGAAGATACTTCAAATAAAATTCCACTACACTTTGGAAGCGCCCGTTTGCTCTGTCTTCTCTTTGGTGGGACCGGTATTCTTTCAGAAAAGCACACGCCTGAAGCTCTGATACCACTGTCACGGGACAAGCACCACGTGCCAACGGAAAAGAACAGACTGAACAACTTTAGGCACTTCAAATAACAACTGAACTGAAAGAGATGCACAACACACGAGACGAGGAGTGGTGGAATTCCACCCCAAGAGAGTACTGGCCCCAAACGTTGCTGCCCCTTTCGGTGTTTCTTTATATTGCTTGAATTCAATACATTGTCGGTACTCCACCCTCTGCACCTCCGTACTGAAGTATGCCAGACAATGAGCCCTTTGCTTATATTTAAAGGCCCTTTGCTCATATTTAAAGGCCCTTGGCCATAAAAAGCAATTACATGAAAATCTTTCAAACTCAAAAGCAACTAGCCCAAAAGCAGATGCTCAAAAGCTGCCAACGCAAAAGCAGGAATCTGTATAGCTCTGCACGTCAATAGTCAACATAAAACGGGGAATTTTGTACAGGCTTCCACGTGGCACTGTCAACGTAAATCGCTGGCGTCCATATAGCTACCATATCATCTAAATTCACAACGGGAGATTTTGTGGAGAAATTTCTTTTGCTGCTGCTTCTTCTTCTACTACTTCTAGGGTTTAGGCTCCTTGGTCGGGATCTGCAGGTTGGTTCCGTTCTTCAGTGGCTTGACACGTTAGCAATTTGTGACAGTGGCACACCCCTTTAGAGGCACAGCTCCCAGGTGGATGGGGGCCTTCACACGCCTGGAGGTCCTCATTGCCATTAGGGCTTGCTCGGAGATAGTGCCCCCCATGTTTTTCGAGATTCAGGGAGAGGGCCAGCTTCACAAAGTTTCAGTAGAGGCCCCACAGGTTGCGGAGTCTGTTTTTAGAGGATTAGAGTTGTCGGCATCTGTGGGAGGACTTGTGTCATCGATCTTGACCCAACACATCTTGAGTCAGGACACTAGCGGCTTTGGGCTTGGGAGAGCCGCCCCCTGGCACGAGTGCATTGGGACCCAGGAGAGTGATTCAGCCGACCACCCAAGGACTCCCTTTTTCTAGTACACAGCCCGTTTGGGGCACATATTCATAGCACACTGAGAGGCTCGCCCAGCTACTGCACTTCACGAGCAGCTGCTGCACTTCACTGGCAAGAGGAGGGTCTCACAGCTGAGTTCTTGTCAGTTTTTTGGGAGCGGTTATGGGACAGCAAGCAGCCGCGGAGAGTTACTATATTTCAGTGGCTGGTAGCACACAGGGATACAGCAGAATTGGTTGGTACACAACAGCTTCTCGGCAGCATGTGCGGCCTGTGGCCATCTTGTGGAGAGTCAACGACATTGTTTCAGGGAGTGCCCCATTGCACAGCAGGTTTGGCTTCGGGTTCTCCGGCTGATGCTAGAGCCCAACAATACACTTGGGGTGCTGCAGCTTGGTCCATCTCACGGGCCCAACACTCCACTTTGAGCTTGCCTCCACCAGCAAGATGATAGTGATCCAGGGGGGTCGAACACTATAGCTTGCCACAAAGCTCATCCCTCAGGAGTGGTGCAATAACAAAGAGTGGTGTTGGGAGCTCATTTGCGGCCTGACATTCAGGTTCATTTGGTAGGTCTGCTGCTTCCACATCTTCGAGGCTCGGCTTGTTCCACCCGCACAGACTGTTCCGAACATTTAGTTGAAGCTGATACACACACTTAGGGGTCACAGTTTGAGAGACTTCAAGGCAGCTCTGACTGCATGCGGGAGGGGCCGAGAGGCTTTCTTGCGACTATGGCACCCAGGGCCTTTCTTCACCATGGTTCAAGGTGCCCCTAGATGACACTATCGACCACCAATGTGGCTTTTTCCTCCTCCCATCTCGTGATTTAGTCCTCATTGTACCTATTTTTTTCTCACTGGGAGAGTCTCGCCATGTTTTTGTTGTAGACCTCTCTTGTAGAGGAGGTTTGTAGCCTTCAGGCAGTTATCATTAACTAATGGAAGGATCTCTTTTCTTGCAAAAAAAAAAAAAAAAAAAATCCCAGAAGGGCCACCACAGTTTGGGGCCATTACTTACAGTCTTGAAGTGGAACTCCGCCACTCTCTCTCTCTCTCTCTCTCTCTCTCTCTCTCTCTCTCTCTCTCTCTCTCTCCAAGCCACTCTCGTCCCCAAATCCATCTCCCCCCTCCCCCGGCAAGTACAGGTTCGACACAGACAGTGTGCAACAAGAAATTTTCAAATTTTCAAAATTTTCAGCAATCAAATTGCAGAAAATTTTTAGAATTTTCAGAGTTTGATTGCAGGCAGAAATTGAGAAAAATGTCAGATTGCAGATTTTTTTGCAGAAATTGCAAGGGTACGCAAAATGTATGCTTGATGCGGGAGAAAATGTATGCATAATGTGGAAACATATGTGCACATAGTGTGGCTCTCATTTTTTTGGCGACGATTAAGCATGAGGAAGCAGAATGATAAGAAGAAATGACGGAAACCATTACCAAGATGAACCGCAACCTATTGGGCACAATAAAATGTTCGAAGGACGCGTGTTGATCCAAGAAAGCAAGATAAATGCACTAGAAGATCGTGTGATGGCTCAGGATGAAGAGATTGCGTCACTCGAGAAGGATCTCGCTGAAGCACGATCAAGAAACACACTTGAAGAGGGAGAATTGCAACCCTCAGTAATAGAAGAACTCAACACGATCAAGGAGCAAGTACGGGCCATCAAAGAGGGAGAAGAGCAGCACGAAGAAATGATGACTTCTTGGGTGGATGTTATTACAAAGACTTGACAGAAGGCGGATAAAGCCGAAAAATGGATCGAGGTTGCCAAGAAAGGAAAAGGCAAGCAAATAACGTCCACGTCCACACCCACTATTATTAATCTGACACTAGAGGAGGAGCAAAGAAGACGTGTGCGTGCTTTACATGTGAGAATTTGCAGCCTTAAAGACAAAGATAATGTGGACAAAGAGGTAAAAGAGCTCATGGCTTTGATGGGGGTTCATGAGCCGATGCACACAAGAGCTTGGAGAGTGGGCAACAAGAAAAATGGAAGCAATGCGGAAACCTCGAAAGAAAGGGCACTCATCCTTCGTTTTCCCTCCATGGAAGCATAGGTCGATTTCGGCCTCCAACGGACGTTAAAACCTCTCTCTCTCTCTCTCTCTCTCTCTCTCTCTCTCTCTCTCTCTCTCTCTCTCTCTCTCTCCCAACTCTTTCTTGGGTATTGTACATTGCAGATCTGAGGTTGGGACCAGTTGCAGAGGAGGGAGATCCACATGGGTAGTGGGCGGTCCAGCAGATCACGGCTGATCCAAAAACGAGATCTACGGCGAGTCGTTTGAGGCCACGCAGCTGTGTACAGTCGGAGAGGGCTACCATCACCTGTTGCTGCTCTGTTCAGCATCCAATTCACCTTTTCCGCCAGCCACTCTGACAGCCCTACCTGCACAATCTGCCCTTTCTCTCACACTGTAGAGTAGTGCAACCCCTTCTCTTGGGCTGCCAGTTCTGACAGTGTAGATATTTGTATGTACTATCGCTTCATCTGTGGCTGCCCGGTTGATGGGGGTACCCTCTTGTGCATTGGTGTGTCTAAAGAGTAGAGGTACAACTGCCCAATTTCAGATAAGTATCTTGCACCGATAGCTGTTGTTTTGTGCCCCTTAAAACAGCACATGTTGCTGCTACTTCGCATCATCCACTGCCAATTTGACAGACCATGGAGATTATTATTGACTTGGTTTTAAGTTGAAGTTTTAATTCAGGCTGTCAACCAATTAAGTCCACATAACGAGAAGTCACAACAATTCTTTGACTAATGAACATCTTTAGTAACATTAAAGCATACAGGTGCACCTCTTCACATGCAAACCTGATTTTCTTAGAAGCTACTTTTCAAAAACTAGATGTTGCCATGTTTTATATAAAATTTATATGTTTAATAAAAGATGAATATGAGAGGCGGAGCAAAGGCATACCATCTGATTTTGTTTTGCTGTCTTCTTTATTTCAACAATCAGCTTCTTTTCTTGGGCCTGCAAGCTCTGCCTCTCCCTCTCTATCTCTCGGATCGACTTATCAAGCATGCGCTTGTTCTCCCTAAGTAGTTCTGGACGTTTACAAAAGGGGTGATCAAAAAGTCTAAGAATTTGCAAACACAAACACATGGAAAGAATGGCATACCTGCAGGTGTCTTCTTCTTGCCAAAAAGGAAACTCATGTTGTAGCCTTATTTAAGGAGAGCAACCTTTGCAAGATGTATGCGCGCGCGCGCGTGTGTGTGTGTGTGTGTGTTTTTGTGGGGGGGGTGGGGGGAATTTAGCTAACCCTATGTATCCTCAAAAAGATCAGAGCGGCAAAATGAATCCTATTTCTTTACTGAATCCTTAGTTGCAGCCCGCAAAGATTGTCTCAAGTAAAGGTATTTCCTGCACAAATTATTTGAAAGTTAATAATAATTCCAACAGGATGTGCAAGGAGAAACCATGTATTAAATTACAGGCAATGGCATTATGCATGAATATTTAAACCCTAAGCAGAAAAGATATTTAGATTCTAAAGTCTTAACCTCTGAAAATTTCTTTGAGGCAGTTTCTAAAGAACCACCAAATTCTCTATACTGCAACACAATATATAAAGATGAGCTTACGAATTAAAAGAGAGGCTAAAACACTTCCATAAAACACAAAAGCAAGGCACACAAGAAAACGGATAAAGAAGAGAAACCAAATCACCTAAATTTTCTATAAACAAAAAATAGATAAAGAAAAACCAATACTTACTTGAAAATGTTTTAGAAAAGGATTAGACAAAGTAATAGAGAGAAGCTTACCTGACTGAAACTTTGAACAATCACAACAAGGATAACACACAACACAAAGACCCTAGGGGTCGACCATGCAAAACTTACCATACCACGTAAGTGCAAGACAGGGGGTCTTTCAAAAAGCTAGATAAGCCAGAGTTTACCGGAACGCGGAACAAGAACGACGACGGGATCCCCGCGGAATAAGCGAGTAGACGAGGGGTCCGGAACGGGAACGGCATGGAACAGGAGGCATAAAAAACACCCAAATAATGCAATTTTTTGCTTTATGTGTTTGAATACAAGTAGTATTAGAGTCCTTTGACTCTAATACTCAAAGAAAACTCGATTTGAAGACCATTCACCCCTATTATGACTTGATTGCGTCGAGTGGTGATATGCAGTCATAGTACATACACAATAACACATGCGATTACAGATTTACGCTCTCAAGAGACAAGACTTGAAAGTTGAGCCATAGCATTGAGCAAAATTTAGTTCTCCATTGATTTTGGCTAACAAGGCCCGCCAAGGCGCTACAAAAAAGATAAAACTCAAGAGACTAGAGAAGTCTAGACTCAAGAGTGCCAAGGCCCAAAAATCTAAAAGACCCGAGCTTAAATTCTAATGTACTCCAATACAAAAAAAACAATCCCCTCCCCTGCGCACGCACCTGCACACCCTCTCTCTCGCCATCGCTCTCTCCCCCCCCCCCCCCCCCCCCAATCCTCCCTCGAGATGCCTTGCCTTGCATAACCCACTGCCTGCTCTGCCCGCAGCCAGCCCAGCGCGCAGCAAGTTCACAGCGCGCCCGCCCCAACCCCTCGCGCCTCAGCCCGTCCGCCCCTGCCTCGCGTTCCCACTTGCATTCCCCCCCCCCCCCCCCCCAATCCCACTTCTTAGCTCACAGGAGTTTGTCTTTTCAGCCTTCTGGGAGTTTCACGTCACCTTCGTCCTTCTCGACTCAGTAGCAGACACAGAATGGCGGTTTCTGCTCCACCTCAGAGGGACTCCACTGAAGCCCCCTCGCCCGACACCACAGATCCGACCCTTTGACTTGCTCTCTCGCTAGAAGAGCAAGCGAGCTTGATGGCCGAAGTCGAGCGCTTGCAAGCCACTTCAGTTATTTGTAAGATCATTGGCACTCGGCCCAGTCGGGGCGAGGTTCGGGATTTACTACAAGCCCGTCTTCTCTCCGATGTGGGCAAGATCACCAATGTCCAGATCCTCGGGAGAGGGTACTACCAGGTAGAGTTCAAGTCTGCAAATATGACGGCCAAGGTGATTTTGATGAGCCCACTCGGCATCCGAGCAGCTCGAGCTTGCTTCCGATTTTGGCATCATGGTTTTGACCCTTCTACAGATGTGGTCCAAGAGGAGGCAGACTTGCCGATTCCGATCTGTTTCCCAGGCCTGAGGCGAGAGTACCTCCCTCTCCTCCCCAGGATTGGTTCCATGTTCAGGACAGTTCTCGAGTCTCCACGCACTGCAGCTTCAGTTGTGGCCAATGCCGCAGGTTTACCTACTGTGCGGGTTCTTGTTCGCAACACACACTCCCTCCCCAAGGTGGTACTGCTCCTCGGGTGAGTGGGGGATGGATCAGACAAACTATGGACTATTCGAGTCTCCCAAACTAGAGATTCATTTGTAGGCAGATGGGCCATTTGGCAAAGGCCTATCCTCGTAGGAGACCTCGACCCACAGCGCATGCGCAGCCTCCCAAGGCTGAGCATGCCAAGCAGCAAGATACACAAGACGCACAGGTTGGTACCTCGACAGAGACCAGTGATCAAACAGCTGACGGTTGGCAACAAGTGCCTGGTCACCGTCGACAGGGGGCGGCTCGCCCTACTGCTCCCCCTGGTGGCCGACCTTCTGCAGCTCAGCAGCACTGGGTTCCGACTGGGAACTGTTTTGACCCCCTTCAGCAGGACCCGCCTAAGAAGGCCCTGTCCACTTCAATTCCTCCACCATCGCCTCCTCCTCCCTCACACGCTGCCGCTCCGCCTCCCCCGCCTCCTCTCCCCCCCCACACCTCCGCCTTCGCCTCCTGCCCCTCCTCTCTCCCCGATGGGTGCCCACAGCCTGATCTCCCAACCCCTCCTTCACTCCTCAGACGCAAGATACTAGACACGTTTCTGCCGCGAGGCATTCTCTTGGCAGTGCTTTCGCTACGAGCCGTGTGGCTCGAGAGGGACAACCCCACCTGAGGCCGCCTTTTTTGGTGCAGACTTCTCCCTTTGCAACAGTCCCTACAGGTTTGACTAGCTTCGACATTCGCAGACACTGAGGCTTCTTCGACTACAGCTTCACTCGGTTTCTGGGTCACTCTTCTCCTGACCTGGAGGAGGCTAGCTTTTCAATCCACGTCCTCTTTCTTGCAGCTAGAGGCATTGAGGCTTTGGACACAACGGTGGGTTTCTCCTTTCCGTTGTGTGGTAGGGATCTCACAGAGTGGACCCAGCACACAGTTCTTGACTGGCTCCAGATTCAGCCTATTGAGTTCTCACACCACACGGGGAACTTAGCGGTGACAGATATGGTGCAGACACTTTGGCCTCTTGCCAAGTTCAGTGTGACGCCTCCAGATAGAGTGGGTTGCAGGCACATTGTGGTGCATTTATTTGATGACACTCAGTGCCCTCCTTGTTATGTATTTGTGCATGAGGATTCTTGGACAGAGGATGTAGCCCTTCAAGCTGCACGCTCGGCTTGGGCCTGGGCGGGACAATCACTTCTTTCACGTTGTCTAGAGGTCGTCCGGATGCGGATTACCCCCCATCCAAACGGGCCTCAAAGATAGCGAGGTTGGCTGCTGCAACAGCATCTGTTTTCTCTCACTGACTCCATAAGGATCATCTCATGGAATGTGCAGGGATTAAGAGGGCCCAGTTTCAACATGAGAGGGGTCAGTTGCGTCAGGAGCTGCAAAGATGCCTTGTGGGTGGTAAGCTTGACATTCTTATGCTACACGAGCATCATCTTTGTGAGAGCCGCATTTTGCGATGTGGTCAAATTTTGTGTGGTCGCTATGAGACTTTTTAGTCAGTTGCATTTGGACCTGGAGGCATCCAAGGTGGGGTATGTATGACTATTGCGGACTCTTTGCAGCATGCCATTCTAGGCAGAGGGATTATTGTGCCAGGCAGGGCTCAGTGGATTACTATGCAGGTTCAGGGTTGCCTCATGGGCTTCCTGAACATCTACTCGCCCAATGTGGCGAGCGCACGTGCAGAGTTTTGGGCTCACATTGTAGAGTCTCTGCCACAGGCAGAGCAATGGTGCATTGGGGGAGACTTCAACATGTTGAAGGACCCCGTTGACAGGATTGGAGGTAGCCATACTACAGTGCATGGAGTTGAGTTGGCAGCTTGGGAGAGGTTATGTATGACTGTGGGTTCAGATATGTGGCAGCATTCTAGCTTTGTGAGGCCACCTGACAGCCTGGCCTTCTCTCGTTCGGACCGTAGAGTGGGAGGAGTGAATCTATCTCGGATAGATCGCTTCTACACTAGTGACCACTTCTGTGACTTGGGTGGGTCAGTTTGCATTATGCCTGGGACTTCTTTTTCAGACCATGCACCGGTGATCCTCACAGTGTCAGGTACAGAGGAGGGGGAGCATGATGCTTCGCATCTATGAGAGGGTCTTGCTGGACTCTGCGCTCTTAGAGCGAGTGGTGTCTCTTTGGACAGAGGGCTTAGACTTGCAGGACTCTCCTGCTGACAGATTGGCCTCTGGAGTCTGGACTTGCTCAGCTTAGTCAGCTATTTCTCACGGAGTCTACGGCCCGCTTGGCTGCAACGAGAGAGGAGCAGCAGCGTCTCCGACGAGGTGTTGCTTCCCTATCTATAGAGGATACAGGAGCAACAAGACAGTTCGCCAGGAGCTTGCCAGCACAGAGAAGAGGCGCCAGGAGTTTGCTTTTCATCAACAGGCATCTCAGTGGACTCAAGTGGGTGACAGAGTGACAGGGGCTTTCTTTGAGACAATGGAGCCCCAGCAGGCGCATGCCAAGGTCAGCCAGTTGAGGAAGGCCTGACGGGTCAGTTGCTTTGTCACGTGACACATCCAACCCTATGTGTCCGTGGACAAGCTACAGCATGACCAGGGTTCAATTCAGTCAAGTCAGTCTAGAACAGGAAGTGATCTTGCACTTTTGTGAGTCTGTTCGCAGACCGTGCATGTCCCATTGTCCAGACACTTAGATTAGATGCATATCCTCTGGTTGCACACAACATGACCATCAGATTTCCATCAAAATCCATCAGGAGATTTCCACCTATTTTCCCTATGTTTGACATTTTTCACTTATTATTTTTAAGTGACTTTTGTTGGGAACTAGGTAGGGCAATTTTGCTAAGTTTGTATAAATAGAAACCTAGCGCTAGCACTTTCTGGCAGAACAGGCAGCAGGAACTCCGCGTTCAACAGGCACCTTCTCAGCAAGACTTCCCACATCATCAGAGCTAGCGTTTTTGCATCTGCAAGGACCTAGCGTTTTCATCAACAGGCAGCCTGGCCTTGTTTGCATTGCAAATCAGCCCCGGCAGCAACAAGACAGCAAATCCCCTAGCGTTTTTGCATCAGGAGAAAGATCAGCCCTAGCGTTTTTCGATCAGCCTGACGTCTCAGCGTTTTGCAGTTCCATCGCGACGGAACCTCAAGATACACCAGCGTTTTCAGTTTTCAGCAGTCAAATCCCGCATAGACCCCCGAACCTCGCAGATCTCACCTTCCCACGGCAGATTCTCGCTGCACGGTCAAATCCCGTGAAGTTTACAGTTTCAGCCCGGAAAACGCAGATTTCAGCATCTGCGTTTTCAGCGCGTCATCGTTGCATCGTCACCATTGACATTGTCACCGACAGAGTCAGAATTCAACAGATAAAGATTTGCAGATTTCAGCCCTTAGCATTCTTCGATTTCAGCCCGTCTCGTCATCGTCCTCATCGTCGTCGACATCGTCGGCAAGTCCAGAGCATTGTAGAGATTTGTGCAATCAATAGTAGACCGCTCTTGCCATAGAGAGTGGGGCCTTCGCAGGAGGGTTTGACAACATTCTGGTGTCGTATTCTTCTCTCTCTGTCTCTCAGTCTCATGTACCTTCACTCACAGTGTCCATTCACTTTGTTTGTGTCCATTGCACTCTCTCATTAAAGAACAGAAGGCCCTCCCTTCTGTAAGTAAAAGGAACCCTTGAGCATAGTTCGGAGCACTCATCTTGAGCAAAGTTCAATATTTCACTTCCGCTGCACCTTACATGCTTCAAAGCCAGAGGACATTGCGTGTTGTTGCCACACCGTGACCTGCTGTAAGCAGAGCCTCAGTCAGAGCGTGAGGATGCATGTAGAGAGCAGGTGTGGGCACAGATGCCTTGTCTTGTGACTGAGGAGATGCGCCAGAGTCTTGAGCTGCCTTTACAACTAGAGGAGCTCCACGCGGCCCTCATCACACTCCCCCGTCGTGGCTGTCCAGGTGAGGATGGTCTGACTCCCAACTTTTTCTTAGAGTACTGGGACGTGCTTAGCTCAGATCTCTGCAGCGCTTTTCAATATATCCTACACACAGGAGAGATGCCTGACAGCATGAGTGAGGGCCTAATCTACCTTATTCCCAAGGAGGGTGGATAAGATTCGACAGTAGCGGCCCATCACCATCCTCAACTCAGCCTACAAAATTCTTGCCAAGGCTCTGAGTTTGAGCATTCAGCCACTTCTAGAGAGCATCCGTTTTGTCAAGGAGCGCAGTATCCTTGAAAACATCTTTACTTTCTGGGAGACGTCTGCCCTCACGCGCCTCCGTGGTGAGGATCTAGTGATACTTCTTCTCGATTTTGAGAAGGCCTACAATAGAGTTGACATGGACTTTTTGGAGGGCACTCTACGCAAGATGGGCTTCTCAGATGCCTCGATCAGAGGTGTGTCAGCTCTCTACAGATGGGCACACAATCAAGTACTTTTGTCGGGTGGTAGAGGTGATTGTTTCATGCTCACACATTCGGTCAGACAGGGCTGCCCTCTTGCCCCCTTCCTCTTTCTGTTCTATGCTGAGACGATGAGCAGGTTTTTGCTTTCACAGCAGGTTGGTCTACGTGGCTTAGCGCTCCCTATTCGGGGAGATGAGCTATTTGGATGCTGAGTTTGTCGACGACTCAGCCTTGTACTTGGAGGGCCAGGAGGCCAACCTTCACAAGTGTGAGCAGGCACTTGAGACCTTTTGTTGTGCATCAGGCGCATTGATCAACACAGTGGCTTTCTCGGTTGTTAGTGCTCCTACGCTTGATTGGCTGCCACGTGAGGGTTTCAGATGGATTCCCCTAGGGACTGCAGTTCGGTACTTGGGCTGTCAGGTTGGCTTGGACTTGTCTCTGGAGCAGCAGATTGCTTCCCTCCTCCTATCCATCAGGAGGAAGTTGTTACATTGGAGCTCCGCACGACTTTCTTTGGCAGGCAGAGTTGTAGTGGCCAACCAGGTGTTGTTGGCTACTATGTGGTACATCACTTCTTGTTGGATCTTTTCGAGTTCCTGCATCAGCCAGGTAGAGAGGCTAATCACGAACTTCCTTTGATCAAGACATGACACCCAGATAGCCCGGGCCAAAATGGCATGGTAGGTCATCACTCTTCCTTGTTCTCAAGGAGGGTTGGGGATCATAGACGCAGCACAGCAGAGTAGAGCCCTTCTTGGGAAGTTTTTTGTCAGAGAACTACTTCCAAGGGAGGAACCCTGGAAGGAGTTTTTGCTTCAGCGGTTTAGTGCTAGAGTGCCTCGGGCTGGAGGCTCCTGGCAACCTTCGACCAGATGGATTTTCACAGAGATGCGCAGAGTTGGCCTGAGCAGAAGACTGGAGGACCGTTTTGCTGTGAGTCTGCTCCGTTTCGGGGAGCAACTGCGGAGAGGCCTGAAGCGGCATCAACCTACTTGCAAGGAGGAGCGCCTGAGACAATCCCTGATTTGGAACCCCATGGTTAGCACGCAGAGAGGCCACTTGGTTGATAGTAGGCCTCATGTTTCTTGGGGTCCCATGGCAAAGGGTCCAGTGCACTTTAGGTGGTTGGCTACAGTTTTCAAGCTTGTCAGAGGAGCTTCAGAGCATCCAGCTTCAAGGCATGAGAGGGAAGCAGAGCATGTGTCAGGACATCACAGAGGCAGTTCCAGCTGAGTGGCTCACACCTCTTGAGTCAGCAGCGCCCAAATGGATGGGGGCCTTCACACGATTGGAGGTTCTCATCGCAGTTCGGGCTTGCTCGGAGACTGTCCCCTCCCTGTTCTTCGAGCTATAGGGTGTGGGTCGTTTACATTGTGTTTCAGTAGAGGTCCCACAGGTGGCAGAGTGCTGTTTTCACAGGATCCGTGTTGTGGGCATCTGTGATCCAGCTTCAGGGCATGAGAGGGAAGCAGAGCATGTGTCAGGACATCACAGAGGCAGTACCAGATGAGTGGCTCACACCTCTTGAGTCAGCAACGCCTAGATGGATGGGGGCCTTCACACGACTGGAGGTTCTCATCGCAGTTCGGGCTTGCTCGGAGATTGTCCCCTCCCTGTTCTTCGAGCTACAGGGTGTGGGTCGTTTACATTGTGTTTCAGTAGAGGCCCCACAGGTGGCAGAGTGCTGTTTTCACAGGATCCGTGTTGTGGGCATCTGTGGGAGAACTTGTGTCATAGATCCTGACCCAGCAACTCTTGAGACTGGCCACTGGAGGCTGTGGGCTTGGGAGTGTTGTCCACTGGCACGAGTGCAGTGGGATCCTGTGGAGTGGACCCTATCTCCTCAGCCGACCACCCAGGTGTCTCTTTCTTTCCGTACACTGTTCGTCTAGGACGTCAAATACTAGCAGCACGGAGAGAGGCTCGTCCTGCTGCAACACCTCATTGGCACGAGGAGGGTCTCACAGCTGAGTTCTTTTCAGCTTTCTGGGCAAGGTTGTGGGACTCCAGACAGCCGCGGCGAGTCACTTTGTTCGAGTGGCTGGTTGCACACCGCGCTACAGCAGTTGGGAGCTGGCTTGTACATAGTGGTCTCTCGGCAGCATGCGCAGCTTGCGACCATCCTATGGAGAGTCAACGCCATTGTCTTTGTGATTGTCCTTTGGCACAACAGGTTTGGCATCATGTCCTTCGGCTGATGCCAGCTCTTTCCACGGCACAGCAGTACACTTGGGGGGCAGCTACTTGGTCCACTCTCATGGGCCCGACGCTTCAGGTTGAGTTGTCCTCCACCAGCAGTATGATAGTGATTCACGGAGGCCGACCTACACCCCAGCCTGCTACAAAGCTTACTCCACAAGAGTGGTGCAGTGAGAGAGAGAAGCTCATCTGTGGCCTGACATTCTGGTTCATTTGGCGGGCCCGTTGCTTTCGCATCTGACCAGCAGAGACTGTTCGGGATCTTTTGCTAGAGCTGGTCCACACTCTCAGAGAACAGTTCGAGAGACTCCAGGGGGTGATGAGATGGCACTACCGTCCACCTGCGTGGCTTTTCCCTCCTCCCATATCTTGATTTAGCCTCAGTGTACATATGTTGTTTTTTCATTGGGAGAGTCTCCCCCCTTATGTTTGTCGTAGCCCTCTCTAGAAGAGGTGGTTGTAACCCTATGGACAGTTTCATTAACTAATAGAAGGATCTTTTCTTGGGGAAAAAAAAAACCATAAAGAGACTACAAAGGGGGCAATACAAAAAGGTATGAAAGTTCGAGAGTCTCAACTCTCAAGACTCAAGAGCCACTAGCCTAAGTAAACTCCCAATTAGTAGTAGTCAGCTACATGTCATGCACATCCTCCCATGCCTCACCATCAAGCTATGACGGCTCCGCCTCGGCCATGGAGGAGGAGGACGTACTTGGTGTCGGTGCCTCTGTATCTCCACCTACCTGAGGAGCCTCTTGCTCCATCTCCCACTGTGTGAAAGGATCCATTTGTTTAGTCACACTCTTGCGAAGCATTTTCAAGTTTACGCTCACAAAGACAAGATCATTTGCCTTCTCTACTCCAAGCCGATTCCTCTTCTTGGAAGCAATGCAGCTAAAGGTACTTCACATTGCTCCAAGCATGAGGTACTAATTGACTGGTGACAATACGTATCGCCAGTCTTTGAAGCTCAAGGCCATCATAGCCATAGATGATAGTCCTCCCACCATAGCATTGAACCTATCTTCTTGCAATCAATCTAAGCATCCGGAGTTCCAAATGACCCCTGCATCTCTGTTTTGTCTCAACTAATCCCTGACAATGCGCCGCCCATCTCTGTCTAGGACCATCTTGTTCAAGATCTTTGTAAATTGATTCATGTTTAGCTGTCTCTTGCCCTGCACCTTGGAGCTTTGGATCCATCATGTATGATGTCCTATGCAAAGGAGAGGCATATGAATTCCACCTCTTCTTGCAAAGAGCATGGATCTCTGCATATCGCTCTACATTCGGCTCAAGCCGCTCAAGCTCCTTCGTCTCATAAACCTCACCAATGCAAGGCTCCATGCCATCTATAACCCGAAGCAAATGAATCACGGGTTTAACTTGTGCGTCTAGACTCTAAATCCTTCCAAAACTCTTAATCCTATGTCTTCTCCTTGCACACAGTCCCTACAGGCTACAGCAGAGAAGGTGGTGAACTCATCACTAATGAAAACCTGTAGGACCGCATTTTGACATTCAGAAAACCTACGCACGAGGAGAAAGTTGAACGCGAAGCAGGTATCTAAATATTTGAGGAGCACCTTGCCACCCAGCCTCTTGAGGTACTCGGACCGAATTAACTTGAGATTGTTAATGAAGTTCACAAGCAATCTTCACTGCATTTGCAATGACTGGAGCAACAAGAAACAGCCTATAGTTGCCTTATCTTCCACAGAGGCAGAATATTTAGCTGTTTGTAGTGCTACATGTGAGTCAGTGAGGATTCGAAGGCTACTTTCCAAGAAGGGATTTCCCCAGCAGACCACCATTATGTCCTCTAACAACCAAAGTTATATATAGCCATTGCGAGGAATCAGGTGTTCCATGCTGGGACCAAGCATATAGAGATAGAGTATCATTTTGTTCGTGAGAAGACCAAGGATGGCCCTATCCAACTAGAGTACATCCCGACTTCAAATAACCCTGTTGACATCTTCACCAAACCTCTTCCATAGGCGACATTATCCTCTCATGCCAACTCCTTTGGACTTGTTTCCCGTCCAAGAGTTGAGAGGGGGTGTTAGAGTTCAGTTTCTTGTCCAGTGGTAGCTCCAGTATCTCCCAGAAGCAGATTAGAGAGTGACGGCTGTTTTGTGGCTGTGCCCGGCCGTACCTGAGGTAGATGTACCTATTCTCGGTAGTGCACTCCACAATGTATGCCACATTCAGAGTCTACGCTGCAGTCAGATTCTAAGCCCTACATGCAGCAATCAGAGTCTATGCGTGCCGCATGTCTTGTATACAGTGAAACTTCTCTTATTATATTAAATACCGATTTAATATAAATTTAGTATAGTAATCGCGGTATCTAAGAAGTGTTACCTACTAAAACCGGCCCGTAGGGCGGTAGACTTTAGCTTTCACCTGAATCTTTACTCAACTAAACTTTACTTGAACTTTACGACACAAAGGAACTTCACGATTAAACCTGTGACTGGAATTAAGACTTCAATCAAACCACGGCTTGGCAGCTAGAGTGCTACCAACTGGCGCCCCTTTCGGTATTTCTTATTAAACTTGAGATAAAACCTGCAAGTTCCTATGATCGGTCCCGATTTTACCGGGCTGAAAATGGCCTACTGTAGCCCGATTTCAACAACATAACCGCAATAGGAGGCTTCACAAATAAAATCCCCATGCAAGCGGTGACTTCTTCGGTACGAGCACTTTCCCAAACCTGGCGAGAAGCTGCAGCACGCTGAATTCTCTGTTTTTCGACCCGAAAATGCACCAAATCACCCGTACAAGGATCCCATTGCTTCCCCATGGCTCCTAGGGGTATTAGGGATCAATTAGGGTCAAAACCCTAAACCTGCAAAAATACACAGCAAGCTGTAGTTTATTGTTTCGGGTTCCGTTTCGCGTGCCGGTCGCATCTGTAGTAAGCCTTCATACTACCGCACTTGTAGGGCTACTTGCCCTTTGCATCGGATGAGATTTCTCGCGTGGAATCTCTCCAAATTCACCTGTACTTGCGGGGGATTAGCAATTAGCTAATCCAGTACCTGCACAAGAGGCTCTTGCCTCGGCATACGCGCATGAATCCACACAACTGTACATAAAAATAGAAAGCCCTTGAGTTGGGCATTACAATTCTGTAATCAAAGGGAGAGAGGTGCACGAGAGCGGAATCATCGCGCTACATAAGACAAGGGAGAAGGCAAGTTTTCCATTAAAGCTGTGATCACCTGCACCCACTACTCACACACACTTGTGTTCACTTAATGAAGCAAAATTCAGCCTCTAATCTCAAATTCGGCGCCCCCTCTTCATGCTAGATTGGCAATTCCACCTGGAGCTTGTTAAAGTTTTGGCATCTCAAGTGAAATGCCCAATGTGATCCCATTATTTAGTTTGGCTTTTAGGTATTTATCTCTTGGGTAGGGCAATTTAGTGAGTTTGCTATACAAGCAACCCCTTGCCTCCATTGTATATACATTCAGTTATTCATTGCCAAGGTTGATTGGTCCAAGAGACTCTCTCTCTCTCTCTCTCTCTCTCTCTCTCTCTCTCTCTCTCTCTCTCCTTGGTCTCTACGCTTCCGCATCATCGACTTTGACATGGTATCAGAGCCACTTGGTGTAGCTCGTGCATGAAGGCCTTGGACGTGGAGGAGCAGCCCACAAGAGAAGAGAAGAGCATACCTATTGCCGGCACCCTCACCGTTCCCATCCTGCGGTCTCCCTGCCTTGCAAAACGTTGTCCCAAAGAGCCCCACTAGCCACCGCTAGCATTTCAAAACGCTGGCGTTTCGCAATGGATCACCTACAGCCGGCACCGCTTTCCCCCCATCCCCTGCGTGCATTTTGGAACGTTCGTCCTGCGCCATTGCTGCCCCCAGCATCACAGCATTTTGGAACGCAAAAGCTAACAGCGCCCTTGGGGAGCTTGTGCCCCTGCGTTTTGAAACGTTGCTAGTCGACAGTGCCCCGTTTGGAGACGACATCAGACCCCGCTTCTCTTGCGTTTTGATATGCAACGACAAATTGGGAAGGTGTGGCTTTGTGCCCAATTTACAAATGTTGTGGAGCAGCATAAGAGAAGCAAAACTTGGAGCTCTAGAGAGGGACAACGAGAGCAGTTCGGGAGCATTCAGAAGCTCAAAATGTTGGGCAAAGCTTCGTGGATCGGCTTGGGAGAACAAAAAGGCGGGAATTTGGAGTTGAAGGGAGGAAGTTTCCCGGAGTGGCTTGGGAGACGGAAAGGCAAGCAAATTAAGAGAGCGACAGCTGAAAGTTCTTGTGGTTTGGGATTTTTTGTGGCCCTTGGAGTGCGAGGAGTACAAGTTTCCAGTTTTTGCAAATTCAAAACGGCCCCACCTTGCTCGACGACAACGACCAAAACCAACCAAAAGCTATGGATAACGGATCGTCAACCATCCATTTAGCAGCCTATGTACCGGCACAATTCTCAAGGAACACGACAAATTGTTTGGCTTGAGTTTGTGAAGTCAAAAGCAAATCTGCTGCAAAGTCAACTGATGCACCAGTTGAGAGATTTTTAAGCAGGAAGCCCAATTACATGTACGAGTGCCAAGTGGCACTTTTTGGCCAATTTACCAAGTTTGGGAGAACAGAACTCGTAACTGACTCTTTGGAGCAATTTTGGAGACTGTTAACGCTGATTTTCAACCATTTCTCTCCATTTTTGAGCTTCCCATGACTTTACCTAGGACCAAAGAGCTCATTTTCAGCATTGAAAGGCATCAGATGCGTGTTTACAGGGCTGTTTTGCTACGTTTTCAGCGATACGCAAGTTTTGGGAGCCATGGAAATTTTTTCCTTTTTACATCTATTTCTTCACAGATGCATTACAGGTCAAGGACAGAAGAGGGGACGCTCGATTTATGCTGGGAGGATGCTTCATTGAGAACCTGTCACCACAGGTTAAGAGCTATGGAGTGCTTGTTTTCCCTTCCATGTACACTGTGGTGCTGGAGTGATTCCCTGCACACTACACACTGCTCTCTCCCCCCTACGTGCAGTTATGTGATGCCCCACAAGAGGGCTCTTCATTTGACTGATGTACAGCTGTGTATGGGTTCATGCTTTTGTGCTGAGGCAAGAGCCTCCTAGCTGCTGCTCCAAAGCAGGCACCGGTGAGGGTCATAACCTCACCGTACAGGTGCAAATTCAGCGTTGGAAGAGTCTTTCAGTCAACGAGCTTCAGCTCGAGCCACCGTGATCGCCAAAATGGCATTGGAGCTGATCTCTTAAAACAGCTAATTCCAGTGTTAGAAGATTTCAGCTACTAGTGTAGGAAGATTTCAGACAATTGACTGGACAGGAATCAGAAACTAGACTAGAATTTGGATACTGAAATAAGAATCAGACTTATGTACTGGAAATAAGGTTCAGATTCAAATTCAAAAGACTGGACGAGAAGTAAGTGTAACTGGAATATATGCCATGATTGGAATTACAGATCAAGATTACAGCGGATATGATTTACAGAGAGAAAGTACAGCCGACAATACTGCCAATGATTCTCAAGTACAAGTATAGCCAAGGCGCTAACCCAAATGATAACAATTGCCAACCCGATTACAATGTAAACCCGATTACAATGTAATGGGCCCTATTTATACACTTCGGGTTTACTGTAGTAATTACCATAGTAACTACTAAGTAATTTGCTGCCCATCTCCTAAGAAGACGTTCCCACACAGTGAATTATCCAACCGTCTACACTCGTGAACCCGAAACAAAATTTATTGTTCATGTCCCAAATACATTTCAGATGCATAGAGATGCATGGTTTCATAAGCCTATTGGCTGAAATACATCATACTTGTCGCTGAGAATAGCTATGTCTGATTTGTACTGGGATTTTTAGCGCGGAAGAGGCTTCTACTGATATCTGCTCGCGTAGGGGATGCCGACATGAGTTCTCCTTGGCTGAAATCTACTTTTGAAACGCGTGGGAGTGCTGAAATTTCAAAGGCATCCGGTATTGTGCTTGTCTGGGTGCAACAATTCCCCGCAGGGACGCACACAAGCTCCTATGGCTGCATTGCGTCGCGGGCTTCACAACCTCTGCATGGCCTTCACGGACTCCAGAGTCAGAAAAACGTGTAGAGAGAGAGAGAGAGAGAGAGAGAGAGAGAGAGAGAGAGAGAATGGGCTGAACTAAGAGCTGAGAGAGGAGGCTTCACGTATGAGTGAAAACTGCTACAAAGGGCAATAGAGCACCACCAGGAGGTAGCGCTAGGCCTTTCTTATGGTCCTACAGGGAAATTGGCCATCTATCGCAGCATGAGGGGGGGGGGGGAGAGAGAGAGAGAGAGAGTAGAAATTTCCACGCTGGTCTGCAGTTTTCCCAACACTATAGCTGAATTTTTTAATGTTTATTGATTCTCGCCGCGTTCAAACTGGTCGGCCACTGAGTTTAAAAGGTTTTTAAACTTTACACTTGAAAACGGGCATTAAATCCCAGTTTTCAAGCCAATCTAGGGCATTATTGACCCGGCCGATTTCATCTCTTCCGACTCAATGTGCCAACGGTCGTATTTCCATTGTGCCCGGCTAGCCACTTCGTGGGCGGCCATCGTAAAAACTATTAAATTGTAGCTTTTCTCAGCGAACTGGGAACACCATCTTCTCCATGTGCTTGTTTTGAACTATTCTGCACTACGTCCGGCTACTATTCTACTTATCATACTATCCGGACACGGATAAATTTCCAGATGGCACATTGCACTAGAAAGTTTTACCCGTTCATAATTGGTATCAATAAATTCATAAATTCATTATGTGCACAAAAATCATTTTCATTTATCTGTAGACGTAGCTAGAAATATTATATCATGTGATGGGTGACATTAAGCATTGAGAAGGAGTTGTTCCGTAAGTTCAGTGGGAGAGACCGGGTAACGAGTATTCCCATGCGTCACAGGATGGGTGACGGGAGCATCAGATAGAGAATACTCCATTGGTCTAAAAAGGAAATCCAAACTAGGTAAGAGTTACGCATAAGAAAGCAAGCACATGAATAAAGATGGGTTCTAAGAAGCTTTGAATAAAGCGTAGGATATTTTTGAGTGCTTTTTCATACAAGAAAGTATATCCTTGCATTGCATTTGTACATGAGGTTGCATCCAAGGACACTTGGAGAGTGCTCTCTAAGCATTAGTTTTCTGCTCACAAGTTTTTATTGAGTTTTTGAACAGGTTCACACTTATTTTAATAAGTGACTGGCTGCAGCCCACTTATAAATAAAGCAAAATAAAAGAGGTCCCCCCCCCCCCCCAAGCTAAAAACAGTAGACAAATAGCAATCTTTATCTCTCGTCTCTCGAGAAAACACCCGCACACCCTCTCTCTCTCTCTCTTTTCCCTATTTTGGCTGCCATTTTCACCTGCTATTGTTGGGAGAAAAAGCACCAGCCTCCTCTGCTATTCTTGCCACCTCTTTAGGCCTATAAAAGCAATGGGGCGCCCCCCACTCTCAGCAGTTGTGCTAGCGCTAGGGAAAGGAGACTCTATTAGGATGGAACTGTAAGTGCTCACGACAAGTTTGTATGCAAAGGTTTTTTTCCGTGCCAAGAGCATCAAGTGAATGTTGTGCATAAGATCTACAATTCTTTGCTACTATGTTTGTGATTTTGCAAGTACTCCATCTTGGAGAAGGAGCAAGGAGGCTTCGACCTACGCTTGGGAATTCCGAAAACAGAATCCGAGACGGTTTGCAGAGTTTCTATGCTATGAGTACAAACTGGAAGATATCTGAGTTGAGAGCTAGTCTCTCGAGTTCCCCAATAGGTAGGAAAAGACCATCGAATCTGAGATCTAGAACGGAGGGGTTATCTCCAATTCTAGTTCTTGTAAAAAGAATCTCCCCATAATTAAGATTCTCTCTAGGGGGGGGGGGGGACCAGCATCTTTTGGTCCCTAACATTGTGTCAATCTTCTCCCTTCTCTCTCTCTGTCAAGTTCTATTTATTTTCAACTTGTTAATTGCTCGCGTGCGCTCTCGTTTGTAGCAACATGGACTCATGAGGCTTTCCGGTAAGATAGCATAGTCAAGAGACAAGACAATATTGGTATGCATCGGTTGACAAGATGGGTGTAGGACTCTAGTACACTATGGATAGTACACCTCCTATCTAGTATGAGTTCAATCCTCTCCACACATCTCCCTCTCTCACCATGAGCTGAACAGAGTAGTGTGATAGGAGTCAAAGTCCAAACAGACACATAGAGAGGACATGGCTGACTCTGGCCGAAGCTCTACCCACCAAGATTGCTGATTCTAGATATCCAGTTCCTTATGCTAACACCAACGTCCATAGTACATAAATCTATTCTTACCACATAGCTTGAGGGTAGTGATTGGCACCTCGCAATCTCTTCACACCCCTTCTCTCAGTCTTTTCACACCCCTTAGAGATTATGGTGGGCAGAGTAACAGGCATTTCAAGAGGCCACGTTATGCAGACTATGTAGAGAGGAGAAAGAGAGACTAAGACTCGTTTTGTTTTCCAATGTGCCTGTTACACTCATATATTGGTCTGCTATCCCTCTTTATTTGGTGCGTTAGAGCTTTCCTTCCAGAAATTGTTAATGACTCGAGTTTGTTAGTGATGATGACTCGATTCTGTTAATCATCATGCTCCCCCGCAAAGACAACTAAGTCGCTTCTAGCTCAAATGTCTCACATCCTACAAGCTGAGGGAGACCATATCAAGAAAACCAGACTTACGGAGTTCTCACAACCCACACAATTGTCATCCCATCAAACCGTGACAGCACACCATAGAGTCACGTTCACTATAGTATAGGAGATTAGAGCACGTCGACAAGCGTGCATGAGCTTCTGGTTACAGACATCAGAGCTCAACAACATCAACATCTTTAAATAAATGTGGCTGGGAAGATCATGCAAGTTTTGACACAGGGCTCTCTTAAATATGACATATTATTGTACTCCCCTACACGACCTAATACTTTTTGTATAGCCCATGGCCACTACATTTTGTAACATGTGCAAGTTCTTTGTGCCCTGAATGAGACGTAAATGAACAATCCAATTTGTAAAGGAAAAAAGAGCCTTATACAAGGTATATACGGAAGCTCATATGATAAAAGACAGAGCTGAAGATCATTCACACTCTTCCATGATAGAAAAGGAGGGACTTAAGTATTGCCTACTTTCAAGGTAAGGCAACAAAAGACATCAACAACAAAAACAAAAAAATAATCACGTATACACAATACCCTCTTTGCAACTCATCATTGCGAGTGCACACTTGTTCCATTATCTTAGTCCTTATGCTCCTTGGATTTCATTTAAATAAAAACTACGATGCAAGTAAACTTACTTTTCAAACGAGTGGCACCTATCTCATTCACCACTCAAATTCTTTTGCTCCAAAAAATTGATTTTAGCCATGACAACCCCAACACTTCATGGTACTTTGGTTTTCTTGAAAAGTGTTCTCAACGTTCATGGCGAGGCAGCAGAAGACAACAGCGTCATAGCCAAAACGAAACAAAAGAAAAGAAGGGGTGGTGCCCATCTTCAAGAATAACCAAGGCACCATTAAGTAATTTACAGATAGGACACCAGAATGGCCAAGCCTACGAAAAACCCAGTGTCTACCCTAAGTTCTAACCCTCCATGCAAGTCTCTGCTCTCAATGTAGAGCTCGTAAACAAAAACACTATGCATTAACAGAATGAGTAAACAAAATCATAGTGATTACCCGGTGCGATCTGCTACAATTCGACTCAACCTTCAAGGCCAGAGAGAGAGAGAGAGAGAGAGAGAGACGTTGCTCCCCGGACCCCGAGCTTTGCGATGTGGGCTGACTTCTCACAAGAGTCATTTTGTCCATTTTTGTACACTTTTCACGAGGCTGAGGTGGATCAATGAACGTTAAGGTCACGATGGCTCAACACTAAACACCATCGAGTATTGAATGAAACCTGAAGTGAGGCATATTTCTTGCGAAACTCAAATACCGTCTGATAATAATAATTCATGCCTTAAAATTGAAGCCTAGTTGGGCTTCCCCAATAATGATATGAGGTTTCATTTGACGCTTTCATTTAGGAGTCTAAACTTCATTTCGAAGCCCTTGGATTCTTGCAAAGCTTCCAGGAAGGCCCGACCTCCGCGTCCCAAGTATGTACACACACACATATATGTTGCTAACTTGTTAATAGCTTTGAGAGAGTAAACGTCCAACTCCAAGGGTCAATTTTAAGTTTGAGAAAGTAGAAGTTTTTTTTTTTTTGTAGAGGGCCAAGGCTCACCGGCACCTAATCTTTTAGTGTGAAAGGAAATAATTACTAACTCAAAATATCCTATTCTCATTTGAGCCTCACAACTCACGCGTTTCCTGCCTAGCTCTTCAGACTTCTCCAATCCAAAGGTCGACTGTGTGCTGCATTGGTGCGTGAATAGTGTGCCTAAAAGCCTTCGCCAAAGGTGCGGTGCGCCTTACGAGAGCAAATCAGCAAGCATTGAGCACATATGTGTGAGGGAGCCAAAGATTAATATAGTAGGTGCATGCTCATTCTATTTCCACGCTTTGAACCTGGTGCATTCAGCGTCTTTAAAATAGATGTGAGAAGAAAAATAGTTATGATGTTCTCAATAAATATAAAATTCCAATGTCAGTATTTGTTTTAATCCTTTATATGTTATTGCTTTTATATGCATCCTAGATATATCTTGAGAACATGAAAGTGTGAACATTGTATTAGATAAGAAAACTTTCAAAAGCCAAAACATAAGCGTGACTCTTGAGGATTAAAAGATGTGTGTATCTTATTGCTTTTATATCATTCCTATTTGAAAGAAGTGAGCTTTGTTATGAACTCCAAAGTAAATTAGACATTAAAACTCCAACCTTTTAAGGACCAAAACAAAAAATAGGATTTGCTTGAAATTTATTTTTTGGGGGGGAGAGAGAGAGAGAGAGAGAGAGAGAGAGAGAGAGAGAGAGAGGGAGAAAATAAGCTTATTCTTTTTATTTGAAGATAATCCACGAAAACTCACACATGGCAGCATTTGGTGTGCTTGCTCACATGGGCATCAAGTACCTTCAAGCTCAGCAAAGGTATTCTTGTGGTGTATGAATATTTTCTCCATATAGCCATTGTTTTCATTTATGCTATAATGCTTACACATGCTTTGTTTTAACTTATGTTAGCTAAAGCAACGAACTTTGTTTGACTCTTATGGCAACAATAAGAGACAAGGAAGCAATGTACAAGACATGGGGTCCAATAGTCAAGTTATGTTGGAGATTTTTGGCTCCTCAAGCATTTGCGAAGGGCATGACGAGGACATTGATATGGAGGACCCTGGGAATGCATTGCAAGACGACATGGAGCTTCATGGTATGCCATCTGCTAATCCAACCTCTAGTAATGTGGAAACAAATGCACCAGACACTAGTAAGAAAAAGAAAGTTCGAAAGTTTAGAGATGAATGGTTGCATAAGTTCAATTTTTTGAAACGTCTTGTCATTGAAGATAAGGAATTTATGAAATGCATTTGGTGTGAGAAATACAAGCAGAAAGGGCCGTGGGGAAAGGAAAGGGCTGCAAAACAATTCAGATAGTTGCTATTCGCAAGCACAAAAGATCTCCCCATCACATATTTGCCACATTGAAAGTGCTTAATGAGGGAGGTATTCAAATCAAAGAGCATATGGAAATCTTGAGTAGCAAAGTACAAAAAAGAGTCATGACTTGCATGAAGTTGATGTATTTTGTTGCCAAAGAAGACCTTACATGCAAGAAGTACAAAAAAGTATGTGACTTAGCATATGCTCAAGACGTGCAAATTATGCCTGTCAGAAATGATATTCTTCATATACCAATGTCATGGCAGGAAAAGACTTTTCTTCTTGCATTTCTGATTATTTACAAAACATGCAATTAGGTGAAGTGAAGCAAAGTCCTTTCTTCTCATTGATGATTGATGAATCCACGGACAGAGGTTTAGAGAAACATCTCATTGTTTACATTTCTTTTTTGTCATGTGCTGACATGGGTGTTTGTAAAACACACTTTGCAAGGCTGGTTATTGTTGCAGATGGTTCAGCCCAAACAAAGTATGATGCACTTAAGAAAGTGCTACATGAGTAGGGTCTTGATATACATCACATGGTAGGTATTGCAACTGATGGTGATAGCTCAATGCTTGGGTGCCATGATGGTTTAGTGGCAAAATTGAGAAGAGACATCCCTCATCTTTGTTGGAATTAGGGTTGCAGAGAAACACACACAGCTTGGAGAAGACGAAGGAAGCTCAAGGCACACAATAGAGAGAGTTACTTAGTGTGCAATGGAAAGATAGATAGCCCTAGAGTGATGGGCGTATATACAATGCACGGGGGAAAAAACCTCCTAAAGAGGGAAAAAATGCCCCGGCGGTCCTAGTGTGTTCACACACATCACTACCACATGTATATGGTAACAAATCCCCCCTGGAGTGATGCGGTGAACGAGAGCTGGCACATGAGTAAAGGGAAGTGCCATGCCCTGAGGACAGGATCAGTCCACAAAGGGGAGTAAGCCCAAAGCTTTGCGGAAAGCTTCAAGCTTCTCACGAGACAATGCCTTTGTGAAAAGATCTGCAAGGTTGTCCTGTGTTGGCACATAAGCCAAGCTGATCTCTCCTGCTGAGAGCCTCTCCCTGACATAGTGGTAATGCACCTCAATGTGCTTTGTGCGAGCATGAAAAACTGGGTTCCTCGCAACTGCCAATGCGCTCTGACTGTCAGTGTAGATAGTGTTGGCAGTGTCCTGTCCAACACCCAAGTCAGCCATAAGGCGTCTGAGCCATACACACTCAACCGTAGCTGTGAAGACTGCCCTGTACTCAGCCTCACAACTCGAAGTGGCCACAGTAGGTTGCTTCTTGCTCAACCATGATATACATGAACTGCCAAGCATGAAACAAAAACCACTTGTGGACACTCGCGTGTCAAAACAACCAGCCCAATCTGAGTCCGAAAAAGCATGTAAGTCTGGCGGCAATGATCCCCCCTTGGGATAAAACAAGCCAAGATGTAAAGTGCCACTAAGGTAGCGGAAAATCCTCTTGACAGCCTGCCAATGCTTAGACCCTGGGCTATGCATAAATCTGCTGACCTGCGAGACTGCAAACTGAATATCTGGCCTCGTGTTGCATACATAAATGAGGCAGCCAACAGCAGTTTGGTAAAGAGTGACATCAGCAGGATCGCCAGCATCATGTAGACTCAACTTCAAACCTGTTTCCATGGGAGTGGCAATAGGTTTGCAATCCTCAAGTCCAAACTTACATAGCAATGTCTCTATGTAACTTTTTTGACACAAGGCAATACCACCATCACACTGCTTAAACTGTATACCCAAGTAATGATGCAACAGCCCCAAATCTTTCATCTTGAAAGTAGCATTCAAATCAGCCTTAAATTCAGCAATATGTCTCTCATTTGGTCCAGTGATCAGCAAATCATCAACATAAAGAACCACAATGAGAAATACATCATCCTCACGCTTTACATACAATGTGCTTTCTGTTGGACTGTTACGAAAGCCTCGTTTAACCAAATGAGTGTCAGCTTTCTCATACCAAGCACGAGGAGATTGCTTCAACCCATACAAAGCCTTCTTACATTTGCACACTTTGTCCTCTTGTCCTTTTATGACAAAACCGCGAGGCTGCGTTACATAAACTTCCTCAAATATGTCACCATTCAAGAAAGCAGTAACAATGTCTGATTGATGTACATCCCAACCAAAATGAGCTGCCAATGCACATAGAAAACGCACAGTAGTCATACGACAAGTGGGAGAAAAAGTCTCTTCATAATCTATGCCTTTTTGTTGTGCATAACCCTTTGCAACAAGTCGAGCCTTATGGCGATCGATCTCACCATCCGGCTTGCGTTTCAACTTGTAAACCCACTTCGTACCAATGGCCTTTTTGCCAGGAGGCAAATCACATAAAGTCCATGTGTCATTCTCTATAAGTGCATCATATTCTGATTTCATGGCAGCAATCCAATTTTCTGAATTCTGTGCTTCATCAAAAGACAGAGGCTCCTCAACATCATGTAAACTAGACACAGCCAAAGCATAACAATCTGATGCATAAGATGCATGGCGAGAGCCTGAACGAGTACGACTAGATAAAGGTGCATCCAATTTACTGTCACGCAATGTATGCACCAGCCATTTTGGCATACCTCTAGCCTGCTCATTTTCAGCCCTTTCCTCATCAAGTACATCATGTACATCTGCATTAGTAATAGGCTGTTCTAAAACATTTTCAGAAACCCCCATAGGCTGTACATTTGCCTCATTGGAACTTACATTCGTATTTCCACCATTGAAAAGAGGCAACAAAGTGTCATAAATGTCCTGTGAGCTTACATTACTGTCTCTAGTACATGACAGCAAGGGTTGAACAGAATCTTCCACAAACACTACATCCCGTGAAACCAAAATACGTTTTGTTTGCGGATGATACAACCTGTAACCTTTGCTTTCAGCACTATAACCAACAAAAATACATTTGACAGCCTTATCATCCAATTTTCTGCGCTGCACTTGTGGCACCAAAGCATATGCCAAACAGCCAAAAACACGCATGTGCTCAATAGAAGGTTTTCTATCATGCCATGCTTCATATGGAGTAATAGACTGCAAAGCTTTCGTAGGACACCTGTTAAGTACATAAGTGGCACACATGATGGCCTCAAGCCAAAAAGAATGCGGCAAAGCTTGACTTTTGACCATACATCGTGCCATTTCCGTTAGTGACCTGTTTTTCCTCTCAGCAACACCATTTTGCTGAGGTGTATAAGGCACTGTACATTGGTGTTTTATCCCACGACTAGCCAGAAATGCATTAAATTCATGAGACATATACTCCCCCCCTCGATCGGAACGGAGGGTGCCCATAGTACATTTTGAGACATTTTCAGCCATAGCCAAAAATTGTTTGAAGCACATAAAAACTTCGGACTTCGCTTTAAGCGGAAATACCCACGCATGCCTGGAGTAATCATCAATGAAAGTCACGAAGTACAGGTAATTGCCCAAGGACGGAGTTTGCATGGGCCCACAAACGTCACTATGCACAAGCTGCAACCTGCATGTGGCCCTAACTGAACCATCCTTTGGAAACTTAGAACGCTGCATTTTACCCAGAATACAGCCTTCACAAACATGTTTGATAGGTGCTTCAAGAGGCGGCAAAGAAGCAACCATATCAGATTTCTGCAAACGCAGCAAACTGGCAAAATTCAGATGACCAAAACGTGCATGCCAAAGTTTTGCATCTGAAATAGCCCTTGAATCTGCAACAGCATTTGCAAAATTTTGTCCACACTTGTCATACAAAGTGAGCTTATACAGCCCACGGCACAAAAGCCCAGATGCAACAATTTCATCACCAAAACTGAGATCATGAACTGTACATCTGTCATCCACAAATTTGACTACAAGTCCAAGTCTAGCAAGTGCGGATACAGACAATAGATTCTTCTTGATCCCAGGTACATAAAGTGCATCAACAAGTGTGAAGGAACTGCCATTAGCAGCAGTGAGCACAATCTTTCCAACTCCCTGAACTGGATAAGAGGCGTTGTTGGCACAAGTGACTGAATTCCCATGAGGGACAGACTCGAGAGAGGTAAACAATTCACGATGTGAGGTAATGTGCTTTGTAGCACCACTGTCGAAATACCACACATGTGAATCTGCAGCAACTGACAAGCATGCATCATGGACAGCAGGATTGTAAGTGCACTCTGCACTAAAAGCCCATTCTGCATCAACATCAGCATCACAATCTCCTTTCACAGAAGACTCAACAATGGCTGCATTTGTAGTGGAACCAGCATTTGCAGTGGAACCACCCTCTTTCTTCTTAGCCTCTTTGGCCTTCAACTTAGGACACGACTTGATCAAGTGATCATTGGCTTTACAATAATGGCAACGCATCTTCCTTTTGCCCTTATCACCAGAATTGCCAGACGAAGTGCTGCCAGCAGAAGCATTAGGAACAGAATTTTTGCCACTCGCAGCAGAACCATAAGAAGTGGCTGCATTACTGTTACCACCCTTTCTTTGAGAAGCAATAAAAGCCTGTTCAACTGCACGCTGCCTAGTCCTGTTTTTTCTAGAAAGTGACTCTTGCAACAGCAATGTGCATAATGCATCAAACTTGACAACTTCAGGATTTCCTTGGGTCATCAGTCTCCAAGTACTAGCAAAAGTCTGGTAGGAATCTGGTAAGGCATCAAGAACAGTCTGCACAAGGGAACTGTCAGAAATGACTTCACCTGCAGAAATGAGTTGCTCATTGATATCCTTGACACTAGCAAGGAAAGTGTCCATATCATCTTCCTCATGCATAATCTTCGACTCTAGCTCTTTACGCAGCAAAGCAATTTTAGCCTCATTGCGGCTTGCATAAAGACCTGCTAGAATATCCCAAGCCTGTTTTGCAGATTTTGCTGAACGGATGTGAGGAATAATGGTGCGCTTCACAGACAACGCAATCAATGCATGTGCCTGCGCATCCTTAACATCCCAACGAGCTTGTTCTGCTGTAGGCAAAACAACTCTAACAGCTGCAATCCTTGCAGCAAGACCTGCAATATCCTCAATATCGCCTACATCTTCAGAACCAGGACGTACATCAATGCCCTGCACAATGTTCCAGACACCTTTTGACACAAGAACATGTTGCATCATATAAGCCCACATAGGGTAGTTGTCCCCATCCAACCTGTCCTCAGCAGCAAACATCTTGAACACATCTGTGTTGTTGTTGTCAGCCATGGTAAATGCTGCACCTGATGTGAAAACTGCCCGAAAATAGGAGAAATGGAGCGGGAACAACTTGTGCTATATAGCACAAACCGTAGAAGACTATAAGGCACCTGTTATGCAGAAAACGGCACTGACAGAAAATCTGCACAAAATGACGAAATAGCCTGTGCAGTACTGCCCGTAGTGGAAACGGAGGCCGAAATGAGCCCAAATCAAAATTCTGAGCAGACCGAGCTCTTCGAGCCCACCCAAAATATTTGTCGACCTGCGAACGCTTGCCAAAGCTCACTGAAATCAGAGAAAGTGAGCAGGCGTGTGCTGGAGCAGCTGGCGACTAAGCCCGGGAGGACGTGACCTGCTCTGATACCAATTGTTGGAATTAGGGTTGCAGAGAAACACACACAGCTTGGAGAAGACGAAGGAAGCTCAAGGCACACAATAGAGAGAGTTACTTAGTGTGCAATGGAAAGATAGATAGCCCTAGAGTGATGGGCGTATATACAATGCACGGGGGAAAAAACCTCCTAAAGAGGGAAAAAATGCCCCGGCGGTCCTAGTGTGTTCACACACATCACTACCACATGTATATGGTAACAATCTTGTCAGCACACACTGCGTTGCACATAGAGAAGCATGCATCGAAGTGTTTTCCTTGTTTGTCTTATATTGATAAGATTGCGAATAAGGTTTACTCTTGGATTCATGGTTCCAATTTATGACATACAAGATTTTAGAATCTTTTGAAAGAGATGAACTTACATGTTCTTGAAGTCTTACATATTCATGATGTTAGATGGCTTTCTCGTGGAAATGTTATGGAGAGATTGGTTGCATTGATGCCACGAGTTCTTACTTTTTGGAAAGAGGGGGGCCCTGTTTGGTATAAAAAGTTATGCATATACAAGGTTCTATTTGTCATTCATTTGCTTGTTGATGTACTTCATGATTTGAAAGTGCTTAGCAAACATTTTCAGGAAGGTGATGTTGACATAGCTTCCATAAGTGCATATATTGAGATCACTTTGTCCTCACTGATGCAAAAGTTCTTAGCGGATGATTTTGTAAAAGGCACAAAAATTTTGAACAAGTTTATGTCAAACGCTGCAAATGGGACGTGGATGTATGTAAATGAAATGGGGGTGGAGTATGTGCATACTATGGTATATGAGAGAATACCTGGCAAAGATAAAGAAGGTAACTATATTGATCCTGAAGGTGGTGATGTAGACACATGTAAGCAGCTTGCAAGGAATTTTTTCCATAAAGTAATTGATTGTGTTAATGATCGATTTACTGATGTATTTTTCTTGATTGCTATGAAAATGTTTTCTCCACAATTTTATCCAAAGGATGCTAAGTGCTCCAAGTCCTCAATGGATCGAGAGAAGAAAGAAAATGAATGGTTGAGTAGACTGTTGGAGAAGCTGGGAGGCTCCCTTGTGGATGCGCAAGGATGTAGAGATGAAGTTTTGTCTTTCACAGATACGTTGTATTATGCATGTGAGATGATGTCTATGAAGGATGCATGGCAGCTTTTTGCATCTAATGCTCATTGGCAACGTACTTATCCAAACTTACTAAAGTTGTGGTAGTTGAATCTTGTCCTTCCAGTGTCATCTGTATCTTGTGAAAGAGGTTTCTCAAAGCAAAATGCTATTAAAACTTGTACTCGTCGATGCCTAAAGGTGGATACACTTGAGATGCTTATGCGTATTTCCTTGATAGGTCCAAAGAAAGATGATATTGATTGGATGTCTGTGTATAAAATTTGGGAGCTCAGGAAATGTCGAAAAGCAGTAGATGCATAGACGGCTTGTTGATGCTTGCATTGCAATACTGATCTATTTGGTTGAAAACTAATTTTCATGGATTTTGATTTGGATCTTATGGATCGCATAGCTCTAACTAGTGCTATTGTTTACTTTTTGCAGCTATGGATCAAGTGAGATGGTGTGTATTAGCTTGTTGTAGAGAATGCAAGTTTTTAGCATAAATTGTCATTGATCAGCAGCCTGTGCTAGATTTATGTTTAATTATGTTTTTTATGCAGGACCAATTTCGAGTCATGTTAGAGGTAGTGCGTTTGGTATTTTGTGCATTTCTAAGCGGAATTTTTCAGCCAAGCATTTAGTATTTCATGACTTATGAGGTATTGTGCTCGTTCACGTTTTTTAAATGAAGTCAACAAAGTGCTCTTTTCCAAGCAGGCTCTTTACATTATCAGATTTTGGTAATTTCAGGTTTGGTGACAATCGTGTGTAATGAAGTAACTTCTGGTTGCTGCTCTTTTCTTTTTGGAACTTTTGAGATACATTTATTTTTGTAAGCTTGTTACGACAATGTGTAGTTGTTTGAGATGTAAAAGTTTTTACTTGTTAGGTTACTCTCTCATAGAAGCGCAGGTTGCTCTCTTATAAAAGAGCTTGGGTACTCTCAAGTGCCAAATATATGTGACGACAGGTAATCCAAACAATTTGCTCTTTTAGTTGCAAGTATCTAAGATTGCATGTCAACAATTTGTTTCATTCACAACCAATATGACCACATAATGCTACTCACTAATTGGGTGTTTTTGTGTAGGTTTGCAGAACATATGAGAAGATAAGTGGTGTTAGCCAAGGAATTCTAGTTTTGATATTGCACCAAATTGCAAAGAGAGGTAAGTTTAAGCCTCAAAATTGATTCTTGAATACACGTGTTGATGATTTTTGATAACTAAATCGTATGTCGTCATTAGGTTATCTTCCATATCTAAATTGTATGAGTTTCGTTGACTAGTTTTGCTTAAATGGTATCAGCAAGATTACTTGGTGTTTAATAACTAGATTGTTTGCGATAATTGAAAATTTTAGGGAAGCTTAGATCTTTGTGGGAAGCTTCATATGAATCTCAATGGATAGACACAGGGTGTCCCTACCTTTGGCTAGTGGGAAGTCAATTTTAAGGCGTGGGACTCTGATTTGTCCGTGTTTACTTTTTTCTTTGCCTTTCGAATCCGACTTCATTTTATGAGGGAGTGAAGTGGCTTTGGGGACAAGAACCTCACACGAGCACGTGATTAAAGCATTGGAATACCATGTGTGAGCTCTTGGGTTTGAAATGTGGATGTGAGAGGGATGAGTCACTTGTCGCCCTTCCTTAAGCTCCGCCCGAAATGCCCTACATCCTTGATCCCACCATCATGGGGTCATTAAGACCCCGTGGCATATCGTGTTGTGGGTTACAATGGCCTACTTAAAGAGTGTGTGTGAGTGACGTGACCCCTTTATTCCAAACATACACATATCCCTTCAAGCCTTTTTTTTTTTTTTTTTTTTGGGGGGGGGGGGGGGGGGGGGCAATTTGATGCGAATATCAGCTAGTTTTGTTGGATTTCACCCTCGCACCCACACCCGCATGTTGCAGGGGTTGAACTATAGCGGGCGCGCTTAAAGCCCCTTGCCTTTATCTCTAGGCCAACTCCCTTCAAGCCAATTCTTAAGCAGAAACTTTACAAACTTGACAAATCTAAGTAGAATTTTCCTTTTCACTCTCCTCCCAAGCCGTTGTTTATATTTTCTAATGGGTTGAATGTTAAGCTTAGACACACTTTTCACAAACACTACTCAATGCCGAGAAAACAAATATCAAATATTTCTCAATGTGGCCTACATATGCAAAAGACCATGCTCAATTAATGGCCCTCTTCTATCTATAGTTCTATACTATATACTATATATAATGCACCTTAAATTTTCAAGGCCTGAAAAAAAGAAAAGAAAAAAAACCTGTTTCCATATTTTATGCCTACCTTTATCCTAACAAAATACCACTTTGATGCTCTTCAATCCTTCATCGTGGTCAACACTCTATGATTTAAGCTGCAAATCACTTTCTCTATGAATCAATATGATTTCCATCTTTGTGGTTTTCTATTTCGCTTTCATGTTCTTCATTTATTCTTGTATAGGCAGGCCTTGTGATTTTATCACTTGTTCTTTTTGGCTTTCTAAAAGAAACCCTTAGTGTTGTGTTGGGTTAGGGAGAATGTCATTGTTTTTGCAAATCACTTTCTCTATGAATCAATATGATTTCCATCTTTGTGGTTTTCTATTTCGCTTTCATGTTCTTCATTTATTCTTGTATAGGCAGGCCTTGTGATTTTATCACTTGTTCTTTTTGGCTTTCTAAAAGAAACCCTTAGTGTTGTGTTGGGTTAGGGAGAATGTCATTGTTTTCAGTGCATGATGGAGACTTACCTTTCATTTCAATCCTAACATGTCTTTACTTTTCTTGCATTCTATTGTTTTAGAATGCTAAAGTGAAGCTTCACCTTGCATAATTTTAGTAAATTTTACACACACACGCATATGTTTTTTTTTGCATTTTATTGTTTCTTTGTGAATGCTAAAGTGAAGCTTCACCTTGCATAATTCTATAAATTCTATACACACACACACACACACACACATATTAATTAGTTCTTTTTATTTCACATTTCATTTCACAACTTCACATGGGTTTACATTTCTTGCATTTTATAGCCTGATTCCAGTTAGTGTTAACGTTCAAGAAAGTCTCTTTTATTAAGCGGCCGCTGATCGAGTTTCCTCCTCGCAAAGAAGAAAACTAGAAATACTAGTAGAAATTTTGAGATTTGTAGAATTTTTGGACGACTTTCTCACATATTTCATCGGTTTTTCTTCTGTTTACCATGGTTTGCAGCTAGCTAGTCTTGATTTTCAATCGTCTCAAGACTAAGCTGAGGCAATCCTTTCCCAAACACTAATACCAGTTTAATTCAACCTAAAAAATTTATCACTTTCTTATTGTTTTTGAAAGCCGTCGTGACCCTTTCACTTGTTATTTTTGCAAAATTCACAATTGTGAGTGAATTATATTAACATAGCAAAAAAAAAAAAAAACAAGTTCTCGCCATGCTCAAGCCGAGCCATGAAAACTTCCCTAGGTCAACCTTACATCGGATGATGGAGGAGCCACCCGAGTGTAAGTGATAAGACCACCTTTTCACCTAAGAGAGACCGACATAATGGTAACAGCCTTGCCCACTCATTAGAGTTGACATGTTTCCCGAAGGCAACAATCTTACCCTTCACTTTTGTATTTTAAATCTAACCCTTCCTCTTTTTTAGATTAGATGCTTTGTACAGCCTTCTTTGAGTGAACCAATGGAGGGGTTCTTTGGCCTGGTTTCCGTTTGTGGTGAGGATGAGGGAAGGGAGAGGTGAAGGGAGGAAGGAAGAGAGGGGGGAGGGAGGGGAGTGATTAGAATCATTTAGGAATCATAAGATGTGTGGACGAATGATCTGACCAAAAGCAAAACCGTGTGCCCACTATGAACGACGCAGGGGGATTTTTAATCCAAACATGATCGAGTTTTGAGTTGTACACAGTGGTTACATCATGAATTTGTTGTGTGTAGCCATGTGACTGGAGCTCTTCTTCCAAGCAATGATATTGGTTGTTTGTGGGCTCATTGTCTACATTAAAGTCTCCCATGATGACACTTATTCGTCCAGGATGGGATTGTCGCATCAAGGTATGGAGCTGTGACACCAACGAGGCTAAAGAGTTTTTTGGAGATTTGTAAATGCATATGATTTCCCAATCGAGGTGCTCATGGATAGCTAAGGTAACTTCAATGATTTCTATTCCTAGAGCTAGCAGTGTGTTTGCAGAGTGCAGCTTTATGCCAGTCTTGTAGTAGATTGAAACATCAATTTTGTTGTGGTGAGGGACATGATTAAACTCTGGTGCAAGATCAGTGGAAGGATTTCTTTGCTTTGTTTCTTTAAGGCACAAAATGTCAGAACTTGCAAAGTTTGGATCCTCTTTGATATGATTGAGATATTTGTGACTAGAAACTATGTTCAATGATTGAATGATATGATGTGGGCATTTGTATGCGAATAGAACTTTTGTCAAATATTTCCATTTGGCTTCATTGCTAAGGCGATCAAGCTCATCAAGCACAATCTTGTTGAGTTTGATTTGAGATGGTTGGATTGGATTGAGAATGTGGAGGTTTGATGGATCTTTGATGCGGGAAAGAGCTGTGTAGACTAATCCATGTGAGTTTATTAACGTTGGATCAAAGGCTACTATGCTCATTGTCAAGCCTTGTGATCTATGGATAGTGCATCCATTTGCTGCCTGGATTGGAAATTGGGTTTGAGACATAGTGTTCAATGCATTTTTTCCAACCTGAAATTCTTTTGTTGTTTGAAAAATTGGTGTCCATTGGGGGTTAATGGGAATCATATTAATGTGTTGGGCATCTTTGCTTTCTACAAGTTTTAGAATTCCATTCGCACCATTCATAAGACCATTGGAAATATCAATATTCCCACCACAAATCTCAACAATCATTCCTGCTTTAAGATCCAAAGTTGAGGCCAAGCCTGCAGTGTCTTGCGGATTGTTTGGCATTACAAGTTTTTTTGAGCACTCTATTGAGAATAGCAATGAAGTCATTGTCTGATTGATGCATTGTTCTTGTGAGCTCGTGGCATTTTATATGGGTGTGCCAAAACGAAGGCGAGAGCAGCCCTGCAGAGTATCTTGTGGGTCGCTAAATATCCAACGGTCTCAAACCGGGCTTGCTTGACATAAGTCACCGCAAAAGATGACATCCAGACCACCAAATGGTTTTACGTGATTGTGTATAATTGATCGCAGCCTTGTGTTACCACCAAGCAACCACCTTTTATGTAGCCATGGGCCGGGCTTGTCGGTCAGGTAGGAATGGTGAAGAGTGATCGCCGATGAGAGGCGCACTTTAAAACTGGAACCTATAATGTTTGGGTAAGATTGTTTGGCTAAGTGTGGGCGCCCAAATGTGAATGGGCAAGCCCATATAAAAGTCAATCTAAACCTAAAATACCTCACTCTCTCATTTGTGCAATGCAAGAAAAGTGCTCTTGCTCTATCTCCTGCTCTGTCTCCTTTGTGTACTAGGGTGTGTGTGTTTGAGAGAGAGAGAGAGAGAGAGAGAGAGAGAGATCGAGCATAGCAGCGGCACGACGGCAGCGAGGCGGTTGAGCGTAGTGTAGTGGCGACTCTCTCTTCTTTGCGGCAAGGAATTCTCCACGACAGCAAGCATAGAGCGGTGAGTGACACACCTGTCATCTTTGAGCTTACTAGTTTAGGCTAGTTTCATGCTTGGAGCCATCTGTGGCTCGCACACAGTGTTAGGCAAGTCCCTTGCTTCGATACGTGCGGCAGAAGCCCACATTTTTGGTGCCGTTGCTGGGGAATCGCCCTGCACTAAGCTCAAGAGGCACTCTGTGCTTCTTCTATGAGTGTTTGTGTTAGGAAGGAAGAGGAAGAAGAAGAGGTTGTTTTTTGCAAGTTTTTATTTTCTGCATAATCTCTGTTTTCTGCCAATGTCTGCTTGCACACAATCTTTTGCACAGTTAGTAGTTAGTGTGCTAGTAGTGAATGAGTGTTTTTTGCCAATGTCTACTTTTACACCGTTTTTTTATTTGCACAGCTAGTAGTTAGTGTGTTAGCTAGTGAATGAGTAAACAATTAGCAAAGTAGTTAAGCTTAGTTAGCATAGTAGTTAGCTGTAGAGGAGATAAGGTTAGGTTAGTTAGGAGAGTAGGTAAAGGTGTAATGTGTGTGTGGCCTAAAAAAGCCACTGAAACCACGCGTGCGACGATTGCTCGAAAAAAAAATAAAAAAAATTTAAGCGTGAGACGTGAGTATGCGGGATCGTGATCATTCCCCAAGCCCAGGCCCAGGCCTCAGTTCTCAGTTTTATGATATAAACTAGACTCACTCTTATATATATAACCTACCCCCACAGTAAGGAATGAGGGCATGTGGGACAAGTTCCTCAAATCCTCCACCATCCCCTTCACACTCACCCTTTGGATTTACTAATTCTAGTTCTCTCCCCACCTAAGAAAAGACTAGTTTTAGGATTTCGAGGGCTATACATAATTGAATTAAGGGCTGTAAAGCACGACACATCCCTCTAGCCAAGACGCTCGTTTTGAGCTATTGTACGCCATATTATGTGGCTCGCTTAAAAACAGGGAACAAAAATACAAAAATCTGGGTTGTAAACACCTAAAAAACTAGGTGAGCGGCTTTCACGGGCACTCACCAACACCTCTAGAGTGTTGAGGCCACATGCACCTACGCTCTAGTTGTGTGCTAGAAGACGAGCACATCGAGAGTGTCTTCGTTTACACGGGCACTCATTGTTCCTCTGCCTTAGGCTCTAGGCCCTCAGCGGGAACCCAAGGAAGTACCACTCAGGACCCGTATATTGCGTTCAGTGACTCTTCCTCTAACTACGACGTCATGGAGGGTTACCCAATGCCTAATCCTGATAGCTCAAGCCAAGACATGCATGCCATGGGCCCACGGTCTGGGCTAAGCGTGCTTAGCCGCTTAAAGGAAACCTTTAGTAGAGCCACTCGCTTCAAACACGGAGCTAACGATGTAAATGACGGGGGTGGGGAAGTAAATTTGTCATTCATGACCAACGTAGACCCCATGCTCTTAGAGAGTGTGCACGTGAATACTCCATTCACTGCACCCCCTGACTCTTCAGAGCTATTCCCCTCCTTATATTACTTGATGGTAGAAGCCTTGCCGAAGTACAAGAAGTTGAGCGGTATATCATTGCGGCTAGGGAAAAGGAAATCGAGAGCTTATGTAGGGTGGAGCAATGAAGAGAGTTAAAAGCAAAAGCCCCTATGTCAATATCCTCGCCAGGAGAGTAATTGAGTGCTCATGAATTAGCGACCACTAAGGGTCAACCCATAGAGAGCCACACTGCATCAAGTTCAAAGGACACCCCTAGCACCTCAATCCTAGATGGAGCGTTCTTAAATGAGAACTGGGAGTACGAACTACAAAAAAAAACTCTAATCGACCTATACACAGGTCACACCTATCACATGGGTTGGTTAGATGTCCTACAATCCACAACGGGTGCTACTAGTGTGGAGGATACACAACAAAGAGTTTGTGAGGTCATCCATAGGGTTATTGAGCTAGAGAGACAGAACAAGGGGATCCACATGCCTTCAATGGGTCTCATGAGATTCTTGATATAGGGAAGGCTAAACAACCAACCTTATTGCAAATGGAGGCTCCCTCAGTAAGTTTGATGGATCCTCCATACGTTTTTTTGCCAGGGGTCTCGGTGCAATCTGAGCCCACAAGTGATAGCTTTACCTTTCCAAGTCTAGCTCATCTTTCCCTTGATGACACCACAACTACCATTGCAACCCTAATGCTGGGCATGCCGAGAAACATGCCATGGACCTCATTTGTTAGTACAACACCGTTACATGGTAGCTCAATGCCTACAACACTACCTACAAATGTGTACCAATCGTATACACCTATGGGCCCTTGTACTCATGTAGTTCCCACCCCTCCCATTGTTTCAAAAACCTATACTCTAGAACCACAACACCCAAGCTCTTATTTCAATGGGACCATACCGGCTAGCATTAGCATGTCACATCCGACGTCTGTTATGCCTAGGGCCACAAATATGAACTTTGGGCCACCACATGGCACAACACCGTACCAAACGTGGAATGCAAGGGCTTCCTATGCGCCAAGCCTAATGCCAATACCTACTCCACATGTAGTCTCTGGAGCGCCTTCACCCATGGGCTGCTCACTTAGGTGACTTGGCAATGTTTGATCAAGCTATCGATCGATCTATTGCTGAGAATATGCGTAACATGCCTGATAGAGAACCTAGAAGTAAGGCAGTACAAATAGCCAAGCTCACACAAAAATTTAGTGGAGACGGGTATGTGAGAAAGCATATCCAAGTGTTTGAACAAATATGCAATTCTCTAGGAGAACACAATGACCTGCATAAGAGTAATGCTTTAAGCCTAACCTTAAAGCATATTCTCTAGGAGAACACAATGACCTGCATAAGAGTAATGCTTTAAGCCTAACCGTAAGTGGAAAGGCGGGGGATTGGTATAGAACCCTAAGGGTGGAAGGAAAAACGATTTACCCTACTCTTAGGAGACTGTTCTTGAAACAATACATACGGGAGGGAGTGCTTTGGGGTGTAGCCTCTCAGCTCCAGAAAGCCCAATGAGAGGAAGGAGATTCGGTGAGAGACTTTATTAGTCGCTTGAAGCATTTGAATTCTCGTTGTAATCCAAATGAGCGCTTCAATAATAATCAATTGCTTGATAGTGAGGCGGTCCGGGGCGGGCAACAAGAAGAGTGGCCTCTAAGCACACTTCTAGGCTCCCATGCTGCTCAATTGGGTTGGGATTGGAAAAAAAACAACAAACACACACCCTAACCCTACACAATTTTGGGACACCACCTAGTTTTGGATGCGAACTAGGACGCGTAAAGAGAGAGAGAGAGAGAGAGAGAGAGAGAGAGAGAGAGAGAGAGAGAGAGAGAGAGAGAGAGAGTGCTCGGGCTGCTTTGAAATGTATCGACAATGATCAAGCAAACACAATTTTATATGTAAGAAAGAGAGAGAAGGGGGAGGGGGTGCTTGTTGCATTAATACCTTCTTGCAAATCTGTCATGACCAATCAAAGTGAGATTAGTATTCGTTCAACATAGCTTGAGTAAATTACACCACAACACATCACAAGAAAAGCCACCCCAATCACTGTCTTAAGGCCAGGGGAGTCCTCTCCACCTTGTCGCCCTCTTATAGTATGTGGGATTTATAGCTAAATTGATGACAACACCCAGAGACAAGCTATCAAGAACTTAAAAAAAAAACACCAAGACACTTACACATCATTGTTGTCCATTACTTCACGTTGGAAGAGAGACAAAGTATCCAAGCTTAATCCAAATCCACCCTCCTTGATTCAACAAATGTTGGGCTTACACTAGTAGGAGAAATGATAGATTTCCTACTCTCAATTGAATGATCACTCTCTCTTACAATGGCATAGAGTTCCCTTGCTAATCATCCCTAATACAACACATGCATATGCATAAGACAATGAGCTTCCACTCAAGAGCTCCTTCTAGAGAGGTTGAGCTTGGCTTCTCAAGCTATAGCATACTGCTCTTGCTTATGGCTCCCCCCTTTTTGTGCTAGCTACACCCTCCTTTTATAGCAATTTTGAGGGCTAGGGTTACTCCTCTAACCATGGTTGGGTTAGATTTTCAGCACTTATCTAATTTCTTTTTCTTGGAATTGTCAAGAAGTTGGTGGGGATAGATGAAGAAAAGAGAGAGGAGAGAAGTGGAGGTAATAGGACTTTTCATACTAGGTTAGTGTTAGTAGATTAGTAGAGTTAGTATTTTTATTGATTTACAAATGGAATTGGATATTTACAATGGGAGTATCCATGTAGGATACAAATAAGGAAGAAAAAACTCTTAATAGGTAAGAAAATATGGATTTCTTACAATGTTGATGCTCCAAGTGTCTTGAGTAGGGTCAATTTTGACGCTTGTTGACGGTCCACTAGCTTGACAGTACATTTTTTCTCCACTCTTGACCTTCCTTGGGAGCCAAGGTAAGTGAACATGAGTAATCAATCACCATGATGCTGTCTTTCAAGAAAAGAGACTGAATTTTGTGGTTTTTTTTTATAGATATGGGTAATATGGATGAAGAAAAATGAAACTAGGTGGTCAATTTTGGAATGGAAGTGTGTGTAGGAGAGGAAAATGATAAAGTGGAAGAGGGAGTGTGGCTGCATAGCATGGGCAAACTGGGGTCCACCAATAAAATCATAGCTCACAGCTCGTAGCTCAAAAACATATGAAAAAATTTGAGGTAAAAGTTCAGCCCATGAGCTACAACTTTTGTTTGTATCACCTTTTCAAATTCAGAGAGCAAGTGATCTTTAAAAATTCAGCAAAACCGACTGTTTTTTTCCATTGCACAAAGACCTTGTGGGGTCCTCCTTTGGATAATTCTTTTGAATACCTCCAAGAGTGAGCCCCCCATAGTGCATGCATATATGCCACATACCCTTGACCTTATTTGGTAGGTCTATAATTGAAGATATTGTTGAGATCATGATATAAGTGAATAGTACAACTAAGAAAATCAAATATTGAGCGGTCTAAAAAAAATATCTACATGTCAAATATAAATAATATAGGTGGAAAAAATATAAAGGGGTCAAAATAAATCTCTCTCATTATAAGTCTACCATAAAAAGATGAATATTTTTGGTGGTCTAATTTATGAGAGTAATAGAGAATAGATGTAGGAAGGAAAAAATCACAATAGTGAAAAAAATATACACATAAATAGAACTAGTTTTTTTGGATTTTTGTTGGGATGGAGTTACACCAAAAATAAGAGAAGCTTGCATGAAATTATTTTTATATGGAATAAAGAGTATGCAAAATGGTAAGAAAAAATATGGTAATGGTGAGTCAATGTACATAGCATAAATAACACACCATAGGTAGAAATATTTAAATAAATACCAAAATAATTATGAAAAATCCTTTTATTTAGACCCTATATACAATGAAATATTTACGCACAAATGGGCCATAATATACTTATATTTTTTTAATTTTTCATTAAAGGTATCACCACTTGGGAAGCAGCCACCACCACTGCGATCCAATTGGAGGATAATTTAATGATTCAAGGAGAAAGAGTGTTTGTTGAACCTAAGTCTACTAGCTCGCAAGCATCGGTGCATCAGCCAATGACCCTAAAGCCTATTGCTAAGGAGCCAAAGATATATGAGATGACTTTAGCAGATCTCACCAAGGCTATTCAAGAGGGTCTTACAGACAATCATGCTCCGCAAAACAATCATATGTATCCAAGAAGGGAGCAACAATGGTGCTCAGTATGCTATACTCCGCATAGTACTAGTGAATGCCCTAGTTTTAGGGTAAAATTAATGGGAATTGCAATGCATGTGGGAGGTATGGTCATCAAGCTACGGATTGCATAGTATTTAAGCACGCGATGGCCAATAGACCTGGCCAATAGACCAACCTTAGCATGGACAGAAACACCTCGAGTGCCTGCATTGATGCCGGCTCCACCTCTTGAACAAACGTCACAACACATGGTCCCTAGGGCCCAAAATGTTGTTCAAACAACACCCTTACCACCCCTAGTGCTAAGACCGCAACCACCACATCCGAAAATCATGTCTGTTCAAGTGGGTTGTGAGTCATCTATTGCTTGTTTGGAAGGCTGTGAGGAATATATAGACCCTAATATGGCCTATGGGATGGATGTGCTTGAAGAAACTCCACAATACTACATGGAGGACTATCGGGGACAAGTCAAACCTGTCTATCAGGTAGCTACTCTTGCTGCAAGAGGCCAAAATATCAATTACATTGCTAAGAGACCACATCTTCAATTCTATGAGTGTGGAGGCCCACATCGTGTGGCCGAGTGTCCTATTAGGCTACAAAAAAACGCCACACTAATGCAAACTAATCAAGCGATCACGTCTACAATGCTGATACTCATGTGTAATCGATGTGGTATAGATCATTTGATTGCCCAATGTCCAAATAATCCAAATGCGTTGAAGATCATGCCATTAAACTTGATTGAGGTTACCAAGGAGCCATCACAAAGTACACCTGTGGTACCAATAAACGTACTCACACGATCGATGCTCCAAAAACAAAATTATATTCTTGAAGAAAGAGATACGGCATCAATTGCCCAATCTTAGAAGAATAAGAAAACACGAACGAAGAGATTGCAAAAAGCAGCAAAGTCAGACACAGTTCAAAGAACAGCATAAGGACTAATGACGACCCCGTATATATGAACGACACTAAGAGGATTCTGATTCAGGTGAAACCATGGAGACCAAAACGACCACTAGGGAGGAAACCAACAAGGAAGATCTTCATGAGCCACAATGGCCAGGATCCAAGAAGAAGATAGGAACTTATCCAAACCTTACAGAGAAGATCGAGCGGGTCAAGCAATTAAGGAGTTTGGTAGAAGATACCCAAAGGGATCTAGAGCCAGCACCTAGGCAGATCCATAGTACAGACACAGTGTTTTCTACGCAACAACAACCTCAAGTCCATAGACCCCTAGCCATACTTAGTGTCATCCAAGAAGAAAGTGACTTAAAGTCATGGGAAAGTGGGCGTTCTCAGTTCTTGTTGGAAAGAATGTTTACAAAAGGACTACCTGGCCCTATCAAAGAAATGGAGATCCCATCTTCCTTATGTCAAGGGACTGAAGCCCAAAAGGTGCCGTTAAATATTGAAAAATTGATGGACTTCATGGCTTTAGAAGTTAGAACCACCATCATGTCCAAACTATATGGAGACCCTGAGCTATTCTTAGCTCTTCGAGCTTTCCTCAATGGAGAACTAAAGGTCGGGCTACCACAATTTGCACAGATGGATGGAGTTAGGGAGATGCCAATAGAGGAGGAACACTTAGATCCACAACCCAACTTAGATGAGAACCCTATTGTAGAAATACCTGTTAACAAGTTGGGACAATACGTTGAGGAAGATGAATCCAATGCATCCATACCAATCACTACCAAGGGATTAACTGTGAAGGGAATCCTTGATGGTGGTGTTGGGTTAGCATTGTGACTAAAATTTGTTGGCAAACTATGGGAAGACCTCACCTTGCGACCACAACCATAGTAGTAAAGATGGCCAATGGGTCTATTGTTAAACCTATTGGGATGCTAGAAGATGTCAAGATCAAGGTCTTTGGACATAAAATAAGAATTACCTTCATTGTTATGAAATTCTCCAAGCACACTATGGCATCTGAGATGATCTTGGGACGTCCTTTCATGAGGGAAACAAAAATGGTGCATGACTGGTATAAAAACCATGTCTACTTGCAGTTCCAAGATTCTGTCATTCGAGTGGATCTTGTAACTGGTCGAGAACATCCTCTAGGAAACAGGTTTATAATTGATCATAGATTTGACACCACAGTTCACTCAGCCCCATTGCAGTATTGTTACACGTGTAAAGCGGACACTGATGTTGGGGAAGATTCTCCTTATTGGATGTACTACCTGGGATGACTGAGTCGGACAATGTGGATTGGGTCCATCTAGCTGCAACCATAGACACTTGGGGAAACAGGGGGATGACCTGGGTAACACTTGAGGGGGATGAAATTCCAACACTCGTACCCTTAAATATGCTAGAAGCAATGCATATAGCTTTTGATGACCTACAAGATGAAGGTATGACTGGCATTGGAACCAGTAGCGTCTCACAAGACTATACCCACACGATTTGGGGTCAGAATCATCAATTGAAATTGACCATGAGGACGAAGAATCTGAGTTAAATCGTAGTGAAAATGTGGGGAAAAACCATTCAGGGTCTAGTGGTACCCTAGATGACAATCTATCCAAGGGAGCAGAAGACACAAGTAGCGATTCATCTAGTGACTCTTCACTAGAGATCGGTCGTAATAAAAAATTAGACAAGAAGAGTAAGAGATATAAGAGGCAACAATATCGAGCAAATGTGCTGTTAACCCTCACGGCTCACAGACACCATATCACCTACGACGGATGTTGTATTATTTACTTGGTAGAGTCAGGTACGGGGCTTGTCGGTCCAATAGGAAAAGGGTAAGATTGATCGCCGATGAGAGGCGCACTCTAATTGGAACATTCAAGGGTTTAGTTGGCTAAGCATGGGCGCCCAAGTGTGAATGGGCTGAGCTCATATAAAAGTCAACTAAACCTAAAATTCACTTATTCTCTCATTTGTGCAATTGAAGAGTGCTCTTGCTCCATCTCCATCTTCTTCTTATTCATCTCCTTGTGTGTGTGTGTATGCGAGAGAGAGAGAGAGAGAGAGAGAGAGAGAGAGAGAGAGAGAGAGAGAGAGAGAGAGAGATTGAGCATTGCGGCGGCACGACGACGGCGAGGCGGTTGAGCGCGGCGTAGCGGCGTTTTCCACTTCTTCGCGGCAAGGAATCCTCCATGAAGCAAGCGTAGAGCGGTGAGTGACACACCATCATCATCTTTGAGCTTACTAGTTTAGGCTTGTTGTGTGCTTGGAGCCATTTGTGGCTCGCACGCGGTGTATATTCGGCAAGTTCCTTGCATTGACACGTGCAACATACGCGCACATTTTTGGCGCCGCTGCTGGGGGTTGCCATACACTAAGCTTGAATGGCACTCTGTGCTTCTTTTGTGGTGCAATTTCTATTGTAGGAAAGGTAAGGAAGGAGGGTGTGTGTGTTGAGAAGAGGGATTTGGTGTTATACTGTGTGTTTTTTTTGTTAATGGAGTTTTCAAAGGTACTTTGTTTATTCTCTTGTATTAAGGTTGTTAGTTTTCTTTGTTAATGGAGTTTTCAAAGGTACCGTGTTTATTCTCTGTGTACTAAGGTTGTTAGTTTTCTGTGTACAGTAAGTAGGAAGTAGATCTGTGAGAGTTAATAGAGCGTGTTAATGTGTAACAGTAGGTGTATTAGTTAGAAGTAGGTAGATAGAGTTTGTGTGTGCTCTGGCGCAAGCCGCAACGACCTTATCCTTAAGAAATAAAAATAAATAAATAAAAATTATTTTTTTATTTTTTATTTTTAAAAGGTAGGACCGGGATCGAGAATATCTCCCAGACCCAAGCCCAAGCTCACGCTCAGGCTTAGGGCTCACTCGCCTTTTAAAATTACGAATTTTAGCTTCACACGTAGCTAAAATTCGATTTTTTGAGGACCAACGGAACTTCACATGCCCGAAAATTGTGTTGTAAAGCACACGGTGACCCTCTAAGTGATACGCTCGTTTTGAGCTATCACACACTTTAATAAAAAAAAATCAAACATTAAAAAAACATTTAAAACGTAAAAAACACGAGTGAACGAACGCTTAAAAAAGTAAGCGGTTAACCTTCGAGGTTATTGGCCGACGCTTGTAGGGTGTCAAAGGCAGTACAAACCAAGACCCGAACATAGCGGCTAGTGACTCTTCCTCTGACTACGACGTCATGGAGGGTTTCCCAATGCCTAATCCCGATAGCTCAAGCCAAGACATGCATGCCATGGGCCCGCCGTCCGGGCCGAGCGTGTTTAGCCGCCTTTAGTAGAGCCACTCGCTTCGAACATAGAGCTAATGATGTAAATGAGGGGGGTGGGGAAGTTAATTCTCCATTCGTGACAAACGTAGACCCTATACCCTTAGAGAATGTGCACGTGAATACTTCATTCATTGCTCCTCTTGACTCTTTAGAGTTATTTCCCTCTGAGGTCGTATTACCCGATGGTAGAAGCCTTGCTGAAGTGCAAGAGGTTGAGCGATATATCCTTGCAGCGAGGGAAAAGGAAGTCGAGAGCTTACGTAAGGCGGAGCAATGAAGAGAGTTAAAAGCGAAAGCCCCCATGTCAATATCCTTGCTAAGAGAGCAATCGAGTGCCCCTGACTTAGCAACCGCTAAGGGCCAACCCCGAGAAAGAAACATTGCATCTACCTCAAAGGACACCCCTAGCACCTCAATCCTAGATGGAGTGTTCTTAATTAAACTGGGAGTACGAATTAAAAACAGAGACTCTGACCGACCTATACACAGGTCACACCTATCACGTGGGTTGGTTAGATGTCCTACAATCCACAATGGGTGCTACTAGTGTGGAGGATCAACAACAAAGAGTTTGTGAGGTCATCCATAGGGTCATTGAGTTAGAGAGACAGAACAAGGGGATCAACATGCGTTCAACGGGTCTCATGAGATTCTTAGATACAGGAAAGGCTAAACAACCGACCTTATCGCAAATGGAGACTCCCTCGGTAAGTCCGATGGATCCTCCCTATGTTGTTTCTCCAGGGGTGTCAGTGCAATCTGAGCCCACAAGTGATACCTTTACCTTTCCAAGTCTAGCTCATCTTTCTCTTGATGACACCACGGCTACCATGCCTACCCCAATGATGGGCATGCCAAGAAACACGCCATGGACCTCATTTGTTAGTAAAGCACCACTACATGGTAGCTCAATGCCTGCAACAGTACCTACAAGTGTGTACCAATCGTATGCACCCATGGGTCCTCGTACTCATGTAGTCTCTACTCCTCCCATTGTATCAATTACCTATGCTCCACAACCACAATACCCAAGTTCTTATTTCCATGGGACTATATCGGCTAGCATTAGCATGTCACATCCAACGTCTGCTATGCCTAGGGCCACACATATGAACTTTGGCCCACCACATGGCACAACATCGTACCCAACGTGGAACCCAAGGGCTTCCTATGTGCCAAGCCCGATGCTAATACCTACTCCACATGTAGTCTTTGGAGCGCCTCCACCCACGGTGCCTGCTCACTTAGGTGACTTGGCAACATTTGCTCAAGCTATTGGCCGATCTATTGCTGAGAATATGCGTAACACGTTGATGGAGCAAAAGATGTCGTGCGCACACTCACACACCCAGACAACTCAACACAACACAAGGAATTTACTTGAATTCCTCACCTCACTCACTACCACTCAAAATCTCCCTAAAAACTCTACCCACAAGCTCAATTCAAACCCCAAACGCCTCGACCTACAAGCCCTTGCCTGCCCGCAAACACTACAAGGTGAGTCGAGGTGATCAACACTTGAAACCACGCTTGATGGTGACCAAAACATACAATAAAAACCAAAAACTCCAGCCACAAAAGGCCACTCTCAAACCATTGAAAAAGCTTCACCAAACTCCACTCTGTTGGACTCTTTGGAGTAGCGCCAACCCTAATGGCACCGATATAGGGTCACATAGTCTTGCAGAAAGCCGCACCTTCTTCCCTCAATTCCTTGCACACACACATCCATGGAAACCTCAGAACTTCCATAGACTCTCCCAAGTGCAAAATTGAAGAGAGAAAGCTCTCATTCACTCCTCCATACACTCGAAAACAGGACGAGAACGCAACGGGACTGCACTAGACTACCTTTAGGAACCCTGCTTCCTCCCACACACAAAGGGGTGAAAATGTTGATATTACTCTTTAAAAGTCCTCCCTCAGCTGGAACACTCACGCCACCGTGAGTGATGTGGCAATTTGAAGCCATTTCACACCTTTTTTGACCATTTTTTGACCCTTTTTGGCCCAGTTTTGGCCAGTTTGTGACCCCTAGCGGGCATTTTTCGCAGGAAAAACCCCAAGCGGACTCCAAAATTCACCAAATTTTGCAAGCTTGATCCTTGATACCCAAAGCACATTTCCACATCCCCACATTCCATTTTTGACCACTTCTAGGGCACGTATCACCGCAGATCAGGCGCTGCAAATAGACAACTACCGCATGTGTCAAACTTCTCGAGCAGGATGAGAGTACCGACACTTGTCACTTGCATTATTTACATTCTAGAAAGCTCAAACACATTATTTAGAGCGAAAATAAGCCACCTAGAACCATATCCAAGGCCGAGATACTCTATCTAGGCAGGTACGTATGCTCAACTGCCGACACGCAAGCACGCATATTTACAATGTGCACACGTTGCACCTTTTTTCGAACTTGAAACCACTTTGCAAAGCTCCCAAATGCATGTATTTACATATTTTTGTACATATGACCATGCATATAAACGCTACTTTGTACACGCCAAAAGCGGTCTATCATCATTGCCCACCCTCTAGGTAGAGCATTTATGCTCAACCAAGAGACTATTTGCATCTGGAACCATATCCCTCGCAAAATATTTCTTCAATCTATAACCATTTATTCTGTAGCGCAAACGTTCACCAGACAATTTTTCCAAATCATAGGTGCCATTAGAAAATACATGCTTCACTCTGTATGGACCCAACCATTTGTCCCTCAATTTCTTCTGAAAAGGAAAATCCAAGCGAGAATCATACTTCATCACCAAATCTCCTTCTTTGATCTCTTTCTCTGGCAGCCTCTTATTCATTTTCTCCATCTTGTCTGTGCTTGTTGAAGATAATAATCACTGGCTTTCTCTCTATTCATTCGCAACAACTCTAGAGAAAGAATTATTTCTTGCAGCTTGTCATTATGCTCACCTTGCATTCTGTACAACAACTTCAAGGCATCCAACTGCACTCGTATGGGCATAAGAGCTCCCTTTCCATAAACAAGCTCATATGGTGTAAACTGTGTTGACACTCTATACGCAGTTCTATAAGCCCACAAACACTTTTCCAAGTCCAAGTCCCACTCTTTAGGATGCTCTCTAGCATACTTTGATAGAATCTTCACAATTTGACCATTGCAGTTCTCAACCAACCCATTGCATTGTGGGTAGTAAGGAGAAGAATGCCTATGCTGAATTTTCAATTTCTCCATGAGAGCAGCAACAAGTTTTCCCCTAAATCCTGGTCCACGATAAAAAATAATAACCATAAGAGCTCCAAACCTGCAACACACCTGTTCATATAAAAAAGAGGCCACTCTTCCTGCTGTTACATCTTGTACTGCTCTTGCCTCCACCCATTTTGTCAAATAGTCCACAGCGACAAGGATATACCTTTTACCATTGTTCGTCCTTGGCATTGGACCTACAACATCTACTCCCCATTTTGCAAATGCATCAAAAGACATTATAGATTTTTGAGGCTCAGCTAAAAGCTTTCGATTTGCAAACACTTGGCATTCATGGCATGACTTGCACCAAAAATAAGCATCTCTCATCATAGAGGGCCAACAGTAACCTGCTCTTAAAACACGAAAGACAACCTGATCCTTGCCTTGATGCCTGTTTATTCATGGTAGTGCTCCAAAATCAAGCCTATCTCTTCTTTGTACGACACTTTTCTCAAAATGCTATCCTTGCCACATAAAGCATGAGATCCTCACCTACCAATGTGTAGTTTCTTGCTTTTGCAACTATTCTCTTACACCGAACCTTTGACATGCCCTCTGGACATTTCCGTTTACCAAGAAATACTTCTACATCTTGCAATGATTCCCTTCCTGCATACAAGGCTTCCTTGACCTATAAAGGAGCTACCAAGGCATCCAACTTTTCCCTAGCCAACTCATCAGCTTCTTTATTCTGCTCACGAGGAACATGCTTAAACTGTATCTTCTCAAACTCATGCAAAAGCTTCTTGATGCCATAGAACCATTTCTTCAAATTGTCTTTCTTAACATTCCACAAACCAAGCAACTGATTCATGACTAGCAATGCATCCCCTTTTGCAATGACCCTCTTCAGTCCAAAATCAACACACTGCTTCAACCCAAGGAAAAGCGTGAGATACTCGGCCTCATTGTTACTTTCAGCTTCATCAAGATCGTAAGCTCTAGAAAATATTACATCGCCTTTTGGGTTCTTAATGACTACCCCACCACTTGCCTTTTGAAGAACTTTTCTGTATGCACCATCAAACATCATTGTATACGCATCTGTAATATCTACTTCCTCTTCATGATCATCCTTGTCAACCCTTGGGTAAGATGGAAGCTCCCCCCCCTTATGTACCACTATGTCTGCCAAGTGAGCTTTAACAGAATGATCCACTTTAAACTCAAACTCATACTCTTGAAGCTCCAAAGTCCACTTTAAGATGCGCTTGCTAGGCTTCAAATGTTGTACTACATCCGGCAAAAGATTCGATGTGGTGAGCACATAGAACTTTTGGGGCAACAAATAGGTTTTAAACCTTCGACAAGCAAGAACCAAGGCGAATACCCACTGTTCCATTTCCGTGTAGGAGAACTCGCTTATATTTTTCATCTTGCTCTCAAAATAAACTGGCTTAAAGTTCCTTCCTTGCTTTTGTAAGAGAACCGACCCAAAAGCTACTGACCCCACACTAATAGATACATAGAAAATCGACTGCAAGTCAGGAGGACTCACTGTTGGTAAAGCACACAATACCTCCTTGATGCCATCAAAAGCCTGTTGCATGTCTTCCCTCCATTCAAACCCTTGAACTCTTTGACTCAATTTCTGGAGAGGATACACATACTGACATAGCATCCAGAAAAAACGTGACAAGTACCTGAGTTTATGCACAAATGATGCCAAATCCTTTGTGTTGCTGGGCGGATCCATAAGCAATAAAGCCTTAACTTTCTCTGGGTCAGCTTCTATTCTATTTTGGAAAACCACATGTCCTAGCAAATGGACTCTGGCATGAACAAACTTACACTTCTTTGGGTTGAGTTGCCCACCCTCTTGTTGAAGCCTTTCAAAACTCAACCTCAGCTTCTGCAAATGTGTGACCCTTGAGCTATAACACCCAATGTCATCCATGAAAACGCGAATGAACTTACCCAAGTAGGGACCAAACACTCTATTCAGCCATCCTTAGAAGGTAGCATATGCATTAACCAGCCCAAAAGGCATTCTTTTGTAGGCAAAACAACCCCAAGGAGTAATGAAGGTCGTCTTCAATCGATCTTCAATCGCTATCAAGATCTGAAAGTAGCCAGAAAATCCATCCATGATTGAGTAACGTTCATGACCTGCAACCTGATTGAGGATTTCATCTAGAAAGGGTAGTGGATAATGATTCCTTTTTGTGGTATCATTCAAAGGTTTGAAATCGACACATATCCTAAATCTTTTGTTCTTCTTGGGCACAATGACAACTGGAGAGACCCATTCGGACTCCTCCACTTGAAAGATGAAATCTGCTTCCAAAAGCTTCGTCACCTCTTCATGAAGTGCCTTCTCATGAATGACCCCCAATCTCCTAAGCTTTTGAACCTTTGGCTTGGCACCTTCTTTTAGATTGATTCTATGCTTGACTCCTTTAGCTTCTTGCAACTCTGTATATTCAATGGCGAATAGCTTTGGAAACTCTGTAAACATGTCTTCATACTCCTTTTTTTCTTTTTCTGTCAAGTCCTCTCCTAGCATGCTCCTTACATTCACTTTGGCAGGCTCTACAATTGCTTTTGGACTATCCTTCTCCTCCTTGACCTTCACATCATGCATTGATGCTTCCTTTTCAACACTTATCCCAAAAAGATTAGGACATAATTGCATCAAGCATTCCTCTACACTTTCTTCTGATGATGTAGAAGAAGCATCACTATCGTATGATGTGGTTTCGGTCGAATCCGTATCTTGCATCTCCACTAGGGGCTGTGTACGGCTCTCATGTGTCTTCATGTTGTAGACAATGGTCCTTCCTTTCTCTTTGTCGGGGATGGTGATCAAGCCCGTGCCCCAATCCGGCTTAGCACCAAGGGTTATAAGCCATGGCCTCCCTAAAATGATTGGATACGCATTCTCACCCACTTGCATCACGTAGCAATCAACCAAGCACTCAATCCCCAAGACTTTTATATTCACATCTTCAACAATTCCAAGACACCTTGCCTTTTTGTGGTTGGCCATCCTCATACGGATCAAAGCATTCACTGAAATCTTAACGCCTGCTTCCTTCATGATAGCCTCGGTCATGAAACACACGTGGGCACCACCATCCACATATGCTTGCACTTCCGTCTTCTTTCCCAGCATAGCTTCAACTATTGGCACCATATCGACTGGGTGACCAACCCTCAAAGATGACACCATGCTTTGACGCTTTTCCTTCTTGGAAGGGAGCCGCATACTCACACACTTGGTCCACTGCCTCCTCAATTTAGCATTCAAAGCCACCAACTGACCAAAAGATATATTTGCCTTTTGATTTAGTATGTCGTCGACAATATCATAGTCTTCAACACCTTGGCCAAGGAGGTAGTCCTTTGGACCAATTTTCCTTCTTCGCTGCCTCTTGCTACTTTCTGGTTTGTCTTCTGCCTTAGCCTTTCCTTTCCTTGCTCTTGTTTCCCTCTCTTATTCTGTCTCTTTCTCCCTATCATGCCTAGCTCTCTTATTGGCCAAAACATCCACATCTTGATGCTCAAGGGTAATGATGTTAATAGCCCTACCTTCTCCATTTGTAGGCAATGGTTGCAGTTGTTGTTGCGGCGACGGTGCTTCTAGTGCCCGTTCTTGATGATTCTCTTCTATTCTTCCTCGACCACGTCCATATAGGGGGTATATTCCTCCTCTCTCTCTTGGTGGTTCAGGACAATCAGGGGTGTAGTGACCCTCTTCATCACAATTGTAGCATCTTCCTTGTAGCCTTCGTCCCCTGCCTCTCCCAACTGGCCGCTCCTCTCTTTGGTTCCTATTCATTATGTTAATTCTTAATTCTTGCAACTGACCAGCAAGATCATGCAAAACCCGGGCCGTAACGGGATCTGGACCTTGAACCACTCGCTCCACTCTATCATCCGTTGTCACTGGGACCATTGGTTGCACCACAACTGGCTCAGCATGTGTCAGGCCTTGCTCCCACCTTCTCTTGATCTTCTTACTCTTGGCGTCGGCAATTTCCACAGCTCTTTCAAATGTAGCAGGCTCATCTTGATCGACCTTCTCCCTTACACTTGGATGGAGACAATCCATAAACTGACGTACTTTAAAGAAATCCCCTGGAGGTACTTGGGATGCCACCTCTAATTGAACCCAAAGTCCTTTGAAGTGTTGCAAAAACTCTTTAAAGTTAGCATGAACATATTGCTACAAACCTCTCAATTTTGTTGTCGCTTCTGTTGCGGTTAGTTTCTTTCCAAACATGTCAAAAATTGCCAGCTTCACCTACTCCCATGTTTGATTTTTTTCTTCCTCTAAACCTTCAAACCACTCCCAAGCTTCTCCTTTGAGCGCAAGAGGAAATACATGAAGCTTGGCTTCATCATTCACAATGTGCATACCAAGCGTATGCCACTCGAAGTCCGCAATCCAATCCTTAACATTCTCCTTCCCTGTAAACACTGGCCGACTATACACCATCCCTTTGAAGTTGCTTCTCGCTTGCGTGAGTAATTCCACAAAATTTGAAGTCTTGCACCTCAACCAAACCACCACTTTTCTTCAATGAAGCTCGAACATCACAGCAAAACCGCTTCACTTGGGTGCACAACCGGCAAATTTTCGCTCCCCAGCAGGATCGCCAAAGGATGATGGAGCAAAAGATGTTGTGCGCACACTCACACATCTAGACACCTCAACACAACACAAGGAATTTACTTGAATTCCTCACCTCACTCACTACCACTCAAAAGCTCCCTAAAAACTCTACCCACAAGCTCAATTCAAACCCCAAACGCCTCGACCTACAAGCCCTTGCCTGCCCGCAGACACTACAAGGTGAGTCGAGGTGATCAACACTTGAAACCACGCTTGATGGTGACCAAAACATACAATAAAAACCATAAAAAAAAACCAAAAACTCCAGCCACAAAAGGCCACTCTCAAACCATCGAAAAAGCTTCACCAAACTCCACTCTGTTGGACTCTTTGGAGTAGCGCCAACCCTAATGGCACCGATACAGGGTCACATAGTCTTGCAGAAAGCCACACCTTCTTCCCTCAATTCCTTGCACACACACATCCATGGAAACCTCAGAACTTCCATAGACTCTCCCAAGTGCAAAATTGAAGAGAGAAAGCTCTCATTCACTCCTCCATACACTCGAAAACAGGACGAGAACGCAACGGGACTGCACTAGACTACCTTTAGGAACCCTGCTTCCTCCCACACACAAAGGGGTGAAAATGTTGATATTACTCTTTAAAAGTCCTCCCTCAGTTGGAACACTCACGCCATCGTGAGTGATGTGGCAATTTGAAGCCATTTCACACCTTTTTTGACCATTTTTTGACCCTTTTTGGCCCAGTTTTGGCCAGTTTGTGACCCCTAGCGGGCATTTTTCGCAGGAAAAACCCCAAGCGGACTCCAAAATTCACCAAATTTCGCAAGCTTGATCCTTGATACCCAAAGCACATTTCCACATCCCCACATTTCATTTTTGACCACTTCTAGGGCACGTATCACCGCAGATCAGGCGCTGCAAATAGACAGCTACCGCATGTGTCAAACTTCTCGAGCAGGATGAGAGTACCGACACTTGTCACTTGCATTATTTACATTCTAGAAAGCTCAAACACATTATTTAGAGCAAAAATAAGCCACCTAGAACCATATCCAAGGCCGAGATACTCTATCTAGGCAGGTACGTATGCTCGACTGCCGACACGCAAGCACGCATATTTACAATGTGCACACGTTGCACCTTTTTTCGAACTTGAAACCACTTTGCAAAGCTCCCAAATGCATTTATTTACATCTTTTTGTACATATGACCATGCATATAAACGCTACTTTGTACATGCCAAAAGCGGTCTATCATCGCCTGATAGAGAGCCTAGAAGTAAGGCGGTACAAATAGCCAAGCTCACACAAAAATTTAGTGGAGACGGGGATGTGAGAAAGCATATCAAAGTGTTTGAACAAATATGTGATTCTCTAGGAGAACACAATGACCTACATAAGAGCAATGCTTTAAGCCTAACCTTAAGTGGAAAGGCTGGGGATTGGTATAGAACCCTAAGGGTGGAAGAAAAAACGATTTACCCTACTCTTAGGAGACTGCTCTTCAAAGAATACATACGAGAGGGAGTACTTTGGGGTGTAGCCTCTCAGCTCCAGAAAGCCCAACGAGAGGAAGGGGAATCGGTGAGAGACTTTATTGGTTGCTTGAAGCATTTGAATTCTCGATGTAATCCAAATGAGCGCTTCAACAATAACCAATTGCTTGATAGATTCATTAGGGGATTAGGACATGAGGATATCTACAATGGCTTAGTCATTAGAGGTATCACCACTTGGGAAGGAGTCACTACCAATGCGATCCAATTAGAGGATAATTTAATGATTCAAGGAGAAAGAGTGTCTGTTGAGTCTAAATCTATTAGCTCACAAGCATCGGGGCATCAACCAATGACCCTAAAGCCTATTGCTAAGGAGCCAAAGATATCGAAGATGACTTTAGCAGATCTCACCAAGGCTATTCAAGAGAGTCTTAGAGACAATCGTGCTCCACAGAACAATCATATGTATCCAAGAAGGGAGCAGCAATGGTGCTCAGTATGCTATGGACCGGATAGTACCAATGAATGCCCTACTTTTAGAGTAAAATTCAATGGGAACTGCAATGCCTGTGGGAGGTATGGTTATCAAGCTAAGGATTGCATAGTATTTAAGCGTGCGATGGCCAATAGACCAACCTTAGCATGGACAGACACACCTCGAGTGCCTGCATTGATGCCGGCCCCACCTCTTGAACAAACATCACAACACATGGTCCCTAGGACCCAAAATGTTGTTCAAACAACACATTTACCACCTCCAGTGCTAGGACCCCAACCACCACATCCGAGAATCACTTCTGTGAATCAAGTGGGTTGTGAATCATCTATTTCTTGTTTGGAAGGCTGTGAGAAAGATATAGATCCTAATATCGCGTATGGGATGGATGTGCTTGAAGAAAGTCCACAATACTACATGGAGGACTATCGGGGATAAGTCAAACCTGTCTATCAGGTAGCTACTCTTGCTCCAAGAGGCCAAAATATCAATTACACTGCTAAGAGACCACATCTTCAATGCTATGAGTGTGGAGGCCCACATCGTGTAGCGGTGTGTCCTATTAGGCTACAAAACAATGCCACACTAATGCAAACCAATCAAGCGAGCACGTCTAGAATGCCGATAATCATGTGTAATCGATGTGGCATAGATCATTTGATTGCCCAATGTCCAAATAATCCAAATTCACCGAAGATCACGCCATTAAACTTGATTGAAGTTACCGAGGAGCCATCACAAAGTGCACCTGTGGTACAAGTAAACGTACTCACACGATCGATGCTCCAAAAACAAAATTATATTCTTGAGGAAAGAGACACGGCATCAATTGCCCAATATCAGAAAAAGAAGAAAACACGAAGAAAGAGATCGCAAAAAGCAGCGATGTCAGACCCTAGTTCAAAGACCAACATAGGGACTGGTGACTACCCCGTATATATGAATGACGCTGAAGAGGATTCTGATTCAGGAGAAACCATGGAGACCAAAACGACCAGTAAGATAGAAACCAGCAAGGAAGATCTTCATGAGCCACAATGTCCAGGATCCAAGAAGAAGATAGGAACTTATCCAAACCCTACAGAGGGGATTGAGCGAGTCAAGCAATTAAGGAGTTTGGTAGAAGATACCCAAAGCGATCTAGAACCGGCACCTAGGCACATCCAGATTATAGACACCGTGTTCCCTACGCAACATCAACCTCACCAAGACCATAGACCCTTAGCCATACCTAGTGTCATCCAAGAAGAAAGTGACTTAAAGTCATGGGAAAGTGGGCGTACTCACTTCTTGATGGAAAGAATGTTTATAGAGGGACTACTTGATCCTATCGAAGAAATGGAGATCCCTTCTTCCCCACATCAAGGGACTGAAGTTCAAAAGGTGCCGTTAAACATTGCCAAATTGATGGATTTCATGTCTTCAGAAGTTAGAACCACCATCATGTCCAAACTATATAAAGATCCTGAGCTGGTCTCAGCTCTTCTAGCCTCCCTCAATGGAGAACTAAAGTTTGGGCTACCACAATTTGCACAGATGGATGGAGTTGGGGAGATGCCAACAGAGGAGGAACACTTAGATCCACAACCCAACCTAGATGAGAACCTTGTTATAGAAATACCTATTAACAAGTTGGGACAATACTTTGAGGGTGATGAATCCAATGCGACCATACCAATCACTACCAAGGGATTAATTGTGAAGGGAATCCTTGATGGTGGCGTTGGGGTTAGCATTGTGACTAGAAATTGATGGGAAACTATGGGAAGACCTCACCTTGCGACCACAACCATAGTAGTGAAGATGGCCAATGGGTCTATCGTTAAACCTATTGGGATGCTAGAAGATCTCAAGATCAAGGTCTTTGGAGATAAAATAAGGATTACCTTCATTGTTATGGATTTCTCCAAACACACTATGGCATCGGAGATGATCTTAGGATGTCCTTTCGTGAGGGAAGAAAAAATGGTGCATGACTGGTCTAAAAACCATGTCTACTTGCAGTTCCGAGATTCTGTCATTCAAGTGGATCTATGACTGGTCAAGCACATCCTCTAGGAAACAAGTGTATAATTGATCATAGATCTGACACCACAGTTCACTCGGTCCCATTGCAATATTGTTACACGTGTAAAGCGGACACTGATGTTATGGAAGATTCTCCTTATATGGATGTACTACCTGGGATGACTGAGTCGGACAATGTGGATTGGGTCCACCTAGCGGCAACCATAGACACTTGGGGAAATAGGGGGACGACCTGGGTAACACCTGAGGGGGATGAAATGCCACCACTCGTACCCTTAAATATGCTAGAAGCAATGCATATAGCTTCTGACAAGACTCATCCTAAAAGAACGAAGAAAACATACAAGTGGGTCCCTAAAGCTTCTTTAGAGACCATAGCCAGTGCTAAAAAACAGAAGCTTTGTAAAAGACATCCCACTCGCTCCAAAAAAAGTAAGGAAACGTGGCGTTGGATTTCTAAACGACTATTGGAAGCCCAAGGCTACTATCAAGGAAATGATCAAATCTGGGTGCCAAAACGTAGATTGTGTTCTTACTTGTCACCTGACCCATGTGCGCCCAATCCCGTAGCTCTAAAACGAATTGACGATTGGGGAAAGAAAAAAATCACGGAATGCTACACACCTACTCCAGAGCTAGTTTGGGTACCAAAGAAGGAACGGTTTGTTCCACCTAGCTCAGGAAGGGGGGAGTCCCATGAAGCTTCTAGCTCCTCATGTAATGCATCCATAGAGGTAAAAGCTTCTCCATAGCTTCCACCTACAATAGTGGACCTCCATAAAGCTACAAAGGAATCCACACCTCCCAGTTTTCAAGAATCACCTTATGAACCACTTCAAGTCCGATCCTGGGAGAGTACCTTACCACCCTTGCAACTTGACGAGGCACCTAAGGTAAGAGAAAACTACTGGCGAAAATCCTCACCTATTACCAACTGGAACGATTGGTTTCAGAGGGCGACGAGCTCATTTCAAACGATATGATCTACCCAAGGAAGGGGGGAGTGTTTGCTGACAGTCATCATTCACTCACTCCCTTTTCAACCTTCCTCCTTGACCTCTTAATATCCGAATCTTAGGGAATGTATATATAAAGCCTTATACTCATAAAAAACAAAAATAATAAAGAGCAAGAGCAATTAGCAAACGAGTATGCACGATAAAAGTCAAAACATTGACCAGACCTACACATTCACATCCGATACACTGAAACAGAAACCTATGTCATAAAACAACTTTGATCCTCATCACTCAAGTGATGGAGAGTAGGTACAATTAGTAAGATAGGAGTGTTTCTGTTTTAGATTTTAGTGATTAGCAATGTTCCTTCTTCCCACTGATGTGCCTCCTAGAGGTATTCTTTGTGTTTCCTCGTGTGTACAGGAACGTGTTGCTGTTGTTAGGATTTGGACCCTCATGGGATCTTTCTCTCATTCACACTTCAAATCAAGCGCGACCATCAACACAAATAGGTGTTTCTTGTCCATTAGCATTGTCCCTTATCTTTTTTGCATCCATGTTTGTCTGCTTTGATTGTGATTGGTAGCATAATATTCAGCACATTTGCTTAGTACCAAACATTAAATTCAATGTAATTTTTTATCATAAGCACTAGTTTAGGTTTAAAAAGAAAGCAATCCGACTAAGCTAGTTTGATCAAGCTAGGTGTTAGAGATCTTCTCTTAATACCATGGGGAATGCCTTCCTAATAATCAATGGTTACTTAGGTTCTTAATCCGATTTAGGTAGCATTGTGTGAAATGTACTAGGGCTTTCTAGTGGGCTTAGTCCCTATTAACCTTTAGCTTAAGTATTATAAAGGGAGTTTACTAGTGTGATGAGCTTGGGGAGGGTAACAGTGTTATATGCCCCCCAAAGTAACAAAATTAAAATGTTGAAAACGAAAAAAATAAAATAAAAAAAATCAAAGTGCCACAATGTAAAATCTTAAGCTGGAAGAGAAATCGCAGCTTGATTGGGTACTTCACTCACATGTATCGCCTATGGTACTAGAGCCCTAGAGGTTCCCAGTGTGGGCGCTTTTCCTTGACAAGCAAAAAACCCAAGGCATACAAAATAAGCACACACATTAAAATTGAATCACTTTGAAAAGACTTTGGGGGTCAAAGAAAAGAAAATAAATGTGGCGATGATTTCATGAGCAATTCCTTTTATCGTAGCTTAACTACAAGGTCTTCTAGGTATAGCTTCTAGTCAGCCCTCGAACATGAAATACTTGGCTCTCGCGATTAAACAACTTATTTGACCAGAGAAAATTGAGAAGCTTACCCATGGAATTAATAGTCGATCTTTAGTGCCTTTCGACCATTGAATTAGCTACCCCAAACTTGTTTAATTTTTTACCTTTACAGTTGTTTATGCATTTGATTATAATGCAATTTAATGTTTATTGTTGACAAATGGTTTAAAATTCTGTTACCAATCACATTGACTGCCTACAACTGCATATGCTTTTTAATTCTATATGAGAATGCAATTACTGTGCCAATGTTGTTTGATTTTGCAGTGAGTGAAGAAGGCTAAGGGCATTCATCTCAAATGCTCTTCCACCTCAACAAACGAGCTTCAACTCAATAGCTTTCGAGGACGGAATCTACATCAGGAAGGGGGGCATGTTAACCCTCATGGCTCACGGACACCATATCACCTACGACGGACGTTGTATTATTTACTTGGTAGAGTCAGGTACCGGGCTTATCGGTCCAATAGGAAAAGGGTTAGAGTGATCGCCAATGAGAGACGCACTCTAATTGGAACATTCAAGGGATTAGTTGGCTAAGCATGGGAGCCCAAGTGTGAATGGGGTGAGCTCATATAAAAGTCAACTAAACCTAAAATTCACTTATTCTCTCATTTGTGCAATTGAAGAGTGCTCTTGCTCCATCTCCATCTTCTTCTTCTTCATCTCCTTGTGTGTGTGTGTGTGTATGAGAGAGAGAGAGAGAGAGAGAGAGAGAGAGAGCGAGAGAGAGAGAGAGAGAGAGAGAGTACGATCGAGCATTGCGGCAGCACGACGGCGGCGAGGCGGTTGAGCACGACGTAGCGGCGTCTCCCTCTTTTTTGCTGCGAGGAATCCTCCACGAAGCAAGCGTAGAGCGGTGAGTGACACACCATCGTCATCTTTGTGCTTGGAGCCATTTGTGGCTTGCACGCGGTGTATCAGCAAGTTCCTTGCATTGACACATGCGACATACGCGCACATGTGCGTGCTAGAATAAATTAAAAGAAATCTATCGCAAAATGGATTAAATATATAGGGGCATGTGATGCTCATTGGAAGTTGGTAGATAACTGGGGTGAATACCTTCAAAGCATTATGTGGTGTAGTCCACAACCCATTGACATTGCACAACTAGAGACTACAGAGAAGCCAAAGTTGAGCCGTACCGTAAAGAGACAACAAAATCGAGAGTTAGCTCAACAACAAAAGGAATCGGAAGTGAAATCACAGTCCACAGAACAACAAGACCCCACCAACTTACACCTTGCACCTGAACCATTCAAATCCTACACCACAGAGGAACGTAAGGTTGTGTATACAAAGGCTCAAAGAAAACCTATCGATGGAAGCAATGGAGTCTATGATGGTCCAGGGATAGTTAAGAAAATAGAGTTAGCAGATCCAGGATAAGAGTCCAAACCTGTTTTCATTGCCCAAGATCTGACAGAGACTGAAGAGTGTGTACTTAAAGAACTTCTCAAGGAATTCAGGGATATATTTTCTTGGACATATCATGATATAAAAGTTCTGCCTTCCGTGGTGCAACACACAATCCCCATGAATAGCATGGCTAAACCAGTTCAGCAATGACCCTACCCAAAGAATCCTAAATATGCAAAGATTGTTCAAGAAGAGATTGAAAAGCTTGTAAAATGTGGATTCATATACCTATTAAGCACTCAGAATGGGTGTCTCCAATAGTGATTGTGCCAAAAAAGAATGGGAAACTCAGAGTGTGTGTGGATCTCAAGAAGGTCAATGCCGCCACTAGGAGGGACCATTACCCCTTGCCATATCCAGAACATTTGCTTTTAAGAGTTGCAAGGAAGGAAGCATATAGCTTTTTAGATGGGTACTTTGGCTACAATCAAATCATAATTGCGCTAGAGGACCAAGCTAAAACAACCTTTATAACCGAATTTGGGGTGTTTGCATTTCGTGTTATGGCTTTTGGCTTAACCAATGCCCGCGCTACCTTTCAAAGATTAATAAACACTGCTTTTAGAGAATATTTGAGGGAGTTTTGAGAAGCTTTCTTAGATGAACTTTGTGTTTATTCCTCTTGGAAAGAACATCTATCATGCTTAGAAAAGTGTTGAGAAGTGTAGATTGTATAGCATCTCCTTAAACCCTTTTAAATGGCAATTTTGGGTTAAACATGCAGTCATTTTAGGACATATAGTGTCCAAAAATGGGATTTCCATAGATGAGAGCAAAATTAAAGCCGTTGCTAAATTGCCACCACCTACAAACTATAAAGGAGTTCAAAGGTTCATGGGCCATGTTGGTTATTACCAATGGTTTATTTTAAACTTTGTCGAGATAGCTCATCCTTTGTACAAGCTTCTTATTGAGTTCCATTGGACTGTGGAGTGTGACCATGCTTATGAGTCATTGAAAAAGACCTTGAATAGCGCTCCTATTCTACGAGTACCCGATTGGAATGTAATTTTCCATGTGCATATTGATGCATCAAGCTTTGCTATTGGGTGTGTTCTAGCTCAACCAGGAGAACATAAATTGGACTACCCGATTAGCTTAGGAAGTTGTCAATTGAATGATGCCAAGAGATACTACACCACTACAGAGCGACAAGGTTTAGGTATGATTTACATAGTCAAGAAATTTTGCTACTACCTTCTGGCCAACAAGTTTGTTTTCTATGTGGATCATCAAGCCTTGTTGTATCTAGTAAATAAACCTTGTTCCACGTGAAGAATTACACGATGGTTGTTAATTCTTCTTGAGTTTGATTTTATCGTTGTGGTGAGACCTGGTAAAAGACATGTCATGGCCGATCATTTGTCTCGCATACCCAATGGTGAAGCCCCTACTAGAGTCGATGATGAACTGCCCAATACTTTTCTATTCCTAGTTGAAATGTCGGGACAAGGGCAAGGCCGGACTAGACAAGGGCAAGGCCCGACTAGGCAGTGTGGAAAGGGAGTCCAACTAGGGCAAAGGGCTAGGAGCAATGCTATATAGTGGGAGGTTGGGAGGTGGACTCAAAGGAACTAGTTCCCCTTGTCTCACATTGGTATCACAGCCAGCTAATTTTAGGGAAGGCGTGGAGCACTTTTTGCATGTGCATGAGGGCAAGGCCGTGGAACTCTCTCCTTGACAGTTCTCGACGAGACCTTGTTCGGCGGGCAACCCCGATCGCGAGGAGGAGGACGCAGAGCTTGACCACGCCGAAACGGGCCGTGGCTTGGCCGCCTAGGGTTGCGCTCGCCCTACTGAGGTGAACCCGACATAGCGCCATCGCTTGCCAATCAACGCCGGGGCCAGTTTGGCTCTCCCCTGCTCGTCCCCGTCGCAATAGAGCTGCAGTTGAGTTTTTTTTCACACTCAGGGGGGGTGCCCAAACCGTTTGGGTTAGTGGCCAACCTAAATTTTTTTGCAAGCAAGGGTGGGTACCCACAGGAGGGATCCCCCCTTTTGTTCGTGAACGCACAGGATTGTTTCCCAGGCACTATATGCTTGTGGTAACGTCATGATGGTGCAGAACTGCAAACAATAGCTTTGAAATTTTCTGCCGACTGTGTGGAATCATCTTGGTGCTATTCAATGGGTAACTTTACGGTCTCCTAAAGATCGGACGACCAACAAAATGTGTGGTGGGTGCTTTCAAGAAATTTGGAGTACCAACGAAATTGCCGGTCGCTTCAAGCTTGGAGCAGGAACGAAATCAGCAAGGCTAATTACCGGTGTCAACGGGATTCTTTATTGATAATTATCGGTTGCGGTGCATCCTACATCTACGAAACATCTTATCGACCTGAGGTACTTTTCTTGATATTCCTTCCACTGCACTGTGTCGCCATGGATTCAGATATCAATATGACTTTTGATTTCGACCATAACACGCCAGATCCTGCCCATGATGGCTCGCGGCCGAATGCTCTCAAGGAGAGTGCACGCGACGCTACGACGGGTGACGACACTTATGAACTGCTTGATATTCAAGAATTTTGTGCACTTCACACACGCATATCAGTCATGGAAGGAAATTTTGCATCTTTAAATGAAAACGTCACTAAATTATCCACGTTAGTGATACAATTATTGCAACAACAGTCCAAGGGTCCTGCTGACACACACATGCCTGAGCACGTTGCTACACAGTGGCAAGGCCCTTCTAATCACGGACAAGGTTCATCTGCCGATGCTTTGCACACTCTCACTGCAAAAGAGGTGGATGACTTGTTGCAAAACACCAAACCACCGACTTTCAAGAAAGAGGACCGAGATCACAATAAGGATGTAGTGAATATCTTTCTCAGCAAGTGGGATGGAATTTACGCCTTACGGCGTACTCCGGACACAGTCAGAGCACTGCAAACAAGTTTAACTCTGGAAGCCAAGGCCTACAAATGGTGGATGTCTCTCAAGGAGAAGAATATCATACCACAGAGTTGGGCAGCTTTTGAAACTATGTTTCGTAAAGAATTCTTGCCTACAAACGAGGCAGATCGGAATTGGACTGCTTGGGACACGTGTTCCATGCGCCAATACCCATCATTACTTGAATATATATGTCACTATCGGGATGTTATCCTCAAGTTGGAAGGCCTAGACACCTTTTAGCAAGTACGTGGGTTTATCCGTGGTTTGACGCCAGAGCTTAAGAAGCACGTCAAGACTCAAGACCCTAAAACACTTGAGGAAGCCATAGTGAAAGCACATATTCACGATGATCCAGATGAAAAGAAATCACGTCATAATCATGTGCCTGCTAATACACATGGTAATACACGCATGCGGTACGAGCACAATAAAAGAAAATTTATAGTAGCAATTCAGAAGCATCTAAAAAACCCAAGGGGTCTAGAGGTCCTCTCTCTCCTGAGGACTTTGATAAAGCTAAGAAAGAGAAATTATGTTTTCAATGTTTAGGAAGCAGTCATGGCAAAAAGGATTGTCCCAAGGGGAAATCTGTTGCTCATGGCAAGGAGAAAGCAGTGCACACGGTGCAACTGTTGCCTCTTGAGTCTTCCTCACGATTCTCTACAGTGGAAGTAACACACACCGAGGTGGTACATCAATGCTGTCTCACAGCTTCCATGTGGCAACAGACCTTCGGACCACATGAGTTAGTACATATGCACGGATCTCTGCAAGGGCACAAGGTGCGCATCTTGGTAGATGACGGTGCTACTCACAATTTTATCAATTATGGATTGGTGAAAAAACTCAAATTGCCTCAAACTCCGAGTACCCACCGCTACAAGGTAGCAATGATGAATGGACATGATACTGAAATCTGGGACACTCAAGTCCGAGCTGTTCCATTGGAAGTACAAGGCTACTCCACATCCTTGGATTTTCAGGTTATGAACATGGAGAGGGCAGACGTGGTCCTTGGTAGGGAATGGTTGCATAGCCTAGGACCATCACTGAAGCGTAGCTATGAGGGCACAACATCTTGATTTTCAAATCCCATGGCGCACATGTGTTGTTGTTAGAAGAGAATGATGTACCTTCTTCACCATTGATATTTACAGTTGAGCTTATGCAGCTTGTTTCTGATAATGAAATAGGTCAAGTTTTATTGTGTTACTCATTGTCTCATTTTCTCTTTAACATTGAATTTGTTGAACATTCCTCAACGCCGCATGCTTCTCTTATCTCTCTTCCACCAATGGCTACTTCTCAACAAGCAAAAGTTGCTAGTGAGTTAAAAAATTTATTAAAGGAATTTCACGATGTTTTTCCTAATTATTTGCCACCAAGATTACCGCCAACACGATCGGTTCAACATAGCATTGATGTGGTTGCAGGCAGTAAACCTGTCAGTAAAATGCCCTACCGCATGAGTTACTCTGAAGCTGTTGAGGTGGAACGTCAGCTTGCTGACTACCTTAGCAGAGGGTTCATACAACCCAGTTCTTCACCATGGGCTTCTCCTATCCTATTAGTGAAGAAAAAAGACGGCAGTATGCGTATGTGCGTAGACTATCGTGGCTTAAATACAGTTACTGTTAAGAACAAGTACCCATTGCCACGTATGTATGAGTTGTTCGACAAACTCGCTCATGCTCATTTTTTTATGAAGATAGACTTGTGGTCAGGTTATCACCAAGTCCGTATTCGACTTGGTTATATACCCAAAACTGCATTCCGAACAAGGTTTGGACACTACGAGTTTTTGGTTATGCCTTTTGGGTTAACCAATGTGCCCACAACATTCATGACACTTATGGATAGTGTCTCGAAGCCGTACTTGGGCAAATTTGTCATCGTTTTTCTCGATGACATTCTAGTCTACAGTGCTTCTGAAGAAGAACACTTACAACATCTGAGGCAGGCGTTCAAATTGTTACGAATAAATAAATTATATGCCAAGGAATCTAAGTGTGATTTTTTGAAAGAAGAAACTCACTATCTTGGGCATGTTATTTCAGCTAATGGGCTACATATTGATCAATCCAAAGTGGATACAATCCGGAAGTGGCCTTCTCCTAAAAATCTGAAAGAATTACAGTTTTTTTTAAAGGATTTGCAGGTTTTTATCGAAGGGTTCATTAAAAACTATGATGCTAATATTGTTGTTCCCATGACGGACCAACTGAAAGGCAAAGGCAAAGCTTTTCAGTGGAGACCCGCTCAACAGCATAGTTTCGATACGCTCAAGGATGCATTAGCTACAGCTCCCATACTAGCTATTGTAGATCCTTTGAAACCATTCGTTTGGGAAACGGATGCCAATGACCGTGCTATTGGACAGTCCTGTTACAAGACGGGTGGCCAATTGCATTTGAAAGCAAGAAGCTGGATGCAACACAACAAAACTACTCTACTTATGAACGTGAACTCTATGCAATAATGTCTGCCTTAAAAACATGGCGACATTATATGTATGGTGCTCAATTTGAGATTGTGTTTGACCATGAAAGCATCAAATGATTTACACAAAAAATTGATTTGAAGGGTTGGAAAGCCAGGTGGGCCGAGATTCTTCAGGAATATGACACCAAGCTCCGGTATCGTAAAGGATGATACAATGTGGTGGCTGATGCTCTAAGTCGTATGTCGGAAATCAATTCTCTCTTGTTCACGGAACTTCGTAGTGAATTTTTGGATTCTCTAAAGGGCAAATATGAGCATGATGATGCATATTCCAAAGTGTGGAGCCATGTACAAATGAGGGATCCTTCTCACTCCAATGATGGTAGTGTAGCATTAACCTCCACACATAGTTCTCCTCTATCGAGTGATGAACTACAGCGATGGAAGCATTTCACCATCGACAATGGGTACCTACTCCATAAGGGGAGAGTTTGTGTACCGACGGACACAGACATTCGGCGCCAAATTCTTTATGAATGTCATGAAGACTTATGGTCTCGTACAAGGACAAATTTACTGGCTAGGTTTACATGGCTTTGTTCAAGCTTATGTCTTGCATTGCCAAAAATGTCAAGTTAACAAAGCAGAGCGCCTAAAAGCAGGAGGACTCTTACATCCTTTGGAGATTCTCAATGGTAAATGGAGAAGTATCTCTATGGATTTTATTATAGGTTTACCAACCATTGTACGAGGTCATGACTCGGTATGGGTGGTCGTAGACCGGTTGACTAAACTATGTAAGTTTATTCCAACCAAATCAATAATTAAGACTCCAGAACTAGCCAAGTTATTTGTGAACAACCTATACAAGTTGTATGGTTTTCCAAGTAACATTGTCAGTGATCGTGATCCCTAGTTTAACAGTCATTTTTGGAGGGCTTTGTTCAAACAATTGGGTACACAACTAAACCTCAGTACAACCGATCATCCAGAAAGAGATGGTCAGACTGAATGAGTTAACCAAGTGCTAGAGGATATGCTCAGAGCATACGTTAGCAAGAAATAGTCAGACTGGGAAGAATATTTACCTATTCTCAAGTTTGCTTACAATAGTGCTAAGCATGTCACAAGTGGATTTAGTCCTTTCATGCTCATGTATGGTTTTCAACCTAGGTCACCTCTTACGGTGGGGTTGGCAACCGAAAAGCTCCAATAAGTTAAGGATTTTCTCCAAGACCACATGGATATGATGAAACTCGCTCGTCACAATGTTCGACAAGCGCAGGATCGGTATAAGAAGTACGCTGATAAGAAATGTCGGCAAGTTACATTTGAGTAAGGGGAGGAAGTATTTTTACGTGTGCCAGAACATTCAGAAAGTCTGAAAACTGGGCCAACACCTAAATTATCTCCACGATATTGTGGGCCTTTCAAAATACTCAACGAGTAGGTGATCGTGCCTACAAATTATTGCTACCTACACATTCTCGTATTCATCCGGTGTTTCATGTAAGCCGTTTATGTAAGCGGTTACATGGGGACGACAATATCATTGACCAACAAATTTTGGTTGATTTTGTTGAATCTCCTACCTTACCACATGAACCTGAACGCATTCTCGACTATCATGATTTACGTACGCGTCATCATGTACGTCAACAAGCCTTAATCAAGTGGAAAGATCGACTTGAGGAAGGCGCCACTTGGGAAAAAGTTAGTGTTCTTAAGAATAAGTTTTCCACTTTTGTTTTCAAGGACGAAAACTCTTCTTTAAGGGGGAAGTAATGTCAGGACAAGGGCAAGGTCGGACTAGACAAGGCAAGGCTCGGCTAGGTAGTGTGGAAAGGGAGTCCAACTAGGGCAAAGGGCTAGGAGCCATGCTATACAGTGGGAGGTTAGGAGGTGGACTCAAAGGCACTAGTTCCCCTTGTCTCAAATGAAACCATACATAAATGGAGTGATAAGATTGTGAACTTTCTAGTTAATGGTTTTCCACCCAAAGAGCTTCGTAAGGACATAGCTCAAAAACTGTTAAAAAAATGTGAACCTTATTCTCTCATTGCTGGAACTCTCTACAGGCTAGGGAACAATGATATTCTTAGACGTTGTGCCCGTGAGGATGAGTATTTATACATACTGCAAGAAGCCCACATGGGTATAGTCGGAGGACATTTCTCAGGGGAACTAATAGCTAGAAAGATGTTGCAATCAGGCTATTGGTGGCCTACCTTATTCAAAGATGCATCACTTTCTGCAAAAGGATGTGATGAATGCCAACGTTACAAGATCACACAACGAAAGGATAAGATGCCCTTACATCCTGTTAAAGTGACTCAACCATTTGAAAAATGGGGGTTGGACTTTGTAGGCCCAATTAGTCTGGCAACTCATAGCACTCAATCTCGATATATTATCGTTGCCACTGACTATGTGACAAAGTGGGTGGAAGCCAAGGCAACACGTAAGGCGGATGCAAGGTGCCAAGAAGCCAAGAAGCACGTAAGGATTATCGTACTGCGTACAAAGTTGCCATTAACTGCACACTATTTAAGATGGTGTATGGCCAAGAAGCGGTTATGCCATGGGAGTTTGTCTCTCCTAGTCTTCGAGTAGCTTCAAAGAAGGTTGGGATGGCAACCCTTTAGTTGAGTGCTTATATATCCTTGAAAGGCTAGATGAAGAAAGGAAATTAGCTGTGCAAAACGCACTTGTGGAGAAAGAAATGGTTTGACCATCATCTAAAGAACAAGGATATCAATGTTGGCGATAAGGTCCTTATGTATGGAGTGCGTAACAAAAAGAAAAAGTTGAGATATGCGAGAAAATGACCATATAGAGTATGTGAAATCACCCCACAAGGAACCATTCGTGTGGAGACTCTTGATGGAGTTGAAACTATCAAATTCCTCAATGGTAGCAAATTTAAAAGATATTATGATCCAAGAGGCGCTACGTGCCATCCATAAAAAAAAGGCAGCCAAGGCACAAACATAATTGAAGAACATACAAGCTCAAGCTGAGGCTAAAGAGTGACAACAACGCATAAGACGCCAACAAGAGGCCAACCTTGGAGTTACACATGCATTCCACATTGAAACAGAGGATGATTGGTCGGAATCTGATACACCTCTACGATACCCTATTGAGCTAAATAGCGCCTATGGAAAAGTGCTATATAATGCCTTATTGGACAAGGGTGCTAAGTATAATTTGTTGTCATATGGAGTATGGTGTCAGTTGGGAAAGCCACCTCTATCTGAGAGTATTATCCAAGTCAAGGGTGTCAACAAGAAAAAAACTGTGGTTTTTAGAATCTAGCACACTTCGGTTAGTTATGACAATGGGTTGTAGCTCAAGACTTTTTGGTCATGCCTGCTGGAGCTATGGAGGGCAATCTACACCTAGGACGCACGTGGATGATAGCCACCAAATGCACTATTTATTGGGGAACTGGGGATATCACAACGCAGAAACCAACTCTTAGCCCTGCCACTCAAGCCATAGTCCCTGAGATATTTCCTCTTAAGAAAATAAAACCCAAAACATTGCATGTCCAGGAGGTTGAACCATATGTCCCCATAGCCCAACTTTCTAGAGCTTCAACTGTTGTAGTTGAAATAAAGCTTGAGACACACAAGACCCATCCTAATATAAAAAATAAAATGTACAAGTGGGTCCCTAAAGCTTCTTTAGCGACCATAGCTAGTGCTCAAAGATAGGAGCCTGGTAAGAGACGTCTGGTAAGAGATGTCCCACTCACCCCAAGAAATGTAAAGAAACGTCACGTTGGATTTCTAAAAAAACTATTGGAAGCCCAAGGCTACTATGAAGAAAATGATCAAATCTGGGTGCCAAAATGTAAATTGTGCTCTTACTTGTCACCTAGCCTATGTGAGCCCAATCCCGTAGCTCCAAAACAAATTGAAGTTCGTGGAAAGGAAAAAATCATGAAATGCTACATACCCGCTCCAGAGCAAGTTTGGGTACCAAAGAAAGAACGATTTGTTCCACTAGCTCAGGAACTGGAAAGTTAAATGAAGCTTCTTGCTCTTCATGTAGTTCCTTTACGAAAATAGAAGCATCGACACAACCTCCACCTACCATTGTACATATCCATACAAACAAGAAAGAGTTTGCACCTCTCGCTGTAAGTTCACCACCTACAACAACGTTGCAAATAAAATCATAGGAGAGTACCGTACCACCCTTGCAACTAGATGAAACGCATAGGGAGGTCGAAAACTATTGGTTAAAGCCATCACCCATAACAACTTGGAGCAATTGGTTTCAGAAGGTAACGACATCATTCCAAAAGGTACGATTTACCCAAGGAAGGGGGGAGTGTTTGCTGACATCCATCATTCACTTGCTTCCCTCTCAACCTTCCTCCCCGACCTCTCAATCACCCATCTTAGGGAATGTATATACATAGCCTTATACTAGTTCTAGCAAAAAAACAAACAATTAGTAAAAGAGCAAGAGCGACTAGCAATGAGAGAGCACCCTAGCAGATCCTACACATAAGTCCAAATTCACCATGTCACATCAAACAACACACAAAAACAACTCTTATGTTGTAAAGACCTAACCAAATCTATTTGTATTCTCAAAGATGGCTAGTTTACCAGAGGCATGCGCTTCTATTTTTTATGAAAGGTACCCATTTTATTTTTCTCAAGTGTTTCACATCTGCTATCCTGTACTTTCTTGCGAATGGGATTTGGTAGAGAGACTTGCACGTGAAAGAAATTTTCAGGAGTTATGGCTGATACGTCTATGGTTAACTAGCGATCCCTACCCAGTAGCAAATGTTTCTCCAGTTGCACATGCTTATTCTTTTGCACATGATGAGTATCCACGCATAGCGAGGTTCTTGATTAACACGCTGTCGAGAAATTTGCGGTCTTGTCAGGAAAGCACCGGGTTTATGGCTGTGAGAGTTTGTGAGAGAACTCAACAAAAACTATATGAAGGAGTTAAACCATAGATGCCATGAAGACTAGGGTTTGGAAAGAAGTGCAATCAAAGAAGACTCACTCTTTCTCTCTTGCACTCACACACACAAAGAAAGAACACAAAAGAGAATGTCAAAACAATACGAAGATGAAAACATCAAGGCTATGGTCATATCGTATCATGGGTAATATGAAAGGTTTAATAGATGAGTTAATGGCATTCAATCTTGGCTGACCAAATAGGCTACGAATTGTTCTTTGGAATTGTAGTTTTGTGCTTACCATAATATATATATTTTGTCTAGTGATTGGGATTAATTGTGTGTACAAATCCTCTTGGTTCATAGCAAGATAACTACGCTTACATCAAAAGAAAAATTATAGTCTATGAGAGGTAGTATGATGGGATCCGGTGATAGAAGTATTTCATTGAGTCTTTCAGGGCCGAAGAGAAACACTATACGTTGTTGAAAGTGTATTTTACGGCTAATCCATACGTTAATTCTAATAGATTGTACAGAGTGAAAGCGATAGAAACGATCATCATGTGGGTTATTTATCTAGGATAATATGTGAGAAATGTAGATATGAGAAAAATGTAGATATGAGAGAAGTGAAGAGATGAGAAGTTTCCCTCCCAAGCCCTATTCTTGCCCGTAGGCAATAAGGATACTGCGGGGAGAGATGTACCTGTAGCAAGGAGAACCTAAAATTTGTAGAGAGGATGAATTACTAAGAGTGAGAGAGATAGGTTTGGTTAAGGAGATGAGATTAGATACATATATATATATATATTTTGGATTAGAGATGAAAATGAAAACAACAAGAAATCAAGAAAACATCAATGTAGAACACATCTTACTTGACAAACCCTTCGGCACCATTATTGATGGAGAGAGAAGAAGAGTGGATAATTCCACTTTGATTGATACATCAAGTGCAAGACCTTCTTTGATTAGAGTTGATCTTCCAAGGTTAGCTTGTTGCAAGAATGGCTAGTCTCCCTCTAGGAGAAAGTGTAGGCTTGGGCTTATGTTAATGGCTAAGTACAATTAGGCATTACTACTCACTCCCTCAAGAATTCCTCTCATCAATGGCTTGAATGCTTGAGTCCTCTTTTCAAGGAAGAGGAGGTCCCCTCTTATAGGTGAAGGGAACCCCCAAGGGTTTACACAAGAAGAGAGGAGCCAGTGTGAATAGGAATTGGAAAAGTTGGAAATGAGCTGTCCCTGCATGATGTGGGCAGACTGGGGTCCAGTATTTTGATCATATCTCCTCAACCGTGGCTCCAAATAAAAAAGTAAAAATATGGACAAAAACTTCAGCTCATTAGCTACGAATTTGAATTTAAAATCATTTTCCAATTCGGATTGGAACCTTGTGTAAAAAATTCATCAAAATAGGGTCTATTTCTTGCAGCAAAAGTCTTCCCGTGGTCCCCTTAGCCTAGACTTTCATTTAATTCCAAAGGACACCTCATGCCATATGAAAGCATGACATTGCTCCTTGACAAAGATTTGTAATCATGCTTGCAATAATGCATTAAAATAAGTGTATCTTGAAATCATGCCACCTAGTGTCCCACTAGGATTTGATTCCCTCCTAATAGCTATCTAAAAAGAAATATAAGAAAAATACATAGAATATATATATATATTGGATTTTACCCTAGATATAGGATCTATCTAGGGTGTGAGATGATAATGAAATAGTAGAAATAAAGAATCAATGCTTTTTGCCCCAAGTTAAAGAGGCGGAGCTATTGATGCTTTTCCCATAGTATTTTCTGATGGTACAATAAGGATAGGTTACCCTTGAGAAAAATAATATGATGAGATAGAAGGCTTATTATTATACTTAAATATGAATATGTACATTATAGGAATAATAATTATGTATCTAAAAAGTTACAAGATAGATCTTGTAGCATGCGTTCCCACTATGTACGTGTCACAGCACGACATCCACCCCCTCTAAACCTGCACATCCTCCGGTATGTGCCATATTATTTCTTTGTAAGATCAGCCCTCTTGTACATCTTCCTTGCTTTCTTCTTCACTAGATGATTCCAAAGCTTCATCTTCACTTTGATCTTTACCTGTGGTTTGCTCTTCTTCCTCATCAACATCTTCTGGATCATTGTCTCCTCTTCTCTTAAACATTTTGATCCTTTTTCCTGCAATGGGAATCTTTACTTCTGTACTATCTAGTTCAGACAAGCTGTAAGTAGCATTTTCATGCACATGCTTTACAACATACGGTCCAAACCATCTTTTTGAAAACTTACGCATGACTGTGTGCTGGTTATCAAGGCTACTATCATACACCAAAACCCAGTCACCTTTGTCAATTGCTTTGCTCTTGAGTCGATGTCGTTTATCAAAGTATTCCTTGTTTTTCAACCTTGCATTTTTTAGTCGTTCTTTTGCAGCTTCAATGTCTCCAGGTCTTCTCTCTAGCTGCCTTATACGCAGTGCAAGGAGATCTTCCCTGCTAAGCCCCTCTTGCCAAGGTAGTACATTCCATGTGGGAATTGTATCTTCAATCGGCATCACTGGCTTTTGACCATACATTAGCTCCGCAGGCATGTAGCCAGTTACTGAGCTATGTGTTGTACGATCAGCCCATAAAGCATATGGTAACAGTTTTGGCCACTCACCAACTCTTCCTTCGCAAGCATTGGCCAAAGCTTTGATGGTAGGAGGATGCCCTCTTTCACTCTTTCCATTGCCTTCACGGTTGTAAGAGAAAGCTTGATTCCTAATCTAGAAAAGAACTCCCTTGCTTCTTCGGCATCCAGTTCACCTCTATCTGCAGTGATTTTTCCCACACAACCATAACGGCAAATCACCTCATCAAGAAGGAATTTGCACACAGCTTCTGTGGTTTTAGCTCTTAATGCTCTTCCTTCAACTTGGTTAGTTAGGTCCTCTCGTGCAAGAACCAAGTATCTCATCTGCCAAAGTCCTAGAGGCATTGTGACTAGATCCACAACCCATCTATAGTGCATGGCTAGTGGATATGTACGGTGCAATCCATCACGATGTCGAACATTTGAATACACTTGACAAGTTACACATGTCTCTACAAACTGAGATACATCTTTATACATACCCTTCCACCAGTATTTTTCTTTCAACTTGGAGAAGGTTGCCCATACACCCCTGTGTCCAGCCCATAGACTCTCATGAAACTCTTGCATGAGCTTTACTTGAGTCTCTTTTTTACATATAACCCGTTGTGGTGTAGCACCCTTTTGTTTAGGATGCTTCCACAAGTAACCATCCCTCAAAAAGTACCCATATGCTTTCCTGGGTATCCTCTTGAATTCTTGTTCAGACCAATCATCCTGTTTTGTTAGAGTACTCAAGTAGCTTCCAATTAGAAGCCAATCACCTTCATAAAGCTCTTTCAAGAATGATTCAAATAGATTAGTCATGCAGACATTGTTACCTTTGACATGAGAGATAGAATAGAAATTTGTGCCTACATCATCTCCCTCGTCAATCATTTGTGACTCATCTTCATACCTTGCCCTTGATAGCATATCAGCCACTGTATTGTCTTTACCTGCAATGTGCTTAAACTCAGGATTTAAGGACTTAATGTAGGCAATCCACCGCAACATAGCAATGTCTGGCGTTGAGCAGCTTGTAATCATCCCAAGAAGTGGTAGAAAATCTGTTTCTACAACCACACATGCACCAATTAGGTACTCTTTCCCACTTTTCAAGGCTGTAACCATACCCCATAACTCTCTCTTTATCTGTGGATAGTTTCTTTGGCGAGCACTTAGTACCTTTGCTCCAAATCTTACCACATACCTGTGTCCTTCTTTGTCATCTTGCCCTATTGCCCATCCAATCCCTGTAGGACTGGTGTCTACTGTCACAATTACTGGCCTTTGACACTCATAGTCCACCTTTCTCAAAGTTGTTGCTGACTGGAGCAACTCCTTTAGCTTTTTCATGGATTTTACATGTGCTTCTGTCCATTTAAACTTCTGATTCTTTCTAAGCAGCTGATAAAGAGGATCAACTACATGTGCATAATGTGGAATCCAAATAACATAGAAGACACATGCTCCCAGAAACCTTCTAACCTCAGTGATGCTAGTGCACGTTTCTTTCATTCTTTGGATGGCATCTACCTTTGTTGGACAAGGTTTCCTACCATATGGCCCGCACATGTGCCCCACAATAAGCACTTCATTGACACCAAACATAGACTTTTTCCCTGACAATGTAAGATTCACTTCTTCCAACCTATACAAAATTTTATCACAATCATTTATGTGATTTACCACAAACCTGCGACATCCCTTGAGATCCAAAGCTTCATCTTTGTCACTTTCTTCACATCCTTTGATAGGCAAATCATCAATGAAAGGCATTGTGATTTGAGGAATAAAGTCACGTAAGACCTTATTCATCCCATTCATCATATGTGCAACCGAGTTGGTTGCTCCCTGTCGCAAGGTACACATCCTTACCAAACCCAAAGGTGTCCTCATGGTTGTCAAGTCTCTGCTTTTGATTGCAAGCTGAAATTGATCATACCCTGAGTAGAGATCCCCCATTGAGTAGATTGCCCTCCCTGAAAATGCCTCTGCAAACTCATCCACAATTGGACGTGTACCTACATTTCTAATTGTCACCTTGTTCACTGGTTGCATATCTTGGATGAAGCGTAGAGAACCATTCTTCTTCGGAACTCTGAACCACCTGTTTGAGTATGGAGCACAAGAAGGCTCCAAGATTCCCATTTTGATTTTCTCATTCAACAGCTCTACTAACTTTGGCAAATGAGCTTTTGGAACCGGAATAGGCCGCAGATTCCAAGGCACATGAGGTATTGTGAAAATTACCATAGGAGCTACAATAGAAGGATCAACACATCCTATCTCATGTGGCTCAAATGCAAAAGCCTTACCATGCTTTGAAAGCATTTCTTTGAAGCACTTTGTCTCCTCCTGTGTTAGAAACTCCTTCCAACCAATCTGCAAGTCTTGGAAAGACTCCTTTGTGAAGGTATGCCCAATCTTTTTAGGATTCCTCAAACTTGGTTGTAAAGAAGCCTGCTCAATCTTTTCCCTGTTGTTGGGTGGTAAGGGTGAAGCTACTGGTTTCACCTTCTTTGCTACACTCTTGTATTTAGACTTCTGGGCCAACTGTTTGGCTTTCTTTAAAGGCTTCTATTACTTGATACATTTCCATAGAGCAAACTTCCACGGCTTCATTTTCAAGATGCAAATTAGACCCCATTATAGCATCAAGCTCACCCATAGTATCTACAAAAGAAACTTGTTCACACAAACCCAAAACATTTTCAGTAGGCTCTAGCAACCCACTCTTTTTCATACCTATTTGTACATTATGCACATATTGCCTCTCACATCTCTTCAAATCTTCAAGTTTTGTAAAACATACTGATCCATTTTTTGTTACCAAGGAGCTCGTTGAAAAAGCTTCACCTATTTTTGGATCAGGCGAGACCCTTTTTCTTTTTGTACCATTGCAATCCCGCTTTACAATGGTACTTGGCCAAAACCCATCATTTCCCTATGATCATGAAACTCTTTGCTCACCTTTGGTAGAGGATGTTCTCTGAGGTTGTCACGATTTCTTTCATGGTTTACACAAACTGTGAGAAATTGGACAGCTCGTTTACCATCTTTGCTACGTATCCTAGCATATGCTGAACCATCATCCATTACCTTTGTTTCCATTCGAACTCCCACAATGTAGGGTTGTCCAAGGATGAGATGATATGAAGATGTATCCTGTACAAAGAAGTTTTGGTCAATCTTTACATCACCTATTGTTACCTTCACACCTGGACATGCTGCATACAATTCATCGGATGAATTGTTTGCCACTTTTACCATCCAGCCATGATCTGTGTCCATCAGCCATTTGCACTTGTTGTAGAGACTCTTTGACATTATGTTTATTTCTGAACCATGGTCAATCAAGGCAACAAATGGCTCTTCAAGATCACCTACCTTGACCAAAGTTTCTGTAGTAGCCCTTGCCCAGTGACTTCGTGAATAGTAGCTCCTAAAAATATCTTCAACTTCTTCATCATCATTTGAGAAATGCACTTGCTTCACTCTCCCACTAGATTGGTAGCATCCTACCACAGCTCCATCATTCTCCTTATTTTGCAGTTGCATCGCTTGTGTCTTTGAGGTTTCCCCTTCAACCTGTGGACGAGAAACTTCAGCAAGGGTTTGCCTCTTCCTCTTGATTATGTCAATGATCTCCTCATGGAATTCACGCTTTGCAATGCCAAGAACTTCTCCCAGAGTAAACTCAATCTTGCTATTCAAGATCCTTTCCTCCAAGACTTTCTTTAAATCTGTAGCAACCTCAATATCAGATTGTAGTTTATAAGTTGGGCCTTTTGTCTTACCTTTCGTTGGCTCTTTCTTCTTTCCTGTTGTAGACTTCTCCATGAGTACTTTAGGTGGAGATGCTCCTTGTGTTGAGGGTGTTTGAGAAGGCATTGAGTCGCTTCTTCCCCCACTTCTAGAAGCTCTTTTTGATGGTCCTTCATCAGCATTCTGACGTCTGCGCTTCTCTTCTACAATTGCCTCATTTTGTTGGCATTTTGTAATGTAGGCATGCACTGACAATGAGTCCACTGGATCATTCCATCCTGTTTCTAGACGTATGCAATCACCTACTTCATGTAGAATCTCTTTTGTAAGCTTTCCCTTTTTAGCTAATTGCATGACATTTGGCCAAATTTGACCATGATGGTCACTCACCTCTTCATCACAAAAATGTTCAATTTTTACTCCATAAGTAGCTGCCTCAACTGAAGAGGTGGCATGCTTGGTTGCCCTATCTTCAACTAAGGTTTGCATTCCCCCCTTCCCAAAGTTAGTTCTCAAGGGTAGACCTGTCTCTCTTAAGTGAATTTTACCATCCTTAAAAAAGACAACATCTTTTGACAAAGCATCACTAAAATCATCACAATCCCTTCTTACATGGTCTATACTATCACACCAAATACATCTATTAACAAACCCTTCTTTGGGCTATTGTGTTTGCCTAGGAAGTGGCCCTGATGGTTGGCCTTTTTCTTCAAGCTTTGCAAACTTCACCTTCAAGTCACGCATTCCCTTCACAAGCTCATCTAGCATGGACTCATTAAACTTAGGAGCGATAAAAGTAGGCTTTACCATTTTGTCAGAAGTTGAGGTGGAAGGACTTGTAGTGTTTACTACCATCTTGTCCCTTCTTCTTTGTCGTTTGGCAAGCAGTGAGACAACACCTTCAACCTCATTCCAGTCGGTCTTTAGTCCTTGCTCAGCATCTTTATCTTCAAGAAGAAGCTCCAAATTTTCTTGAAACTCTTTACCTGCAGCTTGTAAGAAAAGATCTGTCTTCTCTGCATCTAGTGTGGCCCTTTCTGTCCTAGTGAGTTGTGCATAGCGCCGCTCAAATTCCCTAAGTAGCTCTGTTATTGATAGTCCTTGCTTTGGCTTGACTACCCATTCTAAGAATGTCCTTTTGGTCACTCTCTCCGAGTCCTCCATGAAATATTTCTCCTTTAAAGCTACTTTGAGTTCTTCCCAATTTCTCCCATGCCCATCTTTAATTGCCCTAACATGCTCCCTAATTTCTGGAGCAACAACTAGCTCAAAGCTTTGAATCATCTCACCTTCTGACACGCGATGCAGCTCCATCTCCTTCACATACTCGCGTAAGTACTTGGTTACATCTTTGCCATTGAACTGATCCATTCTGTTGACGACCGCTTGTATGGCCTTTGTTGCTGAAATCTCCCTTCTTTCAGTAGCATGTTGTTGTTACATAAACATTGCAAATGCTTGAAACATTTGCATTGTTGCTGGGTCAAAATGCATACCCTGTTGCTCAACATGATCACCCATGGTTACCCACAAACTCTCACCCTAGCAGATTCGCGTCGGGTTCACCAAAAATATGTCGAGAAATTTGCGGTCTTGCCAGGAAAGCACCGAGCTTATGGCTATGAGAGTTTGTGAGAGAACTCAACAAAAACTATATGAAGGAGTTAAACCATAGATGCCATGAAGACTAGGGTTTGGAAAGAAGTGCAATCAAAGAAGACTCACTCTTTCTCTCTTGCACTCACACACACAAAGAAAAAACACAAAAGAGAATGTCAAAACAATACGAAGATGAAAACATCAAGGCTATGGTCATATCGTATCATGGGTAATATGAAAGGGTTAATAGATGAGTTAATGGCATTCAATCTTGGCTGACCAAATAGGCTACAAATTGTTCTTTGGAATTGTAGTTTTGTGCTTACCATAATATATATATTTTGTCTAGTGATTGGGATTAATTGTGTGTACAAATCCTCTTGGTTCATAGCAAGATAACTACGCCAGCTCTCACTAGCTACTAGCTTGCAGCGCCACAGCTCCCCATCACCCTGTCTCCGTCTACGACCTGCACAGTTCAGCTCCTCCTCAGCTCGGCTTGCACGCCACCTCTCACTAGCTACCAGCTTGCAGCGCCACAGCTCCCCCTCACCCTTTCTCCGTCTACGACCTACACACTTCAGCTCCGAATCGCACTGCGTGCTGCTGGATCAGCCTCGATTTCGCAGACACAGACATCGACGAAAAGATCTTTAAGGTGTCTTGGGATAGTTTCCTATGATGGTTAAAATTCTCTTCTTCTTCTTCTTCTTCTTCTTCTCTCTCTCTCTCTCTCTCTCTCTCTCTCTACCACGTGCCCTCCCACCCTTGTTTTCCCTCAAAGCTTCAAGAGCATCTACCCTGATTCCCTTTAATTCACCCAGAAAAAGTCGTTTTTGGCACCTACTTGATAAACTCACCCATAAGCCCAAAACTCTTGATTAATTAATTTAGTCAAAGTGCAATTTATTTGTCCTTAACATTAGGTTGGTAACCTAACAGGACATAAAAGTGTCCTTTCAGGGTTTTGAAAAAAACCTCCAAAACCATAGTAGATCCACTCATTTTGTAAAATCCTTCCATGAGGTTATAGTTCAAGGCCTACTACACATGTAAAAAATAAGAAACTTGTAAAATTTCTCATCTTTTGGTCACACCAAGCCTCCAAAGTTGATGGACCAATACATTTTCATCAAAACAGTCATTTCTTACGTTTTGTTGCATAAAAATAAGATTAGGGATTTTTGTAGGACTTGAGATAAATTCCCTAGCTAACTTCAATGGGTCGGTGACCAGAACATATGATTGCTTCTCACTTACTATTTTTTGTTTTGCCAAAAGAAATAGGTACAAAAAATTTGAATTTTTACCGTTCTGCAAACCTATCATGAAAGTTTCTATAGCCACGCTCAATACAAATAATATATGCATGTTTTCTTAGTTCCCTATTGTTCTTTAGATTCATAAGGAGCCATGGAGCATGTCAAAAGAATATTACATCTCTTACCAAGGGGAATCTTGGGGACAAAGATGAAGTGCTAAATACAACAAACATGAAAAATCTGGGTTCAACATTATGAGTTGTAGAATCCCATAGAAACTCTTTAATATCTAGCCAAATTTGATCCTTATGACTAGATATGGTTACTACCTACAAACAACATGTAGTTGTCACAAGAAACTAACAATATTGAAAAAGCTATACTTGATATACTAGAATGTTTTGTTTTCTTCTATAATTGGAAAAATCAATCATCGTTGTCTACTATGCAAAATAGGGTATTAGGTGCCCCAAAACTCAAGGAATATTAGCTTTATGTTACAATATGCGACATAGAAAATCAAAACTGCATTTGGATATCATGAAAGCCACCAAAAAAATCATAGAAGAGCTAAAATTGGCTAAAAAACAGGATTTGACAATTTTTGTAATTTGGTCATAACTTACAACTTTAACATTTATTTCTCCCTAGAAGCATCAGGACATGTTGAGGACTACTAAAGATAGTTCTCTAGCATTATAGACCTCACAAACATGAATTCTAGAGTGGTATAGTTGCAAAAAGTTGAAAAAAGCAAAAAACAGGACCCGTTTTTTCACGTAGTTTAGTTTGTGAAATGTTGTGCAAGGACAAGGTTAAAGATGGAATTGATATTCCAAAAAAATGTCGAGTTTTTTTCAGCTCATGAGACAACTTTCTAGATAGATAGCACCCCAAAATCCATTTTGAAACTCTTGACATAATTCAAGGAAAATGGTCACTTAACAGGACATAAAAGTGTCCCATTACCAACCTAGTGTTAATGGTAGTCTAGCATTTCATAAATCTTGCATTTACTCATTTCCACATGTACTTTACATTCCTCTCATGAATTATTGCCATATAATTTCGCTTGCATAAAACAGTGACTTTGCCTTGCAGATTCAAATCTAGATGCTCTACAACATGGACAAAATGGGCTTTCTCTCACTAGCTTCCGAGGGCGTAATCTACATCACGAAGGGGGGCATGTTACCACCAAGCAACCACCTTTTATGTAGCCATGGACCGGGCTTGTCGAACCCGCTAGTAATGTGTTATGTTATTGGCCGGGCTTGTCAGTCAGGTAGGAATGGTTAAGAGTGATCGCCGATGAGAGGCGCACTCTAAAACTGGAACCTATAATGTTTGGGTAAGATTAACTAAGTGTGGGCGCCCAAATGTGAATGGGTAAGCCTGTATAAAAGTCAATCTAAAACTAAAATACCATATTGTCTCATTTGTGCAATGCAAAAAGAGTGCTCTTGCTCCATCTCCTTCTCCGTCTCCTTTGTCTACTAGGGTGTGTGTGTGCTTAAGAGAGAGAGAGAGAGAGAGAGAGAGAGAGAGAGAGAGAGAGAGAGAGAGAGAGATTGAGCATTGTGGCGGCATGACGGGGGCGAGGCGGTTGAGCGTAGTGTAGCGACGGCTCCCTCTTCTTCGCCGCGAGAGATCCTCCACGATAACAAGCGTAGAGCGGTGAGTGACACACCATTGTCATCTTTGAGCTTATTAGTTTAGGCTAGTTGCGTGCTTGGAACAATCTGTGGCACGCACACCAAGCGATTACCTTTTATGTAGCCATGGGTCGGGCTTGTTGGACCCACTAGTAGTGTATTATGTTATCAGTCGGGCTTGTCGATCAGGTAGGAATGGTTAAGAGTGATCGCCGATGAGAGGTGCACTCGAAAACTGGAACCTATAATGTTTGGATAAGATTGGCTAAGTGTGGGCGTCCAAATGTGAATGGGAAAGCCCATATAAAAGTCAATCTAAACCTAAAATACCTCATTCTCTCATTTGTGCAATGCAAGAAGAGTTCTCTTGCTCCATCTCCTTCTCCGTCTCCTTTGTGTACTGGGGTGTGTGTGTGCTTGAGAGAGAGAGAGAGAGAGAGAGAGAGCATTGCGGCGGCACGACGATGGCAAGGCGGTTGAGTGCGGCGTAGCGACAGCTCCCTCTTCTTCGCGGCGAGGAATCCTCCATGACAACAAGCGTAGAGCGGTGAGTGACACACCATTGTCATCTTTGAGCTTACAAGTTTAGACTAGTTGCATGCTTGGAGCCATCTGTGGCTCGTACACAGTGTTAGGCAAGTCCCTTGCTTCGGTACGTGCGGGAGGAGCCCACACCTTGTGTCTATAATACACAAGAGTCTGTTTCCAATCAAAGTTGCCTCATCAAACACAACTAGTCTAAGGTTTTTATAGAGTCGGGAGAGCTCGGCAAGTCTTTCAGAAGAAAGAGAAACATTTGGTTGGAAGACAAGGGGCAAGCGTAATGCTAAGTGAATTGTTGTGCCTCCAAGGTTGAAAGCTGCTTCTCCTATATATGCCATCAATAATGTTGAGGGAAGATCAACATCAAGCCTTGCACAATTGCCTGCAAAGTGAAAGTTTTTCCTATTCCTGCATCCCCAGTCAAGAAAAGATGGATTTGGTTGAGTTGGTTGTAAGTGTTTCCTAGTCATAATGTCATAAAAAAGGTAGCGTTGCTCGATGTTCAACTTGGACACAAGAGAGTAGTACTCCTCGTTGCACATCACCAATTTTTGAAATGTTGGCAAGGATCTTGTGGTGGGCTTCCTTATTTGAATATCAAGGGCCAACTCATATTTGAAAGGCTTGTTATGCTCGAAAATTGAGGATGAGGGCAATGAGAGTGTTTTAGCGCTTGTTACACCAAGTTCCAACTTGCAATATTTTTGACAATTCTCATCTATAATTGTAAAGTTTATGGTATATTTGTCTTTCCAACAGTCAACTTTCCTCAAAGGTTTTCTCATCGCCAATAAATGGGAGGAGCAATAAACAAAGCTCATGGAAATGCATCTCTGCATTCTTCTCTACAATGAAGTTAGCATATCTAATGACCCGAGCCTTCATAGATTCGTGGGTAGAGCCGCGTATGTAGTGGTAGTTTCTTGCGTAATCAGCCAAACATATGTGTGAAAGCTTATGTGGACGATGAGTGTATTTGGTGACAAGGTCGTTAAAAAAAAAGCTTGTATCATCAGGATTCAAAGTATTCAATGTAGCTCTCCGTTTCAATAGAAGTGTGCATTGGCTTTCGAAGTCTGCGTTGATAAACACAAATTGCTTACTCGCACTATATAAGGGAAAAATAATGGCAAAATCCAATGTAATCTTCATCATTATGCTGGTGTGCCACTATGAAAAAGACCAGAAGTTTTACCACTCATTGTTGCTTCTCATGCAAGGAACACATAAGAACTCTTTGAAGAAGCTATGGCCAAAGCACAAGAATGGGGCAATGAAGTGGAAAGCAACCACTCCCTTATCTCTCCCACAAACTTTTCAAATCTGCAAGTGAAAAGGATCCCTCCATGGAATCCCTAGAAGGAGTGAGATGCCAGACATACTCTAGGCAATATGCCTTGCCAAGCCAGACATACACTAGGTGTTTGGGCATGAGTACATCTCTTTATAAATAAAGAATAAGGATCCCTCTCACACACAACATCATAAGAGACTGCTCCACCCACATATGTGTACCTTGCTTCTCTACAACTCGCACTATGCACACTTCCCACCTTTGTAGTGCTCACAATCGCACCATGTTATGATTGGTTTAGTAGCTATTCTAGTGGGAGTGAGCTATGCAATCTGAGTATGACTTGATTGTTAATAATGAAACTTGGGAATAAGCCAAATTTCTTGAGGAAAAGAAAGCATTATTTTGCAAATGGATTTACAAGAAGAAGTTTACATTGGACGATCCGAAGCCTAAGTATAAGGCGAGGTTAGTTGCTAAGGGTTTCAAGCAATAGAAATGTGTAGATTTTGATGAAATCTTTTCGGTTGTGGTCAAGATGACTATTTTTCATATGATGCTTGGATTACTAGCTATTAAGTACTTGGAATTGGTCCAAATAGATGTGAGGATGGTTTTCCTTCATGGAGATCTATCTGACCATTGTTTCTTTCCTATTCTACCAAGGGAAGTGGATAGCTTATCATTAGCCTAACAATGCCAATATTTGAGATGGTATGGGATCCTTATCATCCTGTTTGTAGTGTTTTGTCTTTCCTAATAAGCAATACTACCCCCTACCCCCCCTTTCTCCTTTCCCTTTTTTTTTTTCCCCACCCTTCCCTTTTCCTTCCCCCCCTCCCCAAACTAATTAATGGCTTTATGAAAAACTCGTTTTGGACACCACCTAATGGGAAGATTCACATAAATTTTCATAGGATATATCTCAATTCTCATTCTCTCTACATTTATCATGATTTTTGCACCTTCTAGTTGTCATATTGGATTTGACGTCCCCTCAAGGTAGAGAGGATGTAATATGGTGTTGCTTGGAACCACCATGGATCACAACCCTAGTTAAACGGAACCCTCTTGATCAAAATGAGTTGTCTTGCTTTGCTCACTCTCTCATGATATCTATTAATATTTTATCATAAGCATTCAACCTTCACTTTTACTTACCCTCCACTATTTCTTACCTACATCTATGTCTTGCTTAAATATAGCCTCTTCTTGAAAAATGTAACAAAACCCACACACACACTACTTTCAAATATTCATTGCCACAATGGTTTTTCACCCTTTACTTATCTATGCTGAGATATGATGGTTTGAGCAGCTTCCAGTAGAAATAGTAGAAAGACACAAAATCATCTCAAATGTCTTATGTCTAACCTTTTTGTCAAATATCATCCATGGTATATATTTGAACCATTTTAGATCCAAAATTTTGCCCCTTTGTACTACAGAAGAAGTTAATGGGGCTACCTAGAATTTGCTAAGGTGTAAAACTTCTTTTTCTTACAATTTTTCTTACAATCCTTGAAGGCTTGCAGAAGAATTTATTCCTTTTTTACCTTGACCCCTTTTTAAGAGCTTTGCACCATCAATTTTTGGCTTTATCGTTTCATATTTATCCATGTTTATTTCCAATAGAACCCATATAGAGATTTTCTTTTGGACCAAAAAAAAGAATTAACCCCCTCCCCCCCCCGCCCCCCTTTCTCTTTCTCTCGCTCATGTGCATACTCTCTCTCATGTACTGCGCGCGCGCACACACACACACACAACTTAATGGTATTCTCTTTTTAAACCTAATTATTGAAAATATGTAAAGTGGAAACAAAAGCCTTTTATTAAATTTGAAGCTTAGCCCTAAATACTTTTGAAAAGTCTATAGGTCCAATTCCCCCTAAACTAAACCATATTCTACTTACTAGAAAAAATCTATATGTCTATGTCGATAAGAATTTACCCCAATGGTTCTTAATCTATATCTATTCTCTATGCGAGGAACTCCTTAATTGTAGCAATTTCTATATGAAAAACTTTTCACATCCAAATGCTTTGAGCCCAATAAATTTTATGCTAATGTAGGCGCCCCCCCCCCCCCCCCCCCCGCAAAAAAAATAATTTTGGAAAAAAATATTAAAAAAAATCATGTTCCCCTTATATCTGTGTCATGGATATAAAATGATATTAGAACACGTCATAGCTATATCTGCTTGTAAGACTAAGTCTTCTACTAGAGAGTTCTTTTGGATCAATGGCCATAAAATGTTAGCTTTGCTTAAATTCTAATTGCAAATATCAATCACCATGCTGCCAAGGAGTGGAAAGCTTTGGCCTCTAAAGGCATTAGTATCTATATAGATGAAGGTCGTCCAATTTTTGGTGTTTGACAAGGACAAAAGTCTTGAAAGCCTTGAAGAGAAAGCCTTTCACATTATATTTCCCAATGCTACATTTACTTTATTTTGGAAAGGATGCAACAAATGATTTGAAGTTTGAACATAATAATTTTTTGATTTTTTTAAAATTACAAATCATTTTAAACTTAAGAACGGAGCTTGACAAAAGACTTTTTTCTAACCAAAGAAATTAAGGACACACTTGAAAGTTTTCCGATTATTTAGGTTTTTGTCGATTTTTATATTAAAACTTATAAATATTTACAGGTGTTTGTCAAGGCCATCTCATAATTTAGCTAGGATTTTGCAAATCTAACCGGTTAAAAATTCACTAAATCTTGGTTTTTTTCAAACACTGCTTAAGAAGTAAATTAAATTTCACAACTTTACATTAAGGACTAAATAGAAGGTTTCTTTTAAACAATACCTTCTCTCTCTCTCTCTCTCTCTCTCTCTCTCTCTCTCTCTCTCTCTCTCTCTCTGAGATTATTATGAGCTTTTATCTTTTATTACGAGTACAACATGTAACATGCTTGAAGACTATGGATAAAGGGTGGCCACTGAGAAGTTGAATCTGTGAGGTAGCTAGGAGAGAAAGGTATGTAGACCATGGTAAGGGCTAAAATGTGTGTAAAGCAAGTTTGATGTGATCAAAAGCCGAGCACTCATGTAGGATATAATGATCGCACTCTCAAATTGTTAAGGGATATAATTCCCGTACAAAAAGAGACTCTCCTCCATGTAGTGCCTCGATGCTCTGTCTCACATTTAAGGGAGTGGGAGCGGAGCTAAGCCAAATGGCTGCTATGGTATAAAAAATGGGTAAGGGTAAGCATGTGAATGGTTGAACACAGTCTTCTCTCTCAAAGAACATGCATGTGTCTTTGTGTGTGTGTGTTTTGCAGTACGCCCTTTCTTTTTAGCATGATGCCCAAAACTCTTGCAAAGAGAAACGTTTGAGTGAACTTTTTTGCTTTCATTGCCCTCACATTTTAAGGTTCCATTGGTGCCCAAATGTACACAAATGAGCATGTTATATGCGCCTTATGTTACTAACCTGCTTATCGTCAATTGCAAGAGACCTCAACATCCATGCGGCGAGTCTTGGTAGATGCAAGTGTACATGCTAGCTAGATTGAGTGCAATCCAACCTATAAATTTTGAAACAAAGAGACAAAGTTGTTATAGCCATACAATCACCCCTAGGTCACACACCCATCATGAATATTGTCTTTGAGAAGCAAACGACACACTGCTCACCAAATCAGTTGTGCATACCAATGGCAAAGTTTATTCTACTACTATGTGGTGTAATGTTGGCATGTTGGGTCATGGCTGGTACATGCATCCTAAGTGCCAACAAATAGCAGTTGATGACTTAGTTGATTGTGATGCCCCAAATGCAAGACCAAAACTACACGAGAGAAGCATGGGAGAGTTGCTATCATGACCAATGCCTTGATTGGTAAGGATGGTAAGAGGGGATGCTAATGCATCTAAAGATCTCGCCATTCAATGTAAACACTATATCCAAAGAAGGATAAAAACTCTCTATTAGTCTATTTAGAGGGCCACTACCACTCACCAGGGTCCCATATCAATTGTGTGAGGGGGACGTCTCTAGCCTAATCGCAAATTCGCTACCTCCTTAGAGAGAAATATAGGATGTTAAGACAAGACCATTAATTAATTCATTCCCAAGAGACCTCAAATTGACCTGATAATTCTTGAACTCAACACACACACACACACACACACACACATAGATAGAGAGAAGGGGGGGGGGGGGTAGGGACAAACTTGCCATGATTAGAAGGAGTATCTTGGAGCTTGGCTTGACCAACTAGAAGGAGATTTGTCCTTGGTCAATCCACAATAATTTGGAGAGTAACTACACTTCATTAGTTGTTCGAACTTACACTAAAAAAGGTAGACATAGTGTTGATCCAAAAGATAGATTTGTGCTTGGTTGATGTGAATGTGGAGGGCACTTAGACCTTGTGTGTTGTCATACATTGTCATTTAGAAAGTAGTTATAGTGGTGGTTGATGCAGAAGTGTATTAAGAGCTATAAATGGTTGCTCCAATTGACGCACATGTAGCCGCGGCAACGCGCGGGTCACACACTAGTTTACATTAAAACTTATAAATATTTACAGGTGTTTGTCAAGGCCATCTCATAATCTAGCTAGGATTTTGCAAATCTAACCGGTTAAAAATTCAGTAAATCCTGGTTTTTCTCAAACACTGCTTAAGAAGTAAATTAAATTTCACAACTTTACATTAAGGACTAAATAGAAGGTTTCTTTTAAACAATACCTTCTCTCTCTCTCTCTCTCTCTCTCTCTCTCTCTCTCTCTCTCTCTCTCTCTCTCTCTCTCTCGGAGATTATTATGAGCTTTTATCTTTTTAAAATAGATTTTTAACTCTCATGACCCCTCAATAGTCACCTTTTTCCCTTTTGAAGGCCCCTATGAATACTTCACCTTGTTTTCATAATATTGTGAATAGACTCTAAAGTAATAGAAAGTGTAGACCACACAAATTATTTATTATATTTCAAGTTTTTCCATTGCTCACTTTTTGTTGCTCGTGCCTCGATTGTTAAAAGTGATAGGACCCTTGCACAACTGCTTCAAAACCTCCTTTGGTGAGGAAGTCATTGGTCAAGTGCCGAATACCTCAACCTAGGAACTCGGTGAAGCCCAAGAAGATGCGGATCAATTATGGAAGCTAATCAAGCTAGAGGAGTACTTCAAACTTCCATCCTAGAGCACAGTGTCACTGTGCACTCCTTGCCGCACTGTCGAAGCAAGGGACTTGCCTAACACTGTGTGCGAGCCACAGACGGCTCCAAGCACACAACTATCTTAACTAGTAAGCTCAAAACAAGGCAATGGTGTGTCACTCACCGCTCTATGCTCCTGCCGTGGAGGATTCCTCGCCGCGAAGAAGAAGGAGACGCCGCTACGTCGCGCTCAACCGCTTTACCGCCGTCGTGCCGCCGCAATGCTCGATCACACACACAAACTCTCTCTCTCTCAAGTACACACACACACACACACACACACTAGTACACAAGGAGATGGAGCAAGAGCACCTTTCTTGCATTGCACAAATGAGAGAATAAGTGAATTTTAGGTTTAGTTGGCTTTTATATGAGCTCACCCCATTCACACTTGGGCGCCCATGCTTAGCCAACTAATCCCTTGAATGTCCCAGTTAGAGTGCGCCTCTCATCGGCGATCACTCTTACCCTTTTCCTATTGGACCGACAAGCCCGGTACCTTACTCTACCAAATAAATAATACAATGTCCACCGTAGGTTACAACGTCCGTTTCGTAGGTGATAGGGTGTCCGTGAGCTGTGAGGGTTAACATGCCCCCCTTCCTGATGTAGATTCCATCCTCGGAAGCTATTGAGTTGAAGCTTGTTGGTCGAGGTGGAAGAGCATTTGAGATGAATGTCCTTAGCCTTCTTCAGTCACTGCAAAATCAAACAACATTGCACAGTAATTGCATTTCCATAAGCGATTAAAAAGCATATGCAATTTTAGGCAGACAATTGATTGGTAACATAATTTTAAACAATTTGTCAGCAATAAGCATTAAATTGCAATGTAATCAAATGCATAAACAGATGTAAAGGTAAAATATTAAACAAGTCTGGGGTCGGTAATTTAACGGTCGAAAGACACTAGAGATCGACTATTAATACCATGGGTAAGCTTCTCTATTTTCTCTGGTTAATTAAGTTGTTTAATCGCGAGAGCCAAGTATTTCATGTTCGAGGGCTGACTAGAGGCTCTACCTAGAGGACCTTGTAGTTAAGCTACGATAAAAGGAATTTCTCATGAAATCATCGCCTGACTGATTACCTTTTCTTTGACCCCCCAAAGTCTTTTCACAGTGATTCAATTTTGATGTGTGTGCTTATTTTGTATGCCTTGGGTTTTTTGCTTTTCAAGGAAAAGCGCCCACATTGGGAACCTCTAGGGCTCTAATACCGTAGGCGATACATGTGAGTGGAGTACCAATTTAATCATGGATTTCTCTTCCAGCTTAAAATTTTACATTGTGGCACTTTGATATTTTTTTGTTTTTTTTGTTTTCATCATTTTAATTTTGTAGCTTTGGGGGGTCATATAACTCTGATACACCTCCCCAAGCTCATCACACTAGTAAACTCCCTTTATAATACTTAAGCTAAAGGTCAATAGGGTCAAGCCCACTAGAAATCCCTAGTACATTTCACACAATGTTGCCTAAATCGGATTAAGAACCTAAGTAACCATTGCTTATTAGGAAGGCATTCCCCATGGTATTAAGAGAAGATTTCTAACACCTAGCTTGGTCAAACTAGCTTAGTCAGACTGCTTGATTTTTAAACCTAGACAAGTGATTATGACAAAAAATTACATTGAATTAAATGTTTGATACTAAGCAAATGCGGTGAATATTAGGCTACCAATCACAATTAAAGCAGACAAACATGGATGCAAAATAGATAGGGGCAATGCTAATGGACACAAAAACACCTGTTTGTGTTGATGGTCACGCTTGATCTGAAGTGTGAATGAGAGAAAGGTTCCATGAAGGTCCAAATCCTATCAATAGCAACACGCTCCTGTACACACTAGGAAACAAAAGGAATACCTCCAGGAGGCACATTAGGGGGAAAAGGTACCAACACTTATTGAACACAACAAAAAACATAAGAAACCCTAACCTATTATTTGCACTCCCCCTAGAGAGTCAAGGGAATAGGATATTGTAGAGGTTGGGGGGAAACCCTAAGGCTAAACCCCTATCCTCGTCGTCGAGATAAACAAAGTCATCATCCATGAGACCATATGTGCCATCCGTGTAGTCCTGTAAATTTTCTTCTTCATCATAGGTGCCCATGTTTACTAAGAAGGTCACTAGACGCCTATAGTCATCTTGGTCAAAAGGGTAGGCTTGTGCAATGGGAGAAACGCTCTCTACTAAGTATGGATCAGACGTGGTCAAGAGACGTATCAGCCATTCTAACTCCTCAAAATTCCTCTCACATGCTAGCGTACCTATCAAATCCTATTCACATGCAAGCACTGGAAACACCATGTGAAATATTTGTGAAAAGTAACGAGGGTCCCTCTCACCCAAGGCAGGAGTGGATGACTCTAGCGTACTAGCCATATCTGTACACGCAAATCGATGATGGTTAGAGTGCAAATATTACAAGGGTCGTGTTCTTGTGCATAATTTGTTTTTATGATTTTGTGTTATGGCTCTTGCTCTTTTACTTTTTTATCTTGTCTTTGTGAGTATAAGGCTTTATATATACATTCCCTAAGATTGGAGATTATGAGGTCAGAGAGAAAGGTTGAGAGGGAAGCAAGTGAATAATGGATGTCCACAAACACTCCCCCCTTCCTTGGGTAGATCATACCGTTTGAAATGATGTTGTCACCCTTTGAAACCAGTTGTTCCAAGTTGTTATAGGTGAAGATTTTTGCCAGTAGTTTTCTATTACCTTAGGTGCCTCGTCGAGTTGCAAGGGTGGTAAGGTACTCTCCCAGGATCGAACTTGAAGTGGTTCATCAGGTGATTCTTGAACACTGGAAGGTGTGGATTCCTTTGTAGCTTCATGGAGGTCCACTATTGTAGGTGGAGGCTGTGTAGAAGCTTTACCTCTATGGATGTATTACATAAGGAGCTAGAAGCTTCATGGAACTCCCCCCTTCCTGAGCTAGGTGGAATAAATTGGTTTTGCCTTGGAGCCCAAACTAGCTCCGGACTAGGTGTGTAGCATTCTGTGATCTTTCCCTTCCCACGGTCTGCCATTGGCTTTAGCGTTACACTGTTTGACTCATATGGGTTTGTTGTCGATAGGGAAGGACACATTTTACGTTTAGGTACCCAAATTTGCTCATTTCCATCATAGTAGCCTTGGGCTTCTAATAGTCGTTTTGGAATCCATCGTGATTTGGTCTTGACTCTCCTAGAGCGCGCTCTTGGTTTTCCAGGGAAATTTTTTCTTGGAATGGATGGGAGGGTTGAGGTAGTTGGAAGTAAGGCCTTGGGGACCCATTGATATGTACTCTTAGGTTGTGCAGGTTGAGTACTTGCAATATTACTACTTGCTGCAACTACAAGTGTTGAAGTGCTAAGTTCATGGGTAGCCGGCAAAGACGAGTTAACCACCTTGGCTTGTGAATGTTGGCTATCCTTCAACTTTGCTAGAGTTTGCAACGTAGGTGACTTTGCTTGAATGATAGGGGTAAGAGTCGGTGGTCGCGTCGTGACACTACCAATATCCCAATCAATAGTGCATTTGGTTGCCAATATCCACGGGCGTCCCAGGTTTACGTTGCCTTCCATAGCTCCCGCGGGCATGACTAGAAACCTCTGCACTATGCTTCCATTGTCATAGACAACAGGGGTCTGAAGGACTCCAAGAATAGCAGTTTTCTTTTTATTAATGCCCTTGACTTGCATCGTACTCGGGGATAGGGTCGGTTTCCCTAATTGACACCAAACTCCATAGGATAACAAATTGTGTTTAGCTCCCGTATCTAATAAGGCATTGTATAGTACTTTCTCATAGGGGCTATTTAGCTCAATTGGGTATCGTAGGGGTGGCTCAGATTCTAATGAGTCGTCATCTGTGTCCTCAAAAAATGCTTGCGTGATTCCCAGATTAGCCTCTCGTTGGCGTCTAAGACATTGTTGTCGTTCTCGAGCCTCAACTCTTGCTTGGATTTTTCTAAGCTCTGCTTGTTCCTTGGCAGCCTTCTTTTGATGGATGGCTTGCAACTCTTCCTGGCTTAGAGGATCATAATATCTTTTGAATTTACTCCCATTAAGGAATCCAATGGTTTCAACTCCATCTAGAGTCTCCACACGAATGGTACCTTGCGAGGTAATTTCACACACTCGATATGGTCCCTTACCAGCGTATTTCAATTTCTTCTTTTCATTACGTACCCCGTACATAAGAACTTTATCACCAACCTTGATGTATTTATCCTTTAAATGGCTATCAAACCACTTCTTTCTCCTATCCTTCTCCACTAGAGCATTTCGCACAGCTAATTGCCTCTCTTCATCTAGCCTTTCCAGGATATATAATCGCTCCACTAAGGGGTTACCATCCCAACCTTCTTGAGAAGCTACTCGAAGACTAGGAATGACAAACTCCCATGGCATAACTGCTTCTTGGCCATACACCATCTTAAACGGTGTGCAATTAATAGCAACTTTATACGCAGTACGATAAGCCCATAAAGCTGATGTAAGCTTTAGGTCCCAATCAATGCGATGAGCCTCAATTGTCTTTGTCAAAATGGAGATGAGAGTTTTGTTGGTACTCTCAGCTTGGCCATTTGCTTGGGGATAATAGGGTGTAGACTTGTGGTGAGATCTATATCTTTTCACAGCTCTTTGGGTGGAAAACCATTAACTAAGAAGTTAACAATCTTTTCACTCCATTCAGGCATTGTCTCAACAATGAACAAAGGAGTATCAGGCAATTCATCATCAACCCCCATAGGAGCTTCGCCATTAGGGATACGAGATAAATGATCCGCCATGACATGTTTCCTCCCAGGCCTCACAACAACGGTGAAGTCAAACTCAAGAAGAATTAACAACCATCGTGTAATTCGACCTGTGGAACACGTCTTGTTTACCAAATATAGCAATGCTTGATGATCAACATAAAACACAAACTTGGTAGCAAGAAGGTAATAGCGAAATTTCTTTACTGCGTAAATCATAGCTAGAGCTTCGCGCTCTGTAGTAGTGTAGTTCATCTTGGCATCATTTAATTGGCGACTTGCAAAGCTAATAGGGTAGTCCAATTTATGTTCTCCTAGTTGAGTTAGAACACACCCAATAGCAAAGTTTGATGCATCAATATGCACATGAAAAGGTACATTACAATCAGGTGTTCGCAGGATTGGAGTACTTGTTAGGGCCTTCTTTAATAACTCATAAGATTGATGACATTCTTCCGTCCAGTGAAACTCGATAAGAAGCTTGTACAATGGACGCGCTATGTCGACAAAGTTTAAAATAAACCTTCGATAATAACCAACATGGCCCATAAATCTTTGAACTCCTTTATAGTTCGTAGGTGGTGGCAAATCGGCAATGGCTTTAATTTACTCTCATCTGTGGATATCCAGTTCTTGGACACTATATGCCCTAGAATGACTCCATGCTTAACCCAAAATTGGCACTTGAAAGGGTTTAATGAGATGCGATAAAATCTGCACCTTTCAAATATTTTTCGTAGATATAACAAATGCTTCTCCCAAGAAGAATAAACACAAAGGTCGTATAGGAAAACTTCACAAAACTCCCTTAGAAATTCTTTAAACGCAGTGTTTATTAATCGTTTGAATGTAGCAGGGGCATTTGTTAAGCCAAAAGCCATAACACGGAATGCAAACACTCCAAACTCTGTGATAAAAGCAGTTTTAGCTTGGTCCTCTAATGCAATTGTGATTTGATTGTAACCAGAGTACCCATCTAAAAAGCTATAAGCTTCCTTGCCCGCAACTCTTTCAAGCACATGTTCTGAATATGGCAAGGGATAATGATCTCTCCTAGTAGCTGCATTAACTTTCTTGAGGTCCACGCACACTCTTAGTTTCCCATTCTTTTTTGGCACAATGACTATTGGAGAAACCCATTCTGAGTGCTCAATAGGGTATATGAATCCACATTGGATAAGTTTTTCAATCTCCTCTTGTACAATTTTGGTGTACTTAGGATTCATTGGATAGGGTCGTTGCTGGACGGGTTTAGCAATGTTGATCATGGGCATTGTATGTTGCACCACAGAAGGTGGAACACCCTTCATGTCATGATATGTCCAAGCAATGATATCCTTGTATTCCTTGAGGAGCTCCTTATGTACAACCTCTTCAGTTTCGGTAAGGTCTTGAGAAATAAAGACTGGTTTAGACTCCTCACCTGGTTCTGCTAATTCTATCTCTTTAACTACCGCTGGACCATCATAGACTCCACTGCTTCCATTGGTAGGTATTCGTTGGGCTTTGGCATACACAACCTTTCGCTCCTCCGTGGTATAAGATTTAAAATGTTCAGGAGCCGTATGTAAGTCAGCAGGCTCTTGTCCTGACAGAGACCTTTCTTTTAGTTCTGCCTCCTTTTGTTGTTGTGCTAACTCTCGGTTTTGACGTCTTCTTATAGTTCGACTCAATTTCGGCTCTGTAACCTCCAATTGAGCGAGGTCAATGGGTCGCGGGCTACACCACATGACACTTTGGAGATGTTCACCCCAATTGTCTACTAGCTTTCAATGAGCATCACATGCCCCTAGATAGCTAAGCCATTCTGCAGTAGATCTTTCCTTGTTTATCCTAGCTCTCATATTTGCTCGATATCGTCGTCTCTTATATGACCTTTGTTTCTTGTTAAGGTTTTGATTTTGGTAAATGTTTGAACTCGACTCGCCTGATAGGTCTTCGCTTGTATCTTCTTCACTCTCATATAAATTACCATAGATGGTCGTACTAGGCCTTGAGTGTTTAGTTTCTACACTTGGTTCACTCGATGTTTCCTTAGGTTCTGAATCCATTTCTCCCAGAGATTCCGTTTTTGATGTGTATTGGCCTGAAGCCTTTGAGGAATCATCGGTTTCACTCTCAGGTAGGTGTGCCTCTTTCTTATCATCGGATGTTACATGCGCTACACCTAACATGTTTACTGGTGCAATGTGTGGTATCTCTTCCCCATCTGGTGTTACCCAGGTTGTTCCTCTAGCTCCCCATGTATCTATAGTTGCCGCTAGGTGTACCCAATCGACATTGTCTGACTCAGCCATTCCGGGTAGGATATCCATATAAGGAGAGTTCTCCCCAATATCCGTGTCTTTGTTACACGTGTAAAAATACTGTAATGGAGCTGAGTGAATTGTTGTGTCTGATCGATTATCAATGATGAATTTATTTCCTAGAGGATGTTTTCGACCACTTAAAAGATCAACTCGAATGACAGAGTCTTGGAATTGTAAGTAGACGTGGTTTTTGGACCAGTCATGCACCATTTTTGCTTCCCTCATGAATGGACGCCCTAAGATCATCTCAAATGATATAGGATGCTTGGAAAAATCCATAACAATGAAAGTCTGCCTTACCTTGTGTCCCAAGACCTTGATCCTGAGATCCTTTAGCATTCCAATAGGCGTAACAATAGATCCATTAGCCATTTTTACCACTACGCTTGTGGCTTCAAGGTGAGGTCTCCCCATAGACTCCCAACAACTCTTTGTCACCATGCTGACTCCCGCACCACCGTCAAGGACCCCCTTTACAGTTAATCCTTTAGTAGTGATTGGTAGAGTAGCATTAGATTCATCACCTTCAAAGTATTGCCCCAACTTGTTAACAGGTATTTCTATAACAAGGTTCTCATCGAGGTTGGGTTGTGGATCTATGTGTTCCTCCTCTATTGGCATCTCCGCAGCTCCATCCATCTGTGCAAATTGTGGTAGCCCAAACTTTAGTTCTCCATTGAGGAAGGCTCGAAGAGCTGAGACTAGCTCAGGGTCTTTATATAGTTTGGACATGATGGTGGTTCTAACTTCTGAAGACATGTTATCCATCAATTTTGCAATGTTTAACGGCACCTTTTGGACTTCATTCCCTTGACATGGGGAAGATGGGATCTCCATTTCTTCGATAGGATCAGGTAGTCCCTCTGTAAACATTCTTTCCATCAAGAAGTGAGTACGCCCACTTTCCCATGACTTTAAGTCACTTTCTTCTTGGATGACACTAGGTATGTCCAAGGGTCTATGGACTTGGTGAGGTTGTTGTTGCATAGGGAACACGGTGTCTGTAATTTGGATCTTCCTAGGTGCTGGTTCTAGATCCCTTTGGGTATCTTCTACCAAACTCCTTAATTGCTTGACTCGCTCAATCTCCTCTGTGGGGTTTGGGTAAGTTCCTATCTTCTTTTTGGATCCTGGCCATTGTGGCTCATGAAGATCTTCCTTGTTGGTTTCTATGTTAGTGGTCGTTTTGGTCTCCATGGTTTCACCTAACTCAGAATCTTCTTCAGCGTCATTCATATATACGGGGTCATCACCAGTCCCTATGTTGGTCTTTGAGCTGGGGTCTGACTTCGCTGCTTTTTGCGATCTCTTTCTTCGTGTTTTCTTCTTTTTCTGAGATTGGGCAATTGATCGTGTGAGTGCGTTTACTGGTACTATGTTTATAGTTGGTGGTGTCCCATCAACAATCTCTATTAAGTTCAATGGTGTGATTTTCGGTGCGTTTGGATTGTTAGGACACTGTGCGATCAAATGATCTATGCTACAACGATTACAAGTGAGTATTGGCATTGACAATGCAATCCCTTGACTTGTTTGCATTATTGAAGCATTCTTTTGCATTCTAATGGGGCACTCAACTACTCGATGTGGTCCACCACATTAGTAGCACTGAAGAGGTGGTCTCCTGGCAAAACTATAAAATGTTTTGGCCTCTTGCTGCTAGCGCAATAGTTTGATATACCGGTTTGATTTGTCCCCAATGGTCTTCCATATAGTACATGGGACACTCCTCAAGCATGTTGACTCCATAGGTGATACTAGAGTCTATGTCCTCTTCGCAATCTACATAAGTACTAGATGACTCGCAACCTATTTGGTTCATAGGTGTAACTCTTGGATGAGGGGGTTGCGGTCCTAGCACTGGAGGTGGCAACGGTGTGGTTTGGACCACATTTTGGGTTCTAGGGACCATGTGCTGTAATGACAACTGTTGCTCCATGGGTGGGGTAGGCATCAATGCAGGAACTCGAGGTGAGTCTGCCCAAGCTATAGGCGGTTTATTTTCCATGATGCGTTTAAGCATTAGGCAATCCTCCGTTTGATGGCCATACCTACCATACGCGTTACAAGTCCCGTTAAACTTTACTCTGAAAGTAGGGCATTCACTCGTAGTATGTGGGCCCAAGCAAATTGAGCACCATTGTTGCTCCCTTCTTGGATACATATGAGTGTTTTGTGGAGCACGATTACCCCTAAGGCTTTCTTGGATGGCCTTGGTGAGATCTGCCAAAGTCATCTCAGATATCGTTTTCTCTTTCACGATTGGCTTTATCTTTATTGGCCCATGCCCTGACGCTTGCGAGCTACTAGACTTCGGCTCGGCAGACACTCTTTCTCCTGCAATCATTAAATTATCCTCCAATTGGATTGCATTCATGGTGACTGCTTCCCAAGTACTGATACCTCTAATGACTAGGCCATTATAGATACTTTCATGTCGTAGTCCCCTAATGAATCTATCGAGCAATTGGTTGTTGTTGAATCGCTCGTTTGGATTGCATCAAGAATTCAAATTCTTTAGGCGACTAATGAAGTCTCTCACGGATTCACCTTCTTCTCGTTGGGCTTTCTGGAGCTGAGAGGCTACACCCCAAAGTACTCCCTCTCGTATGTGCTCTTTCAAGAACAATCTCCTAAGAGTAGAGTAGATCGTTTTCTCTTCTACTCTTAAGGTTCTATACCAATCTCCAGCCTTTCCGCTTAGGGTCAAACTCAAAGCCTTACACTTATGTAGCTCATTGTGCTTGTTACCATATACATGTGGTAGTGATGTGTGTGAACACACTAGGACCGCCGGGGCATTTTTTCCCTCTTTAAGAGGTTTTTTCCCCCGTGCATTGTATATACGCCCATCACTCTAGGGCTATCTATCTTTCCATTGCACACTAAGTAATACACTCTCTATTGTGTGCCTGGAGCTTCCTTCGTCTTCTCCAAGCTGTGTGTGTTTCTCTGCAACCCTAATTCCAACAATTGGTATCAGAGCAGGTCATGTCCTCCCGGGCTTAGTCGCCAGCTGCTCCAGCACACGCCTGCTCGCCTTCTCCGATTTCAGTGAGCTTTGGCGAGCGTTCGCAGGTCGACAAAAATTTTGGGATATCTCGAAGACCTCGGTCTGCTCAGAATTTTGATTTGGGCTCATTTCGGCCTCCGTTTCCACTACAGGCAGTACTGCACAGGCTATTTCGTCATTTTGTGCAAAATTTCTGTCAGTGTCGTTTCCTGCATAACAGGTGCCTTACAGTCTTCTACGGTTTGTGATATATAGCACAGGTTGTTCCCGCTCCGTTTCTCCTATTTTCGGGCAGTTTTCACATCAGGTGCAGCATTTACCATGGCTGACAACAACAACACAGATGTGTTCAAGATGTTTGCTGTTGAGGACAGGTTGGATGGGGACAACTACCCTATGTGGGCTTATATGATGCAACATGTTCTTGTGTCAAAGGGTGTCTGGAACATTGTGCAGGGCATTGATGTACGTCCTGGTTCTGAGGATGTAGGCGATGTTGAGGATGTTGCAGGTCTTGCTGCAAGGATTGCAGCTGTTAGAGTTGTTTTGCCTACGACAGAACAAGATCGTTGGGATGTTAAGGATGCGCAGGCTCATGCATTGATTGCGTTGTCTGTGAAGCGCACCATTGTTCCTCACATCCGTTCTGCAAAATCTGCAAAACAGGCTTGGGATATTCTAGCAGGTCTTTATGCAAGCCGCAATGAGGCTAAAATTGCTTTGCTGCGTAAAGAGCTGGAGTCAAAGATTATGCATGAGGAAGATGATATAGACACTTTTCTTGCTAGTGTCAAGGATATCAATGAGCAGCTTATTTCTGCAGGTGAAGTCATTTCAGACAGTTCCCTTGTGCAGACGGTTCTTGATGCCTTACCAGATTCCTACCAGACTTTTGCTAGTACTTGGAGACTGATGACCCAAAGAAATCCAGAAGTTGTCAAGTTTGATGCATTATGCACATTGCTGTTGCAAGAGTCACTGTCCAAAAAAAATAGGACTAGACAGCGTGTAGTTGAACAGGCTTTTATTGCTTCTCAAAGAAAGGGTGGTAACAACAATGCAGCCACTTCTTATGGTACTGCTGCGAGTGGCAAAAATTATGTTCCTAATGCTTCTGCTGGCAGTACTTCGTCTGGTAATTCTGGTGATAAGGGCAAAAAGAAGATGCGTTGCCATTATTGTAAAGCCAATGATCACTTGATCAAGTCGTGTCCTAAGTTGAAGGCCAAAGAGGCTAAGAAGAAAGAGGGTGGTTCCACTGCAAATGTTGGTTCCACTACAAATGCAGCCATTGTTGAGTCTTCTATGAAAGGAGACTGTGTTGCTGATGTTGATGCAGAATGGGCTTTTAGCGCAGAGTGCACTTACAATCCTGTTGTCCATGATGCATGCTTGTCAGTTGCTGTAGATTCACATGTGTGGTATTTCGACAGTGGTGCTACAAAGCACATTACCTCACATCGTGAATTGTTTACCTCTCTCGAGTCTGTCCCTCATGGGAATTCAGTCACTTGTGCCAACAACGCCTCTTATCCAGTTCAGGGAGTTGGAAAGATTGTGCTCACTGCTGCTAATGGCAGTTCCTTCACACTTGTTGATGCACTTTATGTAATTGGGATCAAGAAGAATCTCTTATCTGTATCCGCACTTGCTAGACTTGGACTTGTAGTCAAATTTGTGGATGACAGATGTACAGTTCATGATCTCAGTTTTGGTGATGAAATTGTTGCATTTGGGCTTCTGTGCCGTGGGCTGTATAAGCTCACTTTGTATGACAAGTGTGGACAAAATTTTGCAAATGCTGTTGCAGATTCAAGGGCTATTTCAGATGCAAAACTTTGGCATGCACGTTTTGGTCATCTGAATTTTGCCAGTTTGCTGCGTTTGCAGAAATCTGATATGGTTGCTTCTTTGCCGCCTCTTGAAGCACCTGTCAAACATGTTTGTGAAGACTGTATTTTGGATAAGATGCAGCGTTCTAAGTTTCCAAAGGATGGTTCAGTTCGGGCCACATGCAGGTTGCAGCTTGTGCATAGTGATGTTTGTGCGCCCATGCAAACTCCGTCCTTGGGAAATTACCTGTACTTCGTGACTTTCATTGATGATTACTCCAGGCATGCATGGTTATTTCTGCTTAAAGAGAAGTCCGAAGTCTTTATGTGCTTCAAACAATTTCTGGCTATGGCTGAAAATGTCTCGAAATGTACTATGGGCACCCTCCGTTCAGATCGAGGGGGGGAGTATATGTCTCATGAATTTAATGCATTTCTGGCTAGTCGTGGGATAAAACACCACTGTACAGTGCCTTATACACCTCAGCAAAATGGTGTTGCTGAGAGGAAAACCAGGTCACTGACGGAAATGGCACGATGTATGGTCAAAAGTCAAACTTTATCGCATTCTTTTTGGCTTGAGGCCATCATGTGTGCCACTTATGTACTTAACAGGTGTCCTACGAAAGATCTGCAGTCTATTACTCCATATGAAGCATGGCATGATAGAAAACCTTCTATTGAGCACATGCGTGTTTTTGGCTGTTTGGCATATGCTTTGGTGCCACAAGTGCAGCGCAGAAAATTGGATGATAAGGCTGTCAAATGTATTTTTGTTGGTTATAGTGCTGAAAGCAAAGGTTACAGGTTGTATCATCCGCAAACAAAACGTATTCTGGTTTCTTGGGATGTAGTGTTTGTGGAAGATTCTCTTTAGCCCTGGCTGCCATGTACTAGAGACAATAATGTAAGCTCACAGGACATTTATGACACTTTGTTGCCTCTTTTTAGTGGTGGAAATACGAATGTAAGTTCCAATGAGGCAAATGTACAGCCTATGGGGGTTTCTGAAAATGTTTTAGATCAGCTTATTACTGATGCAGATGTACATGATGTACTTGATGAGGAAAGGGCTGAAAATGAGCAGGCTAGAGGTATGCCAAAATGGCTGGTGCACACTTTGCGTGACAGTAAATTGGATGCACCTTTGTCTAGTCATACTCGTTCAAGCTCTCGCCATGCATCTTATGCATCAGATTGTTATGCTTTGGCTGTGTCTAGTTTACATGATGTTGAGGAGCCTCTGTCTTTTGATGAAGCACAGAATTCATAAAATTGGATGGCTGCCATGCAATCAGAATATGATGCACTTATAGAAAATGACACATGGACTTTATGTGATTTGCCTCCTGGCAAAAAGGCCATTGATACAAAGTGGGTTTACAAGTTGAAACGCAAACCGGATGGTGAGATCGATCGCCATAAGGCTCGACTTGTTGCAAAGGGTTATGCACAGCAAAAAGGCATAGATTATGAAGAGACTTTTGCTCCCACTTTTCGTATGACTACTGTGCGTTTTCTATGTGCATTGGCAGCTCATTTTGGTTGGGATGTACATCAATCAGACATTGTTACTGCTTTCTTGAATGGTGACATATCTGAGGAAGTTTATGTAACGCAGCCTCGCGGTTTTGTCATAAAAGGACAAGAGGACAAAGTGTGCAAATGTAACAAGGCTTTGTATGGGTTGAAGCAATCTCCTCGTGCTTGGTATGAGAAAGCTGACACTCATTTGGTCAAACAAGGCTTTCGTAACAGTCCAGCAGAAAGCACATTGTATGTAAAGCGTGAGGGTGATGTATTTCTCATCGTGGTTCTTTATGTTGATGATTTGCTGATCACTAGACCAAATGAGAGACATATTGCTGAATTTAAGGCTGATTTGAATGCTACTTTCAAGATGAAAGATTTGGGGCTGTTGCATCATTACTTGGGTATACAGTTTAAGCAGTGTGATGGTGGTATTGCCTTGTGTCGGAAAAGTTACACAGAGACATTGCTATGTAAGTTTGGACTTGAGGATTGCAAACCTATTGCCACTCCCATGGAAACAGGTTTGAAGTTGAGTCTACATGATGCTGGCGATCCTGCTGATGTCACTCTTTACCAAACTGCTATTGGTTGCCTCATTTATGTATGCAACACGAGGCCAGATATTCAGTTTGTAGTCTCACAGGTCAGCAGATTTATGCATAGCCCAGGGTCTAAGCATTGGCAGGCTGTCAAGAGGATTTTCCGCTATCTTAGTGGCACTTTACATCTTGGCTTGTTTTATCCCAAGGGGGGATCATTGCCGCCAGACTTACATGCTTTTTCGGACTCAGATTGGGATGGTTGTTTTGACACGCGAGTGTCCACAAGTGGTTTTTGTTTCATGCTTGGTAGTTCATGTATATCATGGTTGAGCAAGAAGCAACCTACTATGGCCACTTCGAGTTGTAAGGCTGAGTACTGGGCAGTCTTCACAGCTACGGTTCAGTGTGTATGGCTCAGACGCCTTATGGCTGATTTGGGTGTTGGACAGGACACTGCCAACACTATCTACACTGACAGTCAGAGCGCATTGGCAGTTGCGAGGAACCTAGTTTTTCATGCTCGCACAAAGCACATTGAGGTGCATTACCACTATGTCAGGGAGAGGCTCTCAGCAGGAGAGATCAGCTTGGCTTATGTGCCAACACAGGACAACCTTGCAGATCTTTTCACAAAGGCATTGTCTCGTGAGAAGCTTGAAGCTTTCCGCAAAGCTTTGGGCTTACTCCCCTTTGTGGACTGATCCTGTCCTCAGGGCATGGCACTTCCCTTTACTCATGTGCCAGCTCTCGTTCAGCGCATCACTCCGGGGGGGATTTGTTACCATATACATGTGGTAGTGATGTGTGTGAATACACTAGGACCGCCGGGGCATTTTTTCCCTCTTTAGGAGGTTTTCTCCCCCGTGCATTGTATATACGCCCATCACTCTAGGGCTATCTATCTTTCCATTTCACACTAAGTAATACACTCTCTATTGTGTGCCTTGAGCTTCCTTCGTCTTCTCCAAGCTGTGTGTGTTTCTCTGCAACCCTAATTCCAACAGTGCTCTTCCAAGGAATCGCACACATGTTCAAAGACTTCCATATGCTTTCTAGCATCTCCGTCTCCACTGAATTTCTGTGTGAGCTTAGCTACTTGAACTGCCTTGCTCCTAGGCTCTCTATCAGGTGCTCTACGCATGTTGTCCGCAATAGAGCGACCGATAGTTTGAGCAAATGCTGCCAAATCTCCTATTTGAGCAGGTATAATGGGTGTATGTGCTCTTGGAACCACATGTGAGATGGGAGTTGGCCTTGGCCTTGGCATACACGCGGCTCTTGGGTCCCATATTTCGTATGGTGGTGTACCAGACGGTGGTCCAAAGTTTACAGGCGTGGCCCTAGGCATAGGGGGTGCCTGATATGGCATGTTATTATTAAATGGCATGGCTCCACTTGTTTAAGAGCTTGGATAATGCCATTGTGGATTGTAAGCTCTTGGAATAATCGGAGGTGTAGGAGCTACATGAGGCTGAGGTACGACAGGTGCACATGATTGATACATACATGTAGGTATAGTTGGGGGCACTGTGCTACTAGGCATCGGCGTAGTATTAACAAATGAACTCCATGGTGTACTTCTTGTCATGCTCACCACTGGGATATGCATGGTAGCCGTAGTGTCATTAAGAGAAAGATGAGCTAGATCTGGGAAGGTAAAGCTGCCACTTGTGGGCTCAGATTGTACTGAGGCTCCTGGCGAAACAACATATGGAGAATCAATGGGGCTCACTGGGGGAGTATCCATTTGTGATAGGGTTGGTTGGTTGGCCTTTCCCGTATCCAAGAATCTCATTAGGCCTGTTGAAGGCATGTTGATCCCTGTGTTCTGTCTTTCTAACTCGACAATCCTATGGAGGACATCACAGACTTTCTGTTGTTGCTCATCTATGCTAGTAGCACCCGATGTGGATTGTAGAACATCTAACCAACCCACATGATAGGTGTGTCCTGTGTACCGATCAGTTAAAGCTTCTGCTTGTAGGTCATACTCCTAATCTTCGTTTAGGAATATCCCATCTAGTCCTGGCGTGCTGGAGGTTTCCCTTGAAGTGGAAGCATTATTGCTCCCCATCGCTTGCCCCTCCGTGACTGCTACCTTGGGAGCACTTGGTTGCTCGGCTGGCATGATTGTTGTCATAGGAGCCTTTGCTTTCAGGGCTTGACTTTGTTCTAGCCTTCGTAGGTTCTCAATTTCCCTCTCCCTTGTTGCTTGCATATAGCGTTCGATCTCTTGTACTTCGGCAAGACTCCTACCATCGGGTAGTAGAACCTCAGAGGGAGATAGTCCTAAAGGATCAGGAGGTGCAGTGGATGGAACATTCACATGCACACTCTCAAGAAGCATAGGGTCTATTTTGGGCATGAATGAAGAATTTACTTCCCCACTCCCTTCATTTATTTCATTAACCGCATGTTCGGAGCGAGTAGCTGTACTAAGGGTCTCTTTTAAGCGGCTAAACACGCTGGACCCGGGCCGTGGGCCCATGGCATGCATGTCTTGACTTGAACTATCAGGGTTTGGTGTAGGACACCCCTCCATGACTTCGTAGTCAGAGGAAGAATCACTAGACGCGATATGAGGATCTTGGGTCGTGCTACCTTGAGTCCCGGCCGAAGGTCCAGAACCTAGGGTGGAGGAATAATGGGTGCCCGCGTAAATGGAGGCACTACCAATATGCTCGTGCTCTAACACTCGTCCAGAGTGTAGGTTCATATGACTTTAATCCCCTAGAAGTGTCAGTGAGTGCCCATGAAGGCTGCTCGCCTAGTATTTTTGGGTGTTTTGCAACCCAAGTCTCTTTTTTTTTTTTGGGTCCTTTTTTTTTCTGACCCAGCTATAGAATAGAACGTATGATAGCTCAAAACGAGCGTCTCGGTCAGAGGGACGTGCCGTGCTTTACAGCCCTCCGTTTGGTCACTTTATGCCCTCGGAATCCCTAAAACCGTCAATTTCTAGTAGGGAACTAGGCCCAAATTAAAAAGTCTAAGGGTGCAAGTGGGAAGAGAAGGGAGGAGAGTGGAGGACTTGCCCCACATGCTCTCATTCCCTCTTGAGGGGGTAGGGTATATATATAAGAGTGAGTCTAGTCTATAGGATAGGACTGAGGCTTGGGCCTGGGCTTGGGCTTGGGCTTGGGGAAATGATCCCGATCCCGATCAAAATTTTAGTGTAGCCCCCCAGTCATTCACGCTTAAATATTTTCGGATTTTTTACAATTAAAAAAAAAAGGTGACGACCGCGCGCGGTTTAGGTGACCCTTTCTTGGCCACACACACTGTCAACACCTACCTAACCTCTCTGTCAACAGCTCACTACCTTATCTACTTACTAACAGTGCTGCTAACCACTAACTAATCTACTAACTAATCTGTTAACCACTCTGCTAACTGCTTACTGACAGTGAGCTAACTGTCCACCTACTTCCTCTCTTACTACCTTACTGTGCAAAGACTGTGTGCAGGCAAACCTTAACAGAAAACTGTGTACAAACTGTGTGCAAACAGAAATTGCTAACTGTCTACCTACTTACTCATTCACTGCGAACAAGCTAACGACTACTAATTGTGCAAAGACTGTGTGCAAACAGAAAACACAAGATTATGCAGAAATCACAAAACTTGCAGACAATACAGAAATTAACAACTTGCAGAAAAATAACTCATTCCTCTTCCTCTTCCTCTTCTTTCCTACTACAAACAACTCATAGAAGAAGCACAAAGTGCCTCTTGGCCTTAGTGCAGGGCGATTCCCCGGCAACGGCGCCAAAAATGTGCACTCCTTGCCGCACTGTCGAAGCAAGGGACTTGCCTAACACTGTGTGCGAGCCACAGACGGCTCCAAGCACACAACTAGCTTAACTAGTAAGCTCAAAAGAGGGCAATGGTGTGTCACTCACCGCTCTATGCTCCTGCCGTGGAGAATTCCTCGCCGCGAAGAAGAAGGAGACGCCGCTACGTCGCGCTCAACCGCTTCACCGCCGTCGTGCCGCCGCAATGCTCGATCACACACACACACTCTCTCTCTCTCTCTCTCTCAAGTACACACACACACACACACTAGTACACAAGGAGATGGAGCAAGAGCACCTTTCTTGCATTGCACAAATGAGAGAATAAGTGAATTTTAGGTTTAGTTGGCTTTTATATGAGCTGACCCCATTCACACTTGGGCGCCCATGCTTAGCCAACTAATCCCTTGAATGTCCCAGTTAGAGTGCGCCTCTCATCGGCGATCACTCTTACCCTTTTCCTATTGGACCGACAAGCCCAGTACCTGACTCTACCAAATAAATAATACAATGTCCACCGTAGGTTACAACGTCCGTTTCGTAGGTGATAGGGTGTCCGTGAGCCGTGAGGGTTAACACTCACCCAAATTTCCTACACAGCTTTGAATGAGCAAAAAAAAACTATTATCTCTTATTATATCGCTTGCCCAACACATAACATGATGAAAGCATTGGAAAGCCATTGTGGTTAAGCTAATCCAATCTTTAAAAAAATCTCATACTAAAGCTACATTGAAAGGAGCAATGAAGCAAACGAGGCCAAGCTTCATTGATTCCCAAAAGAAGTGCTACCTTAGTAGCAATGCAAAGAATGAATGAAGAGAGATTCAATGAATATTCCACTCCTTCACCTACAATGCAATCCCAGAGACCCACATACCCAAAAGAACATGAGGATATCAAAAAACCCCAAGCCCAATCTTGGGTGGAGACAGACAATGTGCCACCATACCAAGTAGAAGAATCTCCACTGGCAAACCCTCCAAAACCATCTAGCAAGAGAGCCTAATCTATGGATGGTTCCAAGGCATCCTCTCCACCACTGGATGAAGATAAGGAGGAAGATTCCTCTAGCTTTGAACAATAATCTCAATCTAAACTAGAGAAAACCACATTGCCTCCGAGCAAGACATTGCTCTCAGGGCTCCAATCACTAATATCGAAATATGGCCAAGAAGATGAAGAAGAGTCTAAAGATGAAACGACAAATGGCAAGGAAAAAGAAGGGTTGTCTCATTGAAGCACTATTTCTTAACTTTGGTTTCAAGCACCTCCTTAAGGTCTTTGGAAATGCGAAAGGTCAAGTTGTAATTTGGGGCTTCCTTATCTTGTTTGTTTTTAGTCTTTCTAGCTTTGACATCTATGGCCCGCCTCTTCAATGGTTTCTCATGAGCTAAAGCTTACAAAAAACAATTATCTTCCTTTAGTTGCTTGGTCACTAGCTTGTGTAATCTTTCAACCCTTTAGGGTAAAACAGCCAATAAAAAATCGGGTGCCTTTAGAAGGACCCACCAACCCCCAATTCAAGTAAAAGAAAGTTCCGATTTAGGGACAACAAAGCTTGAGTGTTGTCGTGGCTACAGTAAGCGAAATTATATCTTGACCCTTGGATCTTGGGTTCCATCTTTGCTGGCGCGTCGGCTTTTTACTTCCCTCGGAGGTGTCTCATTATTTGACCCCGATTTTGTTACATTGCAAACTTTGTGTCGTATCATTCGTCGCCTCTGTATCGTCGCTCAAGTTGCAACTTTTACGGGTGGTAGATGATGCTCTCACCTACATGATGCGCCACTCATAGCTAAAAACAATGCACTATGCAAGTTGCACGTTGTTAGGTCGCGTAGGTGGTCTTGTATTGGGTGTTTTACCCTAGCTTGTGTAGTCTCAAAATTAGAATGGAGACACTAACCCTAGACAAAGCTAACGTTATCTTTCAACCCTCTGGCATGGAAAGCAAAATGAAGAATTACTCTAGAGAGGTAGTTTTACTTTTGCAACTTCTAATTCTAGTCTCCATCTCCGTTTTTGGCCTGCCCCCTTAGTGATGGTTTCCCTTTTTGCTAATGAAAAAGGGAAGATTATTTTTTTTAAAAGTTTTTTTTTTGAGCTGTGCAAGGGGATGTGATGTTCCCTTTTTGCTAGTGAAAAATGTCATATGTATATTTTTAATTAAATAGACAAATGTTTGATTGATCCAAGTCGAAGGTACTCATAAGGAAGACAACCCATGACATTGCCGCTGAATCATGAGATCGAAGATCGAGGGCCTGTTCTTTTTCTGTTCTATTAGCAAGAATCTCCTGAGATTTTTTTGCCTCTCCCCTTTCTAGGCATTAACCCCTGCACACTGCTGCCGTCATGGCGAGCTCAATCTTTGCAACATCTCCACCATCTATGCCTGAATCATGAGATCGAAGATCGAGGGCCTGTTCTTTTTCTGTTCTATTAGCAAGAATCTCAAGGAGATATGTGCCCCCCACCCCCGGCACGTCGCAGTGGCCTGTTCTAGCAGTGCAGTGCGTTCCCTTCTGCAAGCTTGCAGTCTCATCATACAAACAGAGATCCCCTGCACTGCATTGCTCGTCTCTATTGGTTGCACCGCCTGGTCTCCCCTCCGCGTCTGCACCGTGCTTCATGAATGCGAGACACAAGCTCCACCCACCTACTGTGCGCACGCGGCGTTATGTCCCAGATGATGCAGATGCAGATGTGCAACCAAAAAATCATGCCCCCTGCCTCTCCCCCCTCCACGTGTAGTGCCCACCTTTTTTCCCTTTGAAGCAATGGAAGGCATCTCCCTTGATTTCGCTGAAACTAATCAACCAATGGCCAATGGCCTTTGCTCGAGAGCCTTTCATCAATACCTAAGCAAAAAGGGTTGCGGCCATCACAACTACTAGAGCAAGAAATTGCATAAGAGAGAGCAACATCTTGCTGCTGCGAGGCAGTGACACGACACAAATTAGGAACAGTCTCAGACTACAGTACTGCAGAACAAAAAATTTAGTGTGATATGTTTGCAAATGTAGGTGACTCATATTTTTGTTGCTGTCTTTCAAAAAATCGTTAAAAATTGGAATCGAAAAGTCATGCGGTCTGATCGAAGGGCAGAGGATCAAGGAGGTTAAGGTAGGTGGCGAGTGTGGAGTGTAAGCAGAACCCTCTTCCTCCTTTCTGCCCATAGGCTCTCTCTTCTTGCTCTACAGAGTTCTTGAATGTTCTAACTCGCACATGTCTCTGTCTCTCTTATGTGCTGGATGCAGGGGCAAGTGTTCGATGGTTGCAAGCAAGAAGTGCAGGAAGCCGAAGCACATGCAGTCCATCCGTCACTGTGTGTGTGTGTGTGTGTGTGTTTCGTCCAATTTGTAAGGGCGGGGCATGCAAACGAGCTGCCTGTGGAAGTTTTTGGCTCAAGGGGTAGAGGGAGGAGTAATAGGGAAGGAGGATAGGAGGGAAGACGACAAGGGGAAGGACGGGGGGTCGAGAGGGGGAGGTAGGAAGGCAGGAGGGAGGTCCGTGTGTGTGTTTGTGTGTGTGTGCAGGCATGGAACCATGCGGCTCTTCGTCTGTGTGGTTCAGTTTTGCGAGCAGCGCGCGTGTCATGCTGCAAGGCAGAGGTAGAGGCCTCGCGTGCGGCAACACAGAGGGTTGGGGCGGGGGATCAACACCCATAGAGCAAGGGGCAGTATGCAGAGGGTGGTGTCTGCTCAAAGGTTGCTCTCTGAAGTGGGTGAGGGGAATGAAGCCAATAATACTATTTTATTTTTAATGGAGCTAGTATGAAAAGGATGAAAAATGGCCTCTATTTAATAGATTGTCGATTCCCTCCCCCTACCCCTCTCTTACCCCCTCCTGCCCCCTCTCCCTCTAGAGACACTGTCCCCTCCACCCCCTTCTGCCTCTCTTACCCCTCCTCCTACTGCTCCGTGCATCACCCTTCACCTGCGAAGAGCCCCTTTCAGCCCCCCCTCCCCGAAAGGCGTTGCCCCCTCCAGTCACTTCAGTACCAGATGTCGTCTTTTGCAGTGCATTGATTGCACGCTATGTCCAAGATTTCTTTAGCAAACAAAGCTCTATGCTGTTTTGTTTCGCCTCCCTCCTCTCCTCTCACTTTTTCTAGAAGTAGGTGAATTATTTTTAGAAAACGGCAATATTCATACCCTAATTGTGACAGCGAATCGTTACAAATTCTTGTTGTTTAGGATATTATTCAAAAGCAGTTGCACACACAAGACTTTCTTTGACTACCATTGGTAAACAATTTCTTTTGTGGTTTTAGGCTATGATACTAGGGAATGGCTCTTTAGTCAAATTCCCAGGGAAGGCCTCGTGATTTTATCACTTGTTTCCCAAGTGATCTCTTCTTTTTCTTTATTTATGCTCTAGGTACTCTAGAATGGGCTCACCTTGTAGGTCCTCCCATCTAAATCTTTCAAGATTAATCAAAGGTGGAGGTGGCATATTAGGCATGACTTATGGTGGCACTTGGGGTCTCTTTCTAGGGACTTCTAATTCTAGTCTCCATCTCTATTTTACCCCCTCAGTGGTCTCTTCTTTTGTACTTTGTTTTTGTTCTTTGTTTACGCTCTGGGTACTCTAAAATGGGCTCACCCTTTTTTACCCTTTTGGACTTTAAACATGTGAATAAAGGATGTAGGTACAAATTCACAAAGGCAATGCATGTGTGATAGTGGTTACTTTTGTAAACAGAAGTTTGGGGACTTGAAATTTTGATTGATTAATGAAGAAATTTGACATTTATCAGTCTTTGGTTGAGACAGGTGGGAATGTCATTGCAAAAGAAGGGAGCTCCATGTTTTGGTAGCTTGGGGTGAAGGGTGGGGGTTTTGCTATGGAGGTACCCCTGTTGCCATGCAAGATCCTTTTATTGTGAGTCGTGGATTTATTTTTGCTTTTGGGCTGATGTTAGTGTGCGTTTAGCTCTACAATTTCTCCCCTCCTCATGGTTATGGAAGCTACGTAGATTATAACTCTCTTCTATGCTTGTCTATTTCTAGGGTTTTTTAGTAAAAAACTCTATTTTATGCATATGAATGTGAAAGGTTTTTCCCACACTTTTCAACAATTTCTTGATTATCCAATGTCAATCTTGTTGTAGAGCCTCCTCCATCACTAATGAACACTCATGCCCGATATTTCAACTCATAGATGTGCAACTTTTGGTGGCGACCCATCGGATGGGAAGGGCCAAGGAGGGGCTACTAAGGCTTGCAAAACAGACACATCAGTGGGCAACTCCTAGATCCAATAAAATGCAAACGTACCTCATTGCTACCCCAACGTCTTGAAAACACTAGCAAAGTATAGAGTAGGCCGGTCCCAATCTAGAATCTACAAGCAAAAAAATGTAATCACATGGCCCTCGCATTTGTTAAAAAAGACACTAGATCTAGGTGGGTTTTTTTTTTTTGGGAAGAGGGGGGGGGGGGGGATGTCATCCCTGAGGAAGGGAGGAAAAAACAAACATATGATACCATGTGTGCATATACAATTGTGAACACCCCAACACCATGTGAGAGTCAAAGCAATGGAAGTAGAGAGAGAGAGAGAGAGAGAGAGAGAGAGAGAGAGAGAGAGAGAGAGAGAGAAGGACATTGAGAGAAATGTCATCAACAAAAAGCATGGTAGCCCATTGGGTGACCATATGAAGTGAGACTCCCAATATGGTGGCACATTTTGCATGTACAACTCTTCAAGATAAAAGGTAGGGGAGGGGTCACATATAGAGGTGCAAGGACCCAGGTCGGCTAGTCTCAATAAACTCCGTATAATATGAAATATGGGAGAAAATTGAAATAGGGAAATGGACCAAAAAGTTTGACCATCCAATGTGTCCTAGGCACGACTAGGTGTAGCCTGCTATGCAATGCATGTGGGGGGGCCAACCTAGGAGCACACTAGGCATACATGTATGCCTAACCCTAAGCGAAGCAATAGAGTGGTGTAAATTCACCATAATAGCTCCGAGATTTTCTATTTGCCCATTGTTAGGATTTACAGTCTTATCTTGTAGCTTTTGGAGTTTCATTGTCTTTTTAATCCATGTGTGTGCTTAAACTTTGACATCCCTGTCTAATGGTTCCTCGTTGAGGCAGATTCCTCCTCTTGTTTTTCTTTGTCTTTTACATGGTCATACTCTATCTTTTCAAAATTAGTTTAAGATTCTTGAAGAATAGCTTGATCTTCCCCAATCCATTGTACTTGAATAGATAAAACTGGTTGGTTAGGAAGGTTGTCCCTATGCTATTGTGGCTATGCTATCTCTCAAACTTTTGTTTGTGGCTTGATCTCCTTCTTGCAATTTGGTTGTAGGAAGGAGTATCTTGAGCTCCTCGCAAGGTCATAATATCTTCTTGGGTGCTCTCTTTAATGTGCTTGGTTTCATTAGCCTCTTGTATTGCAATGGCTGATTGCACTATTTTCTCTTGTTCTTTCAATTCCATGATTGACTCTTGCACTTATCTCAGTTCTTCTTGTTTACTGGGATGTGCCATGTCCCTTTGGGCTTCTACTTGAGGACTTGGACTAGTTATGCTTGTTGAGCTAGCACTCTAATCATCTCCATCATTAGTCATTTCAAAACTTAGTCTCTTCTCTGGGATGCTTCTCATGGTTGTAGCTACATCTCTGTGATCTACTTTGGTAGAAGGTGCAAGGGTTGATGTGGTTCAGCTTTTAACACCTTTTGAAGTTGACTCCTTGGATGTTCAAATTTCTTGACCATGCAGATTGTCACTATGGGTAGCGAAAGTTGATCTTTTGCTCCAATAGCCACGTTGCTATTTTGGTCAAAGCTAATACTACACTCAAATAGGATTTTTTGTTTTATTTAGTCTTGCTCTTGCCTTTTCTAACTCTATGTCTTGCAAATTGCTACATATCCTGAAAATAGGGTTTGCCCCATTCAAAGATAGTCCTTAACATCTGGATATTGAGTTGTGATTCATTCTCCAATTGGGCATTGGGGTGTCTGAATCTTTCCGTCTACAAGAGATGGAAATGTTACTTATCAAGCTAGAAGGTGAGTGACAATTTAGGGTACCTATCCTTACATTTTGGTTTCTTGGTGTGATGTTCTTTGAAAGCGAATTCTTACAAGCCCAACCCTTGCACAATCTGTGTTGAATCTTGATTAGTCCTCCTGAGATCGACAACATTGTTGATTGGTATTAGTTCAATCCTTCTTGGGTAGTCCCCTGACGTCTATCAATATTTTTGTTCCTTTATCATCTAGGGTTCATAATAATTCAAGGGCCTCATGGAGCTAACTTAAAGTAATTTTGAAAACTAATTGACTTCGATAGCCCATTTTCCTGGTGAGCACACGCGTGATGACTTCTAGCCTTATAGAGTATTGCAAATCCCCCTTAGAATGCTTGCGTCATCTGCATTTAGCATTAATCCAACGTTTGTGAACATGCTACTTCATGTAGAGCTCACACTAGCAAACTTAAAATTGAGTTTTATCTTCCTCAGATTATGAAGAGTCCACTTTGGCTCTCTTTGAGCATCATTTTAGCTTGTTGGACACTTCCTTGGCTTCACATGTGCCCTTCACTCTAAACACAACATGTGCTTACCAGAATTGACTTATTTGTTAATAGGTATGCCCTTAACCAACGGTTGTCAGGTGCCGACAGAGGGATGTGCTTGTTCACATCACTGCACTTGTTGGCCATTGCATTACATTCCCCAAGGCTCATTGTACAAGTTATGTTTATTTATATGATAAACAGACTACATAATTTCTCCATGGGCAGTATCTTCTTGCTTCCCATTACAATTACAATTATGAGAGAGGTGTGCAACACAACAAAGATTAAACCTTTTGGGCAAACACCTAGGTCTCTTAAAAGCTCTTCAAAAGAGCACTTAATTATTATTTTTTCAAGCAAAGCATTCAAGGATTCAATTAGCAAAGGGAAAATCTCTCTCTCTCTCTCTCTCTCTCTCTCTCTCTCCAAACATTTTTCAATGAATGTCATAATTCTTGTGTATTGGATGATATCACAATGTTTGTGCAATTGTGAAGAGACAAATAATGACACTCAATAGTATCCAAAAGCTAAGACCTCTCCATAAGTACGGTGGGGGAGAACAAGATTAAGAGATTCATTGGTAATGGCTTTCACACATGGAAGAAAAAGCTTAAGGGTTATCTTATAAAAAGGGGTCTCTAGGGAACTGTAAAGCAAACCATGATTGACCTATCTACTAGTGTGTTGGGGTTTACGCCAATTTGTTCGGACACCCATCACACTAACCATACTAACCTTATCTAATATTTTGATCATATAAGAAAATAAAGAGAGGGGGGAGGTATTCTAATCCTCTCACTGCAAGCTCCACCCAAAACTCTCTGCGTCCGCCTTCTTTGCATAGCACATTAAGCACTTGTGTATCTGCACACGCACTCTTCACAAGTAGTATCATAGAAAATTGGTTGTAGGCAAGAGACCTTCATAATTGTGAATGATTCATGCGCTATTTGGAGCTAATTTGCAGCTGTTCTTAAGTGCTTACGGAGGAGAGTATTCAAATCAGCTCCAAAAAGTGCTATCCTTTGATTGCACACACATTGGAGTGCATTGGTCTGTGTTTACAACAAGATTTGGAGTAGGAAATTTGCAGCCATCTATGGGATTGTAGAGATGAGATGTTTAGCTTAGCTCATTTAGGAACTGATTTTACTGAGATTTGGGACCATTTTTGTTGTGGTTATTCAACCCAGAGTGTGAAAGAGTAGCAGAATCAAGTTTTTACAAGTATATTTTTTGGCCCAAAAAACGGATTTTCACATCCGCTTTCTTAGCACTCGGCATCGACGAGGCATTTTCATTCCACAATAGAAATCAGCGTCCATATCCAATGGTTTTTCACAGCATTGACATCATATTTGGTATTGACACACTATCTCAACATTGGCACAACAATTATTTATGGCATCGTCAAGGAGTTTAGTTTTGACAGTTACTACTTGGCTCCTTAGTACCCTAATTTGCACAGTATTTGTGATGTATGCCTATTGTGGTTCGGTTGTGTGATGGTTAGTAGTTGATGGCTCATAGGTTACCAATTTTCCTCGATTTTCCAAACTCATAGGTCTACATAGCTACAGGTTTTATAGGTTTTTAGGTATTTTTGGTAGGCTTCCCACTACGAGTTTGTTGTTTGTAGACTTGACAGTTGTCAGTTACCGTATACATGGCATCTGTGGTTTGATTTGGCCTAGCCTAGTTAGCTACAATTGATAGGTTTTTTCCATGGTAGATTCTAGGCTTATTAGGATTTTTTTAATCAGTGATTGCTTCTCTTTGGGAGTTTTATGCGTATGGATATGCATGATTAGCACTTTGTGTGTGCTTGTTCTTTGTTGAGAGCGTTTTAGTCCCTGCAAGGAGCTCATTTGAGTCCAATTTTTCTTGCATCTCAATGGCGCCTGTTTGAGCGTATCTCCAGCCACAATTTCCAGTTTGGATATATGTGGTGTTACAAATACTCCCATCGTACCTTGTTGTGGAGTCAATTTTGGCTTGTTTTGGTAGTCCCCATTGTTCCTGAGACTTGGTCCAAAAGAGCCCTTTCTGAGACTGTGGCTAGTCGTGTCTGCATAAACTTTTGTGAGGGTGGATCATTGTGTGAGGTTTTTTGAAGCGAAGCACTAGGGGCCAGGTTACCCAATGTGAGGTGTGTTAGATTGCTGGAGATTCCCATTCATGGCCTTGTGATAGGACATGTATAGATGGATATAGGTGCTTTGACACCAAGTTGGTCATCTTTTGACAATTTCTCTGAGCAGTATTTGCTAGGTATGCTCGGAGATCACTCTTGATATTTTAGGCATTGATTTTGTCTTGAAAGTTGCTGGAGACCTTCATCTCTATATAGAGAATACTCTGTCAGATTTTTTTTGCAAGTCCTCTAGTTTGCTTACCGCACTCTTTTCTGCATTGACATTGCAGTGATTTTTATTGAGTTTCCAATGGATATTTCTATCTCTAAAGAGAGGAGACTCTCTTGAAATTTTTGTACAAATTATACCATAAGTTCTTAGCATTACTCTCTTGTAGTTAGCTCTTGTTAGTATGGTTGGATCTTCTGAGAAAGAAGATTACTACATCAAGAAATTTGATGGTACAAACTTTACTATATAGAAGCAAAGAATGCTTGATGCCCTAATCAACAAAGGACTTGCATCGCTCGTGCCATGGAAACTATTAGGTTGCATCTTGTAATGGAAATGGCCTTGAACTTTGAGAGTAGCGGAATTAGGAAATTAGGTGAAGCACTTTTGAGAGATTACTTTGTAAGCATAGCAGGTGAACTTAATTGATGGTAGCAATATAAACATGGTACCTAGTTAACTTATCATGAACAATACTTTTGCAAGGGATAGAGTTTAGAGAACATGACAATAGTTGAGGACCGGATTTATATGGAGCCAGTCTCCCCTCTAATAGCCATTTGTATTATAGTTTCTCCCATTAAGAGAGACTTGGTACAATACAATCTTTGTGTTCCTTGTGACCTTCGTGATGCAATGAAGATGGAAAGCTTCATGCATCACAAGCATAACATAAACTTGTAGAAAGCATTAACTATCCCAAGCCTCAGTCCCAAGGCCTCAAACACCTTCAAAGGTGGAGAGAGATAGGGGGGAATGAGGGTAGAAAATGAAGAGGATCAGGGAGCACTACAGACGGAGAGTGAGAGAGAGAAGGAGACACACACACGATGTGGGTGGGAAGATTGTGAAGTGGCAGCTCCCCCTATACAGTATACTCACTATAAGTATAGGATAACAGTGGGCAGGCGCCCATGATCTGGGCGACCGGTCAAGGCACATAGGCCTTAACCCCAACAACCTCCCACTTAAAGGCCTATGTGCCTTTAAGCAAGATCTACTAGTGTACAACTAATAGAAGGTGAGATATTCTCTCAACCTATGCCCACTGACTCTCGATGAGCTAGTGCATCCGGCTCTACTGATAGACAAACATCCCGCTGCGGAAGCCACACAGAGCTAGCTCCAAGCTCTGCAAAGAGTCTACAAGAGCTCATGCACTCCTGCAAGTATCGGTCCAATACCTGTAAACCTCCCCTATGCTCTATGCCGAGATCAGTCATCGAACAACTAATCAACCCTGCTGCAAATGCTCCCACTGCATCTGCTATGTCGGGCCTTGAGATCAGCATCTCGTACAGGAGGACACCAAATGTTGATGCAACCTTGGCAACCTCTGCCACCTCCAACTCAGAACTCAACTCATGGCAATCCTGTCCCCTATCATAGAGACCATGGCACTCTGACTCTGAGCTCTGGAGTGATTCCTCGTGCCCACCACATATCACATGTGTACCAAGAGTATCCATCTGTCCTGAATCTGCATCAAGCTCTGGCATAAGCATATCAAGAAATGACTCCACAATAGCCGACATCTCAGCATCCATGTGAGTCATCTATGTCATCACCTCTGATGACTCATCCTGCTGTGACTCACTAGAGCTGTCCCACTCTACCTGTGCATCTGTAGACGCAACCTGCACAACAAGGTCACTGCTCTACACTCCATGCAAAGCATCCTGCAACCCACAAGCAAAAGAGACTCGCCTGCTCTCTCGCTCTCTACCTGGCTGCATGATCACAGAGACAACACCGTCTCTCCCATGATCCACATGCAATGGATAACCTATACCACTCCTCGCACCTCTCGCAATCACTAGCGAACCCAAATGCATCACAAAATATCGCTCTCGTAGAGAAATCTGACATCCACAATCTCTAAGCTGACCAATCGAGATCAAACTCACTGTCAAATCTGGTACATAGCGCACATGTCGTAACAAGTAAGATGCACCACTCGGTAATGACAGTTTCACATCTCCTGCACCGATCCATCGATCAAACGTACACTGTCAAACATCCCGCTAGAATAGCTACAAAACCATTCACGATGTGACGTGACATGAAACATAGCATCTGCGTCTAGCAACCACTGCGAAGGGAGTGCACTATCCACATGTATAGCATCTCATGCATAGCTCAAGGTAAAAGTGACATCCCCATCACTAGTATACTCTGACACTACATCTACCTCAACTGTCAAAGCAACTGAGTCCATGACATCACTACATACATCTCTGAGACTGCCATGTCTCCTACGATGTCGCATATGACGAAAACAGCGCCGTCTAACGTGTCCAGAATGACCACAATACCAACATGTCACCTGTCGGCGTGCTCGTGAATATACATGTCTCAAACGAGTCCGTGATGACTCAGATCTATCATACATATCATGTAATCTGCGCCAAAGTGCTCTCAAAGTAGTCTCATACATAACAAGAGCATATATAGATTCCGCAAGGTGCAAAGAGAGTGTCGATAGTGCCATCTCCTCTAGCTCCTGCCACTGATCGTCAGACATGTTTGAAGGTCTACCTGCATCACCACTCAATGGTCGATGCAACCCTCGTTGTGTCAATGCATCAAGCATACACTCTCTCCATGCTGCAAAGTCTGACCCATCAAACATGCACATTTCGGAGAGATCATAATCTGAGCAATCACCTGTCTCTGCCATGAGCACAATGTAGCAAACTAGAAAGCAAAACCACCTCACCAACAACACCTGGAAACTGTCTACAAATATGGCCAGAAACACAATGTAAATCCTGTGAGACACACTCCAAAATAGAGCTCCCGCAATGTCAATACAAGCCTCGCCTGCTGTAGTATCACACTGCAATCTGTGAGCTAATCACCAAGCCCACACTGTGCGGTATCGATGCATACACACGCACAAATCTCCCACCTGCAGAGAACACCGCACGCAAATGCTGAGTGCAACCCGCAATCTCTACCTAGATCGCATAAATGATACGCATAAAACTCTTGGGAAAATTTCGCCAGAGTTTCGACGCACAATGGCTATCAACACAAAATAACCATTGTCCTGCAAGCTCAATACAGTGAGCAATCAATGCGCATCAAACTACACTCAACATACATGCATAAGCTCTACAAAACTATGGCAAACAATGCTCGAGATCACAAGACTCTCCCACCCGAGAGAAAACCATTGTCTCAAGCAAAGAAAGATACACAACTCCTCACTCTTGCGAGAGTGGATACAAAAACACAAAACTGTGTCCAAACTGACAAAACCTGTCAAAGTGAGAGTAAACACTCGATCACAAACTATGGCGAGAATCTGGGAAAAATCCGACAGAATTTCCCCTGAAAACTGAGGAAAAACTCAAGTACAATCTCTACCATAAACCATAACACTACTCAATGCCAATGAGTAGAGATGCCAAAATGGCTCCACATTTTCACATACAATGGCAATCTGCACTCAACGTACATCAACGGAGTGACCGCGCATAAGCAAGCGCCAAAAGATTTGCAATCCAGAAACTTGATCAATGCGAAAACAATGCTCTCAAGAGAGCTCACCGGCACTTGAAAGTGCTCGCCAAAATGCATGTATAATGGGCATCAACCATGCGCCATAACCATATGCAAACCATTCGCAAAGACCATGAATCCAAGCACAAAATCACTGCCAAAGTATCTTGTGAAAACCAGTGAAAGAATCTCCACCTATGTGCTCCAAAAAACTGCGTCTCTCAAGAGACCGCCTCGGTGGTGTGTAAACGCTTCCGTACTTCGTTGCCCAAGTCTACCAAAAAACCCTCAAACCACAAGCTTAACACAAGCTGCAATTGCATCTTCAGCTCAGAATTTATGCACTCAATTTCAAGCATATCCCGTGCTTCCAAAAGTGCATCAAACTCTCACACAATGCGACAACAGAAAATCTGGAATTTCTGTATACAGTCAGTCTAAGCTGAATAGCAGCAAAACGGTGAGGAATTTACAAAAAGTTTCTTCTACAAAGTTTTAGACCACGTCGAAACGGATGGGCAAAATGGACAAAATCCTCATATCTGCATTCTACAAGGAGAAAAACGAATCTGAAAACAGTGCTGCTGCGCACACAGTTTTTAGGGCAGCACCTTCACTTACACACAATCTTCCACACTCCTTTCTGAGCTTCCATAAGAGTATACATCACTCTCAACTGATCTCACAAGCTCCCATTGCATTCTCACAAAGCTTCCAAGCTTTCTTAATCTCTCTACCGTCGAGAGCGAGCGAGCTATCGCCTCGAAGCTCTCAAAGCCGTCGTGCTCTCCACCGTCACCATAGCTCTGATACCAATTGAAGGGGATCGGGGAGCACCACAGATGGAGAGTGAGAGAGAGAAGGAGAGACACACACGATGTGGGTGGGGAGACTGTGAAGTGGCAGCTCCCCCTATATGACCGGCACATAGGCCTTAACCCCAACAGAAAAGAGGAAGAAGAAACATTCCATAGGAGGAAGAAATAGTTCCTCACTTATCATTATTCTTCTTGCTAGCATACATAATAGCATAGTAATGGAGATGGAGAAAATGGCAAGATTAAGCATTGACTCACATGGCTCTTGGTTGGATTTGCATTCCATAGCCAAGAGTGTTGATGTAGGCTCTCACTACTCACAAGCTTGGAGAAGGAAGTGGTGTTCCTCAACTTTCACCAAGTGAGAATGGCCTTCCAAATGAGTGTGTGTGTGGAGTATATTCCCCTAGCACCCCCCTTCCTTGCTTTGGGTGAAATTTCTACATGTTGCAAGCTATTGGACCTCTCTCCCCCAAGCCAATCACATGTAGCATGTAGTCAACTACATGGGCAGTCTTTTGACAAGTGTCCTCCTTACCCCTTAGAGAGAGAGAGAGAGAGAGAGAGAGAGAGAGAGCTTGAAAATATCTAGATATTTGTTGGATATAAGTAGAAGATCATTGGACCCCAACCAATAGCATTCAAGCACACCATGTGGTTAAGCTTAGTGAGAGTCTGACATTTGTCCCATGTGCTCTTTTAGAATTCCCCTAACTTTGAGATTTTTATGCATAGGAAGTTTCTCAAGCAACTTCCTTATTAAGTGTGTAGGTTCTCTTTTTGACTCAAGCATCTTACCCCCATGCATAGGAAGCTTCTCAAGCAACTTCCTCATTAAATGTGACAAGTACCTCAAGTACCTTAGTCATCAAGCATGACAAGCACCTTAGGTGCAGTTCCCACCTCAAGCACAGCCCTAGCTTGTTTAAGTTTAGGTCGGGTTCCCACCTCAAGCACAACCCTAGCTTGCTTAAGTTTAGGTCGGGTTCCCACCTCAAGCACAACCCTAGCTTGCTTAAGTTTAGGTCGGGTTCCCACCTCAAGCTCAACCCTAGCTTGCTTAAGGTCAAAGGACTCTTAACACTAACCATTGGAGGTCTTTAATGAAGCTAACCCTAACGTCTTTTAAGCTTCATTAGTTAACCTTGCTCTTTGATAGACCATCTCTCAGTTGGGCCCCTTTACCATTGGCTTCGTGTTGAGATAGATCCGTAAGCACATGTCTATATTCTAACCCTTGTTCTCGTTTATTATCCCATATTAAATGATTAGTTTAATATGAGAAAATCATTCGGGTTGGTTAGATATTAGATATTTAATGACATTACCTCTCTCTTGAAATCATAGTCGTCCTCGACTATAAGGTAAACGAGATAAAGTCGTAGTCATTAGTCAATTTGTCTTAGCGGGTAGAGGATCCCTTTTTACCCTACTCCATCATTCCAAGATGGATGACTAATCCATTTGGTGCTTGGGAGACATAGATGCCGCAAGCTTGTCTGCTCTTTAGTCCATTTCATCCTCCCAAGTAGAGTGACAAATTCTACATGGTGTTTGAGAGACATTGTCATCCCAAACATGATTCTTAATATGCATTCTACTTAAATTTGTGCACAATAAAAAGAGAACTAGTCTTATAAGACAAAAATAGTTTTCATTTAAAATGCATTTTCATATGCTTACTCTAGTGCAACATTGTAAGCATTGACAAGGTTCATATTATCCTTAAGCTAGGTTCCTTGCATCCATTTAGTATCTTTAAAAGGATAATTCTTTAACTTAATAAGATATCATCAGATAATCTTACTGTTTCTTAGTACCTTGTCTTCATGTCATAGGATGGACTTCGATTGAAGTACGGCATGAGCCAATGGTTGGGCAACTTCAATTGATAATCCATATCATTGACTGGCTTAAGAATTTTAAGGACCATAGTATCTTTTTGCTAGTTTAGTATCATACTCTTGGTGGTCCGTAGGACACTTGCCCGTAGTATGCCTCAGATGAGCCTTGAGAAACTTTAGCAAGACCCAATCATTTTCCTTAAAGGCTAAGGATCTTTTGTGCTTAGTAGCAGCAACCTTTTTGTCTTTCCTGTGAGATGGATATAACCCCTTTAATCTTTGGAAAAGATTCTTGTAGGTCTCAGCTATATTCATCAGCAGTGAAAATCTTCCCATGTACTTGAAGTAGTAAGGGACTTTTGGATATTCCCTCTTTAACCTCGAAAGGTGCTTACCCCATAGAAGTATGTACAATGTCATTGTACGTATACTCTATAAGAGGTAGGTACTTCTATCATCGAGAACGTTGATCTACTTCCATGACGTAGACTTTTAGTAGATTTAAGAATCATTAGATTAGTTATTTCACTTTGGTCATCCGTTTGTGGATGATAGGCCAAAAGAGAAATTTAATCTACTTCTTAGATTCCAAAAGAGACCCGTTTAGAAATTACTGGTCATTCTAGGATCTTTGTCCGACTATGGATGTTGGAAGTCCATGATGCTTGAAAATTTGAGATCTGAAGAGGGTCGCCATTTGATGTGCCTTAATAGACTTTTTGACAGGCATAAAGTGTGTTTTCTTATTAAGCGTGTCGACTGAAACAATCCAAGTTGCTTCTCTCGATCAATTTTCAACTTTTGGTATACCACGCATTTTGAAACATACTCTTGTATGTTTATTTTTCATGGTAGACCAACAGAAATACATTTCTACTCCTCAAAGAGTAGACTATGGAATCCCTCTTTGCCCCGCATAAAGAGAAGTATGGGATTCATACATGACTTTCGTATTGTATGGGTGATTAACACATAGCCTATTGCCGTTTGGAAGATAACCATCCTTCAAGGTGAATGGTTCTTTTTTTTCTTCCCTAATGCAAAGGCTCTAATTACATACTTAAAGTTTCAATCAGTAGCATAATTATCTATAAAAGATAGATCATTGTGAGTTGTTAGAGACACCACATTTATCCTTGGTCGTTGTGAAAGTGCATCGACCACTTGATTGTGCTTGCCAACAACGTGAGCAATATGAAACTCAAATTGCAAAAGAAAAAATTTCCACCTCATTTGTTTGTCGGAGAGCTTGGTTTGCGTCATGAAGTTCTTGAGGCTTTGTGATCCATTCGTAGGATGAATGGAGTCCCCAAGAAACAATGTTTCCACGTGTTTATGGCATATAGAATAGGTAGTAGCTCTTTTTTGTATTTGCCCAATACTCACTTATCGAAGTTGAGTCTTTGACTCTCGTATGCTATGGTATGCCCTTCTTGAAGCAAAATAGCTCCAAGGCAATTACCACAAGCATCACATTGGACCTCAAATGGCTTTGAGAGATCTAATAGTGTGAGAACACGTTGAGAGATAAGATTCTCCTTAAGCTTCTTCAAAAGCTTCTTGCACTTTTGCAGTCCATGAATACTTAACGTTTTTTTTTGTTAAGTCATGTAATGGGCTTGCTATCAGCGAGAATTTTTCTATGAAGCATCTATAGTATACACACATACCTATGAAGCTTCGTAACTTCTGTAGATTCCTTGGATTAGGCCATCCTTTTATTATCTCTAACTGTGTTGGATCCATACGGGTGCCATCTTTAGAGATAATGTGACCTAAATATTTAAATCTCTTGTAGGAAAAATTCACTTTTCTTTTGATTAATGAAAAGCTTATTCTCTCTCACAACTTGAAAGATTGTCTGGAGGTGTCGCTTGTACTCCTCAAGAGAATTTGAATGGCCTGAAGATTTTTGTCCATCATGAGTTTGAATGCGTCTGGAGCAATTGTTAGGCCAAAACTTGTAAATTATTAAATAGATCTTCTACCTGCGGCACAGGAAATCTATTTTTAATAGTGATCTAATTTAGTGCTCTATAGTCGACACACATGTGATATGTGTCGTTTTTCTTTTGCACTAAAAGAAATGGTTAACAAAATAGAGAGGAGCTAGACCTCACCATCCCTTTTTCCACCGATTCATGCACTTGCCTCATGATCTCCTCTTGTTGAGCTTGTGAAACTCGATAAGGAGGCTTGTTAGGCAGTGAACTTCTTGGTAGGAGCTCAAATGCATGGTCATCATCCCTCAATTTAGAGGTAGCTCACTAGGGATGTCATCAATGAAAACGTTTTGGAATCCATTTACAAAATTAGACAACTCTAATACCTCTTGATTGCCTTTATTGCAGGGATATGGTGTTTCCCAACTCATTAGCATCTATGTACATGCTCTTTTCCCTGTAGGTGAAGGAGATTCTCCTTTCAGGGAACTTCATGTTGGAAGCCATGCGGTTAAACCATGGTGCCCCAAAGACAACATTCTCATGTTTGAGAGGGGAGATGAAGAAACTCTTTTTGTCCACATGGCTTTGGACATGAAGCCTTAATTTTCCAATTAAGGAAGTAACTGAGACATCTTGTCCCTTGATAGCTCCATAGGCTTTCGATGCATCTCCTATCTTGTGGGCTTGTATGCCTAGCTTAGTGGTCAACTCCGTGGATATGAAGTTGTGAGTTGAACTAGGGTCAAACAAAATAAATTCATCATGCTCTTGCATCTTTCCCCAAGCATAGTGGTCAACTCCGTGGATATGAAGTTGTGAGTTGAACTAGGGTCAAACAAAATAAATTCATCATGCTCTTGCATCTTTCCCCAAGCATAGGAAAGGAGAAATCCTTGGCAATGAGCATCTTGTTTTAGAGCTTCAAACATAGAGACTCTAGGAGTCTCATTACAGGCAATTCTCTTGGGGCAAGGACGATAACCATGGCCTTGCTCCCCACACTTAAAACATTTGTGGTCCTTACTAAAAGCTTCTAGCTCTTTAGGAGAGAGTTTATATTTACCTTTGTAAACTCCCTTCTCCTTGGACCGATTGTTGTTGTTGTTGGACTAGCCTTGGTAAGAATTTTGGGCGTTGGTTTCCCTCTTGGCATCACTTTTGTCTTTCTATTCCATGGGCTTGACATTTCGTCTAGCCCCTTGTTGGAAATTGACACGCGAAGCAACCATGGTGTGTGGATTATTTTGGTGATAGAACCAGGCCGTTAAGAGTTGACATACTCGGCCACCTCTTTGGGTAATCCCGCACAAAATTGTTGCTTTTGCTCGACAAAGTCTATCTTTTGAAAGATAGTAGCTTTGAGATGTAAATCCCAAAACTTGCTTCATGATGGAAACTCGTAGAGTTTTTCATGTCTTTGGGGCTTTGCCGTTGCCACGAAGGCTAGCCCACCATTGATGAGCCGATTTTTGGAAGTGCATAGCTACATGGCGTAGCTTGGAGGACTCCGTGAAGCCCTCGTCTCCAAAGGCCACATCAAGTTGTTGGATGAAGGCCAATACTTTGTCGGTAGCACCAAAGGTGCCATCTCAGCTTTCCTCCCTTCTTTAGCTTTTGTGACCTTCGCCATGCAGGGTAAGATTTGCGATGTCCTCCCCTCTTGTATTCATTAGGAGAATAGCCATAGCTTTCATCGATAGAGGAGGAAGGTGAAGGAGAAGGAGAAGAGGGTGACCTCTTTCTTGCCCTTTTCTTCCTTTGTTTTCTCACTTCCCTTTTGGAGTGACGAGGAGAAGAACTATGGTTTAACCATTTCCTCTTGGGAGGAGTTGGCAATTGTCTAAACCGCCATCTTCATGAAGCCACATCTTTTGAGGAACTTAGGGAGTCATTACTTTCTTGTTCTTTGGATTCCTCCTCTCATATGGAGGGAGTCTTCTTTTGGGGGTCTCACCAAGAGGCCTTCTAAGCTCTCTCTCCTCTTTGAGAGGAAAGGAAATCCCATAAGCACGAAGTTGTTAACTTCGGCTTATGGAAAGGAAATCCCATAAGCACGAAGTTGTTAACTTCGGCTTGCAAAGAAGAGTTGTCCATAGCTTGTTGCAACCTAGTAACAAGATAATTAACAAACATGGGGACATCATCATTAATACCTTCATGTGCAAAATCAAAGTTATCAATGTTCATTCTACTCTCTTGGTTATTATCAGCCATGTTAATTAAACTTAGGTGTTTACTTAGTGTATGCTTTGGCAATTCAAAACCTTAGTTGCTACTCCTCCTAGCCTTTGAAAAATAGGCACTTAAGTATCTACACCCACGGCTCGATTTGGTTAAGTATAGAGAGTAGTGGAGTGGGTCTAACATAGCAGAGTTGCCAAGGGATAGCTCCTTTCGAACTTCATATGGCTCAATAATGGTAAAGATGTAGGCAAGTCTAAAAAAACTCCAATAATTAAGACCAAAGCTCCCGAGGTGTGCACCATATCCCACAAAGTGAGCTCAAGAAAACCGATAATAGATCCCAATCAATCAACCATTAATAGGCTACTTAAGGACCCCTCTTCTTAAGCAAGAAAAGAGAAACCAAATGCTCTGATACCAATGTAATGGAAATGGCTTATGAACTTTGAGAGTAGCGGAATTAGGAAATTAGGTGAAGCACTTTTGAGAGATTACGTTGTGAGCATAGCGAGTGAACTTAATTGATGGTAGCAACATAAACATGGTACCTAGTTAACTTATCATGAACAATACTTTTGCAAGAGAGAGAGTTTAGAGAACATGACAATAGTTGAGGACCGGATTCATATTGAGCCAATCCCCCCTCCAATAGGCATTTGTATTATAGTTTCTCCCATTAAGAGAGACTTGGTATAATACAATCTTTGTGTTCTTTGTGACCTGCATGATGCAATGAAGATGGAAAGATTCATGATCACAAGCATAACATAAACTTGTAGAAAGCATTAACTATCCCAAGCCTCGGTCCTAAGGCCTCAAACACCTTCAAAGGTGGAGAGAGCTAGCGGGGAATGAGGATAGGGAAGAGGAAGAAGAAACATTCCATAGGAGGAGGAAATAGTTCCTCACTTATCATTACTCTTCTTGCTAGCATACATAATAGCATAGTAATGGAGATGGAGAAGATGGCAAGCTTAAGCATTGAAGCATGGCTCTTGGTTGGATTTGAATTCCATAGCCAAGAGTGTTGATGTAGGTTCTCACTTCTCACAAGCTTGGAGAAGGAAGTGGTGTTCCTCAACTTTCACCAAGTGAGAATGGCCTTCCAAATGAGTGTGTGTGTGGAGTATATCCCCCTAGCACCCCCATTCCTTGCTTTGGGTGAAATTTCTACATGCTACAAGCTCATTGGACCTCTCTCCCCCAAGCCAATCACATGCAGCATGCAGTCAACTACATGGGTAGTCTTTTGACAAGTGTCCTCCTTACCCCTTAGAGAGAGAGAGAGAGAGAGAGAGAGAGAGAGAGAGCTTGAAAATATCTAGATATTTGTTGGATAGAAGTAGAATCTCACTGGACCCCTCTTTAGCCCACCCAATAGCATTCAAGCACACCATGTGGTTAAGCTTAGTGAGAGTATGACATATGTCCCATGTGCTCTTTTAGAATTCCCCTAACTTTGAGGTTTTTATGCATAGGAAGTTTCTCAAGCAACTTCCTCATTAAGTGTGTAGGTTCTCTTTTTGACTCAAGCATCTTACCTCCCATGCATAGGAAGCTTCCTAAGCAACTTCCTCATTAAATGTGACAAGTACCTCACGTACCTTAGTCATCAAGCATGACAAGCACCTTAGGTGGAGTTCCCACCTCAAGGAAAACCCTAGCTTGTTTAAGTTTAGGTCGGGTTCCCACCTCAAGCACGGCCCTAGCTTGCTTAAGTTTAGGGTGGGTTCCCACCTCAAGCATAGCCCTAGCTTGCTTAAGTTTAGGTCGAGTTCCCAACCCTAGCTTGCTTAAGATCAAAGGACGTTTAACACAAAACATTGGAGGTCTTTAATGATGCTAACCCTAAGGTCTTTTAAGCTTCATTAGTTAACCTTGCTCTTTGACAGACCATCTCTCATTTGGGCCCCTTTACCATTGGCTCCGTGTTGAGATAGATCCATAAGCACATGTCTATATTCTAACCCTTGTTCCCATTTATTATCCCATATTAAATGATCAGTTTAATATGAGAAAATCATTTGGGTTGGTTAGATATAGATATTTAATGACAATTATGGACACAAGACCAATGCTAAAGAAATGTGGGAGTATTTATGCTTAGCATGAGATTGCATTGAACAAAGTGTGTCTGATGAAGAAGCTTATGTGTCTTAAAGTGAAAGAAGGTAGCAGTGTCAGTTCACATCTGAGCGAGCTTAACGGTGTGTTTACTCACTTGAAATCAAAGGTGCTTAATTTTGATGATGACATGAAAGCCATTTTCTTGCTATGTTATGTGCTTCCATCAAGGGATACATTTAACACTACCATTAGTAACTCCACCCCTAAGGGCAATCTTGTTTTCAATGATGTTACTAGTGCTTTGCTCATCACAAAAGAGATTTGACATGAGTCTCTTGACATAAGTGGGCATGGGGATGCATATATGGCTGGTGGAAGTAGCCAGAGGAACAATCAAAGGCAAAGAGGTCCTAATTGCAGTCACAATCATTCTCTAGATTGCAAGAATGCACCTAGCAAGATTCGTGGATGTGACACGAGGAATTGAATGTTACCATTGTTACAAGAAAGGACACATGAAAAAGGATTTCCATTTGCTACAAAGTGAGAATGGTAAATCCATTCTCATAAGTCATGCACATCCTAGGAGCAGTGTGAAGATAGGGAGCTCAATTTCATTGAGTCTCCACATGTGATGTTGTTCCTAATGTGCCGCAGTTGTCAAATGTTCTAGTGTTCACTTTTAATTTGTCAAAATGAGTCCATATGTATAATTAGCTCTTGACAAATGCTATGCAGAGGATTGGATTATTGACTCAAGTGCCAATTTTCATGTTAGTTCCCACAGGAGTGGTTCTCCAATTATGCTTTTACACATGATTCAATTAAGTTGGTGATTCATCAGCTTGAGATATGTGGCATTGGAGATCCTCTATCCTGCTCATTCTTAGCCCTTTCCTCATCAAGTACATAAGGTACATATGCATCAGTAACATGCTGATCTGTAACATTTTCAGAAACCCCCATAGGCTGTACATTTTCCTCATTGGAATTTACATTCAAACTTCCACCAATGAAAAGAGGCAATAAAATGTCATAAATGTCCTGTGAGCTTACATTACTGTCTCTACTACATGACAACAAGGGCTGAACAAAATCTTCCACAAACACAACATCTCATGAGACCAATATACGCTTTGTTTGAGGATGATATAACCTATAAAATTTTCTTTCAGCACTATAGCCAACAAAAATGCATTTGACAGCCTTGTCATTCAATTTTCTACGTTGCGTTTGTGGCACCAAAGCATAATCCAAACAACCAAAAACGCTCATGTGCTCAATAGAAGGCTTTCTATTATGCCATGCTTCATAAGGAGTCATAGACTGTAAAGCTTTCTTGCAATACCTGTTAAGTACATAAGTGGCACAAATAATAGACTGAAGCCAGAACGAATGTGGTAACTATTGACTTTTGACCATACATCATGCCATTTTCATAAGAGGCCTCTTTTTGCTCTCAGCAACACCATTTTGCTAGGGTGTATACGGCACTTTATATCGGTGGTTTATCCCACGACTAGAGAAAAATGCATTAAATTCATGAGACACATACTTCCCCTCTCGATCAGAACGGAGGGTGTCCATAATACATTTCGAGACAATTTTAGCCATAGCTAGAAATTTCTTGAAGCACAAAAACACTTTGCACTTTGCTTTAAGTGGATAGACCCATGCATGCTTGGAGCAATCATCAATAAAAGTCATGAAGTAAAGGCAATTCCCAAGGATGGAGTTTTCATGGGCCCACAAACATCACTATGCACAAGCTGCAAGCTGCATGTCGCCTTAACTGAGCCATCCTTTGGAAACTTTAAACGTTGTATCTTACTCAAAATACAGTCTTCACAAACATTTTTGACAGGTGCTTCAAAAGGTGGCAAAGAAGCAACCATATCAGATTTTTGCAAATGCAGCAAACTGACAATATTTAGATGCCCAAAATGTGCATGCCAAAGTTTTACATGTGAAACAACCTTTGAATCCACAACAACATTTGCAAAATTATGCCCACACTTGTCATACAAAGTGAGATTATAAATCCCACAACATAAAATGCTTGATGCAACAATCTCATTACCAAAACTAAGATCATGAACTGTACATCTGTCATCCACAAATTTCACAACAAGACCAAGTCTAGCAAGTGCAGATACAAACAAAAGATTCTTCTTGATCCCAGGTATATACAATGCATCAACAAGTGTGAAAGAACTACCATTTACAGTAGTCATAACAATCTTTCCAACTCCCTTAATCGGATAAGAGGCATTGGTGGCACAAGTGACTGAATTCCCATGAGGGACATCCTTGAGAGAGGTAGACAAGTCACGATAAGAGGTAATGTGATTTGTAGGACCACTATCAAAGTACCACACATGAGAATCTATAGCAATTGACATACATGTGTCATGGACAAAGGGATCATATGTGCACTTTGCACTAAAAGCCCATTCTACATCAACATTTGCATCACAATCTCCTTTCACAGAAGACTCAACAAATAGCTGCATTTGTAATGGAACTGACCTCTTTCTTCTTAGCCTCTTTAGCCTTAAACTTAGGACACTGCTTGATCAAGTGATCGTTAGCTTTACAATAATGGCAACTCATCTTCTTTTTGCCCTTTTCACCAAAATTTCTAGACAAAGTGTTGCTAGTAGAAGCATTACGAACATGTGCCTTTCCACTCGTAGAAGAACCATGAGAAGTGGCTGCATTGCTTTTACCACCCTTTCTTTGAGCAACACATGAGATTATTCATCAAGCCAAGCTAGCAGCCCCCCTCTCGTAGTTGAGGCCCTTACTAGATCAATTTCCTTCATGCATAATTTATGGGAACTCCCGCGAGACAAATATGCTTGGCTAACCCTTGAGTCATCCCAACAGCTAGTGCTAGAGGGGGACACATCCTGCTGGTATGGATAGATGACATCATGGTTTCAGTCACATGGGTTCAACATAGATAGATTGCCCCCATTCTAGTATTCCTTGGATGCACCCTCCCTTTCTCTTACACAGACAGATATCACTAGACTTATACGCGAAGATTTGATTCAACTAGATACCAGAAGCACATGGATATAACTGGTACAAGAGTTGGGCACAAAGATGGCTTTCTATGGAGAGCATCTTCTCCAACTATTAGAAGATGGATATGTGATCAGACCAGCCTATATGGACACTCGTTTATCCTACGGGATATGATGTGCATTAGTCAAATGGGCACATCATCGCATCAACTAGAGATTGAGACTTGCAGATTTAGGAGAGTATCAGCAAAAGTCAGGATATGCCAGTTGTGTCATATAAAGCCAAAGACAGAGTTACATCACATTTTTCATTGTCCGGTATACTATGAGATACGAGGTCTCTTTCACTGTCTATTGAGAAATGGCTTTGGACCGTTGGCTAGAGTCATGAGATATCAGGATCAGAGATGCGGATTATTTTTGCTAGAGCTGTGCACACAGAGAGAGAGTCTCTTGAGGAGCCCAGGCAGTTGGAGACATTTACAGAGGGAGATCACTGACTTCTTTAGAGTAGGGACTCAGCATCGAGATGAGCATGCTTCATAGCAGACTTCAGAGCCCACTTATACCTGAGGTATATTAGTAGATAGAGCCACACAGCTCGGGAGAGTTAGACGCCCACATCTACGAGGGCGACCATGACATTGATGGAGTCTCCATCAGAGGATGAGGACTATTCTAGCATGATATGGGAGACACCCAGTACGACTATTTACAGAGACGGACATTGACGAAGCTCTTCAACAATTGCTGCAGTACTTTCTCGGACAACGCCCAAGGCCGGGCGTCCTCGAGCATTGACGATGATGATGATGATTTTAGTCTGACAATTTTAGTCTTTTAGTTTGGTCTTTCACTTTACTTCATTTTATTTTTGTACCCAGACATTGGATTAGATCCACAAGGATTGTATCAATTTGGTCTCATAGGTCATTTGGGACTTTTAAAGACATTTAATATAACATTTCATTTCATTACTCTCTACATACAATGGCCGACAACATGCAAAACTTGAGAGCACGCTTTAACACCAACATACGAGGCGTCAGTATTATTAGTGCCCTATCACATTTATGCCTCATGCATGCCTACTATTCTTCAGCTCTCAATCCTAGCACCCTGGCTATTGCTGCTATTGTGTTGCATGCTCTGCATGTCTCCTACTCATCGACTCTCAACTTTGCACCATGGCTGCTACTACCCTGGTGCCTAACTACACCCCCCCTCTACACACACATACACAGAGCTTTAAGGGGTCAAGTAGCATGTGTTGGGTAGCTTTGTTGCCCACCTACAAGCTAGCCTATAGCTTGGAACTTGGCCCTCTCCATTCGGAGGCCGAGCAACTCACCCACTACCGCCATGTTGCCCACCTACAAGTTGATCTTTATGTTTGTTGGGGTAAAGGCGTTGCGCTTCGCCTTTGGCTAGGATCGGACGTCCGGTGTCTCGCCACCTGTCCACCATGTGTACACTTCTTTATTCATTATATACATATGAATAAGGAGCTCCTCACATATACTTCCAGAGGTTGCTCCACTCACACCATCTCATGCTTCTCCCCTTCCTCCCTGCACGCACCGTACCGCGCATGCATGCATCCGTGCACATGCACACTCACAAGTACTATTAGAGCTATGGCTTGGCGCGCGTGACCGCTTCGTGACGACGACTCGGAAGCGACAGAGCTCGTCGGCTATGGCAAAGCTCGGAGCTCAAGCTTGAGCTTGGCGTTGGTAGCAGATCCGACACGGATTGGGGCTTGATTGGAGATCTCGGATCTTGGCGGTTCCCGACTACCCAACACACGCAGCTCCTCTTGGGCTGTATGGAATCTTGAGAGATTGTGGGTTGATCCGCAGAGAGTCGGGTATGCAAGCGTGGGATTTGCAAGTAAATCGGACAGCAGTGAGTGGAGTAAAGGGAAAGCCTTGGAAGGCAACAAAGGGCAAGCCTTGAAAGCAAGCAAATCGAGGACCAAGGAGGGCTTGCATTGAGGCCAAGAACCAGGTAGCAAGTTCGAGCAGAGAAATTCTAGAGCAAGGCTTTGAGGAGTGAGAATGCAAGCAAAAGAAGGCCTTGAAGGTCTTGCAAACAGGGGAATATTCAGGCAAATTGGGTGAAAACCAAGCCTTGAAGGCAAGTAGTAGAGAGCTTGCAATTGGGCTGCAGCGAGGAGCACAAGCAATCGAGCAAGCCTGCAGTCGGGAAGTAGGTAGGGGAATGCGTGCAAGCCTTGAAGGCTTGAAGCAAGCAAAGAGACCATGTCTGGGAGAGCTCAGTCGAGCCATAGCCGGGCAAGAGCAGCAAAGGCTTGGGAGCGAGAAAATCCATACTGGAGAGCTTAAGGCTAGAATCGAGCAGTCCGCAAGTGTGCGGGAAAACTCAAAGAGCAATCGAAGCAGCAAATCAGGCAGCGCTGGCTGCTACAGGCAGTAACGAGCATAGATTTGGCCACACGCACACAGTCGACCGTGCAAGCAGTTCGTCAGTTTGCAGAGAAATTAAGTTGATTTTTTTAGCCTGCCCCAAAGGGGGGAGGCCTTAGTGATGGTTTCCCTTTTTGCTAATGAAAAAGAAAAAGGGAAGATTATTTTTTGAAAAAGTTTTTTTTAAGCTGTGCAAGGGGATGTGATGTTCCCTTTTTGTTAGTGAAAAATGTCATATGTATATTTTTAATTAAATAGACAAATGTTTGATTGATCTAGGTCTTGATCTAGGTCGAAGGTACTCATTAGGAAGACAACCCATGACATTGCCGCTGAATCATGAGATGGAAGATCGAGGGCCTGTTCTTTTTCTGTTCTATTAGCAAGAATCTCTTGAGATTTTTTTGCCTCTCCCCTTTCTAGGCATTAACCCCTGCACACTGTTGTCGTCATGGCGAGTTCAATCCCTGCAACATCTCCACCATGGCGTCATGGCGAGCTCAATCCCTACAACATCTCCACCATCTATGCCTGCACCTGCAACAACATTCATCCCTGCCTCCCTCCTTGACACCTTGATGCCACAGGCGCGTCGAGTTTCCCAAGGAGATATGTGCCCCCCACCCCCAGGACGTCGCAGTGGCCTGTTCTAGCAATGCAGTGCGTTCCCTTCTGCAAGCTTGTAGTCTCATCATACGGACAGAGATCCCCTGCACTGCATTGCTCGTCTCTATTGGTTGCACCGCTTGGTCTCCCCTCCGCGTCTGCACCGTGCTTCATGAATGCGAGACACAAGCTCCACCCACCTACTGTACGCATGCGGCGTTATGTCCCAGATGATGCAGAAAACATCTGCAGCCAAAAAATCCTGCCCCCTGCCTCTCCCCCCTCCACGTGTCGTGCCCACCTTTTTTCCCTTTGAAGCAATGGAAGGCATCTCCCTTGATTCAGCTATGGCCTTTGCTCGAGAGCCTTTCATCAATACCTAAGCAAGAAGGGTTGCGGCCATCACAACTACCAGAGCAAGAAATTGCATAAGAGAGGAACATCTTGCTGCGAGGCAGTGACACGACACAAATTAGGAACAGTCTCAGACTACAGTACTGCAAAACAAAAAATTTAGTGTGATATGTTTGCAAATGTAGGTGACTCATATTTTTGTTGCTGTCTTTTAGAAAATCGTTAAAAATTGGAATCGGGAAGTGATGCGGTCTGATCGAAGGGCAGAGGATGAAGGAGGTTGGGGTAGGTGGCGAGTGTGGAGTGTAAGCAGAACCGTCTTCCTCCTTTCTGCCCACAGGCTCTCTCTTCTTGCTCTACAGAGTTCTTGAATGTTCTAACTCACGCATGTCTCTCTCTCTTATGTGCTGGATGCAGGGGCAAGTGTCCGATGGTTGCAAGCAAGAAGTGCAGGAGGCCGAAGCACATGCAGTCCATCTGTCACTGTGTGTGTGTGTGTGTGTGTGTGTGTGTGTGTGTGTGTGTGTGTGTTTTTCGCCCAATTTGTAAGGGCGGGGCACGCAAACGAACTGCCTGTGGAAGTTTTTGGCTCAAGGGGTAGAGGGAGGAGTAATAGGGAAGGAGGATAGGAGGGAAGACGACAAGGGGAACGACGGGGGGTCGAGAGGGGGAGGTAGGAAGGCAAGAGGGGGGTCTCTGTGTGTGTGTGTGTGTGTGTGTGTGCGCGTGCGCGCGCGTAGGCAGGCATGGAACCATGGGGCTCTCCGTCTGTGTGGTTCAGTTTTGCAAGCAGCGCGCGTGTCATGCTGCAAGGCAGAGGTAGAGGCCTCACGTGCGGCAACGCAGAGGGTTGGGGCGGGGGATCAACACCCATAGAGCAAGGGGCAGTATGCAGAGGGTGGTGTTTGCGCAAAGGTTGCTCTCTGAAGTGGGTGAGGGGAATGAAGCCAATAATACTATTTTATTTTTAATGGAGCCAGTATGAAAAGTATGAAAAATGGCCTCTATTTAATAGATTCTTGATTCCCTCCCCCTACCCCTGTCTTACCCCCTCCTGCCCCCTCTCCCTCTAGAGACACTGTCCCCTCCACCCCCTTCTGCCTCTCTTACCCCTCCTCCTGTGACGCCCCAGAATCTGGGCGCGTCGGGGAGGGGACGTTTTGGGCCCGGCTCGGACGGCACCGCCGGCTCGGGTCGGGGTGTTTCTTCAAGGGGTCCTCGCGCGGACGGCACCGGCTCAGGAGGGCCCGGACGGGACCGGCTCGGGTCGAGGTGTTGCTTCAAGGGGTCCTGGCGCGGAGGGCACCGGCTCAGGAGGGCCCGGCTACGGGACCGGATCGGGTCAAGTTGCCTTCACGGGGGCCCGGCTCGGACGGGACCGGCTCGGGCGTGGTTGCGTTCCATGGGTCGACGGCCGTTTGCGTTTCGCGGGTCTTCGCGGGTCTTGCGTTCCGAGTCCCTAGCCCCACGTAGCCTCAGGCTCCGCCGCACTGACGGAGGGTCATAGCGTGCCCCGGGGAACCTTGCGTGGAGTCCCCACGGTGCACGAGTGCGTGGAGTGAGGCTACAGTGTTTAGGTGGGGGGTCCCCTCCCGTGGCCGGTCTCGGGAGGCTCATACCTCTTATATACACCCCCGGTTGAAGAGAGTTCGACGACCTCGTCGAACGAAGGGAAAAGAGTGCTTGGCTATGCATGAGGCCGTGGGGACAAAGGGGTGCATATAAGTGCAAAGTGAGCAAAACTGTTCCCAAATGCAAGTAAGTAGGCATGCTTTGTTTTTGTACTTTTGAGAATAAAGTGAGTGTGTGTATTTTTGGGGTTTTGGCAGAAGGCTGAAAAAGTATGCTTTGAACACCCAAGTAGAATTCCCCGTACTTGAGCATTCCCCGAATAGGTAACCCAGTGTGCACGGAGCCACCTGCTGCGTTGGCCCGTGCGGAGGCTTCTTGAAAGCCGAATTTGAAAGAGCGTTCCGTCGCAATGCAGCACTTGCGAAGTTAGTCCCTGTTTGGACGTCATTTGGAGGGCAAGCTCGGGGCCCTGTGGTCTCTTTGTAGACTTGAATGGGTCTTCAGCTCAGCATGGGCCACAAAAGTGGCCGGGGCGCGACGAACACCGTTGGCTTGGTTCGTCGCGTTTTTGGTGGTTCTCTGTTTTTGTCATAAAGAGCCCTGTCTGGCTCGCATCTTTCATGTTGACGGTGTGACGGCCCGCGGATTGGGCGCGTCCTGAAGAGCCTGTCTGGCTCGCATCTTTCCTTTTTGTCAATCGGGGAGCCCTGTCTGGCTCGCATCTTTGCTTTTTATCATGTGGAGGTGCCCGGCTCGGATCGGGGCTGGCGCGGGTCACGGGTGACGGCCTGGTGTTTGGACGCGTCACGGGGACGGAGGGCGTGTGGTTGCTTTCTGGAGCTCTCTTCACCAAGATTTTGACGACCCGGGCCATTGCGGTTGGAGTCGTCGTAAGGATCATGCGCGTCGGGCACGTCGGTCTTCAGCTCGGTCTTCAGCTCGTTTCCAGGAGCTCTTTTACTGAGCTCTGATACCAAGTGTGACGCCCCAGAATGTGGGCGCGTTGGGGAGGGGACCTTTTCCTTTGCTCTGATACCAAGTGTGACTCCCCAGAAATGTAGGCGCGTCGGGGAGGGGACCTTTTCCTTTGCTCTGATACCAAGTGTGACGCCCCACGTAGCCTCAGGCTCCGCCGCTCGGATCGGGGCCGGCGGGGTCACGGCCGGTGTTTGGACGCGTCACGGGGACGGAGGGCGTGTGGTTGCTTTCTGGAGCTCTCTTCACCAAGATTTTGACGACCCGGGCCATTGCGGTTGGAGTCGTCGTGAGGATCGTGCGCGTCGGGCACGTCGGTCTTCAGCTCGTTTCCAGGAGCTCTTTTACTGAGCTCTGATACCAAGTGTGACGCCCCAGAATGTGGGCGCGTCGTGGAGGGGACCTTTTCCTTTGCTCTGATACCAAGTGTGACGCCCCAGAATCTGGGCGCATCGGGGAGGGGACGTTTTGGGCCCGCCGGCTCGGGTCGGGGTGTTTCTTCAAGGGGTCCTGGCGCGGACGGCACCGGCTCAGGAGGGCCCGGCTCGGACGGGACCGGCTCGTGTTGCTTCAAGGGGTCCTGGCGCGGACGGCACCGGCCCAGGAGGGCCCGGCTCGAACGGGACCGGCTCGGGTCAAGTTGCCTTCACGGGGGCCCGGCTCGGACGGGACCGGCTCGGGCGTGGTTGCGTTCCATGGGTCGACGGCCGTTTGTGTTTCGCAGGTCTTCGCAGGTCTTGCGTTCCGGGTCCCTAGCCCCACGTAGCCTCAGGCTCCGCCGCACTGACGGAGGGTCATAGCGTGCCCCGGGGAACCTTGCGTGGAGTCCCCACGGTGCGCGAGTGCGTGGAGTGAGGCTACAGTGTCTAGGTGGGGGGTCCCCTCCCGTGGCCGGTCTCGGGAGGCTCATACCCCTTATACCTCCTACTGCTCCGTGCATCACCCTTCACCTGCGAAGAGGCCCTTTTAGCCCCCCTTCCCCCAAAGGCGCTGCCCCCTCCAGTCACTTCAGTACCAGATGTCATCTTTTGCAGTGCATTGATTGCATGCTATGTCCAAGATTTCTTTAGCAAACAAAGCTCTATGCTGTTTTTTTTCGCCTCCTTCCTCTCCTCTCACTTTTTCTAGAAGTAGGTGAATTATTTTTAGAAAACGGCAATATTCATACCCTAATTGTGACAGCGAATCGTTACAAATTCTTGTTGTTTAGGATATTATTCAAAAGCAGTTGCACACACAAGACTTTCTTTGACTACCATTGGTAAACAATTTCTTTTGTGGTTTTAGGGTATGATACTAGGAAATGGCTCTTTAGTCAAATTCCCAGGGCAGGCCTCGTGATTTTATCACTTGTTTACCTTGAGCCTTACACACTTTGTGTGCAAGGGCTCTCTCCCACGATGACCTCGACACCCCAATTCACACACACCCGACGAGAGAGAGAGAGAGAGAGAGAGAGAGAGAGAGAGAGAGAGCTCCTCTCGTCAAGGGACTGAGAGAAAGAGAGAGCATTCACGCACACATACATAGGCATGTGCGGACATAGGTGGCGAGTAAGCCCGGGCATCACCCGGCATCAACCCGATTTTGACGATATTCTCGACTATTTTCCTCTACGATTCGACATCAGTGTTTCAACGTACCCATGACAACCACTTGCCAGTTTCTCCCGCGCACCTTCTTCTCGGCATCGATTCGACACCGATTATGCAGCTTTTCAGTTAGCGTGCTTTCGCCTGATGGCAGAAGGCGACATCGAGCGTTTTCTCGGCTTAGACTTAGTGAGAGCGAGCGATAGCAGTTGGGCTCTCCTCCGGCTAGCTTCGTCATTGGCTTCCCTCCCAAGCCCATTATGGAGCGGTTTTGGCTCTAATGGATATCTCGGTTTCCCGAACTTGACACAGCAGGAGACAATAGAGCAAGAGCAGCATCGGCTCTCCTCTAGCACCCATCCGGAGCGGCTCGGTTTTGACGTACACCCCACAGCGTTTCGGCTTCGACGGCATATACCGACACATACGGCTCTAACAGCCCATTCCGGAGTGGGTTTTTCCCTCAGCATGCTCAGCCCTTGGCATGTGTTTGCGGTCGACAAGTTTACCGACCAATGAGGTAGTGTGTGCTAGTTTTCCACCGGTTTTGCCTCACAGGTTGCATAGTCTTTGCATTAGTGCTGATGCGGCACATGTAGTGCTCATGTGTAATTGTGTGGAGCATTCCAAAGAGCTTTTGGCACGGTCTTGTGTAGTTCCATTCTATGTATGCATTATGCGGATACAGTTTGAGGTAGGTATAACTTGTAGGTAGCAAGTTCGTAGGTTTGTAGGTGTTTTTGGACACATATATGTCCATAGAGCCACTCGATCAAGAGTGAGCTGTTTTGCCAAGGTTTTGGACAGTGTTATGTATGTCATTTGTGGATCTGTTTTCTAGGACACTGAGTGTCTATTTTGGTGCAGTTTTTGGTGAGTTTTTTTTTTAGTTTTTGCTCAATTTTAGAGGAAACTTTGTCGGATTTTTCCCAGATTCTCGTCATGTTTTGCATGTATTGGCAGTTTACTCTCTAATGGTTTAGTGGCCGAGTTTACTCCCACTTTGGCAGTTGTCTGCAGTTTTTTAACTTGCGGTTTGCGTCGAGTTTTGGCTCATTTTGCAAAGGAGACTCTGTTCGTTTTTTCTCATCTTCTCGCCATAAAAGTTTGCAGTGTTATGCCATCTTGTACAGTGGTCGATATATTCCCACTTTGACAATGAGCGAGTATTCACTCTCACTTTGATAGGTTTTGTTAGCTTGGACCAGGGTTCGGGAAAAGTGTGCCTCAGCTTAGCCTTGAGCCGGTTGCAAAATCAAAGTAGCCGGTTGAGGGGAGGGCAAGAAGGAGAAAATTCCGCTTAAAATACATGGAAAATAGTGTAATTTTGCAAAAATATTGGCCAGGATTTAAAATTGCCGGTTCAGATTTGTCTTGGAGGGAATTTTGAATTTTTGTGAAAATGATTTTTCCCAAACACTGGCTTGGACACAGTTTGGTGTTATTGTGCCCACTCTCGCAGGAGTGAGGATTAGTATGCTTGTGTGGCTACAAATAGACAGTCACACGTTTCACAAGTTTTTGCATATTTTTACACGCAGTTTCACTTATGGGATGCATTTAGAGCTAGTTTGCTCTCTACTTGCGTATATGGTTATGCATTTACGCTCAATTGAGTAGTTTTCCCAGTTTATGCTTGTAGATAGCAGATTGTGGAGTTGTTTTAAGCATATGTGAGCATCGGTTTTGATGCGATTGGTCATGGTTTTCATGATTGTCTAGTGGTCGAGTGATCTCCCACTTTTGTTGCCATTTTGGCATTCACTTATGAGTGTAGCTATGTGTGACAGTGAGAGACGGCAGTCTCGTTTTTGTCGATGCGTACGATGTTGGCATTGTGATTACACGGGACACATTAGATGCCGTTGTTTCAGACGTATGAGGCAGCCGGAGATGTGTGCGTGATGCAGATACAACTTTCACATGTTAGTTAGGCAGTTACAGTGGCAGTCTATGCCAGTGACGATGATGTCATGCTTGCCTCGAGCGTACATCTTGCAGATATGTCTATGGATAGCACACTTTCTCCACAGTGTTACTAGATAGCGATGCTGCTTTCCAGGTCACACCATGTCGTGAGTGGTTTAGCACATTTTCTAGTGGGAGACTTGGATGTGTGCACTTGGCCGATGGTTCGGCGTTTAGTGGTGTATCATACACCCTACGGCATGTGTGCTACATTCCTCAGCTGAGACAGAACTTGATCTCAGTGGACAGCTAGCAGACTTTGGTTGTAAGATACTGCTTAGAGAGCAGTCTTTCCAGATACATTGCGATTCATTAGTGATTGTCAGAGAAGCCGCAGCGGCCTGGTATATCCTATGCATGTGTCTGAGGTTCGAGACGGTGTGATCTTGGTTTTGTTATTGAGCATTTAGCTGTGCAGGACGTGCCAGTAGACTCTGTAGAGACACAGGTAGAGCGGCAGTGAACTAGTGAGACACAGTAGGTGTTATCAGAGTTTGTGCAAGTAGAGATAGAGCACGTCTTCTCCCTAGCGACACAGACAGAGAGATGACAGACTTGGAGTTCTTTGATATGCTCATGTTAGAGGCTGATGAGTTGGCGCCAAGACGCACAGTTTTGCATATGGGTGACAGAGATGTAGATATCTCAGTGTTGGTGTTGACACATCCACATGCAATGGGTAGTCATAATGATGTAGTGATTGAAGATAGAGTAGGGAAGGCGAGTACAGCCAGGCTTGCGCAAATTTTATCAACATTCGGACATCTCATGTTTGACTTGTTAGTGTCGAGACCTAACCTAGCAGCTGTAGTGGGAGCATTTGTAGCAGGGGTTGTCAGCCGTAGGAAGACTGACACTAGCATGATGCATAGTGGAGTTTTGCAGGCCATACAAAGTAGTCTGCGGGATTTGCATGTAGGCTCTAATGTGGATACATACGCTCTCCTACCATTAAAGCTGATACAGTTGCATGTAGATCGATAGAGTGAGCCAGTGGGCATAGGTTGAGAGAGTCTCTCACTTAGTTTCTTGTACATATTAGTAGTTTATCTAGTAGGTCTCACTTATCGGCGCATCGCCTTTAAGTGGGAGTTTGTTGGGGTAAAGGCGCTACATCTATGCTCGTGGTCGGACGTCTGGTGTCCGACTACTTGCCCACCATGTATACATACCCTTATTCTTTCTATATGAAGAATAAGAAGCTCCTCGCTCTTTACTTCCTGAGGTTGCTCCACCCACACTCTGTGTGCTCCTCCCCTTTCCCATACGCACCACGCACGCACACATTCGTGCACACGCGCGCTCACAGTGTTGCATGCTTTGCATGTCTACTGATCACCGACTCTCAACATTGTAATGGAATTGGCCTATTTAACTTGAGAGTAGCGGAAATCAATGAGAGTACTTTTGAGAAATAACTTTGTGAGCATAACGGGTGAACATAATTGAAGATAGCAACATAATCATAGCAATTAGTTAATTTGGCATGAACAATACTTTTGCAAGAGAGAGAATTTAGAGAACATGACAACAGTTGAGGACCGGATTTATGCGGAGCCGGTCCCCCCTCCAATAGGCATTTGTATTATGATTTCTCCCATTAAGAGAGACTTGTTACAATACAGTCTTTGTGTTCCTTGTGACCTAGGTGATGCAATGAAGATGGAAAGCTTCATGCATCACAAACATAACATAAACTTGAAGAAAGCTTTAGCTATCCCAAGCCTCAGTCCCAAGACCTCAAACACCTTCGAAGGTGGAGAGAGCTAGCAGGGAATGAGGGTAGGGAAGAGGAAGAAGAAACATTTCGTAGGAGAAAGAATTAGTTCCTCACTTATCATAACTCTTGTTTCTAGCATACATAATAGCATAGTAATGAAGAAGAAGGAGATGGCAAGCTTAAGCATTGAAGCATGGCTCTTGGTTGGATTTGCACTCCATAGCCAAGAGTGTTGGTGTAGGCTCTCAACCTCTACTTCCTTGGAGAGGGAGCTCTTGCACTTTGCATAGCACACAATGAGAGTGTTTGTGAGTGTGTGTGTGAGTGAGTATACCCCCTAAGCAACCCCCTAGCTTGCTTGGGTCGACCCCCCCCTTGTAGCTCATGCTTGAAGCTCATTGGACCCCTCCAGGCCTAGCCAATCATAAGCAAGAGGCATTACAAGCAGTAGGGGTAGCCTTGAGACAAGTGTCCCCCTTTCCCCTTTGAGAGAGAGGGCTACATAAATGCTAAATAAATTAATTAAATCTCCTAAATTACTATTGGACCCCTTGGGTGGCCAACCAATAGGCTTCAGGCATCTCATGAAGGTAACATACGTAGGGGCCTGACATGTGTCCTTGCTGCCTCTTCAAGCTTGGGCCTTCCTTGTGTGTGTGAGTGTGTGTTCTCTCTCTATCCCCTAGGAAAAGGGCTCGCCCCCCCTCTTGTAGGGATACTTTTGACTTTTGGTGCTCAAGCACCTTAGTCATCAAGCATGACAATGCACTTGAACTAGGGGTGTTCCCACAAGCATCTCAGGCAAGCATGTCAAAGCACCTCGAGCACCTTAATCAAGTAGCAAGTCAAGCACCTCAAGCATGTAGCAGGTCAAGCACCTCAAGCACGACAAGCACCTCGAGCTTGGGCCAGGTTCCCACCTCAAGCTCCCTAGCTTACCTAAGGTCAAAGGACTTTTACACACATTATTGGAGGTCTTCAATGAAGCTAACCCTAAGGTCTTATGCTCCATTGGTTAGCCTTGCTCTTTGATAGACCATCTCTCATTTGGGCCCCTTTACCATTGGCCCCATGTTGAGATAGATCTATAAGCACATATCTATATCTTAACACTTGTTCCCGTTTATTCTCCCACATTAAGTGATCAATTTAATATGAGAAAATCATTTGGTTTGGTTAGATATTAGATTTTATGACAACATTGCGGCATGGCTATTGTTGCCCTTGTGCCTAACTACAGCCACACACACATACACACAAGTTTGGGAGGCCGAGTAGCACCAAAGCAACCCAATTTCCCACTTGCAAGACAATCTGCAGTTTGGAACGTGGCCCTCTCCATTTAATCGAGGCCAAGTAGCTCTAGATCATCCTTTCTACCCACTTGCAAGCCGGTTTGAATGGCTTTCCAAGGATGGGTTGATGTAGAGTTGTTGCCGAATAGAATCAGAAGATCGAGGAAAGGGAGAGCATCAAATTTGCATGCAATTGAAGCTAAATCCATAATTTCTTTAGTCTCCCTTTAGGTATTGATGGCTCGTAGTTTTGTTTCTCTCACTCTCTCTCTTGGTAAGTTCCTACACTCACAAGATTTCTTTCATGGTTAATTTGTGTGTATTTCATTTCGTTCACTCAAATCAAAACTCTTGAGACAAGAGACAACTATGTGTCTCCCCTTATATAAGTGATGAGTATGTGTGCCTTTGCTCATGAGACATTTTTCAAGACCCTCTTAGTAGTAGAGTATCCACACACACACACACACTACAACTCGCGCGGATACTAGTGACTATACCGACAAAAATAAACGGTTTATAAAATCCAAGGCATTCGTACGCCCGTTGGTATAGGCGTTGGTACCATACAGTCGATATAGGTGTCGGTATATACAATGTCGATATATGCACCAAAATATAAAATGCGCATACCGATGCCTATACCAACAGGCATTCCAACGTCTATATAGATGCGTGTACCAATGCCAAAACCTGGAAAATATTTTTGAGCAGAGGGTTGGGAGCTAGTGCTGCATGTACTGCACCACCAAAATCAGACCTCTATGCTCAAAGAAAAGAGTGTAAAACCACCCACACTCCACTTTCATTTTGCCTAAAAATTGAGCAGATATGTAAGTACATATTGACAATGTAACCATTACCATAACAAGACTTTGAAATTGTGGCATATTAGGCTTACTGTATGTGAAGGGGTTGCTTATAGTTTAGGCTTCACAAAATCACATGGAGACCATGTTGGAGGCATAGGGATGCTTAAAGTTTGTGCTTCACAAAATCATGTGGGGCCCATGTTGGAAGCATATGTTAGGAAATAGGACGTAGCTAAATAGATATTTGAGTAGCTTACTTAATGGAGAGAGACATATTTTCACACACGAGAGATTAGAGAGAGAGAGAGAGAGAGAGAGAGAGAGAGAGAGAGAGAGAGAGAGAGCACATGATATACGTGGTTCACTCAATGTGTGCTACATCCACGGGAAAGCAACCACTTTATGGCTTTAGTACTTCAAACAAAAAGTAGGTTACAAAGGGGTTATACCCTTAATAGAGCTCCCACTTTGCTTCACTCTCACCACCTCACACCCACCTTGCTTCATCAACTTCACACTCCAAAATGTGTGTGAAAATGGCCTCCTTTTATAGGACAAAAGGGATGCCCTCTCTCATGAGAGGCAGCCATGTGTAGCCACCCTTGTGTAAACAAGTCCAAATGGACTTTCCAATCCGCCCATGTGTGGCCGCCCTTGAGAAGACAAGTCCACTTTTGAAATCAGCCACCGGTCACTAAATTTGGCCATCGACCATCGGTCATTGACTTTCGACCACTGGCCATCGACCATTTATGCCACTAGCCAACCGGCCAAACGATCGGCCGTTTTTCGACCACTTTATGATTTTCAAAATTTTGGTTTCCGGCAAGTGATTTTTCTTCACGCACGATGGCTTCTCCTCATAATGGGGGCCTTACAAATGTGTGTTTTTAATATTAAAAATAACAAGGAATAAATCATGCTCCATACTTTTAACAATCTCCCACTTGGAGACTGACCTCCAAACCAAACATGTGACTGCTTTCCATCCTGGCTTCTTATCCTTGAGTGCCAATTGAAGATGAACAAAAGCTCAACTTCTCCTTGTTGACCACCTTTGTAAACATGTCTGCAGGATTTTCACTTGTATGCACCTTTCCTAAGTTGTCTCTCTTCCAAAAGAGTGCGTATGAAGTGATATCTCACCTCAATGTGCTTTGTCCTTGAATGAAAGTCTAAGTTCTTTGCAAGATGGATAGCGCTTTGGCTATCACTGTACAAAACACAATTGTTTTGTTTGAATCCAAGCTCTTCTAAGAATCTGTGAGGCCACATAATTTCTTTGCTTGCCTCTGTCATTACTATATACTCTGCTTCTACAGCTTTGAAGCCCAATTTGAAAAATCTTGTAGCCACTCGTCCATGATTGATGGTATGCATCGCTACTCTTTGTTGACTGAAGGTCTTTGCAAAGCCCTCCTCCGTGGCGACACCAAATGAGAGGCGGAAGTGCAAAACAGACCCAGTGGTCTCAACACCAAGACTATGCACGATGGCCTCATCGTACACAATATGGGCACCACCTAACAAGATGTGCGGTTAGGACACATACATACACACAATCAAACATGCCACGGAAAACAATTTCAAGATCCATGTCCAAGTGTGGAATGGGGTGGTCGAAAAACGAGACGAGAGGAATGGTGAGTGAGTGAGAATGGGTTTGCTACTCATGCATGTAATAAGGAAATAATGAGGTAAGGGAGACTTGCAAGTATGCCCACTTCTCATATCAGAGGTGGCGAATCCGCACACCTTAAGATGCAAGTAGCAAGATGATAGGAACATGAGAAGGAGAGAGAGTGTATATGGTGGCGAATTCGCATATCTTAACGTAAGCAAAATGGAAAGAACAAGCATAAACCATACTCACAATGAAGTGTACCCCAAACAACACAAGATATGGCACCAACATGAAGTGTGTTGATTGCTTGCAAAAGATGAATATAATAGGTAGCATAGGGAAAGAAGATGAGAAGGGGACAAGACCGTATGAAGCATAATGGAGGGATGAGAGTTGACGGCGAGGAATATCATGAGTGTAGCTCATTCTTCTTTTTAAAATCGTGCCTTCAATCCTTTATTACAAGTGTGTGGAGATATGGTTCTCATTTTGTGCATGGTGATGGTGATGGTGTTGTGATTAGCTACTAGCATATAGCACAAGCGTGTGTATGTATATGTGTGTGGGTATGGGATAGTGTGCATATGGGGTAGTGTGTGTGTGTGTGTGTGTGTGTGTGTGTGTGTGTGTATGGTAGGTATGTGTGTGTAGTGTGTCAAAGCTTAATTGTGTCTCGTTTACAAAAGAGAAGGCTTCCTTTATGGGTCAAGAGAGTGATTAGGAAAGAGATTATGAGCAAAATGATTTATTACAAAGTAACCTCAGTTAGAAGCATTCCCCCAATGAGAGAGCTCTGTGTGCCCTGCTTATTAACCAATTTCCTCATAATCGTCTTCATCATAGCGAGCTTTGTCTCCATGTCACCTTCTATAGCTTGAGTCCAAGAGCTTCCTTATAATGTTTGAGAGAATTTTGATAAAATAAGAGGAAAAACATTAATAATGGAGAGAAACCTATAAAAAATTGTGTGTATGGAGTTAGATAATCATGACTTCTTCTCATGTGGACAGATAGACTCCACCATTTTGACCATATCTCATAAATCGTAGCTCCAAAAATTATTTTAAAAATAGGGACAAAAAGATTAGCTCAACACCTATAACTTTTTTGTTGATTTTTTTTTCAATTTGGAATGAAAAAAATAGAGAATTTTCACAAAAATATGTGTCCGTCATTTTTCTTCCAAAAGTCTTCCAAGTGGTTCCCTCTTGATTTTATGTGTTCCCTTTCACTATTGACTCTTATTCTCATTTGTAGTGACCCTCAAGTAATGACAGTTAGGTAGAATCAACATCCAATCGTTTTTATAGGGTTTGTTCCTACCTCCCTTTATTTCCAAGATCCAAATGTATCAAAACCATAGCTATGTACAAAATATAAACATAGATTTAATGCATCAGATCCCTCCTCCTCTTAGGTCCTTGAAACTTTGCCACCAAGTGCATACCAAGAGAGAGGTGTAGCAAAATTTGAAAAGCAACCCTCAGCACTTTTAAGACTCCAAAGAAAAATTTTGAGGGAGCTTAATATAACTTCACAAAAGGTTTTCTAAAAAACAATCTAGCCACCGGTAAATTCAAATTAGATACTTGAAAATTCAAATAAAAAACTACTTCTTAGTTTTTAACTACACGTTGTTCAACATCTAACAACCCAACTTGCGCTTTTCGGTTTTCAGAAACTCAAGCTTGGTTTGCATTATATGATTTTAGGTCCTTGAGTCATGACACGTTGAAATCTCTAGAATCATATTGAAATCTCTAGAGAGAAGAAAAGGCATGTCAAAATCCAATGAGTTACATACAATAAATTCCACATATGATCTCTCTTTGAAAAGATTTGTAGCATAAACAAAGTGACAATTAGGTCCCTCCAATCTCAGAAAAATAAAGCCTTTTAAAACATATTAAGTGCGTAAGTGAAGGATAAGTTTAGAGAATGAAAAGACAGATGAAGGTGAAAAGTCAAAAAACCTTTTGTGTCCATATAAGAGATGGTCAACTTTACATTGGTATATTCGTGTTTCTCTTTTTTTTTATTCTCTTTAGCGTTTTCTTCTCTTTAAAGTGTCCTTACTCTCTCTCTCTCTCTCTCTCTCTCTCTCTCTCTCTCTCAATGTTGTATCCGTCTTCCCCAATTGATACTGTTGTAAGTCTACATGCTTCATAATTTTCCATTGCTACGTGCTATAGACTAGCGCTTTTTGTTGTTGTTGAGGGAATCTTTGCATTAAGAATACCATTTAATTTTTTTGAAGCCATTAGAAATATCTTTAAATTTTTAGAGTGACAATACAAGCCAACCCTTCAATCTTTACTTAATCTGGACACACAAAATCCTACCCAAAGAATGTACCACCAGTATATGATGCATCAGCATAAAAAAACAAGCCAATTTTTTAAAGCGTAATTTCAGTTTAAGACCCTTTACGTTCCGAGTCTTAATAGCCTCTTGAGCTATACCGTTGAAATCACAAGATCTTACTTTTGCATCCCAAATCTTCAGATTCCAAAGCAAGAAAAATCACAATATAAGATTACGAAGGCAAAGAAGAGACAAAATCAACAGTTTTTGAATAAGAATCATCCTTGTTAGCAACCGTTGATGTCACCATAGCAATCTTAAAATGATCGATGTAGAATCAAAAGTGCACAAAGGCTCAGTAGGCGGAAGGCATAAAATAGGACAATCACTTGATTCAACATGATATCGATCAATCAAATAATGCATACCTTCCGCAGAAGCATTCATAACGGATCCTTACTAAGGTTCAATTGATAATTATGCATCAGATGATGGTCAACAATGTGAGAAATATTATCAGAAGAGAACTCCTTACGAGGGATGAGCTTTAGCTGTCTTGACAAGACAATCATGCACAAAATGACTTTATTATATATTAAAAACACCAAAAAGATTTACCAAATGCTAAAGGGATTGAAAGAAGCCAGCACCAATTGAAATCTCGAAAGACGGTGGAAATGGTTTGCCATATCTAATATTATGTAGACTTCTTTTTTTCCCGACACACCAGAGGGCCCACAGGGGGAGGTGCTTATCCCGACCAAATATTAGCCATGTTACATGGTCGGCGGGCAAGGGCCGACCATATAGTCTACATATCCAATATCATGTAGACTTTATCTGAAGCTTTCCTTAACCCAGGGTGAACATCTCCCAATGAAGAGGCCAAGTCTCTAATTGATGACTATAACCAATGACATATTCCACCCAAACAGGAGATCTACCAACAAGAGCAGTATTAGCATCGAACGATGGATCCCAAAGGCACAAACACGCTATTCCACCCATCGTAGAACAAAGTATTTTTTGTGTTTTGCAAGCAAAACCGAAACCAAATCCGCATGAGTAAAAACAACCAAGTAAGACCCTTTGGACAAGTAGAAAACCATAAAACCAAACACATCTCTGTTCAACCAAGTAAGCAAATCTGATTTTGACGGAATCTTGCCATAAACCCAAAATCCAAGAAGACAAAGCAAACATTGTTGACAAAATGAGGTTTAAGCACAACTCTTAGGCTGTTGAGGAAGGCGAGCTCTGAGAGAATCACAAATTACCTCAACTCTGTCTGTAAAAGATACACTGGCTAAGGAAGATCCCAAAACTTCGACAAATGATTTGTGCAAAGCTTCTGGACACAACGTTTGCTGGTGTATCTGAGCTCCCTCATGGTTGCGCTTCATCTGAGGGTCTTGAATGTCAGCCCCTCTGGTATAGCAGGGGAATTTACAGAGCATGCATGACAGCTCTCAACGTAATTGAACTTTGCAAGCAGCTCTCAAGTTTCTTTGATGTGGGTGCCCTAGCTTGACATGGTTGGTGAGGCGATTGCAGGCTGTAGTTTCTCTGGTCTTGCTCATTAGTTTCCAACATAGAAAAGCAAAACAGCAACACCATATCCTCTCGAGAGCTGGTGGCCCTGAAATTGAATCCGTCCACTTGCGGCAGCTTTGCTGGGGGTCCTTAAAACACCTCCAAAACGAAAGAAGTGCCTTTTGACAAGCTAGTAGTGGGCAAAATTTCTTCTAAAGCATCACTACTATTGAAGCTCACACAACCTCTGTGCATTGACCTGCTGCTGAAGGCTTTATGGGCTCTGAGCAGTAGAAGGCCCTCCACACCAGGCATATGGGGGAGCCCCTTGATCCCCCTCGAGATCAAGCGAGGAGATTTGTTCACATGGACCACTCCCCTGATGGTCTGGGTGGGTGGGTGGGTGGGTGGGGGGATATTACAGTTCGAAGCCACAACAAACCCTACAAATGGACTGTGGGACACCATTCAAGAAAGCATCTCCTTTGTGTACACTAGACACCGGCCACATGAGATCGTACAAAATTTGCCACATCATGGTTTCCCAATTTTTGCATCAGTCCTATGTATTGCAATGGTTATTTGATTTGATTCTTACTACTCAATTCGAAACAAATCCTTCACAAAAGTTGGGCTTGCTGATTAAACATGTTGCTGCTATAAGTACAAATGACCTCAGATAAACTTGCCTTGTCTTCGCATATTGATTAGACGATAAGGAGGTTTCGCTATAAGTAGGGCGCAGCAAGCACTCCATCTCATTCCATTTGGGAGAGGGGTGATCGACACAATGCTCTTAATATAGATGAAAAATCACAAAGAACACTACTGGAATCAAACTATACCATCCAATTTTCGCCTCCTCTTCTGATACTACCTTTTCTTAGATACTTTCAATAGCCTCGCCATCTATCAATAGCCACTGAAGACTTGCCATCTATATTTCCCTCTTCACCACCACAAAAAGCTTTATACAATGGAGAGGCAGTTCCAGCAATTCACATCTCCCAGCCACTGCTTACAGCCTCGTCTTGGTTATGCATGCTTGTTGCAGTGTCTACAGACGTAGCCCATGCGTCCCATGCACCATTTACATCTCCAAGAATCTCATTGGGAGTGTCAACTTCCACACCTTTCTGAGAGCTGGCAGTCTTACTTGGAGCCACAGATTCGACTCCCATACCCCAGCTGCCTTGATCAGAAATACCTCCCTTGGGAGCAATGTCGATCACCCCAGTTTTCCAACTGTCCTTGGCCTCCTTTTGGTCCCATGTACACGCTGTGGAGCTCGGCAGCTTCGTCCAACAATCTTGGGCCTTATCTTGATCACACACCTTGGCAGGAGACATGGAGCTCATACCAGTCGTCCAACTATCTTTGGCCTCCTCTTTCTCTGATTCTTTTTTCATGCCACCAGGATACTTTGTTTCAAGCAACTGTTCCAAGCATTTCCAGTACGAAAAATCCGTTCTGGATCCATCCTTTTGAACAACCCAAAAGCAGCTCACTTGGTGTTCTCCATGCGAATCTATCATGACATGATCAACCCCACATCCTAACTTCGCCTCTTTGTCTGGATGATGCACAATAATCTTCTCAAGAATGAACTTCTCATCTTCAGGCTTGAGCTTGTCGCCGGGTTGATAATCACTGTGATGAAGAATTTTGTTGGTTGCCTTGTACAGCTCATCCAATTCCGAGTATTCTGGCAAGTTTAACAAAGCTCTGATTCGGGGCCGTCTACTTTGAGATTGAGGATTATTGGATCCAAACCCAGCCCATGAACCTCCAATCAAGCCTTTATTGAAGGTCTTCCTTGGAGCCGTATCTCGTTTCAATGGCTCTCTTGACCCTGAACCCCAGCTGGTCAGGACAGACTTTCTGACCTTATTGATAGCTGGAACAGCTGGAGCATCTGATTGCATATCATTCCACCCTTGAACTCCAGCACTATCGTTATCAGTTTGCATGTCCATCGAGCCCCAACCATGAGAACTAGACGATTTAAGTTCTCTATCAGGTTGAGAGCTCCAGTCATCGCCATTTTGAACGCTCCCAGGTTGTGTTTCTTGTTTTGCTTCGATTTGCCCCCATCCTCCTTCATGGGCAGAACCAATATCTTTTCCCTGCTCGTTTGAATCAGCTCCCCAGCCTGCTAAGGCCTTGCCACTGGGTGGAGGGTTCCAAATACCTTTTTGATCACCATTATTTGTCAATTCCTGGTCAGTCTGCCAACTCGTAGATACATTTCCCTTATCTGTGCTAGATGCCCACTCATCTCCACCCAGCTCCTTCCCTTGAACATCTTCATGAGCCCACCCTTCCTCTTGAAGGAGGGTATTGCTCCAACAGCCCTTGTCCTCTCCTGTAGTTTGTTTAGACATTCCCCACCCCATTTGTCCCTCTTTATCCTGAAAAACCTGCGGATCCTTGAGCATTGTGGCCTTTGGCACAACATTGTGGCTGAAACCTGGCTTTGTGCCGCATTTCCGTTTTCCAAGTGGCACCATGTTTGATCCTGAAGGAGCAAACTTTCCGCTTCTTCGTTCGTCAACAACAGTATCTGTCAAGTCATCATCAGTGTTTCTCCTGCTTGGATGCATGAACGCTACCTTTGAAGCTCCCTTCGAGTTGTCGTTATCTGTCTTAGAAACCTTACTCTCTGTCATATACCAATCATCAACGGGGGTATCTACTTTTTCGCTGCCCCAGCCAGCTCTGCTATCTGAGGCTGGGACTGCCTCGTCAGCTTTGCTCCTCCCAGCAGAATCCCAGCCACCACCATCATCACCACCCACTTGTTCGTCACCCCATCTACCACGATCGAGAGAAGGATTATCAGACACCGCCCATTTAGCACTCGGATCTATGGTTTCTCTTGTTTTCTCATTATTGGTCTCTGTGACCCATCCAGGACTTGAAGGCCTTGCATCATTCTTCTCCTCATTTTCAATCTCCATGCCCCATCCAGAATTTGTAGGTTTGCTTGACTCCTGATCAGCTTCAGCCCACCCAGCACTCGGATCGATGGTTTCCTTTCTTTCCTCATTATTGCTCACAGTGCCCCATCCAGGGCTTGAAGGCATTGGTTCATCCCTCTCCTCATTTTTGACCTCGCCCCATCCAGAATTTGTATGTTTGTTCGACTCTGGATTGTCCCATCCAGCATTATCCTCATTTTGTGTGCTGTCCGAGCCCCACCCTGCAGGGGTAGCTTCTGTCTTCTCCTCCTTGTGTGTTGAATGAAATCCACTTAAACCTGCTAGCCCAAGCTCATCTAGAGTTCACTGTCATAAATGAGACATCCATTTTCCAGATACAATTCATGTGAGGCATGTTAAAGACCGATAAAGACATACCTGTGTCTTCAACAAAGACAATGTCACAGTTAATGCGTTCAGCACGTCTTGAACCATGGAAGCCAAAAGTAGCATTTGTAATGGCATGCCTTCCCAGGCACGAAAGAAAATCATGAATATCAGCACCTTTAAGGTCCATAGGGGCAAAGACGTGAATCCTGGAAATTGCTTAAGACACATCAAGGCATGGCCTTCATTTTGTAGTAAAGTGTGCACGTGTGCGTGTGCATGTGCGTGTGCAAGAGCAACAGGGAAGAAACAAGGTTAGTTTTTCCATTTCACTTGACAGAGAAGACCATTTAGGGTTTTAATTAAACAATTTCGTGCCCATTAAAAGACACGTGAACGTCTTCAGATGAATAGAGCGACAGACTTGCAGAGGCAGGAATATCTCTCTCTCTCTCTCTCTCTCTCTCTCTCTCTCTCTCTCTCTCTCTCTCTCTCTCTCTCTCTCACACACACACACACACACACACACACACACACACAAGCCCCAGACGCACCTGCCAGATACATACATGCAATGCATGTCTCTCTCTCTCTAGAGCAAACACACACACAAGCCCCAGACGCACCTGCCAGATACATGCATACACAGCATTTCTTTTGAGTTCATTCTATCTTCGGGCGTGGAAGGAAATCTGCACGAAGGAACAAAAGTGAAGAGTGGAGGACTTACATGCAGAGGAGTTATGCCATTAACAGCGGAAAGAAGCAGCTTGCGGGAGGCAGACAAAGCGGCTTATACAAAGCTTCAAGATTTCTAAGAAATTCAGAGTTGTGGAAACTTTTGCCCCTTGTCTGCGTCAAATCCTGCTGCTGGTGCTGCACGCTGCGCTTGAGATGGCTGGTACGTGGCAATTGAAGTGTACTGAGGAGTGAGAATGCGAGTGAGCACTGAGGCTGCTGCTTATTACATAATACACATTGCCCGCCGAATTTTGGGCGTGCATATGTCGTCCCAAAATGTGAAAAGGGCAGTGGACTTCAGCCTGGGGCCTGGGCAGCCACGACCCTCAACACTATTTCACACATACGTGGTGGGATATGCGGTTGAGGATAGAGCACGCGGATCTCGAGGCAGATGAAGGGTGGAAAAATAGTCAACGGCATTGTTGACCCTCCTTCATATGAGCCTTTGTTTACTTTTTTTGCCCGTGTTTACATTTGTTGTCCTTGTTTACTTTTTTCGCACATCCAACGTCTGTGCGCATCTCTGGTCCGTGTCCGCACTTCTCCGACATCGATCCTACCGCTTTGGCTTCATTTAATATCCCCTGTTAGATAGTGTTGAGGAGCCACGACCCCCTGCCCAAGCTTGGGCAAGGATCGATGTGTTGATAGCTCATTCATTAAGGAGCATTGAATCAACTAGTACCCAACTTGCTGGCAGCAAAATAACTCCCTCTCTCTCTCTCTCTCTCTCTCTCTCTCTCTCTCTCTCTCTCTCTCTCACACACACACACACACACACAAGTGTGGTAGATTGGTTATGCCATTCCCTCTTGAATAACAAGTCTTGAGTTCAACTCTCCTCGTCGGATAGATCTTTAAGGTCTCTTGGGATAATCTCTTACGACGTTAAAATACTCTTGCGTGCTTGGAGCCATCTGTGGCTCACACATAGTGTTAGGCAAGGTCCTTGCTTTGATACGTGCGACGGAAGCCCACATTTTTGGTGCCGCTACAGGGGAATCGCTATGCACTAAGCTCAAGAGGCACTCTGTGCTTCTTCTGTGAGTGTTTGTGTTAGGAAGGAAGAGGAAGAAGAAGAAGTTATTTTCTGCAAGTTTTTATTTCCTGCATAATCTCTGTTTTCTATCAATGTCGCTTGCACGTAATCTTTTGCACAGTTAGTAGTTAGTGTGTTAGTAGTGAATAAGTGTTTATTGTCAATGTCTGCTTGCACACATTCTTTACATAGTTAGTGAATAGCTTGTTTTCTGCCAATGTCTGCTTTTACAAAAAAAAAATAAAAAATTTGCACAGTTAGTAGTTAGTGTGTTAGCTAGTGAATGAGTAAGCAATTAGTAGAGTAGGTAGCTTCACTGTCATTTAGTAGTCAACAAAGTAGTTAAGCTTAGTTAACAGAGTAGTTAGCTGTAGAGGAGATAAGATTAGGTTAGTTAGGAGAGTAGGTAAAGGTTTAGTGTGTGTGTGGCTCAAAAAGGCCACCGAAACCGCGTGCAGCGATCGCCTTTATTAAAAATAAATAAATTTTTTTTAAAAAAATCTGAAAATTAAAGCGTGAGTGTGGTCCACTCATTCTCCCAAGGCCAAAAAAAATAAATTTTAAAAAAATCTAAAAATTAAAGTGTGAGTGTGGTAGGATCGGGATCGGGATCATTTCCCCAAGCCCAAACTACCCCCACAAGAGGGAATGAGGGCATGTGGGACAAGTTCATCAAGTCCTCCACCATCCCCTTCACACTCACCCTTTGGACTTACTAATTCTAGCCCTCTCCACACGTAGGAAAAGACTAGTTTTAGGATTTCGAGTGTTGTACGTAACCGAATCGAGGGCTGTAAAGCACGGCACGTCCCTCTAGCCAAGACGCTCGTTTTGAGCTATCGCACACCATATTCTGTGGCTTGGTTTACAAAAAGGACCAAAAATACAAAAAATGGGTTGTAAACACCTAAAAAACTAGATGAGCGGCCTCCACGGTCACTCACCAACACCTCTAGAGTGTCGAGGTCACATGCACCTATGCTCTAGTCGTGAGTTAGAGGATGAGCACATCAAAAGTGTCTTTGTTTACGCGGGCACTCATTATTCCTCTACCTTAGGCTCTTGGCCCTCAGTGGAAACCCAAGGTAGTACCACTCAGGACCCACATATAGCGTTTAGACTCTTCCTCTGACTACGATATCATGGGGGTTACCCAATGCCTAACCCTGATAGCTCAAGCTAAGACATGCATGCCATGGGCCCACGGTCCATACCGAGCGTGTTTAGCCGCTTGAAGGAAACCTTTAGTATAGCCACTTACTCCGAACACGGAGCTAACGATGTAAATGAGGGGTGGGAAAGTAAATTCGCCATTCATGACCAACGTAGACCCCATGCTCTTGGAGAGTGTGCATGTGAATACTCCATTCCCTGCACCCCCTGAGTCTTCAAAGCTATTCCCCTTCGGGGTTATATTACCTGATGGTAGAAGCTTTGCCGAAGTGCAAGAGGTTGAGTGATATATCATTGTGGCTAGGGAAAAGGAAATCGAGAGCTTACGCAAGGCGGAGCAACGAAGAGAGCTAAAAGTGAAAGCTCCTGTGTCAATATCATTGCTAGGAGAGCAATCGAGTGCTCCTGAATTAACGACCACTAAGGGTCAACCCCATAGAGAGCCACAGTGCATCTAGTTCAAAGGACACCCCTAGCACCTCAAGCCTAGATGGAGCGTTCCTAAATGAGAACTGGGAGTACGAACTACAAACAAAAACTATAACCGACCTATACACAAGTCACACCTATCACATGAGTTAGTTAGATGTCCTACAATCCACAACGGGTGCTACTAGTGTGGAGGATCAACAACAAAGACTTTGTGAGGTCATCCATAGGGTTATTGAGGTAGAGAGAGAGAGAACAAGGGGATCCACATGCCTTCAACGGGTCTCATGAGATTCTTGGATACAGGGAAGGCTAAACAACCAACCTTATCGCAAATGGAGACTCCCTCGGTAAGTCCGATGGATCCTCCATATGTTGTTTCGCCAGGGGTCTCAGTGTAATCTGAGCCCACAAGTGATAGCTTTACTTTTCCAAGTTTAGCTCATCTTTCCCTTGATGACACCATGGCTACCATGCCTACCCCAATGATGGGCATGCCGAGAAACACACCATGGACCTCATTTGTTAGTAAAGCACCACTACATGGTAGCTCAATGCCTGAGACAGGACCTACAAGTGTGTACCAATCGTATACACCTATGGGTCCTCGCACTCATGTAGCCCCTACCCCTCCCATTGTTTCAACAACCTATGCTCCGCAACCACAACACCCAAGCTCTTATTTCCATGGGACCATATCGGCTAGCATTAGAATGTCACATCTAACGTCTGCTACGCCTAGGGCCACACATATGAACTTTGGGCCTCCACATGGCACAACACCGTACCAAACGTAGAACCCAAGGGCTTCCTATGCGCCAATCCCAATGCCAATACCTACTCCACATGTAGTCTCTGGAGCGCCTTGACCCACGGTGCCTGCTCACTTAGGTGACTTGGCAACATTTGCTCAAGCTATCAGTCGATCTATTGCTGAGAATATGCGTAACACGCCTGATAGAGAACCTAGAATTAAGGCAGTACAAATAGCCAAGCTCAAACAAAAATTTAGTGGGGACAGGGATGTGAGAAAGAATATCAAAGTGTTGTAACAAATATGCGATTCTCTAGGAGAACACAATGACCTGCATAAGAGTAATTCTTTAAGCCTAACCTTAAGTGGGAAGGTTGGGGATTGGTATAGAACCCTAAGGGTGGAAGAAAAAACGATTTACCCTACTCTTAGGAGATTGTTTTTAAAAGAATACATACAACAGGGAGTGTTGTGAGGTGTAGCCTCTCAGCTCCAGAAAGCCCAACGAGAGGAAGGAGAGTTGGTGAGAGACTTTATTAGTCTCTTGAAGCATTTGAATTCTTGTTTCGATCCAAATAAGTGCTTCAATAATAATCAATTGCTTGATAGATTCATTAGGGGATTACGACATGAGGATATCTACAATGGCCTAGTCATTAGAGGTATCACCATTTGGGAAGCAATCACCACCAATGGGATCCAAATTGGAGGATAATTTAATGATTCAAGGAGAAAGAGTGTCTGTTGAGCTTAAATGTATTAGCTCGCAAGTATCGGGGCATCAGCCAATGACCCTAAAGCCTATTGCTAAGGAGCCAAAGATATTTGAGATGACTTTAGCAGATCTCACCAAGGCCATTCAAGAGAGTCTATCGTGCTCCACAAAACAATCATATGTAACCAAGAAGGGAGCAACAATGGTGCTCAGTAGCTATGGTCCGCATAGTACCAGTGAATGCCCTACTTTTAGAGTGAAATTCAATGGGAATTGCAATGCATGTGGGAGGTATGGTCATCAAGCTAAGGATTGCATAGTATTTAAGCGTGTGATGGCCAATAGACCAACCTTAGCATGGACAGACACACCTCGAGTGCGTGCATTGATGTCGGCTCCACCTCTTGAACAAACATCAAAACACATGGTCCCTAGGGCCCAAAATGTTGTTCAAACAACACCCTTACCACCTCCAGTGCTAGGACCGCAACCACCACATCCGAGAATCACTTCTGTGAATCAAGTGGGTTGTGAGTCATCTATTGCTCGTTTGGAAGGCTGTGACGAAGATAAAGACCCTAATATTGCCTATGGGATGGATGTGCTTGAAGAAACTCCACAATACTACATGGAGGACTATTGAGGACAAGTCAAACCTGTCTATCAAGTAGCTGCTCTTGCTGCAAGAGGCCAAAATATCAATTACACTGCTAAGAGACCACCTCTTCAATGCTATGAGTGTGGAGGTCCACATCGTGTGGCCGAGTGTCCTATTAGGCTACAAAAGAACGCCACACTAATGCAAACCAATCAAGCGAACACATCTACAATGTTGATACTCATGTGTAATTGATGTGGCATAGATCATTTGATTGCCCAATGTTCAAATAATCCAAATGGGCTGAAGATCACGCCATTAAACTTGATTGAGGTTACAAAGGAGCCATCACCAAGTACACTTGTGGTACTAGTAAATGTACTCACACGATTGATGCTCCAAAAACAAAATTATATTCTTGAAGAAAGAGACACGGCATCAATTGCCCAATCTCAGAAAAAGAAGAAAACACGAAGGAAGAGATCGCAAAAAGCAACGAAGTTAGACCCTAGCTCAGACCCTAGCTCAAAGACCAACATAGGGACTGTGACGACCCCGTATATATGAACGACGCTGAAAAGGATTATGATTCAAGTGGAACCATGGAGACCAAAATGACCACTAAGAAAGAAACCAACAAGGAAGATCGTCAAACCATAATGGCCAGGACCTAAGAAGAAGATAAGAACTTATCCAAACCCTACAAAGGAGATCGAGCGGGTTTAGCAATTAAGGAGTTTGGTAGAAGATACCCAAAGGGATCTAGAGCCAGCACCTAGGCAGATCCAAATTACAGACACAATGTTTCCTACGCAACAACAACCTCAGAAAGTCCATATATCCCTAGCCATACCTAGTGTCATCCAAGAAGAAAGCGACTTAAAGTCATGGGAAAGTGGACGTACTCACTTTTTGTTGGAAAGAATGTTTACAGAAGGACTACTTTACCCTATTGAAGAAATGGAGATCCCATCTTCCCCACTCAAGGGACTGAAGCCCAAAAGGTGCCGTTAAATATTGCCAAATTGATGGACTTCATGGCTTCCGAAGTCAGAACCACCATCATGTTCCAAACTATATGGAGACCCTGAGCTATTCTTAGCTCTTCGAGCTTCCCTCAATGGAAAACTAAAGGTCGGGCTACCATAATTTGCACAGATGTATGGAGTTAGGGAGATGCCAATAGAGGAGGAACACTTAGATCCACAGCCCAACCTAGATGAGAACCCTATTGTAGAAATACCTGTTAACAAGTCGGGACAATACTTTGAGGGAGATGAATCCAATGCAACCATACCAATCACTACCAAGGGATTAATTGTGAAGAGAATCCTTGATGGTGGCGGCTGGGTTAGCATTGTGACTAAAAATTGATGGGAAACTATGGGAAGACCTCAACTTGCGACCACAACCATAGTAGTAAAGATGGCCAATGGGTCTATTGTTAAACCTATTGGGATGCTAGAAGATCTCAAGATGAAGGTCTTTGGACATAAAATAAGAATTACCTTCATTGTTATGGATTCCTCCAAGCACACTATGACATCTGAGATGATCTTAGGACGTCCTTTCATGAGGGAAGCAAAAATGGTGCATGACTGGTCTAAAAACCATGTCTACTTGCAGTTCCAATATTCTGTCATTCGAGTGGATCTTGTAACTGTTCGAGCACATCCTCTAGGAAACAAGTTAATAATTGATGACAGATTTGACACCATAGTATTGTTACACGTGTAAAGCGGACACTGATGTTGGGGAAGATTCTCCTTATATGGATGTACTACCTGGGAGGACTGAGTCGGACAATGTGGATTGGGTCCACCTAGTAACAACTATAAACACTTGGAGAAACAGGGGAACAACCTGGGTAACACCTGAGGGGGATGAAATTCCACCACTCGTACCCTTAAATATGATGCTAGAAGCAATGCATATAGCTTCCGATGACCTACAAGATGAAGGTTTTGACTGGCATTGGAACTAGTAGCGTCTCACAAGACTACAACCCACACGATTTGGGGTCAGAATCATCAATTGAAATGGACTCTGAGGACGAAGAATCTGAGTTAAATCTTAGTGTAAATGTGGGGACAAACCATTTAGGGCCCAGTGGTAACCTAGATGACAATCTATCCAAGGGAGCAGAAGACACAAGTAGCAATTCATCTAGTGACTCTTCACTACAGATCGGTCGTAATCGAATAATAGACAAGAAGAGTAAGAGATATAAGAGGCGACAATATCAAGCAAATGTGTGTGCTAGAATAAATGAAAAGAAATCTACCACAGAATGGCTTAATTACATAGGGGCATGTGATGCTCATCGAAAGTTGGTAGATAACTGGGGTGAATACCTTCAAAGTGTTATGTGGTGTAGTTCACAACCCATTGACATTGCACAACTAGAGGCTACAGAGAAGCCAAAGTTGAGCCGTACCATAAGGAGACGACAAAATCGAGAGTTACCTCAACAACAAAAGGAATCGGAAGTGAAATCACAGTCCACAGAACAACAGGACCCCACAGACTTACACCCTGCAACTGAACATTTCAAATCCTACACCACAAAGGAACGTAAGGTTGTGTATACAAAGGCTCAAAGAAAACCTATCGATGGAAGCAATGGAGTTTATGACGGTCCAACGATAGTTAAGGAAATAGAGTTAGTAGATCCAGGAGAAGAGTCCAAACCTGTTTTCATTGCCCAAGATCTAAGAGGGACTAAGGGGTGTGTACTTAAAGAACTTCTTAAGGAATTCAGGAATATATTTGCTTGGACATATCATGATATGAAAGGTGTTCCACCTTCCGTGGTGCAACACACAATCCCCACGAATAGCATGGCTAAACCAGTTCAGCAATGACCCTACCCAATGAATCCTAAATATGCAAAGATCGTTCAAGAAGAGACTGAAAAGCTTGTGAAATGCGGATTCATATACCCTATTGAGCACTTAGAATGGGTGTCTCCAATAGTGATTGTGCCAAAAAAGAATGGGAAACTCAGGGTGTGTGTGGATCTCAAGAAGGTCAATGCAGCCACTAGGAGGGACCATTACCCCTTGCCATATTCAAAACATGTGCTTGAAAGATTTGCGGGAAAGAAGCTTATAGATTTTTAGATGGGTACTCTAGCTACAATCAAATCACAATTGCGCTAGAGGACCAAGCTAAAACAACCTTTATAACCGGATTTGGAGTGTTCGCATTTTGTGTTATGGCTTTTGGCTTAACCAATGCCCCCGCTACCTTTCAAAGATTAATAAACACTGCTTTTAGAGAATATTTGAGGAAGTTTTGCGAAGCTTTCTTATATGACCTTTGTGTTTATTCCTCTTGGAAAGAACATCTATCATGCTAACGAAAAAGTGTTTGAGAAGTGCAGATTGTATCGCATCTCCTTAAACCCTTTCAAATGCCAATTTTGGGTTAAACATGGAGTCATTTTAGGACATATATTGTCCAAAAATGGGATTTCCACAGATGAGAAAAATTAAAGCCATTGCTGAATTGCCACCACCTACAAACTATAAAGGAGTTCAAAGGTTCATGGGCCATGTTGGTTATTACTGACGGTTTATTTTAAACTTTGCCGAGATAGCTTGTCCATTGTACAGACTTCTTATTGAGTTTCACTAGACCGCGGAGTGTGACCATGCTTATGAGTCATTGAAAAAGACCTTCACTAGCGCTCCTATTCTACGAGTGTCCAATTGGAATGTAATTTTCCATGTGCATATTGATGCATCATACTTTGCTATTGGGTGTGTTCTAGCTCAACCAAGAGAACATAAATTGGACTACCCCATTAGCTTTGCAAGTCGTCAATTGAATGATGCCGAGAGAAACTACACCACTACAGAGCGAAAAGGTTTAGCTATGATTTATGCAGTAAAGAAATTTCACTACTACCTTCTTGCCAACAAGTTTTTTTTTAATGTGGATCATCAAGCCTTGTTGACTATCTAGTAAATAAACCTTGTTCCACGGGAAGAATTACACGATGGTTGTTAATTTCTCCTTGAGTTTGATTTTACCGTTGTAGTGAGACCTGGTAAAAAACATGTCATGGCAAATCATTTGTCTCGCATACCCAATAGTGAAGCCCCTACAGGAGTCAATGATGAATTACCTCATACTTCTCTATTCCTAGTCGAGACCATACCTGAATGGAGTGAGAAGATTGTGAATTTTCTAGTTAATGGTTTTCCACCCAAAGAGCTTCGTAAGGACATAGCTTAAAAATTGTTAAAAGAATGTGAACCTTATTCTCTCATTGTAGGAACTCTCTACAGGCTAGGGAAGGATGATAGTCTTAGACGTTGTGCGCGTGAGGATAAGTATTTATACATACTACAAGAAGCCGGAGGACATTTATTAGGGGAACTAACAGCTAGAAAGGTGTTGCAATGAGGCTATTGGTGGCTTACCTTATTAAAGGATGTATCAGTTTTTGCAAAAGGATGTGATGAATGCCAACGTTACAAGATCACACAACGAAAGGATAAGATGCCCTTACATCCTGTTAAAGTGACTCAACCATGTGAAAAATGGGGTTTGGACATTGTATGCCCAATTAGTTCGGCAGCTCGTAGCACTCAATCTCGATATATTTTCGTTGCCATTGACTATGTCACAAAGTGGGCAGAAGCCAAGGTGACACGTAAGGCTGATGCGAGGTCAACTGCCAAGTTTCTCTTTGAGAACATTATTACAAGATTTGGTTGTCCCTTTGAAATTGTGAGTGACAATGGTACTCATTTTATAAATGGAGTGATAAAAGAACTCACTACCAACTTCATGATAGTTCACCATAAGTCCACACCTTATTATCCACAAGCAAATGGCCAAGCTAAAAGCACCAACAAGACCTTAATCTCTATCTTGACCAAAACGGTGGAAGCTCATCGCACAGATTGGGATTTAAAGTTTACATCAGCTCTATGGGCTTATCGTACTGCGTAGAAAGTTGCCCTTAACTGCACACCATTTAAGATGGTGTATGGCCAAGAAGCGGTTATGCCATGGGAGTTTGTCGTTCCTAGTCTTCGAGTACCATCTCAAGAAGGTTGGGATGGTGACCCCTTAGTTGAGCGATTATATATCCTTAAAAGGCTAGATGAAGAGAGGCAATTAGTTGTGCAAAATACACTTGTGGAGAAAGATAGAAGGAAGAAATGATTTTATCGTCATCTAAAGAACAAAGATATCAATGTTGGTGATAAAGTCCTTATGTATAGAGTGCGTAACAAAAAGAAAAAGTTGAAATATGCGAGAAAAGGACCATATAGAGTATGTGAAATCACCCCACAAGGAACCATTTATGTGGAGATTCTAGATGGAGTTGAAACCATTGGATTCCTCAATGGGAGTAAATTCAAAAGGTACTATGATCCTCTAAGCCAGGAAGAGCTACATGCCATCCATCAAAAAAAGGCAGCCAAGGCACAAACAAAATTGAAGAAGATACAAGCTCAAGCTGAGGCTAAAGAGTGACAAAAATGCATACAATGCCAACGAGAGGCCAACCTTGGAGTTACACATGCATTCCATGTTGAAACAGAGGATGATTGGTTGGACTCTGACACACCTCTACGATACCCTATTGAGCTAAATAGCACCTATGGAAAAGTGCTATATAACGCCTTATTGGACACGGGTGCTAAATATAATATGTTGTCATATGGAGTTTGGTGTCAGTTAGGGAAGCCACCTCTATCTGAGAGTATTATCCAAGCGTGTCAACAAGAAAAAAACTGTGATTTTTGGTATCTGGGACACTTCTGTTAGTTATGACAATGGGGTTGTAGCTCAAGACTTTTTGGTCATGCCTGTTGGAACTATGGAGGGCAACATAAACCTTGGATGCATGTGGATGTTGGCAACCAAATGCACTATTGATTGGGGTACTGGTAGTGCCACGACGCAACCATCGACTCTTACTCCTATCCTTGAAGCAAACTCACCTACGTTGCAGACTCTAGCAAAGTTGCAGGATAGCCAAGATTCAAAAGTGGTTAACTCGTCCTTGTAGGCTGCCCATGAACCTAGCACTTCAACCCTTGTAGTGGCAGCAAGCAGTAATATTGCAAGTACTCAATTTGCATGACCTAAGAGTACATATCAATGGGTCCCCAAGACCTTACTTCCAGATACCTCAACCCTTTCATCCATTTCAAGAAAAACTTCTCATGGAAAACCAAGAGCGCGCTCTAGGAGAGTCAAGACCAAATCACGATGGATTCCAAAACAACTATTAGAAGCGCAAGGCTACTATGATGGAAACGATCAAATTTGGGTACCTAAATGTAAAATGTGTCTTTCCCTATCACCTACAAAACCATGTGAGTCAATCATTGTAACTCCAAAGCCAATGGCAGACCGTGGAAAGGGAAAGATCACAGAATGCTACACACCTATTCCAGAGCTAGTTTGGGTTCCAAGGAAAAACCAAATTATTCCACCTAGCTCAGGAAGGAAGGAGTCCCATGAAGCTTCTAGCTCCTCATGTAATGCATCCATAGAGGTAAAAGCTTCTCCACAGCCTCCACCTACAATAGTGGACCTCCATGAAGCTACAAAGGAATCCACCCCTCCCAGTATTCAAGAATCACCTGATGAACCACTTCAAGCTTTGATCTTGGGAGAGTACCTTACCACCCTTGTAGCTTGATGAAGCACCTAAGGTAATAGAAACCTAATGGCAAAAATCCTCACCTATTACCAACTGGAACAATTGGTTTCAAAGGGTGATGAGCACATTTCAAACAGTATGACCTACCTAAGGAAGGGGGGAGTCCTCACTCACGTCAATATTTTGGATCCCCTCCTCTTAAATTTTCTTCCCTAACATCTGAACTTTGCAATTGAGGGACTGTATATACATAGCCTTATACTAGTTCTAGCAAACAAACAAAAAAAGATAACAAATAGTAAAAGAGCGAGAGTGACTAGCAACAAGAGAGCACCCTATCAGATCCTACACATAAGTCCAAATTCACCATGTCACATCAAGCAACACACAAAAACAACTCTTATGTTTTAAGGACCTACCCAAATCTATTTGTATTCTCAGAGATGGCTAGTTCACCAGAGGCATGCGCTTCTATTTTTTACGAAAGGTGCCCTTTTTATTTTTCTCAAGTGTTTCACATCTGCTACCCTATACTTTCTTGCGAATGGGATTTGGTAGAGAGACTTGCACATGAGAGAAATTTTGAGGAGTTAGAATGGTTGATACGTCTATGGATAACTAGTGATCTCTACCCAATAGCGAATGTTTCTTCCAGTGGCACATGCTTATTCTTTTATATAAGATGAGTATCCACGCATAGAGAGGTTCTTGATTGACACGCTGTGCAAGAGGATGATGAAGAAGAAATAATAGAGACCGAGGAAGATTATGGCCTCACGGAAAAGGATTTCATTTATCTAGATGATGAGGATAGAAGCCTAGCCTTAGGGATGCCACCCGGTTTATATAATATCCTCTTTCTTTGATTCTAAAAGGGACGACAGATAGGTAGGTTAGGGGTCTGGATTGTGTTTTGAGTTTGTTTTCTAAGAGTTTTAATTTTTTCACACTGACATGCCTCCTAGAGGTATAGTGCTTGTTGTTTGATATTGTTATGTAGGACTTTTATGGATTTCCATCCACATGGCTAAGGACATCTGCTTCGTCGAAATGAGCAACTCCATACCTCCAAGTGTACTACTTTCCATGATTCATGCTGGTGGATATGTATGATTGCTAATTGTGGTTTTTCATGGTTTGTTTGAGTGCAATAGTTATGTTTGTTATCTGCCATTATAGATGTATAAATTTGCCTTTGCTTAAGTTGATTGAACTAGATTTTAATCTTATAGATGAGCCTTGAGATTAGGAGACCGTGACTTTAGGTTAGCTCATTTACTTGACCACTAGTTCTACTTGATAAAATTATCTGAGTGTTTGAGACCTTAGGAATGTTTTAGGCATAGAGAAGCTTGCTCACTTAAATAACAAAAGACACTAATGAGAATACCAAGGAAATGGAAGCAAAAAACATAAGTGCCACAAATGAAAAATTTATGCTGGAAGAGAAATCGTGGCTTGATTTGGTACTTCACTCACATGTATTGTCTATGGTACTAGCGCCCTAGAGGTTCCTAGTGTGGGCGCTTTTTCTTGAGAAGAAGCAAAAAGCCCCGGACATACAAAATAAGCACACACGTCAAATGATTGTGAACCAAAGTATAAGAAAAAATAAAAATTGACATTTAAAAGACTTCCATCGAGCTTACAGTTAAAATTTCAAGCTTTTGTTTGGAGTTGTGAGAGCTAGTTGGATAATCAAAGCTGAAAAGCATAATTAGGGAATCTTGTATTTAGATAATCTTCTTAGCTTAGCTAGTACTAGAGTAGTGATTTTAACCTTAGTCATAGCTAATTAGTCATAGCTAACTAATTGATAAACTCACCCATAAGCCCAAAACTCTTGATTATTTAATTTCATCAAAGTGCAATTTATTTGTCCTCAATGGCAGTCTAGCATTCAATAAATCTTGCATTTACTCATTTCCACATGTACTTTACATTCCTCTCATGATTTATTGCCATATAATTTCGCTTGCATAAAACAGTGACTTCGCCTTGCAGATTCAAGGGTGGAATCTACATTAAGAAGGGGGGCATGTTACCACCAAGGGACCACCTTTTATGTAGCCATGGGTCGGGCTTGTCGGACCCGCTAGTAGTGTATTATGTTATTGGTCGGGCTTGTCGGTCAGGTAGGAATGGTTAAGAGTGATCACCGATGAGAGGCACACTCTAAAACTGGAACCTATAATGTTTGGGTAAGATTGGCTAAGTGTGGGCGTCCAAATGTGAATGGTCAAGCCCATATAAAAGTTAATCTAAACCTAAAATACCTCGTTCTCTCATTTGTGCAATGCAAGAAGAGTGCTCTTGCTCCATCTCCTTCTCTGTCTCCTTTGTGTACTAGTGTGTGTGTGTGTGCTTGAGAGAGAGAGAGAGAGAGAGAGAGAGAGAGAGAGAGGGAGAGAGCGAGAGTGTGGTGATTGATCATTACGACGGCACGACGACGGCGAGGTGGTTGAGTGCGGGGCAGCGGCAGCTCCCTCTTCTTCGCGGTGAGGAATCCTCCATGACAGCAAGCGTAGAGCGGTGAGTGACACACCATCGTCCTCTTTGAGCTTACTAGTTTAGGCTAGTTGCATGCTTGGAGCCATCTGTGGCTCGCACACGGTGTTAGGCAAGGCCCTTGCTTCGATATGTGCGGTAGAAGCCCACAAAGTCCGAAAAAAAAAGATTAGGCTATCATATTGTTTATGTACGTTAAACCTAGGAAGGTCTTTGGGGGCTGGTCTCTAGTTTTTGGACCGGCCTTGGAATGCATGCCCATTCGATAGATTTCAGTTTCCAAGATTTTCCTATGATGCAAGCTTCAAGACATGCTTTATGATGTTCAAATTGTGCTCCATTTGGTCGAGATATGCTCAATTTAGTCCAATTTGGAGTTTGAAATGGGGTTTTGCGGGTTTCGGATATCTTCGGATGAGGAACAATCAATGCAACGATGGGATAATTGAGTTTTTTAATTTGCAAAAGTAATTGATATGTGAATTGTAGACAATGAGTTCCAGACGTGTTCCAGCTTTACTACACTCAATTCGGGTTCAAAACAATGCATTTATGGGCTAAATTACTACATTGTTGGGCAACTTCAATGTGATTTTCAAGTGTAGAGGATTTTCCAAGTTGTGGGCCAAATTCTAGGGTTTGGATTGTGGGCAATGAGAACAAGAGCCCTACAAGATTTTTAGGGCACCATTAGGGCTTGGGAAGCTCAATAAGGGCCACTTTACTAAATCTTGAGCTTGAAGGAGGGGCTTTTTGGAGCCAAAAGTGGGGCAAAGCATAGAAAGCTACCATGTGTTAGGTTATATAATCCATATGGGGTTTCTTGCTTTGAAATCTAACACTATTTATAAAGAAAATGAAAAATTCCTAAGTATCCAAGAGAGGAGGGACTCCCTTGAGCTCGTGAAGCTCTCCATAGCTCTCCATGGGAGCTATGGTAGACCTGCATGTTATCACTCTTATTGATGTGCATGCCGAGATTGTTGGCCGCTCATGGCGGTGGTGCTACATGTTCGATGCCAAAAAATCCACCTTGTGTTGCATGTAAAGGCCACGTTCACATGAGCGATCGCCCTCTTGAGAAGAGAGGGTTCCCGCTCTGGCCGGCCAGGAAATGGGGCAAAGTTCTTTTGTGAAAGAAATTTACGAGGAGCCCCCTACCCTTGCCTTGAAGAAGAAGTTGAAACTGCAATTTTTAGGGGCTTTTGTATGGGCATAAAGGAGAGAGATATCTCTCTTGCACTCTATCTTTTTCTTTGGGGATTCTAGTCAAGAAAAACGGGAGAAAGCTAGAAAAAGGAGCTCTCTCTCACACTCTCAATCTCTTGGGGGACAAGGAAGAAGCTCAAGGAAGAAGAGGGAGGGCATGACACTTCATCGCTCTCTTGATCTCTATCTATCTCTCTTGTGGACAACAAAGAAGGTGAGGGAGAGCAAGAGCAGTCCATCTCTCTCTCTCTCTCTCTCTCTCTCTCTCTCTCTCTCTCTCTCTCTCTCTCTCTCTCTCTCTCTCTCTCTCTCTCTCTCACACACACACACACACACACACACACACAAACAAGATGGCAGCTTTATCTCCCTTGTCAAAGTGGAAGAGGTAAAGAAGGAAGAAGAAGGGGGCTTGTAGGGGGAAAATTCTCTTCTAGTCCTGCTCTTGGACAAGGAGGAGGGAAGAATAAATCTAAGGGTTTGGGACTCTCTCTCGAAGAGAAAATAGTGAAAGGACTATGTGCTCTTTTGCTCACGGAGAGAAGAATAAGGGAATCATCCCTTGGAGCTGAAGTAAAAGGATTTGGGTACTCTCTTGAAGGTGAACGAGGATAGAGGAGAAGAGAAGGAGATAAATTTTTTGGGTTATTGGGCCCTACTATCTTCCAAATCAACGCTCATTAATCATGGAGAGAAGTGGCTCACTAGGGTTTCCAAGAATGTGCTTTAACATAATCAATTAAACATGACTAGTAGAAGGTTAATTAGCAAGAGGAGGTAATTATCAGGAGATGCTAATCACTTCAAAGCTTGGATACCATAGTTTGAGATTAGGATGCATAAAAGAAAGTTTCTTTCACACTAATGACATGCTAATCTTAACACTAATTGCTCAATGGAAATTGACTAGAGTGTATACTTAGTTTAAATGAGTACAAAAGAGGTGCTTATATAGTACTAGAGAAGCTCCTAAATACCTCTTGCATGACAACTTGGAACAAGCTATTCTAAGATCCAAACTTGAATTTGCATATTTGAAGTTTTTATTCATGCCTACATGACTCCTACATGTGATATTATGCTCTAAAAATGCTCCACATGGGGTAGTCTATGACCAAGGCCTCTTCTTGCAATGCTACGCATGCCATATGCCATTTTTTTTCTTCGATTATGCTTTGGCATGTGAGAAACAATGTAGAGAATTGGATGATAAGGCTGTGAAACATATTTTTGTTGGTTATAGCTTAGAAACCAAAGATCATTGGTTGTATCATCCTCAAACAAAAAGGTGCATTTTAGCCATTGTTAGCATGTACCAAGGGTACCTATATGAGCTCACAAAATGTATATGATATGGTGTTGCCTCTATTTAGTGGTGGAAGTATAAATGTAAGTCCTAATGAGGCAAATGGGCAACCTATGCACGTTTCAAATGACATTACAAATCAACCGTTTTTTGATGCAAATTTACAAGGTGTAATTAAGGAGGATAGGACTAAAGATGAACGGGCGAGAGGCATGCCAAGCTTCACTCTCGTCCAAGGTAGTTGTTGGACGGGAGCGACTCACACACCCATGAAGTGCATGTAAACACTACCTAGATCAACATAATGTCAATCGAGGACACAGATGATACGATAGGCACATGGAGGAAATCTCTTGAGCTTGTCAGGCTAAGACCATCCTACACATACAACACTCTAGAAGGCCAACTATACCACAATCAAGAACCTCACCGCTCTCAACTACACCACCTAGCCACATACACACATACCGAAGGTAACTCACCTAATCATGCCAGATTCGTACGAAACTTAAGGAACACCATCCCCTCACTAGGATACACCTGTCCCTAAGTTTCTACACTCAAAACCCTCACTCTAAACCCATCTGCGGAAAACGTGTAGGATGACAGAACAGAATTTTGAAAGTGCCCGAAACTGAAATTTATGAGTACCTATGCGTAGCTTATGTCGACACTATTCTATAGACTACTAGCACGCAGAAAACAGACATCGTTTGATACACTTACGACCACAAATAGCTCGTCGATGCGTCGGCGTGTGCACTTCGTCTCGCATGGAATGCTTGGTGTTGTCGCGTAGCTCTCCTCGAGCCTACAGCAATGGTGCAGTCGGATCTCCAATGTGTTGAGCGAGCCGGGCGTAGCGAGAGGATGAAGCTCACGCTCACTCTCTTTCTCTCTCACACACAGTAGACGGTAGCGCTGTCAGGAGTTTTTTGGAGCAAGGGATTGTGCATATGTACATACACATGCATGGTGCATCAAATAAGGATTGCCCATTTTCCAAAGCCAGGTGGTTGCGTGGGGCCCACATGTGTACAGCTAGGATAGCATGTACATAGTGCATCAATTTTCACTATTACCAGTACCACTGTGTTTTTTCTACAATAATGAGGAGTTGGTAGGGCGTAAAACTTCTCGAGGAAGCTACCCACGGGCCGACGACATGAGGTCAGCAGGTGCGTCAGATAGCATCTAGTGGCGTCAGGAGGACGAACGAGGTCAATATTTGCACGCAGATGAGGACGGACACAACGTGGGTGTTTGCTTATGAGAATTATGCAGAAAGGTCATCATGAGGACCTTTTTTTGGGGCCACTTCACGTGGTGGCGAGGTGCATTATTGGAAAAAAGCTGAGTGCCAGGTGTGCGAATGATGCAAAAAGGTGACAACTATGCACTGCGAGGTCAGTTTTTGGCCTGTTCGGGGTCCGTTTGAGGTCATCTAAAAGGCCAAGGGTGCCCAACTAATAAAGCTAAGTGTGGGAACTGAAAAAACTGAGAGAAGACCAGAAAAAACGTGGAGAAGAGAGGAGGAACAGCCGCAGGTGTGTTTTTTGGGTTTTTGGAGCCTGTTTTGGCTGTAAACTGCTCATCCGAGGTCGGATTTGAGCACTTTGACATTGTAGACTGGGGTTTTGGGCCGTTCCGGACGCGATGGCGTGTCCATTTTGCCAAATTCCTCACTCTTTTCCTGCTGTTTTTCTGTGTAAGTTTCTCCTATGAGCGAAGTTTCTGCTCCAGTTTGTGATTGTATTTGGTATCTTTTACCCATATTGTGTGAGCTGTTTGCCCCATTGGTGTTGGCCCAAGCTCATTTGTATCTAAACATCAGAAATTCTTCTCTGTTGAGCTGAGTTTTTTGAGTGTGTGTGTGTGTGTGTGTGTGTGTGTGTGTCTGTGTGGAGTGGGCAAGTGGATAGTCTCTCTCCTCTCACTCCAGAGGTGTGTTCCCTGTCTCGGCCAGGTGTGTTGTCTAAGCCGAGTGGTGCCCCATAGTGTGTGTGTGTGTGTATCATTCCAAGAGTGTGTGTCGGGTCGTTATAGAGGCGCTGTGTGTGTTTTCATCCCGCTCACATTCTTTTGGTGCCCCCACTGAGGATCTTCTTCGAGTACCTTCTGCTTCGAGCTTCAAGCTTCGAGCTTCGGGATTACAGGTTGCAGATTACAGGTTACAAGGACAGGTACAGGTATAGGTACAGGTATAGGTACAGGTACAGGTACAGGTGATTCACACAGTTACAAGTAGCTGGAGTACAGTGATATATTAGCAGTGGTGTCACTTGCAGTGGTTGTGGGTATGCATCACTTGGCGCCTGTTTGAGCACATTGTCTGTTGGATTGTACGTTACTTGTGGAAACTGTCATTGTACGCCTTTGTGGAGCCATATATGGTTTTATTTGGCAGTCCCAGCCATTTCTGAGACTTGGTCTGGAAGATAGTCATTTCTGAGACTTGACTATACGCGATTTGCATTAGCTTTCGTGTGAGGGTCGATAGCGTGAGGTTTTTATTGAGCTGGGGGATTCTCAAATGTGGAGATCCTTTCGGTGATACAGGTAGCTGGAGCACCCTTTTCGTGACCTCGCCATAGGCTATGTACTAGTGAGTCCTACTTGATGCTCGGGTTCTATTGTTGACAGTTTATGCGTACATAGACAGTCTATATTTTGGGTTCCTACTGCTCTACTTCTGGGGAAACTCTGTCGAAATTTTCCCAAGTTATGATGGCTGGTTTTTTGGTATTTTGAGCCATTTATGCTGTTATGCTGCTGAAATTCTGGCAAAATCAGAGGTTGAGTCAGATGTGCCTTCTTGGGAGCTTTATGGTTGGCTTTAATGGATGATCAAAATGGCCCTCATTTCACTCCTTTTCATTTAACTCAAAGGATTCAGATTAATGTTCATGTGTCCAGGAAGATCTTTTTCCAGCAGCGCATAGTCTTTATGTTTGGGCCAAGAAGATTGAGAGAGATCCTGGAATGTCCTTTGCCTGTTGTCATTCCGATGATCAACTATGAAAACTCATTTGATGTGCATGTGTTTGTCCTTATCTAAAGCTGAGCTCCATTGAAGTTTCTAGGGATTGGGTAGTAAAAAGTTTTGGGTTCTTGCACGTGTGTTCGAAGGGGTTCTCAAAGCATCATAATTTGGGTAGCCATGGCTTTCTCTTATCCGGAATTTCATGGAAGAAGTGGTGAAGATGCGGAAGACTTTCTGGAGCAAGTCGAGGTGGCATGCATAAGCAACAATATGTGTGATGAGGAGAAGATTTTGAGGCTATTTGGATTGCTTTTGAAAGATGAGGCCCTTGTTTGGTTCATGGATTTGGAAGCTCAAGAGGCAGTGGCTACTTCTTATGGTTTGAGTCTTGACAAGTTTATAGAAGCTTTTTTAGAGCGTTTCCAAGTTTTTGAAGATACAAATGCAGTATGGAATAAGCTCAATGCTCTTAAGCAAGGTTCTTGTCAAGGTGTTGATGCCTATGTACACGGTTTTACAGATTTATGGACTCGTTGGTGTGTTGCTCTTAAGGATGAGACCCCCCCTTGTTCATTGAAGAAAAGTTTATTTGTTGATGGTTTGTCACCTTGGTTGCGGTTCGAGGTTGAGTTGAAGAGGCCCCAGTCTTTTGAAGATGCGGTATGCATTGCAAAGCACAAGGAATGGAAGTTTAAGCGTCTTGAGGAACATGGTATCAGTACAGGTATGCATGTGCAAGATAGATTTGACATGGAAGATGAAGTTAAGCCTAAGCAAGTTAAAAGTAGCCTATCCTATGATGTTTCTCGTTTCTTCCCAAGGTCTATTGTGAAGCGTAAAGAGGTCTTGCAGGTTGACAGGTTTATGGAAGAGCCTAAAGAGGTGAGTAATGCTTTGGATACAGGATTGAAAAGTCGTGAAGAGGATGCATTGGCTACTTGTGTACCTTGTGATTCTGGGTGTGAGTGTGAGGTCGAGGTTATTGATGATGAGCACGTATCTTTGGATACTAGTTCCTTGGAAATTAGGGAAGAGGGCAAGGTTGAGAGCCATTTTGTGGATTTGTTGGATGTGGAGCCTGTTTTGAAGCCATATTTTGATGTATGTGCAGTGATTGAACCGATTTGTGAGCATGATTGTGGTTTAGAGCAGGGATCTGTATTCTTGGAGACTGATGAACCCATGCTAGAAGCTATGGATAGTGGTGCTAGCCATGATTATGATGTGGATAAAGTGATGTTTGATGATGAGTATGCTTATGATGATGAGAAGGGGTTTGGCATATATGAGTCCAATCTCAGCTATGTGGATGCCTATGCTAGGGATATGTGTGTTGCGAGGATACTTTTGTGCTTTGGATATCAAAAACTTTACCTTCACACAATGCTTTTAGCTACTTGGGTGCATGATTTGCAGGTTGTTGATATGGCTAGTGAAGCCAAGATGCCAAGTGATGAGTCACTTGAGTTGTCTCTATCGGTTGGGTTGAATGTGGCATGCAATATTTATGCTTTTGGAACTCCAGATAGGGCGGATGTGTTACTTGGATATGCCTATGGTGCATTTTGGTTGATTGTTGACGAATGTAGGTGTGATATTATGATGATTCTTGTGAATCAGGCTATATGCCTTTGGCCTTTTGATCCAGGTGGAATGAGCATCTACTAGTGCTGCTGCTGAGCATGAATGCTCTAGCAGGCTAGGGGGTGGGCAAATTATGTCAGGAGTTTTTTGGAGCAAGGGATTGTGCATATGTACATACACATGCATGGTGCATCAAATAAGGATTGCCCATTTTCCAAAGCCAGGTGGTTGCGTGGGGCCCACATGTGTACAGCTAGGATAGCATGTACATAGTGCATCAATTTTCACTATTACCAGTACCACTGTGTTTTTTCTACAATAATGAGGAGTTGGTAGGGCGTAAAACTTCTCGAGGAAGCTACCCGCGGGCCGACGACATGAGGTCAGCAGGTGCGTCAGATAGCATCTAGTGGCGTCAGGAGGACGAACGAGGTCAATATTTGCACGCAGATGAGGACGGACACAACGTGGGTGTTTGCTTATGAGAATTATGCAGAAAGGTCATCATGAGGACCTTTTTTTGGGGCCACTTCACGTGGTGGCGAGGTGCATTATTGGAAAAAAGCTGAGTGCCAGGTGTGCGAATGATGCAAAAAGGTGACAACTATGCACTGCGAGGTCAGTTTTTGGCCTGTTCGGGGTCCGTTTGAGGTCATCTAAAAGGCCAAGGGTGCCCAACTAATAAAGCTAAGTGTGGGAACTGAAAAAACTGAGAGAAGACCAGAAAAAACGTGGAGAAGAGAGGAGGAACAGCCGCAGGTGTGTTTTTTGGGTTTTTGGAGCCTGTTTTGGCCGTAAACTGCTCATCCGAGGTCGGATTTGAGCACTTTGACATTGTAGACTGGGGTTTTGGGCCGTTCCGGACGCGATGGCGCTGTCCATTTTGCCAAATTCCTCACTCTTTTCCTGCTGTTTTTCTGTGTAAGTTTCTCCTATGAGCGAAGTTTCTGCTCCAGTTTGTGATTGTATCTGGTATCTTTTACCCATATTGTGTGAGCTGTTTGCCCCATTGGTGTTGGCCCAAGCTCATTTGTATCTAAACATCAGAAATTCTTCTCTGTTGAGCTGAGTTTTTTGAGTGTGTGTGTGTGTGTGTGTGTGTGTGTCTGTGTGGAGTGGGCAAGTGGATAGTCTCTCTCCTCTCACTCCAGAGGTGTGTTCCCTGTCTCGGCCAGGTGTGTTGTCTAAGCCGAGTGGTGCCCCATAGTGTGTGTGTGTATCATTCCAAGAGTGTGTGTCGGGTCGTTATAGAGGCGCTGTGTGTGTTTTCATCCCGCTCACAGCGCTAAACTTTGATTATAATAAAAAGTCTTTTTTACAAAATGACCTAGGTACCTTATATACTAAGGCTACCTTAGGTTTAACCAAAAATGGGGTTGGGCTTTGTATTTACAATCTGGAAGTGCCATTGCACCCCGGCTTCTAAAACTAGAATAACTACTCATTACAAATGACGTTTATAGCCATAATCAGCAACATTTCATAACTCGCAAAAGATAAGACTTTGGTACGAAACTTGAGTTATGTTGTGTTGTTGACCCAGCGGTCACATTCCCCCCTTCCGCGTTCATGTCGTCCCCGACATGACCCGATTGTCGATGGTGATGTGGTCTTTGCTGTCATTTTGTTGTTGGAAAGAAAGTATAGACTATAGCCTTTGCAGTAGCTTGTCTTATTCGTCCAATCCGATGTACATAGTCTTCACATGATTCAGGAAAATCATAATTGATGATGAACTTTATGTCTTTCACATCCACGCTTCGAGCTGCAGCATCTGTTTCTGTCATTATAGGTCTACTGCCAGATCTAAATTCAAAAAGAACCCAATGTCGTTGAACTTGACTCGTATCATCATGGATAGAGAAAGCTCCATCCATCATTTGCTCCATCAAATCTGTGAATTCGGAGTATTTGTGATTCTCAGAAACAACTTCTACAATCTCTAGAATTGAGTGATTGTCTTGCTGATCTTGTGAGCCAATGACAACTTTGTAAGGATTTTGTAGAAATTGTATGGCTAAACCCTTAACTTCTTTAGGCCAAGTTGCACTCCAATGCAAAGTCTGTCTGTCAGGTCGAATCCAAGACTTAATTATTGTAATTTGAGGTTCAAAACCCTGTCGAGCATTCGATGCGCATTATCAAGGACAAGATTTTGAGATCCTCTGATTACCCTTATGTCTGCTCTTTGTCATTGAGGACTTCTTTGTTCTTGAGTTATTTTGTGTTGTTGACCCAGCGGTCAACACTGTGCTGTTGTTTTGGCTTCATCTGTTGCACTACTTGTAACTTTGTCGAACCACAACAATAACTATGATCCATTAGAGCGGATATCTATTATTATAACCATTCATCTTTTGAGATCCTCTGATTACTTTTATGTCTGCTCTTCTTCATTGGGGACTTCTTTGTTCTTGTGCAATCATGTTGTTAGTGTTGTCTGCAGCTTTGTCATTGTGGGCCATTCTTCGACTCGCCATTGAGGAGAAGTATGCTATGATAAAAAATTGGTGCTCCAATTCATTTGTCAATTGATTTGAGTAGCATTTCCTTATTGTTGATGTAGAAGGAATATGTACAAGAGGATGGTGATAGGTGTCTTTAGATTAGGGTCTAAAACCTGGATGACCAAAGGGAAAAAACCCGGTGGGAAAAAAATGCCTTTGGTATACGCTCTTATTGGAGTTGAGCATTTGAACGTGAAGTACATGTTCATGAAAGGTGTGTGCTTGGGTGAAGCACGGAAAGAGTGCCTGATGCAAGTGCCAATTATGGGACACTCTATATGCATATGAGAAATTTTTCAACAAAAGCACGCAATGTGAAAGAAGGAGATGATGGGTGTTTTCGAGGAATAAATGTAGCACATGTGACATCAAAAGATGTCTCAATAGCTTCCATATTTCCAAGAAGGGTTTTCGATGTAGAAGTTTCTCCACTCGTATCTCACTCTGCTCAGTACGTGAGTGTCTTTTGGACCTTCTCCTTCACTTCACCAGACTTAAGTACTTAGACTTCGACTCTTTTGCTCACCTATACTAGCATGAGCGACACAACGTAAATATGCTCAACTCTTCCAGCTTGAGCAGTACCTAGAATAGCTAAGACGCTTAGACCACAGAGAATATTACTTGAAGCTTTGGGACTAACACCTCACTCATTTTGTGGCTTAGCTACTCGACTTTGACTTGTATGACTTGTCGGTTGCATGATGACACTGCTTTGTGACAAGTTCTTCCGCTGTTGTAGTGGCTGCTGAGACATACTTCGTGAAGTTTCATCGTTTCCCTGTACCTTCTTCTCTTTGTAGTGCTCAGGCCTCTCGTCAGTCTTTTCTTCATATGGATTATGGATTTTTTTAATTTTTTCTTAATAATAAACAAAGAAAATCTTAAAACGAACTCAACAAAAGAAAAATCATTCAAATAGAAATCTAAATGCTATGTACACTATACACATGTCCCTAGGGGCTCATATATGGATTTTGTCCCCATACTCTTGTGTAACACTACTATGAGGGCATATACTCTAAATTTCGTCAAAAAATTATCACAATAAAACGCAAAAATTCAATGCATCTCACAAAACATTGCCCTCTAATAGTCATAATGTTAGGTCCGCATTCAGAATGCCTCCCCCCTTCCTATTTGGAGTCATCCTTTACGACAGGGTATCGCAAAGGGTATGTGTTGTGCTTGGGCAATTAAAAGTTGTGCATATGCAGGCCTTGCAATGTAGCCCTATTATGCATACACAGTCAATGCATGGAAAAGATTTATGTTGTGCAAGATGTGGGTATAAGCAATTTTCTTATTGGCATTTGTTGGCGAGGCTTCCTATTCTAAGCAATGTAATGGTCTTTGAAGCTCCTGTATCATTGCTTGAATATAGCGACTTGTTCTCTTCTAACTGTACTGTAATCGTAGGAAGAATTGTAAGAATTCAAGCGGCGATGCACTGACAGCAGTTTTGTTGTTCTTCTTTGGGACCCATTTCTTTGCGATTATTGGATGTTTTGTTGCTGGCTCTCGTTTGGGAACCCATACTTGCCCGTGTTTCGTTTGTGTTTGAAGAGACTTCTTTGGGATCCACCTTTTTGTTGTGTGAGTTGACAATGGTCTTTGCTTCAGCCCTTGTACGCTTGGTTGGGGACGGGATTAAGGCTTTGAAAGTTGATACTGTGGTTGTTTTGGAATCCAAATGAATTCCTGACTTTTTTGTGCTTGAATCAACTTCTTTGGAGCCCAAACTTGAGTTGTGAAAGCTTGCGACTTTGTGATATTCTTACCTGTTTGTCCACGCTTTCCTTGTTTTTGTTTTGGTGTTGGATCTTGTGATTTGTCATTAGAGATCTTTGTCTTCTTGATCCATATCTGTTTTTGGCCGATCTAGCTTTTTGGTATCCAGATTTGTCGAGTTTTTTGGCTTTGACTTGTTGTCCTTTTCTTTTGACCTGTCATGGTTGTTGTTGAAGGGGTTGGTGATAGTGATGACCTGAGTTGATGATAGGGGATGTCGTAAGATTCATCCCTGTTGCTACTATCCTCAGTAAAGTTGACTTCTTGTACTTTCACTTGATTTTTTGGCTGGTAGTGGAAAGTTACTGTCTGTTTGCTTGTGGGTGGTAGTTTCTTGGAGGACTTTTCTAGCCCATTGATTAGAGCATTGTTAGCTCTTTGCTCTGGTCGTATTCCTCCTAGCTGAGTCTTTGCATCCTTATTAGGAGCCATGTATGAGGATGCTTGTGGTGGCTGTGTCTTCACCAAGGACTTTGGAATCCACTTTTGATGCACTTTATTCGTGTAGCGATGACATTGATTCTTGGGTCGTTGATCTTCTTGAAGCTCGAAGTGTTCTACAGTGTCATAGAACTCATCGTCTTCTTCATCTTTTGATTCTCCACATTTCTTTGTTTGTTCCTGATGTCGAGAGCTTGTTGATGTCTGGATCTCTTCATTTTCCTGGATTACACTCACTGCAAAATAAGGAACAACATCATAGCCATTTTCATCACAAAACTTTGTTGTGGGAGCATCCTCCACGGCGCACACGTCCAGAGTAGCCAAGATGTGTTCCCATCCAAAAGGCTTTAACTCTTCTTCAGGAAATGGTTCTGGGATATAGTCCATATCCTCTATAACCCGCTCTAGGATACATTCCTCACGTTTCAAGCTGCCACATTGTGAAGCTCCACACATCCACAGTTCTTTAGGCTTACCTAACCAAGCTGGAAGTTCTGATCCTGCCACTGTGGCGGAATCAAACTCCTCAACCGGTGTTCTTGTCACATCCCTATAGCTATGGTCCCTCAAGTTTATCTTTGTTATGGTTTCCATATGTCTTAGGTATATATGGTCATAACCCCAATCTTGGACCATTTTCAATTGTCGCATGAATGGTCTTCCCAGAATGATGTCATAGTTGTTCTTCTTGCCAAAGTCAACAACAACAAAAGTGTGTTCATATTCAATGCCACAAGAAGTAACAAGTACTTTTTCTAGCAGTCCTAGGGGCTTTTCCTTGTGTCTGTCTGCAAGCTGCAGGGTCATTCGTGTGGATATCAAGGCAGGTTTTCCCCATTTTTTTCAAACCTCTTTGTTTGCAATGGCCACACCAGCTCCACTGTCAAGGATTGCCATGGTTTTTACATTATTGAATTCCATAGGAAGGGTGGTGTTTCCATCTTCTCCCTCGTAATACTCGCCTACCTTGTTTAATGGAACTGGCCTAGTATTTAGTTGAGGCATTTCAAGCTCTTTGATGCCTTCCTCGATTTGAGTCATTGAGGTTTTTACACCAAATTTCTCTAGACATTTACCCACATTAGCCCACATGTTTGGTCTTATTCTGAGCAACTCGGCTAGCATTATTGTACAGGTGACTGTGGTAGATAGAATATCTACTAGGCCCTTTGAATCGATGGCCTTGTTGGGAGACAATCTCTATGATGGGACTGCAACCACGTCTGACTTGGTCTCGTACTCTCCCATGTAGGACGGTAATGTTCTTAGCGAATGGGGTTGACTATCCATAGATTGTACAGATCCTTTGTCGCCCCAATACGATCGCATGTCTAGATTCATTTGAGATCCAGTCTCAAATTCCTCTATTGGTGGTAGAAACACTCCTCGTTCATCACCAGTCTTGTCTACTCGTCTTCTTAGGTCATCCGCTTCATTGGCCTCTTTGACTTGTTTCCACAATTCGTCAAGACCATCCATCTCTTTACAATCCTCAGGTATAGCTTGGTGAAATCCCTCGGAAGAGTTATCCGTGGTATTCAATACTATCCTTGGTTCTAATGCTGGGTCTTTGAGTTTTGGTATGTGCTCATGACTAGAATCTGGCTCTTTTAGTTCCTGGTTTGGTGGGATTACTTGGTAGGCATGACACGGATCACGTCCTCAAGTTTAGCAACTGGTGGTTCTAGTAAAGCTTGGGCTGTTTGAATCATTTTCTTGCACATTTCAAACCTTTGCTTTTCTAGTTCCGCATCGGGATATGTCATCCACCTGTGTTCTTGGGTTTGGTTGTTTTTGAGCCTCATATCATAGGCTTTCAAGAGGGCATCTAATGTTTCATTAACCTTCTCTTCCAACACAGATCCTCCTGAACTAGCACTTCTCGGTTTCTCATCCGTGGATGGTTCTTCTAGAGGTTTAACCATCTGTGTAAGAGAAGGTGCCTCCTTTTCCTCATGTTGTTTTATCTTCTCCTCAACTTCGGTAAGCTTCTCAGCTAGGGATTTTTGCTCTCATTCCCTGCGTGCTTTTATCCTAGTCTTTCTAGCTTTCCAACTATTTCGTTTGCTCTTGGTTTTCTGACTAGGTGCGTCTATCTTTGGTCCATCATCTGTCTTTGGACTCGTGTCACTTTCCGTGTTCTTTGTCTCTGGATTCTCATCAGCTTTCTTTTGAGCTTGTGCTCTCGTAACCACTTGAACTGGTATGACATTTTCATTTTCTGAGCTACTAGGGAGCTGAACAATCCCTGATACATTTGTCGTGATTTTCCTGATTTGGTTTGGTTTTTTCGGGCAATCGGGGATCAAGTGAGTGATGCCACACTCAAGACAATAGGCATTTACTTTAGTGATCTCCGTATGAGGACATTGTTTGACCAAGTGGTTGTCACCACTTTTGTGACAATCTGTCTCTGGTTGAGGAGATTCTTTTAGCATTTCCTCTTGGCTATAAGCAAACTTTGACCTAGATAAGCCGCTATTTGCAATGAATCGCAATGTCCTTTCGTCCATTTCATACCTTCTTTCTTTCGACTGAAACCCAAGAGGTGGAGGTTGTACCGGCCTCGCCACTCCATGTGTTTCTCTCACATTTTGTTGCTCCGAAGGGTAGTACCCACTTTGGTTGCTATACCACATTGTAGCTGGTACTGGCGTTGGTTTATTTGATGCTTCCATCAATGGCATGTATCTAATGTCTACCGGCATTCTAGCACCTGGCAGCGGAGGTTGTTGTCTTAAGACAAGCTGTGGCCTTAAAACTCCTACTGGTCCTGGCGCATTCCCCGTAATGTATCTAGGTGGAGTAGGTGCCTTTGGAACAGGTTGTACATACCTCTCCCTACCATTTTCCATGCTATAATAGCACTCTTCCCCCGTATGGTTCCTCCATTTTCTCTCAATTTCACACCACTTCGGCTCTCCCGAATCAGACCTTACAAGAGGAATCAACCTCTTGACCAAGTCGTCGATAAGCTTTTCTTGATCAATAGGTGCCGTTGGCTTGGCAATGGACTCACTTATCTGTGAAACACTGTACTGAGAGGATGTGTCATCTCCTTGACTCTTTAAGTCCTTTTCTCTGTATGCCTCACAGTTATGCACTAGATAAAGAGCTTCTTTGATCAACTCGTTTAGCGCCGTCCTCCTTATCATATGCAGATCCTTCTGAAGGCCCGCATGTCTCATTCCTTGGATAAAGATGAGCATCAATCGTGCTTGCGTAGGTAATTCCGCTCTCGGACACAGCTTAACATATCTCTTGAGCCGTAATGATGCTTTGCGTACTGATTCATTCTCTTTTTGTTTGAATCTATGGATTTGCGAAACCGTGTTGTGAGCAATGCCTTTTGGCGAGAATTCTTCAATAAACTCCTCAAACAGCTCATCTAGGGTCTCAAAATCCCATTTTTCCACCGAGTCGAACCATGTAGCTGCATCATCTTCTAGAGTCAATCCAAATCCCGCAACTTGTGTCGCAAAATCTGGAACTTCCTCTGCTCTAATCACTCTTCTAAAAGCCGTTACGTGATCTCTCGGATCTTTATCTCCGGAGTATTTTTTGTTTACCCATTTCTGGACTTGGGATTGTCTAACTCGTCGATTGTCTACAAGTCTAACCAGAGACTCTCCCAATCCTTCTCTCGTTATCGCTCTTGAAGGGAATCCTGGTGGCTCTCTTCTTGGAATTCCTATAGGAATTCTCGTGTTTGGTGGAGGCATTTGTGGTCCTTCATTGACCAAATATCCACCTCTTTCTAGTACAGTCTGTGGATTTGTGCTTTCTACAACTCTGTATTCTCGTCCATACTTGTCGACAACTATAGATCTCCATTGACATTCGACTCCGTATGTGTAGACATATAAGATCTTGTAATCCGTTATCTCTTCTAGGTATGGATCTGAGCACCTATAAAGATTGACCTCATTATCGTCAATGTATCTATTGAGGCGGTCCGGGGCGGGCAACAAGAAGAGTGGCCTCTAGACACCCTTCAAGGCTCCCGTGCTGCTCAATGGGGCTGGGGCACAACACAACACAAACCAAAACAACAAACCCACAGCCAAATCCCAACTACACAAGGGGCACCACCTAGTTTAAGAGCGAACTAGGACGCAAAAGAGGAGAATCGTTAGAGCAACCCACAAACAAGCAAGAAATTTACACTAACCCTAACACCAATGGAATACTCTCACACCCTAAAACAAGAGAGAGAGAGAGATAGTGCTCGGGCTGCTTTGAACCGTATCGGCAATGATCAAGCAAACACAACTATATATTTAAGAAAGAGAGAGAAAGGGGGAGGGGGTGCTTGTTGCATTAATACCTTCTTACAAATCTGTCATGACAAATCAAAGTGAAATTAGTATCTGTTCAACATAGCTTGCGTAAATTTCACCACAACACATCACAAGAAAAGCCACCCCAATCACTGTCTTAAAGCCAGGGGAGTCCTCTCCACCCTGTCGCCCTCTTACAGTATGTGGGATTTATGGCTAGGTTGATGACAACACCAGAGGACAAGCTATGAAGAACTTAACAAAAAACACCAAGACACTTACGCATCATTGTTGTCCATTACTTCAGGTTGGAAGGGAGACAAAATATCCAAGCTTAGTCCAAATCCACCCTCCTTGATTCAGCAAATGTTGGGCTTACACTAGTAGGAGAAATGATAGATTTCCTACTCTCAATTGAATGATCACTCTCTCTCTTACAATGGCATAGAGTTCCCTTGCTAATCCCCTATTACAACACATGCACATGCATAAGACAATGAGCTTCCACTCAAAAGCTCCTTCTAGAGAGGTTGAGCTTGGCTTCTCAAGCTATAGCATAGTGCTCTTGCTTATGGCTCCCCCTTTGTGCTAGCTACACCCTCCTTTTATAGCAATTTTGAAGGCTAGGGTTACTCCTCTAACCATGGTTGGGTTAGATTTTCAGCAATTTATCTAATTTCTTTTGCTTGGAATTATCAAGAAGTTGGTGAGGAAAGAGAGAGGAGAGAAATGGAGGTGATAGGACTTTTCATAGTGGGTTAGTGTTAGTAGAGTTAGTATTAATTTACAAAGGGAATTGGATATTTACAATGGGAGTATCCATGTAGGATACAAATAAGGAAGAAAAAAACTCTTAAGAGGTAAGAAAAGGTGGCTTTCTTACAAGGTTGATGCTCCAAGTGTCTTGAGTAGGGCCGATTTTGACGCTTGTTGACGGTCCACTAGCTTTGACGGTACATTTCTTCTCCACTCTTGACCTTCATTGAGAGACAAGGTAATTGAAGCTGAGTAATCAACCACCATGATGCTGTCTTTTAAGAGAAGAGGATGAATTTTGTGGTTTTTTTATAGATATGGGTAAATTGGAGGAGGAAAAATGAGACTAGGTGGTCAATTTTTGAATGGAATTGTGTGTGGGAGGTATGAGTTCACCATGGTTTCTCTTATTCTTCAAGGTTGAGGAGAAGGTGAGTAGTGTGCAGAGAGGAGTGGTGAGAAAGATGGGGATGATGAGTGGAGAAGTGTGTGAAAGAGGAAAATGATAAAGTGGAAGAGAGAGTGTGGCTGCATAGCATGGGAAAACTGGGGTCCACTAAAAAAATCATAGCCCACAGCTCGTAGCTCAAAAAAATATGAAAAAAATTGAGGCAAAAGTTCAGCCCACGAGCTACAACTTTTGTTTGTATCACCTTTTCAAATTCGGAGAGCAAGTGAACTTTAAAAATTCAGCAAAACCGACCGTTTTTTTCCACTGCAAGGTCCTTGTGGGGTCCTTCTTTGGATGATTCTTTTGAATATCTCCAAGAGTGAGCCCTCCATAGTGCATGTATGCATGCCACCTACCCTTGACCTTATTTGGTAGGTCTATAATTGAAGATATTGTTGAGATTAGGATATAAGTGAATAGTACAACTAAGAAAATCAAATATTGAGGGGTCTAAAAAATATGTACATGTCAAATATAAATAATATAGGTGGAAAAATATAAAGGGGTCAAAATAAATCTCTCTCATTATAAGTCTACCATAAAAAGATGAATATTTTTGGTGGTCTAATTTATGAGAGTAATAGAGAATATATGTAGGAAGGAAAAAATCACAATAGTGAAAAAAATATACACATAAATAGAACTAGTTTTTTTGGATTTTTGTTGGGATGGAGTTACACAAAATATAAGAGAAGCTTACATGAAAATATTTCTATATGGAATAAAGAGTATGAAAAATGGTAAGAAAAAATTGTGGTAATGGTGAGGCAATGTACAGAACATAAATAACACACCTAGGTAGAAATATTTAAATAAATACCAAAATAATTATGAAAAAATCTTTTATTTAGGCCCTATATACAAAGAAATATTTACATATGCATGGGCCATAATATACTTATATTTTTTATTTATTTTTATTTTTTATTTTTTATTTTTTTGGCTCAACTAGCCCAATGACTAGCTAATTGAGGGTTTTTGAAGAAGATATGGGAAAAGTCCCGTGACTCACGCACGCCTATGTACAGTGAAATGGTAGGGATAGCCACAGTGTTTGGGTGATTTTGGTAGGGTGAGGTAACTCATTGTGGCAATTACAAAGAGCCGAAAAACGGCTATCACTATATAGTCCTTCACTCTCATGACCAATCATCCAGACTCTCTCAACAAGATGGGTCTTTATCAATTGCAAGTTTGGAAGATCCATTGTGGGAGGATATTCCTCTATCGTCGGGATCTCCAAGCTTGTGTAAGTTGCGTTTGAATCTAGGGTAGACATGATTTCTGGGCTTAAGAGCTTTTGCTTGGTTCAAGTAGACTTAGTCCACTGTGTTCAAGTGCTTTGGTTAGAGAAAAGTCGAAACTACATCCAAAATCGCAACCATTTCGTCACAATTCTCACAAATTGTCGCTTTTATACACCCCTGACTTCCGGATGTATTTTGAGGCCTCAAATGACGTTTTTTTCAAAGTTGACCTAAATGGTTGCCGTTGGCATACATTTGTGAAAGTTATGGCCAAAATAGTGAAATGCAGTTTAGAATGGTCAAAATGAGTCTAAATTCAATTTTAAAAGAAGATTTGGGATCTCTGTGACACTGTGAACACTTCTGTATGGTCAAAAGTACAGTTGGACCCTAAAAATGGCCTTAAAAGAAGATTTGGCATACATTTGTGAAAGTTATGGCCAAAATAGTGAAATGCAGTTTAGAATGGTCAAAATGAGTCTAAATTCAATTTTAAAAGAAGATTTGGGATCTCTGTGACACTGTGAACACTTCTGTATGGTCAAAAGTACAGTTGGACCCTAAAAATGGCCTTGAGACATCCTACGAGTAGGATGTCTTTTTGCTCAGATTTTAACAAAATCTGGTCCAGAGACTCCCCTTAAGTCCAGCAACACAATGGTATGCTCAGAATTTTATTTGGACCTAAAAATGGCCTTGAGATATCCTATGCATAGGATGTCTTTTTGCTCAGAATGACTTGAAATTTTCACCCCAGCTTCTCCTTGATGTGCTGATCACAGTGGTGTGCTCATAAGTTGGTTTGGAGTCCTAAATCAAGCTCGAGACATCCTACGCGTAGGATGTCTTTTTGCTCTGTTTCAACTCAAACTTGCACTGTAGCTTCCCTTTGATGTGCTTAACTCACAGCTATTTTTACTTTTTGATTCTGACACCTATAGGTTGGTCAAATGATCAATAATCTGTTCCAAAAGCCTGATGTCTGTTCTGATGAATTCCTAAGTCAAATCAACTCCAAATTGGGCCAAATTTGACTAGGAGGCTTGCCTAAGGCTATACAACACCCTGCTATGTCCACAGTTTGAATTTGGCCTTTAAATCATGCCTTAGACATCCTACGCGTAGGATGTCTAACTGCTCAGAATTGCCCCAAATTTGAACCACAGACTCTCCTTAAGGTGCTGATCACTGTGGTATGCTCAGAATTTTGTTTAGAGTCCAAAATCACACAAAAGACGTCCTACGCGTAGGATGTCTTTTTGGCCTGTTTGACCCCAGACTTGTCCCACAGCTTCCCCTTGATGTCAGTAACCCAGTGGTATGCTTAGATTTTGGTTTGGATGTCAAAAGACCCCAAAACTAGCTGTTCTTGCCTTTTTCAGTCAAAAATACTAAAGTCTGCTTAAAACCCAATTTTCTCACCCAAATGAGTTGAAAACTCTCACATGCACTCAAAACATCATGTATAACATGCACATGAAGTCACCCTATGGTTTGGTCTCAAAAATTATGCCTTGGACACAATTTGGGTAGGATGTCTGGCAATTTTCATCATTTGGTCTTGATCTGTCAAAAATTGGTCAAATTTCCACTTTCCAGGTGAAAATAGGGTAAAACCTACCTTCTAAACACACTAGTAACCTCAGATTTTCAAAAAAATGCCCAGATCACCCTGTAGACATCCTACGCGTAGGATGTCTACTGCTTATTTTTTCAGACTGAAGTGTCCCTGATGCTTCGTTATGCTCTTAGCAAGTGTAAGTATGCTTCACAATTGCAAAATCATGCAAAAATCACTCAATTTAAACCTTTTCTAAAATTTTACGTTTTCTGACTCCGCCTTTTGGCTTTTGGTCAACAAAAATAGGAAAAAACACCCAAGTCAATATGTTACTAGGGTAAAACCTACCCTCTGAACCCACTGGTGCAGTCATAATTTTCAAATTTGGTCTCCAGAACCCCCTTGAGACATCCTACGCGTAGGATGTCTATGTTTATAGAATTGCAGGTTTTCTTCACAGAACCCTTGCAAATGCTCTTTTATATGCACATCATCAGTCAGTCATAAAAAAACATCCACAAAAGCTTGTTTAATGCATTTTTACCCTCAAAAGCACACTTTTCCGTGATTTCAAATGCAATCAAGCACTTTAGCAACTAATTCAATGAGGAATAGCTCTAGATCAGAATCGGATCACTTACCTAAAGCTACTCCTACAAATCATATGGGGTTTTGCATCTATGAGTAAAAAAACGCTTCACTGCCACACACGGACTAGTAAACGCTTTTATCACCTCACAAATCACCCGACCACCAACAACTACTCTAATCCACAGATCCTAACTAAACCTATATAGTCGCAGACCCTTGGCAAGACACACGCTTCCTGGCTATCCACTTGATCACAGAATATCCTCTTCCGGATCCACTTAAGAAAAACGCTTTCTTTAGCCGAAACTAAATCAAGCAACCATCACACGAGTGCTAGTAGGAAACCTACTTAGGTCCTTGTGTCCCCGGCAACGGCGCCAATGTTGGACGGGAGCGACTCACACACCCATGAAGTGCATGTAAACACTACCTAGATCAACATAATGTCAATCGAGGACATAGATGACACGATAGGCACACAGAGGAAATCTCTTGAGCTTGTCAGGCTGAGACCATCCTACACATACAACACTCTAGAAGGCCAACTATACCACAATCAAGAACCTCACCGCTCTCAACTACACCACCTAGCCACATACACACATACGGAAGGTAACTCACCTAATCATGCCAGATTCGTACGAAACTTAAGGAACACCATCCCCTCACTAGGATACACCTGTCCCTAAGTTTCTACACTCAAAACCCTCACTCTAAACCCATCTGCGGAAAACGCGCAGGATGAGATAACAGAATTTTGAAAGTGCTTGAAACTGAAATTTATGAGTACCTATGCGTAGCTTATGTCGCCACGATTCTATAGACTACTAGCACGTAGAAAACAGACATCGTTTGATACACTTAAGATCACAAATAGCTCGTAGATGCGTCGGCATGTGTGCTTCGTCTCGCGTGGAATACTTGGCGTTGTCGCGTAGCTCTCCTTGAGCCTACATCAATGGTGCAGTCGGATCTCCAATGTGTTGAGCGAGCCGGGCGTAGCGAGAGGATGAAGCTCACGCTCACTCTCTTTCTCTCTCACACACAGTAGACGGTAGCGCTAAACTTTGATTATAATAAAAAGTCTTTTTTACAAAATGACTTAGGTACCTTATATACTAAGGCTACCTTAGGTTTAACCAAAAATGGGGTTGAAAGGGTCAAATGGCTTTGTATTTACAATCTGGAAGTGCCATTGCACCCCGGCTTCTAAAACCAGAATAACTACTCATTACAAATGACGTTTATAGCCATAATCAGCAGCATTTCATAACTCGCAAAAGTTAAGACTTTGGTACGAAACTTGAGTTATGTTGTGTTGTTGACCCACCGGCGGTCAACAATAGTTAAACATGGTAGATAATTTCTTCATGGTGTGGGATGGGAACAATCACATGAAACCTTGGATGAAGTTGTTTAAAGAACGTCAGCATCGAAGACGAAGAGGTTTTGCATGTTCATTATTGGGTAATTAAATTTCAACCTTGTGAAATGTTCGAGTTATTTGTGATACTACAATCAAGGAACAAGTAAGCTCTTAAAAACTACCCATACATTGTGTAATTTACTTTCTTTAGTTGTATAGTGATCCTCAGTTAGAGTGGATGAAGTCCCTTGGACGCCTTAGGCAATGCCTAGGGCTAGTGGACCCCACCCACCCCATCATTGCACGACTAGAACCCAAGTTGCAAGAATGGGCACAAAAACACATGAAGACGAAGAGCCAAGGGAAAAATTGTTCGAAATGGGCTCGCATCCCAGTTGTGTTTGTCACCCAACTAATATGGAAGGTCTATTATGCTCAACAAGTTTTACAATGATGTAATGAGGAGATGTATTTTATACACTCTCTTTGAATTTTTCAAAAGTACAAGACGAGATTATGAAAGCTTACCATGCAAAGGCAAAAGAAATGCCACATGAAGAGAGCTCAAAGTATGTAGACTTATGATATTTTACAATGACAATGAAGAGAAGGCTCTTTCTTGCTGCAAACGGAGGCGCGGTTGCCCTGCAAAATATGCAAATAACACGTTGCAATCCATGAAAAGCACTAATCGGCATACCTGGCACAACCCATAGCGCGCATGCAATGCCGTACTCAAACAGAGAGAGAGAGAGAGAGAGAGAGAGAGAGAGAGAGAGAGAGAGAGAGAGAGAGAGAGAGAGAGAGAGAGAGAGAGAGAAAGAAAGGAAGCCTGGGGGTGCACCTCCTAGAGCGGAGTGCTACGTCGGCACGGCAAGAGAGGAGAGAGGAGGGGAGAGAAGAAACACACAAGCACTGGGTACAATTCCCCCCCCCCCCCCCCCCCCCGCCCCCCTTCCGTGCAAGAGTGAGCATTTCCCTTTTGCACGTATTTTATTTATAGATTCTTCAATGCTCAAAATGAACACACATTAGCCGGCCGACATAAAATGGCCATAGCTCCTAATGAGCACTTGAGTAGTATTTGTACATATCCCATATCCAGAACATACTCCGGGGTTGAAAAAGCAATTGCCCTTAGTTGAGGTGCAGAAGTGGTGGAGTCAAGTGCGAGGTACAAAACTTTGAGTACATGCCTGCATAGCACAATGAGTAACTAAAAACCAAAAGAGTAAGAATAATTAGTAGGAAGCAATTTAACAGTGCAGAAATGTGTAATATGTGTATGGTGGATGGGAGTGCATAAAATGAAGTAACGTGCATAGGTGCAGAGTGCAACCTTGCTTAGAATTGTTGTTCCAAATAGACCTCCATCTATCCACCTTTCCATACCAATTCATCATATCTTTTCATATCAATCCATACCAAATGTGGTGGGTCAGTTCCACATATAATTTAACCACGGAGAGTCCTGCCGTACCAGGCATAGGCACTCTAGTACACATGTATCAACCATCATTCCATAAGATTATTGCAAAGCAGAGAGTCCTGCCTCACCAGACGTACCCTAGTACACAAGTATCAACCATCATTCCATAACATTATTGCAAAGCGAAGAGTCTTGCCTCACCAGGCGTAGGAGCTCTAACATGTGTAGAAAGTTGTCCATTTAGATTTAGTTCAACCCATAAGGTCCTTGCCATGACAATGCACAATGTCTCAACCAATGTGCGAGGTAATGTGATCAAAGGTTTGTGGGAAAGTTTATACCTGGAGGTTCTTTGATGTGAAACCATTGCACGTAGCTTTATCTGCAAGAGTAATTCTCAAAGACAAAGCAGTAAAAATGACCTTGTCAATTGTAAAACTAATTGAAGCACACACTAATTGTATTAATATTTTAAAAGTTTGTAATGAGAATTGTTTACAATGGAGGGATGGGTGTCAGTAGAGATTAGTGTTGTGTGATAGTAGGTCCAATTAAGAAACTAATCAAGGGGATTTTGTAAACTATTTTCAAAATTAAATTTGAAAAATAAAAAGAAAATAAAAATTCATTCTAACTATATGACCTTATATTCAGCATGGTTTACCTTAATCAACTACAGAGAAGTATTTGAAACAATAGCATGGAAGTCATACAGGAGCAAATAAATGGAACCATATCAAGTAATTGTAACAAAAATTGCACTACCGTTATAGCATAAAAAAATAAAAATAAAAATAAATCCTTTCAATACAATGAGAAGTGACGACCTTAGCAGTGCTTGAGTAGTCAAGTTAGAACACAATGCAGAGAAATGAAATATGAAAAGAAGAATGATGTATGTGATGTACATACCAGGAGGGTATACTATATTTGAAAATATAAAGCCACTGTTGGCATATGGGGAGAGGTACAAGTGCTGCACCCAGCAAATTTACACCGAAGTATAGCTAACTGATCCAAAATATGTTAGTGTGGGGTTATTAAATAGTCATAAACTTGCAATGACAACTACAAAGGGGATTAGTATACAACGGAGACATATGTGAGACAACTGAGCAAAAAGAAAATTGTTGCAGTTCTAACTCAATATCATAGATAAAGTAGAGTCATAAACAAAAAAATGTAGGAACCAGATTTGATTTGAGTGTCGAGCTCAATGTAAGAGTCAGAATTACACTGATTACTTACAGACATCTAGTATGAGTAGCCTTGGATCGATTAGAAAGTGAGATGAAATCGATATATTGTCTATTGTTTTGTTTAAATAGATGAAGCAGTCCTCTTGATATTAAAAACTGTTGTCTCAAAAATACAGTTCTCTTGATTTTTTCTTTTTAGTTTTTTTTTTATTTTTTAAATAAAGGGAATTGATGAGTGTTTAGTCCTAATATCACAAGGGTACAGCTTGTATATAATGTAAAGAGGACAGACAGTAGATTAGTTCAACAAATAAATACCAACGCAAAATTAATTCCTAGAAGTCTCCATTTACAGCAGCAGGCGGTTCCAGTTAGCCATATACATATACTTCAACACTATCGTGGTCGACCATCTAATATTTACAGGAATAATTTCATTAAGAAGACTTGCTTTTCTTGAAATTATAATTAACAAAATATGAAGATAGATACATATACATAATCAAAATTTTGGACGATCTGACTGAATGTTCAGTGCACTTTCTTACGCTTGGGTCTAGCCCTTGTTTCGGATGCGGGGGATCCTTCGTCTGTAGCTCTTGCACATGGTGCCGATGTTCAAGCACCCTTTGGGAGAGTCGTGCAGAAGAACCTACCCCCAATGCCTCCTTGTCAAATTTTGGTGAGCTGTTTGCCTTACATACCAAGGCCTCTGAATTTGCTACCATCTTGGAGGAAGACTCTCTTGCATTAAACTTGAGTTGGAGCTCCCCCACCATTGACTCTAAATGGCAAGCATGTATCTGAGAAAGTCTTTGCTATGTTGTTGGCCAAGACATTGGATTCAAAGATCTCTATTAACCTTTGTCAAATCCTGTCACACAATGTGCTCCAGTAAACTGCCACGTTAAAATCCCACAATGTTTTTAAAGCTTGGTATGTTTGGCAATTTTTGTATTGGGCCACTGTTGCAGATGCTCATGAACACGTAAAAAAGGCTTGAGTGAGAAACCAGTTTCAGAACCCAAGAATATTGACCTGTCCTCAGATGACGAAGCAACAGACAGTCAGACCACCTCAACTGATCTAAAAAGGAAAGCCACTGAAGAACAGGCTGGCAGTTTGAAGAAGCCAAAGACTACACTGATGAAGAGCAGTGAGTTTTTGAAGCAGATAGAAAGTCAGGTCAAGACTGTGAATACTGAAAAGGCTATAGTGAGCCAAACCTAGAAGGAACTTGCTCAGAATGCTGCGCTTAACCAGTCAATAGGACATAGTGCAGACGCTACTGGTTTTGGCAAAGATCAGGCAAAGGCAACAATTTCTGAGAAGGTAGCAGAGCAGTCGGCGGAGGACAAAGGCAAAGGCCAAGTGGATAAAGACAAAGGCCAAGTGGACAATGGCAAAGGTCCAACTTCTTCAACTTTACCAGGTGCTGTCTCTATTCCAAATAATGAACAAACTTTGCACCTGGTAAAGGACAGGTTGCAGCAGATGCAGACCCATCCACTGAAAGGGCATCTTCTTCTATATCAAGTTGATTATGCAGCCCTACCTTATATGGCTCCAGTGACAGTATATGAGCCTACAGATTCTGACCCAGCTACAGTAAAGGACGGATGTTCAGTCCTCATCCAGTCTTCTTGGAATACTATTGTCAACTGTATGGGACAAATGATGGATGCTGCAGGGTCAGAAGACGAACTAAAAAAGGCGAAGGCTGACTTGAAGGAAGCTAAAGCCCAGATTCAGAAGCTCAAGGTAGCACGAGATGAGCAGAATATGCAACATAGGGTACTTGAAGCTCATTAAACAAGAAGCTAGCTAAGGCGGAATCTGAGATGCTGGTCATCAAGGGACAAAGGAATGAAGAACTGAGAGCTGCAGAACGAGCTGAAACGATGTTGAAAATGAAGAGAGTTGAATTCAACTCCTTGTTTATTCGCCATACAGCTCTGAAGGCGTCCCTCACTGACAGATACATTTATAATAGCCTTTCTGAAATTTTAAATCCAGCAGGCAACGCCGTCTTTGATCTGGAAAATTTGAAGTCTTTGATGGAAAGTATGCAGAGTGATCTACAGGACAAAGTGGCCGAGTATAATAATGCTCTAATGAATCAAGCAATACTGGATTATCTTGAGCAGCAGAATTCCCTGGTTGAAGCAGAAGAAGACAAGGAAGAAGAAGATAAGGACGAAGGAGCTGATAAGGAGGAGGATGATCAAGAAGAAGGGCATACAAATGACGATGATGATGCCCCACTACCATCTCCACCTCCAGGACCTGGTACTGGTGGCGAAGGGCCAACTGAAGGAGGTCAGTCATAGCCAGACCAGCCAGGCCAGAATGAGGGCCAACAGGAAGGCCAGAATGAAGGGTAGCAGTCGGGTAATCAGCAGTCTGAAGAACAGCAGCCCAGTCACACTGGGAATCATCCAGCTAATCAATCCCAGCTCAGTAGGGAGGCTAAAGGGAAAAGAAAAGTGCAGGATGAGGGACCAACTGCTGATCATCAGCATTCCTTACAGCTTATTACCTTGAACAGGCAATTGAGACATCAGCAAGCTTCCATAACCAGACAATATTTGGAGGATGATGATCTCCTGTCTGATTTGGAACGGTTTTAGAGGCTGTATATTGGGGCCACAGAAATGGTGGAGCATTGGAAATCGGCGGCTTTTCATGATCAAGAAACTTGCCATTTACCTGTGCATCCCAGCACAGTCCAGCTGCTGGAAAGGGTTCCTGAATGGATAATCACTGCTGAAGAGAGAGCGACCAACCCACACTTGCAAAGACAGTCTACTGCAGATTGTCGCTCTCTTGCCCTTGAATTAGAACTTCTGCTGGGAAACAAACCAACTTACAAATGTATGAAGGATGTTAGGGAACAGTTAAAGGAGGTTTTGGTGCAGATGCAAATTGCTAGAGGAGTCTTGGATCAGAGAGTAAGGGCCATTCTTGAGGATCAGACAGCCACTAGTAAAGGACATCAGACTAGAATGTCAGTCGGAGCATAGGAAACTGCTCTCCGCAAATTGTTCCAGCTAGTGAGAATCACCAGAAAGATGATGCAGCAAGAGAACCAGGCTGTTCTCAATTTTTTAGAATTTGTGCCTGATTCTCCAGTTCTCTTGTATGCCTTTCCAGCAAGAGAGACGGAGCTACCAAGATTTTTTCCAGTACTTTATCCTCAACATCCAGAACCAGTTGATCGCCTTACATACTTCAAGATTATTGATGAGCTTCAGGATTGGTATGAGCGATTGACTGTGGAATGGAAAACTTGGCAAACGCTGTTCAATGATGCTCTCAACCTCAATGATATTCATGCACTAAAAGAGGAGATGCACAGGATCAGGATGTGTATGGGTCAGTGGAAGATTCAGATCAGGGGCCTGACCAAGATCACTAATCAGCTGCTGCAACTTACTGTCGAATCTTCTAAATTGCCTGAAAAGGATATTGCAGCTAAGGCGGGCCTGGCACCACAGTATAGGGAGATGGCTGAGATTCTTTTCGAATCTCGGGTCAAAACTAATCAGCCTCTTCTAGAAGGATGGATCCATACTGCTTCGCATTGTCATAAGCTGGCTAGAACCAGGATCACCAAAGGCAGACGCACACTCTATGATCCTGACACCAAAACCTATCATTCCCTCACGCCTTATGAAGTAGAGATGACCATAGAAAGGCAGGATCAGCTTGAACAGGAGGCCTTTTCAGTTGCCTCTTGCAATCTTTGTATGGCCACTCTGTCATTGGTCAAGTCCACTCCCCAACATCAGAACTAGACGGTGGACTTTTCAGTCTCAATTAGAATCAGACAGGGGAATTTTTCAAAAATTTTGGAACCCAAAATTCAAGAAAGGAGGGAAGGATGTAGATGGTTGAGACAGTTTCACTAAGTGGGAACGTCTCTTATGAGACGGGCAGTGAATTAGTTAGTAATTACTACGGTAATTACTATAGTAAACCCAAGGTGTATAAATAGGGCCCGTTACATTGTTATTGGGTTAGCATTTCGGCGGCATTTGTACTTGAGTTGTCAACCCTTGGCAGTTGTTGTCAGCTGTACTCTCTCTGTAAATCATATCATACTCACTGTAATCTTTTATCTGTAATTCCAATCACGGCAGATATTCTAATTACACTTACTCTGTGTCCAGTACTCTGAATCTAAATTTGAGCATTATTCTCAGTACATAGTCTGATTCTCATTCCAGTAGATAAATTCCAGTCCAGTTTTTGATTCTCTGTCCAGTTGACTGTCTAAACTAACACATCATCAGTAGCCGAAATCTTCTAACACTGGACTTAGCTGTCTCAAGAGATCAGCTCCAATTCTATTGTTAAACCTATTGGGATGCCAGAAAATCTCAAGATCAAGGTCTTTGGACATAAAATAAGGATTACCTTCATTGTTATGGATTCCTCCAAACACACTATGGCATCGGAGATGATCTTTGTCATAATAATAAATATCTAATTCTCCTAAATGATTTTCTCATGTTAAACTGATCATTTAATATGGGGAAGTGCCAGGGGAGAAAAAGCTAGAATATTGGTTAAGCTAGCAGACCGGCCACAGTAGGGATCCAAAGGAGGGAAAATAGGGATCCAAAGGGGGGGCCATCTGCAAAAGAGCCATGTGCAACAATGGGCTAAAAAGACCCTAAGTTTCAGGCCATTAAGACTTCCAAAATGCTAAGGTTCCAAAATTCAAAGGTTGTGTCCAAAGGTCAACCTTAAGGTTCCAAAATTCAAAGGTTGTGTCCAAAGGTCAACCTTAAGGGAATTGGATGCTTTGTGTGTGTACAAAAAAGTCTTTGCAATCCCTACTTGGGAGGGGGCGAGCCTTGCATGTAGGGGATGAGAGAGAAAGCCACACACACACACACACACACAAGCTCCCTTTACACAAAGGGAATGAGGGACACATGTCAGCTCCCTAGGCTAGATGCCCACAAGGTGTACCCAATTCCTATTGAATGACCTTGGAGGTGAACCAATGAGAATTAGGCTATAGTAAATCTAGTTAATTAATTTAAAAACACTTAATAAAAGAACCAATGAGAATTAAGTCCTCTAGAAGACTATTGGACAGTCTCCCAAGGGGTCCAATGAGTATTCAGTAGCCCAATGGCTTGCGTGATTCCTATTGGCCAGGAGGCAAAGGGATCCAATGAGAGTTTAGTTGAATTATTAAATTACCTAAAGCTCTCACAAAGGGGGAAAGGGGGACACATGTCAGAAGGCTATCACTTATGCTGCTTAATAGTCATTGGCTAGCCCTGGGAAGATCCAATGGGAGGATAGCAAGAGCAATTAGCAAGAGGGCTCGCCCAAGAGAGAGAGGGGGCTGATTTTTGCAAGGATTATCACACACACACACACACACACACTCTCACACAGTCTATGTGAGAAGCAAGAAAAGACTATCTCTTCCCAAGCTTTAATGGAGAGCTCATCATCTACTCCAAGCTTGTGAGATAGAAGCCTACATCGACATACTCTTGGCATGTGGATGCAAATCCAACCAAGAGCCAAGCTTCAATGCATGCTCATCTCCTCTACCATGCTAATTACTAAGCTAAGCTATGCTAATATGAGTGATTATGTGAGGACATGTACATCTTTCTCGTAAGATACTCCTTCTTCCTCTCAATCTACTCTCATACCCTGCTAGCTCTCACCATCTTCGAAGGTGTGTGAGGTCTTGGGTCTGAGAACGGGGATAATTAATGTTGTGTTTGCTAAGTGTTTTGCTTAGTGCATGAAGCTTTCATCTTCATTGCACTAGCTAGAATTGAAGGAACACAAAGAATTGTATTGTACAATGTCTCTCTTGATGGGAGAAACCATAATACAAAGCCTTTTGGAGGGGGGACCGGCTCCATGCAAATCCGGTCCTCAACTGTTGTCAATAGCTTAATTTCTCTCTCTTTTGAAAGTATTTTTCGTGCTATCTAACTAGGTGTTATGCTTTTTGTTGCTCTCTCCACCCAAGCACTCTTGTAATTCTCATTAGGAATCTATTCTAATGAAATGCCCACTATGTTCATGCTAATTTCCGCTACACACAAGTTTTTAGGCCATTAAATGTTACAATCTTAGGACGTCCTTTCATGAGGGAAGCGAAAATGGTACATGACTGGTCTAAAAACCATGTGTACTTGCAGTTCCAAGATTCTGTTATTCAAGTAGATCTTGTTACTGGTCGAGCACATCCTCTAGGAAACAGGTTTATAATTGATCATAGATGTGACACCACAGTTCACTCGGCCCCATTGTAGTATTGTTACATGTGTAAAGCGGACACTGATGTTGGGGAAGATTCTCCTTATATGGATGTACTACCTGGGATGACTGAGTCGGACAATGTGGATTGGGTCCACTTAGCAGCAACCATAGACACTTGGGGAAATAGGGGGACAACCTGGGTAACACCTAACGGGGATGGAATACCACCACTTGTACCCTTAAATATGCTAGAAGCAATGCATATAGCTTCTGATGATCTACAAGATGAAAGTTTGACTGGAATTGGAACCAGTAACGCCTCACAAGACTATAGTCCACACGATTTGGGGTCAGAATCATCAGTTGAAATTGACTCTGAGGACGAAGAATCTGAGTTAAATCTTAGTGCAAATGTGGGGACAAACCATTCAGGGCCCAGTGGTAACCTAGATGACAATCTATCCAAGGGAGCAGAAGACACAAGTAGTGATTCATCTAGTGACTCTCCACTAGAGATCGGCCGTAATCGAGAATTAAACAAGAAGAGTAAGAGATATAAGAGGCAACGATATCGAGCAAATGTGCGTGCTAGAATAAGTGAAAAGAAATCTACCGCAGAATGGTTTAATTATATAGGGGCATGTGATGCTAATTGGAAGTTGGTAGATAACTGGGGTGAATACCTTCAAAGCGTTATGTGGTGTAGTCCACAACCCATTGACATCGCACAACTAGAGGCTACAGAGAAGCCAAAGGTGAGCCGTACTGTAAGGAGACGACAAAATCGAGAGTTAGCTCAACAACAAAATGAATCAGAAGTGAAGTCACAGTCCAAAGAACAACAGGACTCCACAAACTTACACCCTGCACAACCTGAACATTTCAAATCCTATACCACAAAGGAACGTAAGGTTGTGTATACAAAGGCTCAAAGAAAACCTATTGATGGGAGCAATACAGTCTATGACGGTCCAGCGATAGTTAAGGAAATAGAGTTACCAGACCCAAGAGAAGAGTCTAAACCTGTTCTCATTGCCCAAGATCTGACAGAGACTGAGGAGTGTGTACTTAAAGAACTTCTCAAGGAATTTAGGGATATATTTGTCTGGACATATCATGATATGAAAGGTGTTCCACCTTCCGTGGTGCAACACACAATCCCCATGAATAGCATGGCTAAACCAATTCAACAAATGACCCTACCCAATGAATCCTAAATATGCAAAAATCGTTCAAGAAGAGATTGAAAAGCTTGTGGAATGTGGATTCATATACCCTATTGAGCACTCAGAATGGGTGTCTCCAATAGTGATTGTGCCAAAAAAGAATGGGAAACTCAGAGTGTGCGTGGATCTCAAGAAGGTCAATGCCGCCACTAGGAGGGACCATTACCCCTTGCCATATTCAGAACATGTGCTTGAAAGAGTTGCAGGGAAGGAAGCTTATAGCTTTTTAGATGGGTAGTCTGGCTACAATCAAATCACAATTGCACTAGAGGACCAAGCTAAAACAGCCTTTATATTCGAATTTGGAGTGTTCACATTTCGTGTTATGGCTTTTGGCTTAACCAATGCCCCGGCTACCTTTCAAAGATTAATAAACACTACTTTTAGAGAATATTTGAGGGAGTTTTGTGAAGCTTTCTTAGATGACCTTTGTGTTTATTCCTCTTGGAAAGAACATCTATCATGCTTACGAAGAGTGTTTGAGTGTTGAAAGGACGCCCTTTCAACAACGTTTCCACAAAGATTCCATTAAGATTCCTCAAAGATTCTAAAGATTCCAGATGAAGATGGTGATGAAGTAATGAAGATGAAGATGGATGCTGCAACATGAAGATACGAGTTCATGGACGTCATCGAATATCCCGTTATTATTATTTTGAGCCATTACGGCCACTTTTGTAATGTTCACGAGAACCTCATATTTTAAATCAGTACTTGTATTTTGGTCGCAGATGCTTGTATCATGAGTAAAGCCAACTCAGTTTCTTGTAATTAAGCTCTGTAGAAGCCCAGGGACAATTCAGATCATTTGGCCGTCCATTAGGTTTGAAGGTTTGGTATATAAGCTGAAACCTAAGGCTTTGTAAAAAACACATTACGTTATCTCAATTAATATACAGTCGTGGGTTCTGCAGCACACAGTAGTGAGCTTCACGCACACACACTGTCGCGCACACTAATCACATTGCAGATATGAGAGTAGGAGCGTGTTAGCATCGAGAAGCTCTCCGCGTCGACGCAAGCAATGCAAGCCGAGGACCACATCGCGAGCCTGCCTGCTACGAGCTATATTTGGTCGTAAGTACCTCAAACGACATCCGTTCTGAATGATTGAGTAGTCGTTAGAATCAGGGCGAGAAGCTCTTCGTGTTGATGTCTTTGTAGATCAGTTTCGGACACTTTGGAAATTGCTGTTTTGAGTCTATTGCGACAGCGATTAGAGGTCGTACAGTTATGGTTTTCAGGGTTTAGGTGTTTGGCCACATAGGATATGTCCTTGTGAGTCTTACCCTCCGATTTCGAGTCATTCCGATATGATTTGAGACTGTTTCGAGCTTGTAGTGTTTCGTAGGATGCGTTGTCTATTTCTTTGCTTTATGGTAGTGTTGTGGTAGGATTAGTGACTGTAGAGTGTTGTTCGTGTCTAGCTCAGGGTTGACAACCCAGAGATTGCCTCCATGCCCTAGTCGGGTCAGCTACGTCCTCGGATTGACAGTTTGTTGGTCTGTGTTCTCGCTGTGCTCCATCGTCCGTCGTGGCGTACCCGCTAACATTGAGAAGTGTAGATTGTATCGCATCTCCTTAAACCCTTTCAAATGCCAATTCTGGGTTAAACATGGAGTCATTTTAGGGCATATAGTGTCAAAAAATGGGATTTCCACAGATGAGGGAAAAATTAAAGCCATTGCTGAATTGCCACCACCTACAAACTATAAAGGAGTTCAAAGGTTCGTCGGCCATGTTGGTTATTACTGACGGTTTATTTTAAACTTTGTCGAGATAGCTCGGCCTTTGTACAAGCTTCTTATTGAGTTTCAATGGACTACGGAGTGTGACCATGCTTATGAGTCATTGAAAAAGATCTTAACTAGTGCTCCTATTCTACGAGTGCCCGATTGGAATGTAATTTTTCATGTGCATATTGATGCATCGAACTTTGCTATTGGGTGTGTTCTATCTCAACCAGGAGAACATAAACTGAACTACCCCATTAGCTTTGCAAGTCGTCAGTTGAATGATGCTGAGAGAAACTACACCACTACAGAGCAAGAAGGTTTAGGTATGATTTATGCAGTGAAGAAATTTCGCTACTACCTTCTGACCAACAAGTTTGTGTTCTATGTTGATTATCAAGCCTTGTTGTATCTAGTAAATAAACCCTATTCCCTGGGAAGAATTACACGATGGTTGTTAATTCTCCTTGCGTTTGATTTTACTGTTGTGGTGAGACCTGGTAAAAGACATGGCATGGCGGATCATTTGTCTCGCATACCCAATGGTGAAGCCCCTACTGGATTCGATGATGAGTTGCCCGATACTTTTCTATTCTTAGTCGAAACCATACCTGAATGGAGTGAGAAGATTGTTAACTTTCTAGTTAATGGTTTTCCCCCCAAAGAGCTCCATAAAGACATAGATTGAAAAATGTTAAAAGAATGTGAACCTTACTCTCTCATTGCAGGAACTCTCTACAGGCTAGGGAAGGATGATATTCTTAGACGTTGTGCCCGTGAGGATGAGTATTTATACATACTGCAAGAAGCCCACATGGGTATAGACGGCGGACATTTCTTAGGGGAACTAACAGCTAGAAAGATATTGCAATCAGGCTATTGGTGGCCTACCTTATTCAAGGATGCATCACTTGTTGCAAAAGGATGTGATGAATGCCAACGTTACAAGATCACACAACAAAAGGATAGGATGCTCTACATCCTGTTAAACTGACTCAACCATTTGAAAAATGGGGTTTGAACTTTGTAGGCCTAATTAGTCCGGCAGCTCGTAGCACTCAATCTCGATATATTATCGTTGCCACTGACTATGTGACAAAGTGGACGGAAGCCAGGGTGACACGTAAGGCCGATGCGAAATCAACTGCCAAGTTTCTCTTTGAGAACATTATTACAAGATTTGATTGTCCCTTTGAGATTGTTAGTGACAATGGTACTCATTTTATAAATGGAGTAATAAAAGAACTCACTACCAACTTTATGATAGCTCACCATAAGTCCACAACTTATTATCCACAAGCAAATGGCCAAGCTAAGAGCACCAACAAGACCTTAATCTCTATCTTGACCAAAACGGTGGAAGCTCATCGCACAGATTGGGATTTAAAGCTTACATCAGCTCTATGGGCTTATCGTACTGCGTACAAAGTTGCCATTAACTGCACACCATTTAAGATGGTGTATGGCCAAGAAGCGGTTATGCCATGGGAGTTTGTCGTTCCTAGTCTTCGAGTAGCTTCTCAAGAGGGTTGCGATGGTAACCCCTTAGTTAAGCGATTATATATCCTTGAAAGGCTAGATGAAGAGAGGCAATTAGCTATGCAAAATGCACTTATGGAGAAGATAGGAGGAAGAAATGGTTTGACCGTCACCTAAAGAACAAAGATATCAATGTTGGTGATAAAGTCCTTATGTATGGAGTGCATAACGAAAAGAAAAAGTTGAAATATGTAGGAAAAGGACCATATAGAGTATGTGAGATCACCCCACAAGGAACCATTCGTGTGGAGACTCTTGATGGAGTTAAAACCATTGGATTTCTCAATGGGAGCAAATTTAAAAGGTACTATGATCCTTTAAGCCAAGAGGAGCTACGTGCCATCCATACAAAAAAGGCAGCCAAGGCACAAATAGAATTGAAGAAGATACAAGCTCAAGCTGAGGCTAAGGAGCGACAACAACACATAAGACGAAAATGAGAGGCTAACCTTGGAGTCACACATGCATTCCACATTGAAACCGACGAGGATTGGTTAAACTCTGACACACCTCTACGATACCTTATTAAGCTAAACAGCACCTATGGAAAAGTGTTATATAACGCCTTATTGGACACGGGTGCTAAATATAATCTACTATCATATGGGGTGTGGTGTCAGTTAGGGAAGCCACCTCTATTTGAGAGTATTATCCAAATCAAGGGTGTCAACAAGAAAAAAACTGCGGTTTGTGGAATCTGGCACACTTCTATCAGTTATGACAATGGGGTTGTAGCTCAAGACTTTTTGGTCATGCCTGTTGGAACTATGGAGGGTAAATTAGAACCTAGGACGCACGTGGATGATAGCCACCAAATGCACTATTGATTGGGGGACAGGGGGTGTCACAACCAGAAACCAACTCTTACCCCTACCACTCAAGCCATAGTCCCTGAGATATTGCCTCTTAAGGAAATAAAACCCAAAACATTGCATGTCCAAGAGGTTGAACCATATGTCCCCATAGCCCAACTCCTAGAGCTTCAACTGATATAGCTAAAATAAAGCTCGAGACACACAAGACCAATCCCAATATAACAAAGAAAACATACAAGTGGGTCCCTAAAGCTTATTTAGAGGCCATAGCTAGTGATAAAAAACAGAAGCCTTGTAAGAAACGTCCCACTCGCCCCAAGAAATGTAAAGAAACGTTGTGTTGGATTCCTAAAAAACTATTGGAAGCCCAAGGCTACTATGAAGGAAATGATCAAATCTGGGTGCCAAAACGTAAATTGTGCTCTTACTTGTCACCGGGCCCATGTGAGCTCAATCTTGTGGCTCCAAAACAAATTGAAGATCGCGGAAAGGAAAAAATCACGGAATGCTACATACCCGCTCCAGAGCTAGTTTGGGTACAAATATTTGTTCCACCTAGCTCAGGAACAGGGAAATCAAATGAAGCTTCTTTCTCTTCATGTAGTTCCTATATGGAAATAGAAGCTTCGGCACAGCCTCCACCTACCATTGTACATATCCATACAAGCAAGAAAAAGTTTGCACCTCCCGTTGTAAGTTCACCACCTACAACAATGTTGCAAATAAAATCATGGGAGAGTACCTTACCACCCTTGCAACTAGATGAAACGCATAGGGCGGTCAAAAACTATTGGTTAAAGCCTTCACCTATAACAACTTGGAACAACTGGTTTTAAAGGGTGATGACATTATTCCAAAAGGTATGATCTACCCAAGGAAGGGGGGAGTGTTTGCTGACATCCATCATTCACTTGCTTCCCTCTCAACCTTCCTCCTTGACCTCTTAATCTCCAATCTTAGGGAATGTATATATAAAGCCCTATACTCACAAAAACAAGATAAAAAAGTAAAAGATCAAGAGCCATAACACAAAATCATAAAAACACATTATGCACAAGAACATGACCCTTGTAATATTTGCACTCTAACCATCATCTATTTGCGTGTACAGATATGGCTAGTACGCTAGAGTCATCCACTCCTGCCTTGGGTGAGAGGTACTGTCATAATAATCAATATCTAATTCTCCTAAATTATTTTCTCATGTTAAACTGATCATTTAATATGGGGAAGTGCCAGGGGAGAAAAACCTAGAATATTGGTTTAGCTAGCAGACCAGCCCCAGTAGGGATCCAAAGGAGGTAAAATAGGGATCCAAAGGGGGGTCCATGTGCAACAATGGGCTAAAAAGACCCTAAGGTTCAGCCCATTAAGACTTCCAAAATGCTAAGGTTCCAAAATTCAAAGGTTGTGTCCAAAGGTCAACCTTAAGGGAATTGGATACTTTGTGTGTGAACAAAAAAGTCTTTTGCAATCCCTACTTAGGAGGGGGCGAGCCTTTCTTGTAGGGGATGAGAGAGAAAGCCTCACACACACACACACACACAAGCTGCCTTTACACAAAGGGAATGAGGGACACATGTCAGCTCCCTAGCCCAGATGTCCACAAGGTGTACCCAATTCCTATTGGATGGCCTTGGAGGTGGACCAATGATAATTAGGATAGAGTAAATCTAGTTTAATTAATTTAAAAAACACTTAATAAAAGAACCAATGAGAATTAAGTCCTCTAGAAGACTATTGGACAGTCTCCCAAGGGGTCCAATGAGCATTCAGCAGCCCAATGGCTTGCCTTGAAGGAGTACGAGCGGAAGTGCGACGCGAGAGAGAGTGCGAGAAGAAGAGCACAACGATATGGTGAACTCGCTCTACTGTAATGTGTAGAGCATAGTGAGTTCTTATTAGGTTTTTAGAAAAGAATATATGTACATACCTGGCGGCCCGCCCACTTACTGGGCGACCACATTGGGCTTTATACCCCAACAACCTCCCACTTAAAGTCCAATGTGGTACTTTAAGTGTGGCCCTATTCTTGCCCGTAGGCAATAAGGATACTGCGGGGAGAGATGTACGTGTAGCAAAGAGAACCTAGAATTTGTAGAGAGGATGAATTACTAAGAATGAGAGAGATAGGTTTGGTTAAGGAGATGAGATTAGATACATATATATATATATATGTTGGATTAGAGATGAAAAAGAAAACAACAAGAAATCAAGAAAACATCAATGTAAAACACATTTTACTTGACAAACCCTTCGGCACCATTATTGATGGAGAGAGAAGAAGAGGGGAGAACTCCACTTTGATTGATACGCCAAGTCCAAAACCTTCTTCGATTAAAGTTGATCTTCCAAGGATAGCTTACAAGGATGGCTAGTCTTCTTCCTCTAGGAGAAAGTGTAGGCTTAGGCTTATGTTAATGGCTAAGTACAATTAAGCATTACTACTCACTCCCTCATGAATTCCTCTCATCAATGGCTTCAATTCTTGAGTTCTTTTTAAGGAATAAGAGGTCCCTTGTTATAGGTGAAGGGAACCCCCAAGGTTTTACACAAGAAGAGAGGAGCCAGTGTGAATAGAAACTAGAAAAGTTGGAAATGAGCTGTCCCTACATGATGTGGGCACACTGGGGTCCAGTATTTTTATCATATCTTCTCAACCGTGGCTCCAAATAAAAAAGTAAAAATATGGGAAGAAAATTCAGCTCATTAGCTACGATTTTTATTTTAAAATTGTTTTCCAATTCGGATTGGAACCTTGTGTAAAAAAATCATCAAAATAGGGTCCATTTCTGGCAGCAAAAGTCTTCCTGTGGTCCCCTTAGCTTAGACTTGCATTTGATTCCAAAGGACACCTCATGTCATATGAAAGCATGACATTGCTCATTGACAAAGTTTTGTAATCATGCTTGCAATAATGAATTAAAATAAGTGTATCTTTGAAATCATGCCACCTAGTGTCCCACTAGGATTTGATTCCCTCCTAGTAGCTATTTAAAAAGAAATATAAGAAAAATACATAGAATATATATATATATTGGAGTTTACCCTAGATATAGAATCTAGCTAGGGTGTGAGATTATAATGAGATAGTAGAAATAAAGAATCAATGATTTTTGCCCCAAGTTAAAGAGACGGAGCTATTGATGCTTTTCCCATAGTATTTTCTGATGGTAAAGTAAGAATAGGTTACCCTTGAGATAAATAATAGGATGAGATAGAAAGCATATTATTATACTTAAATATGTATATGTACATTATAGGAAATATAACTATGTATCTAAAAATTTACAAGATAAATCTTGTAGCATGCGTTCCCACAATGTACGTGTCACAGCACGACACCGTGTAAGCCTATGTTCATGGAGAGAAGTCACAATGCGGCGATGCGAAAGAAAGCCTAGGTGTGTCACACAATGCACATGCATACGAAATGGTTGACCCATTTCGACTCTGTTTGGTCGATTTGAGTCGAGAAGCACATAGTAGAAGGATTGTAGCCGTGTAAGCCTATGTTCATGGAGAGAAGGCACAATGTGGGAATGCGAATGAAAGCCTAGGTGTGTATGCTCATCGCTTAAACATGTTGAGGTTATGAAAGCTAGATATAAAAAAAGCAAGAACGGCTTGGTGAAATGCGAGAAAAAAGCCAAGACTACACAAGCACTCAATAACAAGACAAGACGACAAGAAGAGAATCCGCAAAGCAACCATCACATTTCCATAACAAAAATCAAAGTAAGCATGATTAGACAATAATATCGAACAATCTCGCAATGAGTAACACATTCATAATGCCGATCAACAATAGATTCAATGATACAAATTCTTAAAGAGTTTGGCCAAGCAAAAACAGTAAGTAGAACAAGACAAAAATCTTCAATAGGTCTCACCACCTTCAAAATCCATGCTATCAGCTGTGCGTATATGTCGCACGTGTCAATGCAAGGAACTTGCTGATACACTGCGTGCGAGCCACAAATGGCTCCAAGCACACAAGCTTAAACTAGTAAGCTCAAAGATGACGATGGTGTGTCACTCACCGCTCTACGCTTGCTTCGTGGAGGATTCCTCACCGCGAAGAAGAGGGAGATGCCGCTACGCCGCGCTCAACCACCTCGCCGTCGTCGTGCCGATGCAATGCTCGGTTGCACACACACACTCTCTCTCTCTCTCACGCATACACACACACACAAGGAGATGAAGAAGAAGAAGATGGAGATGGAGCAAGAGCACTCTTCAATTGTACAAATGAGAGAATGAGAGAATTTTAGGTTTAGTTGACTTTTATATGAGCTCGCCCCATTCACACTTGGGCGCCCATGCTTGGCCAATTAATCCCTTGAATGTTCCAGTTAGAGTGCGCCTCTCATCGGCGATCACTCTTACCCTTTTTCTATTGGACCGACAAGCCGGTACCTGACTCTACAAGTAAATAATACAACGCCCGTCGTAGGTGATAGGGTGTCCGTGAGGGTTAACATGCCCCCCTTCCTGATGTAGATTCCGTCCTCGGAAGCTATTGAGTTGAAGATCGTTCGTTGAGGTGGATGAGCATTTGAGATGAATTTCCTTAGCCTCTAAAACACAAACACTCCGCTCGTACTAATCTTACCTACCCTCCATCACTTAAGTGATGAGGATCAAAGGTGTTTGATGACATAGGCTTCTATTTCAGTGTACCGGATGTGAATGTTTAGGTCTAGGTCAATGTTTTGACTTTTATTGTACACACTCGTTTGCTAATTGCTCTTGCTCTTTATTATTGTTGTTTTTTGTGAGTATAAGGCTTTATATATACATTCCCTAAGACTAGTGATTGAGAGGTCAAGGAGGAAGGTTGAGAGAGAAGTAAGTGAATGATGACTGTCAACAAACATCCCCCCTTCCTTGGGTAGGTCATACTGTTTGAAATGTGCTCATCACCCTTTGAAACCAATTGTTCCAGTTGATAATAGGTGAGGATTTTTGCCAGTAGTTTTCTATTACCTTAGGTGCCTCATCGAGTTGCAAGGGTGGTAAGGTACTCTCCCAAGATCGAACTTGAAGTGGTTCATCATGTGATTCTTGAACACTGAGGTGTGGATTCCTTTGTAGCTTCATGGAGGTCCACTATTGTAGGTGGAGGCTGTGGAGAATCTTTTACCTCTATGGATGCATTACATGAGGAGCTAGAAGCTTCATGGGACTCCCCTTGTCCTGAGCTAGGTGGAACAATTTGTTCTTTCTTCGGCACCCAAACTAGCTTCGGAGCGGGTGTGTAGCATACTGTGACTTTTTTCTTTCCACGATCGTTGATTCGTTTTGGAGCTACGGGATTGGGCGCACATGGGTCAGGTGACCGGTAAGAACACAATCTACGTTTTGACAGCCAGATTTGATCATTTCCTTGATAGTAGCCTTGGGCTTCCAATAGTCGTTTAGGACTCCATCGCAACATTTTCTTACATTTCTTGGAGCGAGTGGGATGTTTCTTACAAGGCTTTTGTCTTTTAGCACTAGCTATGGTTGCTAAAGAAGCTTTGGGGACCCACTTGTATGTTTTGTTTGTTATATGAGGATGAGTCTTGTCAGAAGCTATATGCATTGCTTCTAGCATATTTAAGGGTATGAGCGGTGGCATTTCTTCCACCTCAGGTGTTACCTAGGTCGTCCCCCTGTTTCCCCAAGTGTCTATGGTTGTTGCTAGGTAGACCCAATCCACCTAGGTCGTCCCCCTGTTTCCCCAAGTGTCTATGGTTGTTGCTAGGTAGACCCAATCCACATTGTCTGACTCAGTCATCCCAGGTAGTACATCCATATAAGGAGAATCTTCCTCAATATCAGTGTCTGCTTTACACGTGTAATAATATTGCAATGGGTCCGAGTGAACTGTGGTGTCAGATCTATGATAAATTATAAACCTGTTCCCTAGAGGATGTGCTCGACCAGTTACAAGATCCACTCGAATGACAGAATCTTGGAACTGCAAGTAGACATGGTTTTTAGACCAGTCATGCACCATTTTTGCTTCCCTCATGAAAGGACGTCCGAAGATTATCTCCGATGCCATAGTGTGTTTGGAGAAATCCATAACAATGAAGGTAATCCTTATTTTATGTCCAAAGACCTTGATCTTGAGATCTTTTAGCATCCCAATAGGTTTAACAATAGACCCATTCGCCATCTTCACTACTATGGTTGTGGTCGCAAGGTGAGGTCTCCCCATAGTTTCCCATGAAGTTTTAGTCACAATGCTAACCCCAGCGCCACCATCAAGGATTCCCTTCACAATTAATCCCTTAGTAGTGATTGGTATGGTCGCATTGGATTCATCACCCTCAAAGTATTGTCCCAACTTGTTAACATGTATTTCTATAACAAGGTTCTCATCTAGGTTGGGTTGTGGATCTAAGTGTTCCTCCTCTATGGGCATCTCCCCAACTCCATCCATCTGTGCAAATTGTGGTAGCCCAAACTTGAATTCTCCATTGAGGAAGGCTCAAAGAGCTGAGACTAGCTCAGGGTCTTTATATAGTTTGGACATGATGGTGGTTCTTACTTCTGAGGACATGAAATCCCATCAATTTGGCAAGGTTTAATGGCACCTTTTGGACTTCAGTCTCTTGATGTGGGGAAGAAGTGATCAAGTAGTCCCTCTGTAAACATTCTTTTCATCAAGAAGTGAGTACGCCCACTTTCCCATGACTTTAAGTCACTTTCTTCTTGGATGACACTAGGTATGGCTAAGGGTCTATGGTCTTGGTGAGGTTGTTGTTGCGTAGGGAACACGATGTCTGTAATGTGGATCTTCCTAGGTGCTAGTTCTAGATCCCTTTGCGTATCTTCTACCAAACTCCTTAATTGCTTGACTCGCTCAATCTCCTCGTAGGGTTTGGATAAGTTCTTATCTTCTTCTTGGATCCTGGCCATTGTGGCTCATGAAGGTCTTCCTTGTTGGTTCTATCTTAGTGGTTGTTTGGGTCTCCATGGTTTCACCTGAATCAGAATCCTCTTCAGCGTCGTTCATATATACGGGGTCGTCACCAGTCCCTATGTTGGTCTTTGAACTAGGGTCTGACTTCGCTGCTTTTTGCAATCTCTTCCTTCGTGTTTTCCTCTTTTTCTAAGATTGGACAATTGATGCCATGTCTCTTTGCTCAAGAATATAGTTTTGTTTTTGGAGCATTGATCGTGTGAGTACGTTTACTGGTACCACATGTGTACTTTGTGATGGCTCCTCGGTAACATCAATCAAGTTTAACGGCGTGATCTTCAGTGCATTTGGATTATTTGGACATTGGGCGATCAAATGATCTATGCCACATCGATTACACATGAGTATTAGCATTGTAGACGTGCTCGCTTGATTAGTTTGCATTAGTGTGGTGTTCTTTTGTAGCCTAATAGGAACTCGGCTACATGATGTGGACCTCCACACTCATAGCATTGAAGAGGTGGTCTCTTAGCAGTGTAATTGATATTTTGGCCTCTTGCCGCAAGAACAGCTACTTGATATACATGTTTGACTTGTTCCCAATAGTCCTCCATGTAGTATTGTGGACTTTCTTCAAGCACATCCATCCCATACGCAATATTAGGATCTATATCTTCCTCAAGGCCTTCCAAACAAGCAATAGATGACTCACAATCCACTTGATTCACAGAAGTGATTCTCGGATGTGGTGGTTGCGGTCCTAACACTGGAGGTGGTGAGGGTGTTGTTTGAACAACATTTTGGTCCCTAGGGACCATGTGTTGTGCTGTTTGTTCAAGAGGTGGGGCTGGCATCAATGCAGGCACTCGAGGTGTGTCTGTCCATGCTAAGGTTGGTCTATTGGCCATCGTGCGCTTAAATACTATGCAATCCTTAGCTTGATGACCATACCTCCCACAGGCATTGCAGTTCCCATTGAATTTTACTCTAAAAGTAGGGCATTCACTGGTACTATGCGGTCCATAGCATACCGAGCACCATTGTTGCTCCCTTCTTGGATACATATATTCAAATGCTTCAAGCGACTTATAAAGTCTCTCACCGACTCTCCTTCCTCTCGTTGGGCTTTCTGGAGCTGAGAGGCTACACCCCAAAGCACTCCCTCTCGTATGTATTCTTTCAAGAGCAGTCTCCTAAGAGTGGTGTAAATCGTTTTTTCTTCCACCCTTAGGGTTCTATACCAATCCCCAGCCTTTCCACTTAAGGTTAGGCTCAAAGCATTGCTCTTATGTAGGTCATTATGTTCACCTAGAGAATCCCATATTTGTTCAAACACTTCGATATGATTTCTCACATCCCTGTCTCCACTAAATTTTTGTGTGAGCTTGGCTATTTGTACTGCCTTACTTCTACGCTCTCTATCAGGCATGTTACGCATATTCTCCGCAATAGATCGACCAATAGCTTGAGAAAATATTGCCAAGTCACCTAAGTGAGCAGGCACCGTGGGTGAAGGCGCTCCAGAGACTACATGTGGAGTAGGTATTGGCATTGGCTTGGCGCATAGGAAGCCCTTGGGTTCCACGTTGGGTACGATGTTGTGCCATGTGGTGGCCCAAAGTTCATATGTGTGGCCCTAGGCATAGCAGACGTTGGATGTGACATGCTAATGCTAGCCGGTATAGTCCCATGGAAATAAGAACTTGGGTGTTGTGGTTGTGGAGCATAGGTAGTTGAGACAATGCAAGGAGTAGAGACTACATGAGTACGAGGACCCATGGGTGTATACGATTGGTACACACTTGTAGGTATTTTTGCAGGCATTGAACTACCATGTATCGGTGCTTTAGTAACAAATGAGGTCCATGGTGTGTTTCTTGGCATGCCCATCATTGGTGTAGACATGGTAGCCGTTGTGTCATCAAGGGAAAGATGAGCTAGACTTGGAAAGGTAAAGATATCACTTGTGGGCTCAGATTGCACCGAGACCGCTGGCGAAACAACATATGGAGGATCCATCGGTCTTACCGAGGGAGTCTCCATTTGCGATAAGGTCGGTTGTTTAGCCTTTCCTGTATCCAAGAATCTCATGAGACCCGTTGAAGGCATGTTGATCCCCTTGTTCTGTCTCTCTAACTCAATCACCCTATGGATGACCTCACAAACTCTTTGTTGTTGATCCTCTTCACTAGTAGCACCCATTGTGAATTGTAGGAAATCTAGCCAACCCAACTGATAGGTGTGACCTGTGTATAGGTCGGTCAAAGTTTTCGTTTGTAGTTCGTACTCCCAGTTCTCATTTAGGAACACTCCATCTAGGATTGAGGTGCTAGGGGTGTCCTTTGAGCTAGATGCAATGTTGCTTTCTAGGGGTTGGCCCTTAGCGATTGCTAAGTCAGGAGCACTCGATTGCTCTCTTAGCAAGGATATTGACATAGGGGCTTTCGCTTTTAACTCTCTTCGTTGCTCCGCCTTATGTAAGCTCTCGACTTCCTTTTCCCTCGCTGCAAGGATATATCGCTCAACCTCTTGAACTTCCGCAAAGCTTTTACCATCGGGTAATATGACCTCGGAGGGAAATAACTCTGAAGAGTAAGGAGGTGTAGTGAATGAAGTATTCACGTGCACATTCTCTAACGGTATAGGGTCTACGTTGGTCACGAATGGAGAATTTACTTCCCCACCCCCCTCATTTACATCATCAGCTCCATGTTCAGAGCTAGTGGCTCTACTAAAGGTTTCCTTCAGGCGGCTAAGCACGCTACCGTGGGCCCATGGCATGCATGTCTTGGCTTGAGCTATCGGGATTAGGCATTGGGAAACCCTCCATGACGTTGTTGTCAAAGGAAGAGTCACTAGCCGCTATGTTTGGGTCTTGGTTTGTACTACCTTGGGTCCCCGCCGAGGACCCGGAACATAAAGTAGTTGGATGTTGAGAACTCGCGTAAGTCAAAATTCTCTTTAGTTGCTCTGTCTTTAGCACACGACCAGAGCGCAGATGCATGTGCCTTTGGCACCCTACAAGCGTCGACGAATAACCTCGAAGGTTAACCGCTTACCTTTTTTAAGCGTCTGTTTTCACTCGTGGTTTTTACGTTTTTAATTTTTTCTAAGTTTGATTTTTTTTATTAAAGTGTGTGATAGCTTGAAACGAGCGTATCACTTAGAGGGTCGATGTGTGATTTACAGCACAATTTTCGAGCATCTGAAGTTCCGTTGGTCCTCAAAAAATCGATTTTTAGCTACGTGTGAAGCTAAAATTCGTATTTTTAAAAGGTGACTGAGGCCTAGTGACTGAGGCCTAGGCCGAGGGAAACTTCTCATCTCTTCACTTCTCTCATATCTACATTTCTCACATGCTATCCTAGATGAATAACTCACATGATGATAATTTCTATCGCTTTCACTCTGTACGATTTATTAGAATTAACGTATGGATTAGCCGTAATATACACTTTCAACAACGTATAGTGTTTCTCTTTGGCCCAGAAAGACTCAATGAAATACTTCTATCACCGGATCCCATCATACTACCTCTCATAGACTATAACTTTTCATTTGATGTAAGCGTAGTTATCTTGCTGTGAACCAAGAGGATTTGTACACACAATTAATCCCAATCACTAGACAAAATATATATATTATGGTAAGCACAAAACTAAAATTCCAAAGAACAATTTGTAGCCTATTTGGTCAGCCATTAACTCATCTATTAACCCTTTAATACTACCCATGATACGATATGACCATAGCCTTGATGTTTTCATCTTTGTGTTGTTTTGACATTCTCTTTTGTGTTCTTTCTTTGTGTGTGTGAGTGCAAGAGAGAAAGAGTGGGTCTTCTTTGATTGCACTTCTTTCCAAACCCTAGTTTTCATGGCATCTATGGTTTAACTCCTTCATATAGTTTCTGTTGAGTTCTCTCACAAACTCTCACAGCCATAAGCCCGGTGCTTTCCTGGCAAGACCGCAAATTTCTTGACATATTTTTGGTGAACCCGACGTGAAGAAGCCGGGGCGAGAGTACATAAAGATGGCTAGCAAAGTGGAGCAGCTATATGCTGAAATGAAAGAGCTTGCAGACAGATGCAAATGGCTTGAAGAAGAAGACCGGATTCAAAAAGCGATTGAAAGCGCTAGGCAATCCGTATATAATGAGCTTAACATATTCGAAGGCTATGATCCAGAAGGATATCTTGAGTGCTATGTGACAGAGATGGGGCTTCAAGCAATTCCAGAAGCTCGGATGATTGCAGCATTTGTTGAACTTGTGAGTGATGATTTCAAGCACCAAGTTCAAGACTATGCAAGTGTATATGCAAGCAACTGGGGTGAGTTTTCTACAGCTATAACACAGGTATGCTTGGAACATCAAGACCAAGAGATGGAGCAGAGTGGAAGTGGATGACCAGCTAGAGTTGGTGTCTCCTGTAAGCCATGCAAGTGTAAACACATCCATACAGGCTAATTTAGAAGCAGTAATAGATGCATATCTTTTGCAAGATGCAAATTTATTGTATGTAGATGAAGTAGACATAGTGAAAGCTATTTATGCACGTTTGGGTCTTGTAACCTTCGTATCTCAAGATAATGACTCTCATGATGCTATCCAAGCACCTGAAACGGCTCAAAGCGACTTAGAGGATGATGCAAACTCGTCGGCTATGATAGATGATTTGGACGCTCCTTTTGATTCGTTTGAAGATGCACATGAGTGTATATACAAGGATGAGGATGCTATGGTTTTGATAGAGGATGTGAAGGGAAAGCAGGTGGAAGACGGCTATATTAGTGATGTGCTACAATCTACTTTTGAGCAGATCCAGGAACTTTTACCAAGTTTGGAAGAGTCGGATGTCTACGCTGAAGACATATACCAGGAAGAAGAAGTCATTATCAATGCTTTCCTATGCGAGTTTGATGCATGTGGTACTACCCAAATGGATATGCCTAGCTGCAAAAGTGCTAATTTAGAGGGGGTGGCTGAAAATCTCTTCCTTTGTGAGTATAGCTATGCTAGTAGCATTGCGGATTGTGAAGTACCTCAGCTAGACGAGGTGGAAGAAGAGGAGTGCATTGACAGAGTAATATGTATGTCTTGTATATATACGGTAGCAGATGTGATGCAGATGACTCATGAAATTGTGCCTTATTTAGATCTAGATGCAGCAAGCTTTCACAATTCCATGGTAGAGGAAGGAATGACAAATGCAAATCTCTGCATGAGGATTGGGGTTCTGCGAATGAAGCTATGAATCTTCAAGATTCACAAATCAAAGATAGAGAAGTGTTTGGGAATGCTATACAGGTTGAAGTGACATCAGAGGATAGAGTAGAAGAGCAAGAAACCTCTTCGAATATGGTCTGTGATTGGGGTGATATTTCTGATCTGTGTGAAGATGCAAAAGATGCTTGCCATAAAGTGCCTACTATACAGGGTTGTAAGAATTTCGGTTGCCTGCAGGTATGCAAACAATATCTGAGGCATAAAAGGGATTTAGGTCTTGTGTCACAGGGTATAAATTGCAAGCAGGTTTGTGAGCATCTATCTGCTATGGATAGGAAGGGTATACATGAAGATGCCTTGAAGCACGAAGAGGATGCTAGCTCTATGCTGACACCAGAGTCATGTAATGAAGAAGGGTTCTCCCTAGATGAGTGGAGACATGATTCAATTGAAGATAATTTAGGGATGGGTCAAAAAGGAAGAAGGGGTGAAGATATTGTGTCAAAGACTAACTCCAAGGAGGTTTTTGAGCAGTCGGTTACAAGTGACCAGGAGCATACCTACCAGGATGATTTGGAAAGGGAATTAGACACCATATTTGAGAGGTATGCAAAGTTTTATGATGTAAAGCTGGAGAGGTATTTTGTAGAAGGTGAGAGAATTGATAAGAGGTTTACCATGCATATTTCTGAGGTTTCTCTTGATGTTGAGAAAGGCTATCTAGAGGATTCTTCTGAGAATGAAGATGCAGATTCAGACTTCTATGCGAAAGAGGTACATATGGATTTACAGGTTGGTGAGAAGGTTGAAGTGCAGTTTCACAAATCTTTCGAGTATATTACAGGAAGCCTGGAAGTATTTTTTGAAGAGGAGGATGAGGAACTTATGTCTCTTCTTCATGAAGATTTTGCGCATAATGGAGATTTGTTACAGATGTTTTGGAGACAGATGTACATAACAATTCCTTCTGATTCGAAAGGAATTAAAAGATGCGGAGAATCTCAATGCTTAGTACAATACAAGTTTTTGAGTTACCCATATGATCTTGGAGGACGTCATGGGATGACAGGGGATACAATTGCTTTCAGAAGTTACCATGAGGCTGGCACATGCCAGAGGATGTGCAGGTTTAGAGGGGGCGGATGTCGTGCTGTGACACGTACATAGTGGGAACGCATGCTACAAGATTTATCTTGTAACTTTTTAGATACATAGTTATATTTCCTATAATGTACATATACATATTTAAGTATAATAATATGCTTTCTATCTCATCCTATTATTTATCTAAAGGGTAACCTATTCTTACTTTACCATCTGAAAATACTATGGGAAAAGCGTCAATAGCTCCACCTCTTTAACTTGGGGCAAAAATCATTGATTCTTTATTTCTACTATCTCATTATCATTTCACACCCTAGCTAGATCCTATATCTAGGGTAAACTCCAATATATATATATTCTATGTATTTTTCATATTTTTCTTATATTTCTTTTTAAATAGCTACTAGGAGGGAATCAAATCCTAGTGGGACACTAGGGGGCATGATTTCAAAGATACACTTATTTTAATGCATTATTGCAAGCATGATTACAAAACTTTTTGAAGGAGCAATGTCATGCTTTCATATGGCATGAGGTGTCCTTTGGAATCAAATGAAAGTCTAAGCTAAGGGGACCACAGGAAGACTTTTGCTGCAAGAAATGGACCCTATTTTGATGATTTTTTTACACAAGGTTTCAATCCGAATTGGAAAACAATTTTAAAATAAAAATCCTAGCTAATGAGTTGAATTTTTTGCTCATACTTTTGCTTTTTTATTTAGAGCCACGGTTGAGGAGATATGATCAAAATACTGGACCCCAGTCTGCCCACATCATGCAGGGATAGCTCATTTCCAACTTTTCTAGTTTCTATTCACACTGCCTCCTCTCTTCTTGTGTAAACCCTTGGGGGTTCCCTTCACCTATAAAAGGGGACCTCTTATTCCTTGAAAAGAACTCAAGCAGTCAAGCCATTGATGAGAGGAATTCATGAGGGAGTGAGTAGGAATGCTTAATTGTACTTAGCCATTAACATAAGCCTAAGCTTACACTTTCTCCTAGAGGAACAAGACTAGCCATCCTTGTAAGCTATCCTTGGAAGATCAACTTTAATCGAAGAAGATTTTGGACTTGGCGTATCAATCAAAGTGGACTTCTCTCCTCTTCTTCTCTGTCCATCAATAATGGTGCCGAAGGGTTTGTCAAGTAAGATGTGTTCTACATTGATGTTTTCTTGATTTCTTGTTGTTTTCTTTTTCATATCTAATCCAATATATATATATATATATCTAATCTCATCTCCTTAACCAAACCTATCTCTCTCATTCTTAGTTAATCCATCATCTCTACAAAGTCTAGGTTCTCTTTGCTACAGGTACATCTCTCCCCGCAGTATCCTTATTGCCTACGGGCAAGAATAGGGCTTGGGAGGGAAACTTCTCATCTCTTCACTTCTCTCATATATACATTTCTCACATACTATCCTAGATGAATAACTCACATGATGATAATTTCTATCCCTTTCACTCTGTACGATCTATTAGAATTAACGTATGGATTATCCGTAAAATACACTTTCAACAACGTATAGTATTTCACTTTCGCCCAGAAAGACTCAATGGAATACTTCTATCACCGGATCCCATCATACTACCTCTCATAGACTATAACTTTTCTTTTGACGTAAGCGTAGTTATCTTGCTATGAACCAAGAGGATTTGTACACACAATTAATCCCAATCACTAGACAAAATATATATATTATGGTAAGCACAAAACTAAAATTCCAAAGAACAATTTGTAGCCTATTTGGTCAGCCATTAACTCATCCATTAACCCTTTAATACTACCCATGATACGATATGACCATAGCCTTGATGTTTTCATCTTTGTGTTGTTTTGACATTCTCTTTTGTGTTCTTTCTTTGTGTGTGTGAGTACAAGAGAGAAAGAGTGCGTCTTCTTTGATTGCACTTGTTTCCAAACCCTAGTTTTCATGGCATCTATGGTTTAACTCCTTCATATAGTTTCTGTTGAGTTCTCTCACAAACTCTCACAGCCATAAGCCCGGTGCTTTCTTGGCAAAACCGCAAATTTCATGACATATTGTTGGTGAACCCGACGTGAAGAAGCCGGGGCGAGAGTACATAAAGATGGCTAGCAAAGTGGAGCAGCTATATGCTGAAATGAAAGAGCTTGCAGACAGATGCAAATGGCTTGAAGAAGAAGACCGGATTCAAAAAGCGATTGAAAGCACTAGGCAATCCGTATATAATGATCTTAACATATTCGAAGGCTATGATCCTGAAGGATATCTTGAGTGCTATGTGACAGAGATGAGGCTTCAAGCAATTCCAGAAGCTCGGATGATTGCAGCATTTGTTGAACTTGTGAGTGATGATTTCAAGCACCAAGTTCAAGACTATGCAAGTGTATATGCAAGCAACTGGGGTGAGTTTTCTACAGCTATAACACAGGTATGCTTGGAACATCAAGACCAAGAGATGGAGCAGAGTGGAAGTGGATGACCAGCTAGAGTTGGTGTCTCCTGTAAGCCATGCAAGTGTCAACACATCCATACAGGCTAATTTAGAAGCAATAATAGATGCATATCTTTTGCAAGATGCAAATTTATTGTATGCAGATGAAGTAGATATAGTGGAAGCTATTTATGCACGTTTGGGTCTTGTAACCTTCGTATCTCAAGATAATGACTCTCATGATGCTATCCAAGCACCTGAAATGGCTCAAAGGGACTTAGAGGATGATGCAAACTCGTCGGCCATGATAGATAATTTGGACGCTCCTTTTGATTCGTTTGAAGATGCACATGAGTGTATATACAAGGATGAGGATTCTTTGGTTTTGATAGAGGATGTGAAGGGAAAGCAGGTGGAAGACGGTGATCCGAGCCTATCACAAATTTTTGTTTTTCATATTTTGTTGGTTTTCCTTGCTTCTAGAGGTTTACAATAAAAGAAAGAGTGAGAACAACCTCTTGGAAAAATTTAAAAAAAATGATTTTTTCTTGACTAGTTCACCGGAGGTGAAAGGTAGAGGGAGAACCTAGTGGTAAAGGGAAGGGAATATATGTAAATGTGAAAAGAAAAGATATGATGTGGTTGTGGAGCCATGCACCCATGATTCAAGGGTCATGAGTGGCTCATATCATCATGGCTTTGGAGCCATATGATGATTCAAACAAATGGGACCCAAGTGGAAGACTTGGTAAAGGAAGAAACCAGGCACATGGTTTTGTTGAATTTTTAAAAAATACTTCCACTCCGATCCAAGAAAAGTTGTCTTCATCAAAGTTGTAACCGACGGGCTGAAGATTCTGGCCATATTTTTTTAATAATTTTTGCATCTACGGTCTAGGAGATATGGCCAAAATGGTGGACGGCAGTTTTTTCAACTGTGGTGGAGACCACCCCCCTACCTTTACACACACACACCCTTCCTTTTCCACATTGAGACCTTCTTGAAAATCAGCCATTAGTCTTCTCACCCTCCTCTCCTTCCTCCTCTCTCTCAAGCTCAAAAACCCATCAAAGTTCCTCTTCTCATCACCTCTCAAGTCATACTTAATCTTGTTGTAATTCATAAGTTCTCATTCAACCCCTTTCTATTATTACTAGATATGTATTGATTTTATGTAGATTCTTACATTTTAAAATAAGGAAGCTCTTGGACTCAAGCTATGGAGGAAGGAGTGAAGACAACACAAGTGATGATGGAGCTAATTGGTCAACAAATCACTTGGAAGGAGCTTCTTCATTGGTTGAATGTCCCTAATCAAGCTTCATTTGTACAAATTACACTTGGATCTTAACCTCACTCCTAATCACTCTCTTTCCTATATAAAGAGGCCTTCCCCTTTGTAATTTCAAGCCTCCCTCAGCCCCATTGAGCCTTTGTATCACTCACCATGAGCCCATAGGCCCATTCATTCACTCTATTCTTGCACATCCTAGAGTGAAAATTGTTTCATGCTAGTAACCTCTCCTCCTCTTACTTATGTTAATTAAGAGAAATGTTTTATATGCGTGTGAGAGTGCTTGATGTGATCTTGGCTAATCCTTGAGTGATTGTTTGGTAATCTATATGCTATTTGTGTTGGGAGTGTTTGAAGTCATCCATTCCTTGTACACACACCACGGTTAATGCTTCATTCATAGTGATCTATCTCTCTCTCTCACTCACTCTCTTTGTGTAGCGGTCCTAGTCCACGCTTCCAAGACTAGGTGGTGCCCTCATCTCATTTCCCTTGTGGCGCAATGGAGTTTGTTCTGGTGTAGAGGCCACCATTCCAAATTTCCTTCGTCATAAATTGGTGCCCCCACGGAGGAGTTCTCAAGCAGCGCTCTATCAATCCTATGAAGGAAGATCCATCAAATTCTCCGAGACTTCCACTATGGTCTCCCCAAGAAGCTCGAGAAAAGAAGCGTCTTTATCTACAAACGGCACGTATGCGGGTAAAGAGAGTTAACTACACACACCCTTCTTTGCTTCAAGGAAAATCTTGTAGTCGTCAAGTCCCTAGGTCAAAAAACTGTGTTGAGTGCTTTGTGGCTAGTGTGAAGACACTTCCTTTGAAGCCTCGACTTCAGGTGGTGAAAGCACTCTCAAACTCGGGTATTAACAAGTTTTTGGAGGGGGAGCTACACATCAATGGGGTGCGGTATTGGCAAGAGGCTACATATGGTGATGCACTCCAACTACTACTAGCAAGAAGGCTCAAGGGGGTTGAGAGGGTAGCCATCAAACCCTATGAACTCTACAAAGCTGAAGATGGTCACACCAAAGCTAGGCTAATCACTGGTGAGCAAATTCTTCGCATCTCTCAAATGGTGGGATCCAAGAGAGCTCAACTTCAATGAAGTGCTTCATGGAAGGTTGTAATTAATGCACCAATGAATAATCCCATTTTCCACAACTTTCAATCAGTTCAGAATATTAGGGTGAATGTGCGCATTGATAGAAATATTTTTTTCCAACAAAGATTGGTCTTCTATTTTGGAGCTGAGAGGTTGAGAGAGATATTGTTGTTCCCTGACCCTATAATATTTCCTATTTTGGAGTATAATGTATCTTTTGATGTTCACATCTTCATCTTGCTTTAAGCATACTCCATGAATCATAGGGAGTTATATGGACCTTTCCAACCTCTTGCTAGACAAACTGTGCATATAATAGCTAGCACAAAGCTTAGGTTCCAAAACATCATAAGGGACTTACTAGGCCCTCGTCGTCTAGCTGAGATTAATGCATCTATCAATCCATTTATTCTACCCTTAATAAGATATGATTTGAGCCTAGACGTTTTTATCTTTGTGCTGTATTGAGAGGAAGGCAACCCACTTTTATGATGGCTTTCCCAAATTTTTTTGGGCGTAGTGGGGAAAATGCTGGGGATTTTTTGGATAACTTGGAGATGGCTTTCCTTGTCTCCGGGAGGGATGACGAAGCATTGAAATTGAGAGCTTTTCCTTTGGTGCTCAAAGAAGAAGCTAGGGTATGGTTCCAGGCTCTAGATCCAACCCAAAGAATTGATTGGGAGGGATTGAAGGTGGCTTTCCTACGAAGATTTCAACGAGCCAATTCGGCAGAAGAACTATGGCAACGGCTTCTGTCCCTTCATCAAGTTGACCCTCATGGTTATGCAACCTATGAGGAAGGTTTTCTGAAACTTTGGGGGCAATGGTCAGACTCACTAAACCCTGGTGAACGAGCTCCCAATTGCCTCCAAAAGGATCGATTTATCTCAGGTTTGTACCCCTTGCTAAGGGAGAAGGTAAAGGGCAAATTTCCAAATGCTTTTGAAGATGCCTTAAGAATTGCTAGGGAAAAGAATAGAAAGATTCTCTATCAAGCCCAAGCTGGCCAGCTAGCTTTGGGAGGCAATATCACAACTATGGAAGCTTCTCACATACCTCCAAATGTGCCTAATGCACCAGACCTCAATAGAGGTCAACAAGAAGATATGCTCCAACAAATAAACAATCTCACAATCCAGCTAGAGGGGTTGAGAGTAAATCTTGTGCAGGGTGCAAGAAGGCCTATTGAGGGAAATGGTGGGAATCGGCCACCAATGCGACGTCAAGCAAGGGAAATGTTGTGTTACAATTGTGGGGAAATTGGCCACGGCATGTATAATTGCCCTCATCCCAGAAGATATGACTACCCTGTCAGAGGTCCTCGACAACAAGTAAGTCCACCCCGTGCTAGAGCTCAAGCACAAGAGCAACCGCAACCTCAAATTTTGCAGCCACCTCGTGCTCAAGCTCAAGCCCCTGCTACTCAACCAAATGTGAGCATCATAAGGATGGAGGAGGTCCTCAAGGGCAGAAGCAACCAGGAAGAAATAGCTAAAGGGAAGATGAAGATAGATGAAGTGGCTACAATGCCTATCAAACGTGTGCGTGTCCAAGATGAAGTAGGTAAAGAAACAAGCAAGGATGCAAGCAATGAAGCAAGTACATCTCGGGCAACTAAAGATGAAGCCAAGAAGAGAAAGACCCGTACTAGGTCTCAAATTGACATCTCTGATTTCCCTATGGGATCTCGGACACAACCTTATGACTTGACAACTGATGTGAGTTCTCAAGGACCAAAGATTACTTGGCCACAACTACTTCATATCTCCCCAAAGCTTCGACGACAATGGTCAAAAATGGTGAGCACGAGGGCAAAGCGAAGTAAGCTAGTAAGTGTAATCAAAGCATATGGTCTCAAGGATATAGTGCCTTTGGTGGAGGCTCAAATCAAGGGACAACGGATTCCAAAAACTTACATTGACAGTGGAGCAGAGGTTTGTGTCATGACAGAAAAGCTAATGCATCAATTGGGTTTAGAGGTAATGGAATCATCAAACTTTAGGGCAAAAATGGCCAATAATGTCTCTGTCACTTGTGTGGGTGTAGTGAAAGCTTTGAGAGTTTCTGTTTTTGGAATCACTACAGAGGTTGATGCTTATGTGATGCCAGTAAAGGGAGAAGGATACCCCCTTATTTTAGGACGACCTTGGCTCATGGGTATAGGAGCTAGGCAAGATTGGGCAACAGGAGACTTGGAGTTGAGGCCTCGCATGGGTGGCCATAGTCGGAAGGTGGTTTATAACCTAAAGAATGGGCGACAAGAGAACCTTGAACTAGAGACGTCAGCTGATGAGTGGAGCTCAAGTGGATGCTCCTCATCCATGGACGAGGAAGAGAGTTCAAGTGAAGAGAGTGATAGCACTCTCGAAGTCATGGGCGTCACCATAAAGGAAACTACCTCATCAGAAGACAACCCAAGGATCCAAATGAAGAATGTGTGGGATGCCAGCCTAGAGGAGATGTTATCCAAGGATATAAAGGAAGAAGAAAAGGAGGGTTATGTAAATGTTCTCAAGAAGCATGCATCATTGTTTATTTCTGATTACACTCACATTACAGGTGTCACTGCAGTGAAGCATCATATCCATCTAAAAGAAGGGAGCAAGCCAGTAGTACAAAAACTAAGAAGATTAGGAGTTGTGCAACAAAATGCACTGTTGTCTGAGGTGAAGAGACTCTTAGAAGCAGGATTCATATACCCAGTAGAAGATTCAGAATGGGTCTCCCCAGTAGTGGTGAGGCCAAAGAAGAATGGTAAATGGCGAGTGTGCGTGGATTACAAGCCACTAAATGCTGCAACAAAGAGGGACCACTTCCCTCTCCCATTTCAAGATGAGATTCTAAATGAAGTAGCAGGCCATGAGAGATACACAGTGTGTGATGGCTACTCTGGCTACTTCCAAATACGCATTGCAAAGGAGGACCAGAAGAAGACTACTTTCATCACACCATGGGGATGTTTTGCATTTCGAGTCATGCCTTTTGGTCTCACCAACGCTCCAGCCACCTTTCAACGATTCATGAACATGGTCTTCCAACCTTACTTTGGTAAGTCCATAAGGGTTTTCATAGATGACTTTTGTATTTACAGCTCCAAAAGTATGCATCTCGGCAAGATTGATGAAGGATTTACTCGTTTAGCTAAGCTTGGGTGGACAACTAAACAAGGACAAATGTCACATTGGGGAAAGCAAGGTTACACTATTAGGGCATGTAGTGTCCATTGATGGAATCGAGGTAGATCCTGAAAAGATAGAAACATTGCTAAATCTACCTTCCCCAACTTCCATCAAACAATTAATCTCCTTCTTGCAAAAGCTAAGATATTTGAGTAGATTCATACACTTACTCTCCCAAGTGATATTTCCTCTACAACAGCTGACTCGTCAAGAGACGCTTGTTTGGAGTGAAGAAAGTGAAGGGCATTTTAGAGAGATTAAAAAAATGTTAGGGTCACTCCCTGTAATCCTCCAACCTTGTTGGGAAGAAACATTCTTTGTAAACCCTAGTGTGGGAGAAGAAGCCATTGGTCCTGCCCTCCTACAAAAAGATCCAAAAACCTCCTTTATGAGGCCTGTGTATTTTGCTAGCCGCCTCATGGAAAACACAGAGAAGGCCTACACCCTAATGGAACAGCTAGTGTTAGCTCTCATGTTTGCGGTAACCAAATTTCGGCCATACTTGCTGCCGAAGAGGTTTGTAATTATCACTGTGGAGGATATGTTTCCCTATGCACTACAACATATGGAAATCTCTGACAAAATAGCAAAGTGGGTGGTGCGACTTCAAGAGTTTGATTATACAATACAGGTTGAAAGAACAACTCGAGCATGCTTAGCCGACATTTTAACAAACAAGTGCTATGAAAAAGTTTGCCATTTGAAGAGAAAGGAACTTCCGCCACCTCCAGCTCTAGAGGCTTTGGTCAATGCTTATAGCCTCTACTTTGATGGAGCATACAAGAGAACCAAGGATAAGGCAGCTGCAGGCATCGTGGTCTTATCCCCATTGGGAGAGAGGATCCATGGTGAAGGGATCACTCTAGAAGATGTCCACTCCAACAATGAAGCAGAATATCATGCTCTAATTCATGGCCTTTGTTGGTGCCTCGATAATTCAATTAAGAGATTAAACGCTTTTGGTGACTCCATGCTTTTGGTAAGGCAAATGCAAGGTACATGGGCTTGCAAAAATGCCCGTCTCTCTACTAAAATGAGAGAAGCAAAAGCTCTTATGAGGAGATTTAGGGAGGCACAAGTACATCATGTACCAAGAGACCAGAACAAGGATGCAGACCACCTAGCATCATCAAAGTTAAATGAGTCAATAGTGGGAGCAGTGGCCATCAAACTTCCACTTCAGCAAGGCAAGGAGGACTTGGAAGATATTATGCACATTCTGGAGCAAGGAGAGGCTCCTAAACACTTGAATGCAGGGGAAAGGCGATGGTTAGCTAGGAAGGCTACCAGGTATCGCATAGTAAATGATGACTTGTATTGTCTTGGTAAGGATAGTGTGCTTAGGAGAGTTCCTTTGAAGAGTGAAATTGAAGAGATTTTAAAAGCTTGTCACGATGATATGTGTGGAGGACACTTTGCACACGACGTCACTAGTAGAAAGGTTCTACAAGCTGGGTTTACTTGGCCAAGTCTTCATCGTGATGTCAAATATTGGTGTCAAACATGTGATGAATGTCAGAAAGCAGGACCACGACGGCTCATAGCTGAACCTCAGAACCCAATAAAGGTATATGGGCCCTTTGAGAAGTGGGGAATTGATGCCATAGGGCCTCTACCACGCACTCAGTCAGGTAAAGAGTACATCATCATGGGAGTAGACTACATGACTAGATGGGCTGAGGCTATGCCGACCAATAGAATTACTGCTAAGGATGTGAGTCAGTTCATCTTTGACCACATTTGTTGCCGGTTTGGCACCCCTCTTGAAATACTATCTGATAGAGGACCAGGGTTTAGAGCAGACTTGGTAGGAGAACTCATGAAGAAGCTAAATATTCAGCATCAACACTCTACTCCTTACTACCCTCAGTGCAATGGTCTGGTGGAAAAGGTAAATGGAATCATTTGCAAAATTCTCACCAAACAGGTACATGCCAGGCGCCAAGATTGGGACAAACACCTGAATGGAGCTCTATGGGCCTATAGAACCTCCTTCAAAACCACATTAGGGTACACACCCTTTCATTTGGTTTATGGAAAGGAGGCGCTTTTGCCCATTGAAGTGAAGTTAACAAGTCTTCGAATATTGGGTAGCCAGGTAGGCTCTCAAAAGGAGAAAGTACATCAAAGGATCATGGATCTAGAGAGGCTGCAATTGGATCGTGAAGAAGCCATCAACCACTATTCTCAAGAAGCAGAGAAGCGCAGAGAAAAGTTCAACAAAAAGCTAGCATCCAAAGACATCAAAAAGGGATCTCTGGTGCTTCGATATGACAATCGCTTCGACACTCGTAAGGATGGAAAGTTTCTTTTCCGATGGGAAGGCCCGTTCTTGGTCACCAAAAAGTTCAAAAATGGCTCTTACAGACTTCAAGACATTGATGGTAAAGTGCACAAGACCAGGACAAATCGATGGCGTCTAAAGCCTTATCACATCAGGATAAGGTCAGCTCAAGATCAAAGAAAGTAGGCTAGAGGCATAAATACCCCTAGCCAGGTTTGGGGGGGCTATGATCCGAGCCTATCACAAATTTTTGTTTTTCATATTTTGTTGGTTTTCCTTGCTTCTAGAGGTTTACAATAAAAGAAAGAGTGAGAACAACCTCTTGGAAAAATTTAAAAAAAATGATTTTTTCTTGACTAGTTCACCGGAGGTGAAAGGTAGAGGGAGAACCTAGTGGTAAAGGGAAGGGAATATATGTAAATGTGAAAAGAAAAGATATGATGTGGTTGTGGAGCCATGCACCCATGATTCAAGGGTCATGAGTGGCTCATATCATCATGGCTTTGGAGCCATATGATGATTCAAACAAATGGGACCCAAGTGGAAGACTTGGTAAAGGAAGAAACCAGGCACATGGTTTTGTTGAATTTTTAAAAAATACTTCCACTCCGATCCAAGAAAAGTTGTCTTCATCAAAGTTGTAACCGACGGGCTGAAGATTCTGGCCATATTTTTTTAATAATTTTTGCATCTACGGTCTAGGAGATATGGCCAAAATGGTGGACGGCAGTTTTTTCAACTGTGGTGGAGACCACCCCCCTACCTTTACACACACACACCCTTCCTTTTCCACATTGAGACCTTCTTGAAAATCAGCCATTAGTCTTCTCACCCTCCTCTCCTTCCTCCTCTCTCTCAAGCTCAAAAACCCATCAAAGTTCCTCTTCTCATCACCTCTCAAGTCATACTTAATCTTGTTGTAATTCATAAGTTCTCATTCAACCCCTTTCTATTATTACTAGATATGTATTGATTTTATGTAGATTCTTACATTTTAAATAAGGAAGCTCTTGGACTCAAGCTATGGAGGAAGGAGTGAAGACAACACAAGTGATGATGGAGCTAATTGGTCAACAAATCACTTGGAAGGAGCTTCTTCATTGGTTGAATGTCCCTAATCAAGCTTCATTTGTACAAATTACACTTGGATCTTAACCTCACTCCTAATCACTCTCTTTCCTATATAAAGAGGCCTTCCCCTTTGTAATTTCAAGCCTCCCTCAGCCCCATTGAGCCTTTGTATCACTCACCATGAGTCCATAGGCCCATTCATTCACTCTATTCTTGCACATCCTAGAGTGCAAATTGTTTCATGCTAGTAACCTCTCCTCCTCTTACTTATGTTAATTAAGAGAAATGTTTTATATGCGTGTGAGAGTGCTTGATGTGATCTTGGCTAATCCTTGAGTGATTGTTTGGTAATCTATATGCTATTTGTGTTGGGAGTGTTTGAAGTCATCCATTCCTTGTACACACACCACGGTTAATGCTTCATTCATAGTGATCTATCTCTCTCTCTCTCACACTCTCTTTGTGTAGCGGTCCTAGTCCACGCTTCCAAGACTAGGTGGTGCCCTCATCTCATTTCCCTTGTGGCGCAATGGAGTTTGTTTTGGTGTAGAGGCCACCATTCCAAATTTCCTTCGTCAACGGCTATATTAGTGATGTGCTACAATCTACTTTTGAGCAGATCCAGGAACTTTTACCAAGTTTAGAAGAGTCGGATGCCTACGCTGAAGACATATACCAGGAAAAACAAGTCATTATCAATGCTTTCCTATGCGAGTTTGATGCATGTGGTACTACCCAAATGGATATGCCTAGCTGCGAAAGTGCTAATTTAGAGGGGGTGACTGAAAATCTCTTCCTTTGTGAGTATAGCTTTGCTAGTAGCAGTGCGGATTGTGAAGTCCCTCAGCTAGACGACGTGGAAGAAGAGGAGTGCATTGACAGAGTAATATGTATGTCTTGTATATATGCGGTAGAAGATGTGATGCAGATGACTCATGAAATTGTGCCTTATTTAGAGCTAGATTCAGCAAGCTTTCATAATTCCATGGTAGAGGAAGGAATGACAAATGCAAATTCTCTGCATGAGGATTGGGGTTCTGCGAATGAAGCTATGAATCTTCAAGATTCACAAATCAAAGATAGAGAAGTGTTTGGGAATGCTATACAGGTTGAAGTGACATCAGAGGATAGAGTAGAAGAGCAAGAAACCTCTTCGAATATGGTATGTGATTGCGGTGATATTTTTGATCTGTGTGAAGATGCAAAAGATGCTTGCCATAAAGTGCCTACTATACAGGGTTCTAAGAATTTCGGTTGCCTGCAGGTATGCAAACAAGATCTGAGGCATAAAAGGGATTTAGGTCTTGTGTCACAGGGTATAAATTGCAAGCAGGTTTGTGAGCATTTATCTGCTAAGGATAGGAAGGGTATACATGGTGATGCCTTGAAGCAAGAAGAGGATGCTAGCTCTATGCTGACACCAGAGTCATGTAATGAAGAAGGGTTCTCCCTAGATGAGTGGAGACATGATTCAATTGAAGATAATTTAGGGGTGGGTCAAAAAGGAAGAAGGGGTGAAGATATTGTGTCAGAGACTAACTCCAAGGAGGTTTTTGAGCAGTTGGTTACAAGTGACCGGGAGCATACCTACCAGGATGATTTGGAAAGGGAATTAGACACCATATTTGAGAGGTATGCAAAGTTTTATGATATAAAGCTGGAGAGGTATTTGGTAAAAGGTGAGAGAATTGATGAGAGGTTTACCATGCATATTTCTGAGGTTTCTCTTGATGTTGAGAAAGGCTATCTAGAGGATTCTTTTGAGAATGAAGATGCAGATTCAGACTTCTATGTGAAAGAGGTACATATGGATTTACAGGTTGGTGAGAAGGTTGAAGTGCAGTTTCACAAATCTTTTGAGTATATTACAGGAAGCCTGGAAGTGTTTTTTGAAGAGGAGGATGAGGAACTTATGTCTCTTCGTCATGAAGATTTTGCGCATAATGGAGATTTGTTACAGATGTTTTGGAGACAGATGTATATAACAATTCCTTCTGATCCGAGAGGAATTAAAAGATGCGGAGAATCTCAATGCTTAGTACAATACAAGTTTTTGAGTTACCCATATGATCCTGGAGGAGGTCATGGGATGACAGGGGATACAATTGCTTTCACAAGTTACCATGAGGCTGGCACATGCCGGAGGATGTGCAGGTTTAGAGGGGGTGGATGTCGTGCTGTGACACGTACATAGTGGGAACGCATGCTACAAGATTTATCTTGTAAATCTTTAGATACATAGTTATATTTCCTATAATGTACATATACATATTTAAGTATAATAATATGCTTTCTATCTCATCCTATTATTTATCTCAAGGGTAACCTATTCTTACTTTACCATTAGAAAATACTATGGGAAAAGCGTCAATAGCTCCGCCTCTTTAACTTCGGGCAAAAATCATTGATTCTTTATTTCTACTATCTCATTATCATCTCATACCCTAGCTAGATCCTATATCTAGGGTAAACTCCAATATATATATATTCTATGTATTTTTCATATTTTTCTTATATTTCTTTTTAAATATCTACTAGGAGGGAATCAAATCCTAGTGAGACAGTAGGTGGCATGATTTCAAAGATACACTTATTTTAATGCATTATTGCAAGCATGATTACAAAACTTTGTCAAGGAGAAATGTCATGCTTTCATATGGCATGAGGTGTCCTTTGGAATCAAATGAAAGTCTAAGCTAAGGGGACCACAGGAAGACTTTTGCTGCCAGAAATGGACCCTATTTTGATGATTTTTTTACACAAGGTTTCAATCCGAATTGGAAAACAATTTTGAAATGAAAATCGTAGCTAATGAGCTGAATTGTCTGCTCATATTTTTACTTTTTTATTTGGAGCCACGGTTGAGGAGATATGATCAAAATACTAGACCCGACCCTGCCCACATCATGCAGGGACAGCTCATTTCCAACTTTTCTAGTTTCTATTCACACTGGCTCCTCTCTTCTTGTGTAAACCCTTGGGGGTTCCCTTCACCTATAAAAGGGGACCTTTTATTCCTTGAAAAGAACTCAAGCATTCAAGCCATTGATGAGAGGAATTCATGAGGGAGTGAGTAGTAATGCTTAATTGTACTTAGCCATTAACATAAGCCTAAGCCGATACTTTCTCCTAGAGGAAGACTAGCCATCCTTGTAAGCTATCCTTGGAAGATCAACTTTAATCGAAGAAGGTTTTGGACTTGGCGTATCAATCAAAGTGGAGTTCTCCCCTCTTCTTCTCTCTCCATCAATAATGGTGCCGAAGGGTTTGTCAAGTAAGATGTGTTCTACATTGATGTTTTCTTGATTTCTTGTTTTTTTCTTTTTCATCTCTAATCCAACATATATATATATATATGTATCTAATCTCATCTCCTTAACCAAACCTATCTCTCTCATTCTTAGTAATTCATACTCTCTACAAATTCTAGGTTCTCTTTGCTACAGGTACATCACTCCTCGCACTATCCTTATTGCCTACGGACAAGAATAGGGCTTGGGAGGGAAACTTCTCATCTCTTCACTTCTCTCATATCTACATTTCTCACATACTATCCTAGATGAATAACTCATATGATAATAATTTCTATCGCTTTCACTCTGTACGATCTATTAGAATTAACGTATGGATTAGCCGTAAAATACACTTTCAACAACGTATAGTGTTTCTGTTTGGCCCAGAAAGACTCAATGAAATACTTCTATCACCGGATCCCATCATACTACCTCTCATAGACTATAACTTTTCTTTTGACGTAAGCGTAGTTATCTTGCTATGAACCAAGAGGATTTGTACACACAATTAATCCCAATCACTAGACAAAATATATATATTATGGTAAGCACAAAACTAAAATTCCAAAGAACAATTCGTAGCCTATTTGGTCAACCAAGATTGAATGCCATTAACACATCTATTAACCCTTTAATACTACCCATGATACGATATGACCATAGCCTTGATGTTTTCATCTTTGTGTTGTTTTGACATTCTCTTTTTTGTTCTTTCTTTGTGTGCGTGAGTGCAAGAGAGAAAGAGTGGGTCTTCTTTGATTGCACTTCTTTCCAAACCCTAGTCTTCATGGCATCTATGGTTTAACTCCTTCATATAGTTTCTGTTGATTTCTCTCACAAACTCTCACAGCCATAAGCCCGGTGCTTTCCTGGCAAGACCACAAATTTCTTGACAACGGCTACAATCCTTCTACTATATGGTTCAAAGGTCGAAATGGCTTGATCGTTTCATATGCATGTGCGTTGTGCAACACTGCTAAGATTTCTTTCGCGTCCCCGCATTGTGGGTTCTCTCCATGAACATAGGCTTGCACGACTATAATCCTTCTAATATGTAGTTCAAAGATCGATGTTCTAGGTCCATGCCCTCTTCTCCATATTTACGAATACATACAAGCGTTTCTGAAGTTTGCTAGCTTTTAAGAAGCCAATTGGTAGGCCACTCTTGAGTAATCATACTTGGTCAGCAGGCTCTCCTTTCAATAGGCCATCTATGGACTTGTGGTCAATTCATATTTTGTGTCGATCTTCCTTTAATCATAACTAAGCTATCTATGTAATATATGAGGATAAGAATTATTATCTTGTCTTGTGTCATGTCATCTACGGTGCTTAATATCTCGTCATTCTCGTCGCATAATTATTGAATCTCTCTCTCTCTCTCTCTCTCTCTCTCTCTCTCTTGCTTGCATAGTGGGCTGATTGTAAATGAATCCAAAACAAAGGTTATGCTTGTGAAAACCAACCATAAGGAGAAGCCATGCATTGTGTACAACAACGAGACACTTGAAGTTGTTGAGAGCTTTAAGTACCTTGGCCTTGAGGTTCCATCCAATCACTAGTGGCATGAATGTGCTATGCGTCGTTTGGAAGCGGAAAAGAGAGCATATTATGCATTGGAGAACATGTGTAATGCGGGAAACATCAAGTGTTGGGTTCTCAAGAAGTATCTTTTTGATGCATTGGTGACACCGGTTCTTCTTTATGGAGTTGAAGTGTGGGGCGGGAGCATCTCAAAGTCTACTTGGAAAGAGTTTGAGAATGTCCAAAAGCGTTTTCTTACAAACTTTCTCCAAGTTAAGACACAAACACCATATATGCTCCTACTTCTTGAGTCGGGATCTCTTCCAATTGAGGTTATGGGCATGGAAAGGGTTGTGGAGTACATGATAAAGATGCGTCAAAACCCCTCACATTGACTTCCTACAATTGCATGGGAAGCAAGCAAAAAAGTTCAAAAGACGCATAAAAGCAAGATCTTGAGCACGGGATGGATGCAAGACAGAAAGAAGTGGTTTGGGAGATAGGATGCATTACACTTGCTACATGATGCTTCAATCGACTCTCAAGTGAATGAAGCTTTTCTACAACGCCAATGTATTACGGCTTGGGAGAAATCCGGTGGGTCACGCTTCATACATTACACCACCTATATTGCCCCCAACTACAAAACCATGTTCTTCGCTAAGAGAGGAAACCGTACTCACACTTGCATGCTTGAGCCTATTCCCTTGTCCGCGATATGCACTATCGTAGAAATTCGGCTTAGCTCCCATTTCCTTCGATGCGAGATAGGGCGTTGGGGCAATGGAGAAGAGTCAAATCGATTGTGCACATTATGCTCACTGCAAGTTCGAGAGTCTGAGTACCACACACTACTAGAGTGCTCAGCTTTTGATCACATCCGAACTTGCTTCTCTCACATTTTCAGCCATAACTTAGACCTACACACTTTCCTCTCCCAGCCAAAGTGTGGGCTCTCCATTGCGACTCTCATCACTACAATTTTGGAGCATCGAGAGTCACTCATCAGCCATACACATACTACATCACATGTAACTTTGGTCCCATAGGTCATATTTGACCTCCGAGGACGATAATAAAATCTATCTATCTCTCTCTCTCTCTCTCTCTCTCTCTCTCTCTCTCTCTCTCTCTCTCTCTCTCTTTCTCTCTCCAACACACACAGACATACATAGACTTGTATCACAACAACATTTTCCACTCTCATATGATTACCACCTTCCTATAATTGAAAGCGCCTCTTTTTCTTCTAGGTGCTTTGATATACAAGGAGTAGTTATACGGCAAGGTTGTCACCTTGAACAGTTCGTGTGACAAATGACTGCTTGTGTTTCTACCTATCATTATTAATCTTTTCATTATATATGGAAGCCGTTAGGTGCTTATAATTAATTTTGAAGGTTGACAGAAGGTACTCCTATCTCAATGTTAAGTATGGAGCCTGATTTACCCTTGTAATTTTCTATGGTAAAAGCGCACATTTGTAAGGCCCCCATTATGAGGAGAAGCCATCGTGCATGAAGGAAAATCACTCACCGGAAACCAAAATTTTCACGGACAAGAATCAAGGGCAATTTTAAAGGCCTCGGGGGCGTAGGTCCCCGAGACTTTTTTTTCGCCGGAATATTCTATTTCACCGGAATATGATGGCCGGACGGCGGCCGAAAAGTGGTCGAAAAACAACCGGTCGGTTGGCCGGTGGCTGGTAGTCAATGGCCGATGGCCAGTGGTCGGAAGTCAATGGCCGGTGGCCGGTGGCCGAATTCAAAAGCGGACCTGTCTTCTTAAGGGCAGCCACACATGGGCAGATTGGAGGGTCCGATTTGGACTAATTCGCACAAGGGTGGCTACATATGGCTATCTCTCATAAGAGAGGGTAGCCCTTTTGGCCTATAAAAGGAGGCCATTTCTACACACATTTTATAGTGTGAAGTTGATGCAACAAGGTGAGTGTGAGGTGGTGAGAGTGAAGCAAGGCGGGAGCTCCATTAAGGGTATAATCCCTTTGTAAACTACTTTTTGTTTTGAAGTACTAAAGCCATTGAGTGGCTGCTTTCCGGTGGACGTAGCCCACATTGGGTGAACCACGTATATCGTGTGTACTCTCTCTCTCTCTCTCTCTCTCTCTCTCTCTACTCTATAATCTCGTGTATATAAATCTGTCTCTCTCCATTAAGTAATCTACTCAATTATCTATTTAGCTACGTCTTATTTCCTAACAACTGGTATCAGAGCAAGGTTTGCTCATAGCTAAATTATCTCAAGGAAAGGATTCCTTGAATTGAGTGGGAGTTATAGCGGAGGAAAGGAAGCTCAAGATTGAGAAGTTCAACGGCAAAAACTACCAACATTGGAAGATGCAGATTGAAGACTATCTCTACCAGAAGGACCTCTATTTGCCACTAGGCGGTCTTGCGAAGAAGCCCGCAACAATGGCAGATGAAGCATGGATTGTCCTTGATCGAAAGGCACAAGGAACAATCCGGTTAAGCTTGGCGTCAATGGTGGCCTTCAATGTTTCGGAGATGACGACCACGGAGGACTTGATGAAGTCACTTGACGACTTCTACGAGAAACCATCGGCATCCAATAAGGTATTTCTTATGAAGCGCTTGTTCAATCTAAAGATGGCAGAGAATGGTTTAGTTGCAGAACACCTAAATGAATTTAACACAAACATAAGTCAACTTCGATCAGTGAAAATCAATTTCGATGACGAAGTGCGAGCTCTCCTTATACTATCATCTCTACCGGATAGTTAGGACAGCCTTGTGATGGCTGTAAGTAATTCTATCTCTGGCACAAATACTCTTAAGTTTGATGATGTTGTGGGTGTTCTCCTAAGCGAGGAAATGCGAAGGAGAAGCACAGAAGAATCATCAAGTGTTGCACTATCAGTGGAAACAAGAGAAAGGCTTAAGGAGAGGTTCAAAAACCAAAAGGGTCGTGATCGCTCAAGGCGGAGCAAGTCATGCATAAAGTCAGTTCTTGAATGTTGGAACTGCGGCAAGAAGGGCCACGTCAAGAAGGATTGTTGGTCCAAGAAGAAGAAGGAGATAGAGTCTCAAGACAACAAGCCAACATCGGAGTCCAATGTGGCAGGTAAAGTAGAGCAAGATGTTCTAATTCTCTCATTAGACAATGTGTCTAATTCCTGGATAGTAGATTCCAGGGCTTCATTCCATGCGACACCACACAAGCAACATTTCCAAGACTACACCAAAGATAATTTTGGGTATGTATACTTGGGAGATGATGAAGCTTGTGAGATTGTCGACAAAGGTACAGTTTATGTCAAAACTGCTAACGGAAATGAATGGAAGCTTAAAGATGTTAGGCATGTTCCTTCTCTTCGCAAAAATTTGATCTCTATAGGACAATTGGACGATGAAGGTCACAACATTGCATTCGGAAACAAACGGTGGAAGATCTCAAAGGGATCTTTGGTGGTTGCCAAGGGTGAAAAAGTCGGTACACTTTACTTGTGTACTGTTAGCACGCAACCTTCAGCTTGTGCAGCAACTACAGAAGTTGACAATGCAGTGTGGCACTACCGACTTGGGCATATGAGTGCCAAAGGAATGCAAATCCTTCAAACAAAGAAGCTTCTACCAGGTTTGAAAGAAGTGGACTTAGAGTTCTCTGAAGATTGTGTTTATGGTAAACAAAAGAGGGTAAAATTTCAAAAATCAGGAAATGAAAGAAAAAATAAAAAACTTGAGTTGGTTCATTTTGATGTTTGGGGTCCTACAAGTACACCATCACTTGGTGGCTCATTGTACTATGTAACATTCATAAACGATGCGAGTAGAAAAACATGGGTTTATGTCATGAAGAATGAATCCGATGTATTTTCCATATTTCAAAGGTGGAAAGCCTTTGTGGACAATGAAACAGGTACCAAGGTTAAATGCATCAGATCCGACAATGGAGGCGAATATTGCAGCCAAGCTTTTGAAATCTTTTGTGCTAGAAATGGCATTCGGAGGCAAAGGACAACCCCAAGGACACCTCAACAAAATGGGATTTCGGAAAGGATGAACAGGACAATCATGGAAGGAGCACGAAGCATGCGGCTACATGCAGGCCTACCGCTTGAGGTTTGGGCGGAAGCTGTAAGTACGTCTGTGTACTTAATCAATCGGTCACCCTCAACGGCATTGGATGGGGGAGTTCCAGAAGAGGCATGGACAGGTAAACCGGTGAATTATGCATTTCTCAAAGTGTTTGGGTGTGAGGCTTTCATGCACATAGATTGAAGCCTAAGATCAAAGTTAGATGCAAAGTCCAAAAAGTGTTTCTTCATTGGCTATGGAGAAGGAGACTTTGGGTATCGCCTATGGAATCCTGAAGATGGTAAAATCTTAAGGAGTAGGGATATAATTTTTAACGAACAAAATATGTACAAAGATTACTTGGAAAGAAAACAAACAAAAGAAACAGGTGATGAGTACATGGCGCTTGAGGACGGTGAAGACTCAAGGACTGCAAACGGTGACAATGTGCAACAACGTCAACCAAATGAGGAGCCTCAACCTATTCCCCGAAGATCTACAAGAGCAAGTAGACCTCCAGAAAGGTTTGTTCCTTCCTTCAACCATCTCTTGATCTCAGATCTGGAGAGCCGGAATCATATGAAGAAGCTATGCAACATGAATCCAAAGAAGAATGGACGAAGAGCATGCAAGTGGAGATGGACTCACTACATCGCAACCAAACATGGGAGTTGGTTGAGTTGCCTAAAGGTAAGCGGGCACTTCAAAACAAATGGGTGTACAAGCTAAAGGAAGAAGAAGGTGGGAAGAAAAGGTACAAGTCTAGGCTTGTGGTAAAAGGTTTTTCTCAAAAGAAAGGTATTGACTTCAATGAAATATTTTCTCCAATTGTAAAAATGAACTCAATTAGGCTTGTCTTAAGCCTTGTGGCTTCTCATGATTTAAATCTCGAGCAAATGGATGTAAATACGGCATTCCCTCACGGTGACTTAGAGGAGGAAATCTACATGCTTCAACCAAAGGGGTATGAAGTAAAAGGTAAGGAGAAAATGGTTTGCAGATTAAAGAAGAGCTTGCATGGTTTAAAGCAAGCATAATGACAATGGTACTTGAAGTTTAATCGATGGATGTTGGATCATGGATTCACAAGATGCAACTCGGATTACTGGGTCTACACGGAGAATTTGGGAGATGGGAAATTCATCATCCTAATGTTGTATGTTGATGACATGTTGATTGCAAGTGCTAACATGCAGGACATCAAAGACCTAAAAGAGGAGCTGTCCAAATCTTTTTCAATGAAAGATTTAGGTGCTGCAAAGAGGATACTTGGTATGAAAATATCAAGGGACAGGACGAAGAAGACAATAAAGCTATCTCAAGAAGATTACATCAAGAAGGTACTAGAAAGGTTTGCAATGCAAAATGCAAAACCAGTTTCTACACCTTTGGCTGGTCATTTTAAACTAACGAAGGATATGTGTCCAAAGACACAAGAGGAGATAGCCTATATATCTAAAGTTCCATATGCTGCAGCGGTAGGTTCTCTAATGTATGCTATGGTCTGGACAAGGCCAGACATTGCACATGCAGTGGGAAATGTGAGTAGGTTCATGGACAACCCAGGTAAAGAGCATTGGCAAGCTGTGAAGTGGATACTTAGGTATCTAAAAGGGACAACAACAAATGCTTTGTATTTTGGAGGAACTGATATTTTTCTAGAAGGGTATGCTGATGCAGATATGGCAGGTGACAAAGATACTCGAAGGAGCACTACTGGCTATGTGTTCACGGTTGGAGGCACAGCAGTAAGCTGGGATTCAAAGCTGCAGAAAGTGGTTTCACTTTCTACCACGGAAGCAGAGTATGTAGCAATGACGGAGGCAAGCAAAGAAATTTTGTGGCTTCTTAGAAGAGCTTGGATTCAAACAAGACAATTGTGTCTTGTACAGTGATAGCCAAAGCGCTATCCATCTTGCGAAGAACTCAGCCTTTCATTCAAGGACAAAGAACATTGAGGTGAGATATCACTTCATACGCACTCTTTTGGAAGAGGGACAACTAAAGCTAGGAAAGGTGCATACAAGTGAAAATCCTGCAGACATGTTTACAAAGGTGGTCAACAAGGAGAAGTTGAGCTTTTGCTCATCTTCAATCGGCATTCAAGGATAAGAAGCCAGAATGGAAAGCAGTCACAGGTTTGGTTTGGAGATCAATCTCCAAGTGGGTGATTGTTAAGTATGGAGCCTGATTTACCGTTGTAATTTTCTGTGTTAAAAGCGCACATTTGTAAGGCCCCCATTATGAGGAGAAGCCATCGTGTGTGAAGGAAAATCACTCACCGGAAACCAAAATTTTCACGGACAAGAATCAAGGGCAACTTTAAAGGCCTCGGGGGCGGAGGCCCCCGAGACTTTTTTTTCGCCGGAATATGATGGCCGGACGGCGGCCGAAAAGTGGTCGGAAAACAACCGGTCGTTTGGCCGGTGGCCGGTAGTCAATGGCCGATGGCCGGTGGTCGAAAGTCAATGGCCGGTGGCCGGTGGTCGGAAGTCAATGGCCGGTGGCCGGGGGCCGAATTCAAAAGCGGACTTGTCTTCTGAAGGGCGGCCACACATGGGCGGATTGGAGGGTCCGATTTGGACTTATTCGCACAAGGGCGGCTACACATGGCTGTCTCTCATGAGAGAGGGTAGCCCTTTTGGCCTATAAAAGGAAGCCATTTCTACACACATTTCATAGTGTGAAGTTGATGCAACAAGGTGAGTGTGAGGTGGTGAGAGTGAAGCAAGGCGGGAGCTCCATTAAGGGTATAATCCCTTTGTAAACTACTTCTTGTTTTGAAGTACTAAAGCCATTGAGTGGCTGCTTTCCCGTGGACGTAGCCCACATTGGGTGAACCACGTATATCGTGTGTACTCTCTCTCTCTCTCTACTCTATAATCTCGTGTATATAAATCTGTCTCTCTCCATTAAGTAATCTACTCAATTATCTATTTAGCTACGTCTTATTTCCTAACACTCAAGTGGTAAATGTTTCGATGCGCCCCCAATTGCTTGCACATCATCAGCGCCTCACAAAAGATCAAAGCAGGAGCTTCATAGGCCTCACAAGCCTACTGCATGCGCACTGTTTCATTTGAACGACCCGGTGAAATCTGCATGTGAGCATTCATTATTGGAAAAGCATGTCTATTTGAGAGCGATTTCATCAACTCATAGAGTTGTTTGTTTTTGTTGCTATCTTTTGGATTATGTAGACAAGCAACCCATGGTGGAGCCCATTAATATCAAGAAGGAACCATATGTTGAAACAGTTGTTCCCTCCCATGCGCTAAACAAGCCAACACCTCTTGATATTGAGCCTTTGTCTATTGAGCCTCCCTTGCCACTCCAAGCAACAATTGTCCCAAACCCTATTTAGGACTTACCTCTTAACAATGCCAATGATCCAAGCCCGATTGAAATTGACCGATTGAAATTGAGCCTTCTGTTCAACCTTCTGGCTTGTATGGATTGGGTGACTCATCTCAACTAGATAGGAAGCCTATTGATCTTAGCATTGTTCCATTTCCTCAAAGTCTTCTCCCACAATTCTTGATCACTGATATCTCTGACTCAAGCCCTGACTCAAGCCCACGATTCTGTATTGAGGGCCAGATATTGAATCTATATGGGACCTACAAAGTTGGTCTTGACCAACTAAAATACAATCATTACTTGAAGCTCGATTTGTTTGATGAAGTATGCACCGAAACTATTACGGTGGTGATCAATGATCTATACATAGAGCTCTACGTCGACAAGCTCCACCTCAGTGACTTTGTTCACATTGACAGCCTAGTTGTCAGACGCAAAAATGGGGCAGATGGGGGGTCAGCACTGTATTCCTTACATCAATGCTACTACTATTGTAAGCACAGCAGAACCTTTCCCAGTGTCTCTTACATTCGCCCTTGATTGCAAGATACATGCATTTCTTGATGAGATAGGTGCACAAAAATCTTCGAGTGGACGTTCTCAATTGAGCACACTTGCTTTTGTTATTTTACAAAAGCACAACTCGCAGTCAAGATTTGGTGGGTCTGTTGGTGACCTTCTGATTGCAGATGGTCCTCTCCCATCAGATAGGGCATTTTAAGAATTGACCTATCTTGCTTATTGTTTTCTAGTATTTTATTATACATTTGAAATCTTCCATGATATATTGATGATCTTTTTTATTTTGTTTCCATATTTAATCTTTTCTTGTAGCTAAGTTTTGTGAACTCTCGCAAAGATAATTGCCGACAATTGCTTCAAGAAATGGTTGTTGATGGCCCTGTAGTGTGCGTTGCAAGAAACATCGGTGCATTCCTTGCCAAGGTCAATACCTTGTCAATACTGGATGTTACAATTCTAGTGCCTGTTCATAGTGCACGCCTCAGAGAGGAGCTTGCTGTCGTCTTTCAGGCTCAAACCGGAAATTTGGGCTACAATCGTGAGGTGCACTCATATAGCATATAGTGATATATTAGAAGTGATTTCTCTCATTTTCTTACATAGTTGCCTTGTCCAGGTTGTTGGCATCCTCCAATTTCGAATTGTAAATCCACAAAAGTGTATAGACTTAGGCAGGCACCTTATTGTGGATCTTGCAATAACAACACCACAATAATCACAACACCGAAGCTGGAAGCACGTATTGCAACAACAGGCAAAAAGCTTCTTGATGTGCAAGTTATGGGTGCAGCAGTCGATTTAATGCTTGCATTGGATGGAACCTTCAACCAAATTTACGCTGAGTCCGTTTCCGAGGCAAGAGATACCTTGGCAACAAACTCACGGTTTGGCCGTTTCAAAATCAATGTGAGTTGCCACGCGGTGGCGTATCAAACCGAATCTTAGTCTTGTGAATGTTTGCCTTTCATTATTAGCTACCCTTTACTTTGCTTGCTTGTTCTAACTGTATCCTCAAACAAAACCAATGCTTCCATCCTCTACTTCTTTGTAACGTGCTTTTGCACACTTTTGGTTGTGGTTCTAAGTATTGTGGTTATTCTTGTAAGTATTGTTCGCTTCTTCCGTGAATTGAGAACTCAAAACATTTCTGTATTTCTCTTCTCCCTCTGTCTCTCTCTCTCTCTCTCTCTCTCTCTCTCTCTCTCTCTATCTAGAATCAAATACAAATAGGTACACATAGATACACAAAACATTCTCTCTCTCTCTCTCTCTCTCTCTCTCTCTCTCTCTCTGACTCTCACACACACACATTCTTCTTTTCTGTGTGTGTGTGTGTGTGTGTGTGTGTATGTGTGTGTGTGTGTGTGTGTGTCTAGTCCTCAATTCCTCTGTATATCTATCAATCATATGCAAAACAACAAACACTACTCTCTTCCTCTCTCTATAATGAAAATCCTGATGGTTTCAGTATTCCAAAAGAGATAGACATTGACATGCTATTTATGCAAACACACCCTCTTAATCAACAATTGTTTCTAGCGCTCCATAGTGTATTGCAAACAAACTCAAGCTTTGAATCATTTAGACTTATAATGCAACAATGCTTGTTTGAGAACCACTTAACTAATTTTATCACACACTCTTCAGCTTCATTCTTCTTTGGATCACAGTTAGAGTCATTAAGTGAAAGAGCTATACAATTGCATGCTCTATAAGATACTTGTAAAACATCGATAAGTCTCACAATGGAAGTCATCAATATTTTCGCTCACAAATTCAAAAGAACATGTACCGTGATCCTTCACAATGCTACAAGTGGACACAACAAAAAACTAGAGTGCCTCGTCAGCCTGCATAATCGGAAGTGGTAGAAGCATCGAGCATTGAAGAAGAGTATATATTAGTGAAAAGGACATAGAAGTGAAAGCTGAGAGAGAGAGAGAGAGAGAGAGAGAGAGAGAGAGAGAGTTTGTTATTTTTTTCTGAAAAATCTTTTTGGCGTAAGGGAGTAGAAGTCACTCGAACGTGCAGAAATGTATATACTGTTTTCATCTCATACAAGCACTGAACAAGACTATACATCCGTAAAGAAGAATGAATAAATGAAAGGTGAGAGAGAGAGCGCTTATTATTTGTTTTGCAGAAATGTTGTTATGCTAAGTGAGTGTAAGTCACTGAAACGATTTGATGTAAATAGCATGCCAAGAAGTTGATGCATTAAGAACGGAACTAAGCAAATGAGAGTTGAGAAGGCTTTGAATGTAGCATGCAATGACTTCTTTAAAATGAAATGGACAGAAGTTCTATGGAGAAGAGGAGGCAGACTAGGTAACAACACATATCAGTGGGAGTTATTGATGCAGAAAGAAAGGCTATATCGGTAAGATGCTCTTCAGAGTTGCGCGTGTGGGAAACTAGTTGACAGAGAAATAGCGCGAAACAAATTGTTTAGCTGACTCAAGGTGGATGGGGACCACGTTAGAGTAATTTAATTCTATAGTCTCGAGCAGGCCGAGCACGTCCGCAATCTGAATGAACAACATACAATGGTGTTTTGTGGAGCAACCAGCTAGCACGGCGATGTCGATGGTGATTTGTTGACCGAGTGTATTCCAAGTGATGTAATGTGGATGCCATGGGGTAGGTGGCTGAATTGGCCATGGGATGAACTCACTCCATTTATGCATGTAGTGTCTGAGGACCCGCTCTTGCAAATGTGGGTGAAGACAATATTGCAACATGTATATTGCAGTCTGAAATTCTGACTGTTGCTCAATCAGATCAACTGGAATCGGCCTACCCATTCTAAACTGAAAAGAAAAAGCATTTCAATCAAAGAAGTCGATAAGTTGTCATGTCTGCCATAGTTTGAATGGAAAAAAAAAGACATTGTTGTAGCCAACGACCAACGTTATATGACAAAGACAGTGAATAAAACAATGAAATGAAGATGGCAGAAGTTCACAGCTATGCCTTCTTGTTTTTTTTCAAAAAATAATATTTTCTCAACCTTGGTGGATGTCCGGAACAAACGTTATAACCTAATGCAGTTGTTGTTTTGTGTTTTTTAATATAGAAATGTTCTAAGTTTCTAGCTTTATGTATATTGGTACTGGTTGCTAAAGTGGTAATTTCAAAATTGTCCTCGAAAAGACTATGTGCCTGCATGTCCGTTTGCATTCTCCTCGGAGGATTGCGCTTGTGATGGCTAACGCGTTTATAGACGTTATTTGTGACTCCGATGTATCTTCTATCGTTTTTCGTGTAGCGTATACTATAGACTATGTATTCTTCCCGCGACGCTACTTGTTAGGAAATAAGACGTAGCTAAATAGATAATTGAGTAGATTACTTAATGGAGAGAGACAGATTTATATACATGAGATTATAGAGTAGAGAGAGAGAGAGAGAGAGAGAGAGAGAGAGTACACACGATATACGTGGTTCACCCAATGTGGGCTACGTCCACGGGAAAGCAGCCACTCAATGGCTTTAGTACTTCAAAACAAGAAGTAGTTTACAAAGGGATTATACCCTTAATGGAGCTCCCGCCTTGCTTCACTCTCACCACCTCACACTCACCTTGTTGCATCACCTTCACACTATGAAATGTGTGTAGAAATGGCCTCTTTTTATAGGCCAAAAGGGCTGCCCTCTCTTATGAGAGACGCCCCTATGTGGCCGCCCTTGAGAAGACAAGTCCGCTTTTGAATTCGGCCACCGGCCATTGAATTGACTTCCGACCACCGGCCACCAGCCATTGACTTCCGACCACCGGCCATCGGCCATTGACTATCGGCCACCGACCAACCGACCGGTTGTTTTCTGACCACTTTCCGGCCGCCGTCCGGCCATAATATTTCGACGAAAAAGAATATTCCAGCGAAAAAAAAAAGTCTCGGGGGCCTCCGCCCCCGAGGCCTTTAAAGTTGCCCTTGATTCTTGTCCGTGAAAATTTTGGTTTCCGGTGAGTGATTTTCCTTCACGCACGATGGCTTCTCCTTATAATGGGGGCCTTACAAATGTGCGCTTTTACCACAGAAAATTACAAGGGTAAATCAGGCTCCATACTTAACAATCTCCCACTTGGAGATTGATCTCCAAACCAAACCTGTGACTGCTTTCCATTCTGGCTTCTTATCCTTGAATGTCGATTGAAGATGAGCAAAAGCTCAACTTCTCCTTGTTGACCACCTTTGTAAACATGTCTGCAGGATTTTCACTTGTATGCACCTTTCTTAGCTTTAGTTGTCCCTCTTCCAAAAGAGTGCGTATGAAGTGATATCTCACCTCAATGTGCTTTGTCCTTGAATGAAAGGCTGAGTTCTTCGCAAGATGGATAGCGCTTTGGCTATCACTGTACAAGACACAATTGTCTTGTTTGAATCGAAGCTCTTCTAAGAATCTGTGAAGCCACAGAATTTCTATGCTTGCCTCTGTCATTGCTACATACTCTGCTTCCGTGGTAGAAAGTGAAACCACTTTCTGCAGCTTTGAAGCCCAGCTTACTGTTGTGCCTCCAACCATGAACACATAGCCAGTAGTGCTCCTTCGAGTATCTTTGTCACCTGCCATATCTGCATCAGCATACCCTTCTAGAAAAATATCAGTTCCTCCAAAATACAAAGCATTTGTTGTTGTCCCTTTTAGATACCTAAGTATCCACTTCACAGCTTGCCAATGCTCTTTACCTGGGTTGTCCATGAACCTACTCACAACTCCCACTGCATGTGCAATGTCTGGCCTTGTCCAGACCATAGCATACATTAGAGAACCTACCGCTGCAGCATATGGAACTTTAGACATATAGGCTATCTCCTCTTGTGTCTTTGGACACATATCCTTCGTTAGTTTAAAATGACCAGCCAAAGGTGTAGAAACTGGTTTTGCATTTTGCATTGCAAACCTTTCTAGTACCTTCTTGATGTAATCTTCTTGAGATAGCTTTATTGTCTTCTTCGTCCTGTCCCTTGATATTTTCATACCAAGTATCCTCTTTGCAGCACCTAAATCTTTCATTGAAAAAGATTTGGACAGCTCCTCTTTTAGGTCTTTGATGTCCTGCATGTTAGCACTTGCAATCAACATGTCATCAACATACAACATTAGGATGATGAATTTCCCATCTCCCAAATTCTCCGTGTAGACCCAGTAATCCGAGTTGCATCTTGTGAATCCATGATCCAACATCCATCGATCAAACTTCAAGTACCATTGTCTTTATGCTTGCTTTAAACCATACAAGCTCTTCTTTAATCTGCAAACCATTTTCTCCTTACCTTTTACTTCATACCCCTTTGGTTGAAGCATGTAGATTTCCTCCTCTAAGTCACCGTGAGGGAATGCCGTATTTACATCCATTTGCTCGAGATTTAGATCATGAGCAGCCACAAGGCTTAAGACAAGCCTAATTGAGTTCATTTTTACAATAGGAGAAAATATTTCATTGAAGTCAATACCTTTCTTTTGAGAAAAACCTTTTGAGATGATAGTATAAGGAGAGCTCGCACTTTGTCATCGAAATTGATTTTCACTGATCGAAGTTGACTTATGTTTGTGTTAAATTCATTTAGGTGTTCTACAACTGAACCATTCTCTGCCATCTTTAGATTGAACAAGTGCTTCATAAGAAATACCTTATTGGATGCCGATGGTTTCTCGTAGAAGTCATCAAGTGACTTCATCAAGTCCTCCGTGGTCTTCATCTCCGAAACATTGAAGGCCACCATTGACGCCAAGCTTAACCGGATTGTTCCCAGTGCCTTTCGATCAAGGACAATCCATGCTTCATCTGCCATTGTTGCGGGCTTCTTCGCAAGACCGCCTAGTGGCGAATAGAGGTCCTTCTGGTAGAGATAGTCTTCAATCTGCATCTTCCAATGTTGGTAGTTTTTGCCGTTGAACTTCTCAATCTTGAGCTTCCCTTCCTCCGCCATAACTCCCACTCAATTCAAGGAATCCTTTCCTTGAGATAATTTAGCTACGAGGAAACCTTGCTCTGATACCAGTTGTTAGGAAATAAGACGTAGCTAAATAGATAATTGAGTAGATTACTTAATGGAGGGAGACAGATTTATATACACGAGATTATAGAGTAGAGAGAGAGAGAGAGAGTACACACGATATACGTGGTTCACCCAATGTGGGCTACGTCCACGGGAAAGCAGTCACTCAATGGCTTTAGTACTTCAAAACAAGAAGTAGTCACTCAATGGCTTTAGTACTTCAAAACAAGAAGTAGTTTACAAAGGGATTATACCCTTAATGGAGCTCCCGCCTTGCTTCACTCTCACCACCTCACACTCACCTTGTTGCATCAACTTCACACTATGAAATGTGTGTAGAAATGGCCTCCTTTTATAGGCCAAAAGGGATGCCCTCTCTTATGAGAGACGCCCATGTGTGGCCGGCCTTGAGAAGACAAGTCCGCTTTTGAATTCGGCCACCAGCCATTAAATTCGGCCACCGGCCACCGACCATTGACTTCCAACCACCGGCCACCGGCCATTGACTTCCGACCACCGGCCACCGGCCAACCAACCGGTTGTTTTCTGACCACTTTTCGGCCGCCGTCCGGCCATAATATTCCGGCGAAAAAGATTATTCCGGTGAAAAAAAAAGTCTCGGGGGCGGAGCCTTTAAAGTTGCCCTTGATTCTTGTCCGTGAAAATTTTGGTTTCCGTTGAGTGATTTTCCTTCACGCACGATGGCTTCTCCTCATAATGGGGGCCTTACAAATGTGCGCTTTTACCACAGAAAATTACAAGGGTAAATCAGGCTTCATACTTAACACTGCTTTTTCTGGGGTGGAAGGCCGATGCTTGTCTTTGGTTGTTGATGAGTGTCTAAATCTGCAGTCCATGCAGATTGGTTAGGCCAATTAAAAAATGACGGTGTTGTGGAGAAATGAATGGAAGCTAGTGATACTTGTTATCCATACTTGCCTTGGTCTATCGCAACTGGCTCGTATGGAGAGGCTGGTTGTCCGTAATTTACTGCCTTGTGTTCACTGTAGTGCCATGCTACCTTCTGGATTGTGATAGGTGGATTAGTTGCATCGTGCGTGTGGTTTGCCGAAGTCATGAAATTTGTCAAGATAACGGCACAGTTTTCTTGAGTGGCTTTTGAAAGTTCAGCTAAATCAATGTTGTAACCAAACCGAAGCTGCTCCATCGTGTACAGTGTAACTCCTTCAGTTTTTGTGTCGAGGAGTTGTTGTGCTTCAACATTACGCAACATATTGTCATCATCCTCGTACTCGATGTCAAGCTCTTCAAGTATTTGCTTCATGAGACCTACAGGATGTAGGAGCAAGATGGTTAGCATAACAGACAGAAGGCATTATATTTTTCTTTTCTAATAGTACCTGTTGTCATTCTGTCTGTGCTTGGTGTGGCCATCGTTTGGTTAAGAGCTTTATATCTTGAGTCGCACTTATTCATGAAGTTGTGACGCTCTTGAAAAGTATGGAACCCCTCAATATACGCATGGGATTTCCCGCCTACT